>NC_134871.1:35022329-35633400 GCF_049852395.1 Peromyscus maniculatus bairdii
CGATCTGCCACCATCACTACAGTTTTGCCTTTTGTATAATTTGCCATTATATCAACTCTAAGATGGATTTTTAGTTCTAGTTCAATGTTTTTATCAGCCTTTACTTCAATATATATTTTCTTGATAATCTCTCTCAGAGAACAATGGTTTTTATTGTTACAATGACAAGAAGTCAAGATGGAGAAAGAACAAAGCATCAAAGACCATAAAATGACTGTCTTTTCTTGATGATTAAAATCACTAGCCATTGTGTGACTTTTTTTTTTTTTTTTTTTTTTTTTTTTTTTTTTTTTTTTTTGGTTTTTCGAGACAGGGTTTCTTTGTGTAGCTTTGCGCCTTTCCTGGAACTCACTTGGTAGACCTTACTTGTTAGACCAGGCTGGCCTCAAACTCACAGAGATCCGCCTGCCTCTGCCTCCCGAGTTCTGGGATTAAAGGCGTGTGCCACCACCACCCAGCCATTGTGTGACTTTTAATAAAGGAATCACACCTAAAAACTTTGGTATTAGTTACTTTATCAACACTTTGATTAAATGCCTGGCAGGAACAACTTAAAAGGAGGGAAATTTGTTTTGGCTCACAGTCTCAGAGGATCTTGTTACTTAGTTTCATGCTCCAAGGTTTTTACTAGGGCTCAACATCATGGTGGTGGGAGAATATGACAGAGACTTCTCACTTTTTGTAGTCAGGAAGTAAAATGGTTCCCATTATGGCTGACAGGAAGCAGAGTAGAGCTGTAACAGAAATGGGACAGGACAACATATCACCCTTAAATGACCCTTGAATCTGACCCCAACTTTCAGCTTTATACCATCTTCTACAATCTATTCATTATTTTAGTCCATAAGTGGATCAAAAAACCCAGTAGTTTAGAGCCTTAACAATCCCAGTGCCACTGGAAACACCCTCACAGATGCACCCAGAGGTATGCTTTACAGGTTGTGGCATTTCAGTCCCATTGAACTAACAGACAAAGTTTAATCACTGCAGTATTTATTTAATATATTTGATCCACATAGGTCTTTATCTATATGAAGTCATCACAGTGCTTAGCCATGAAATATCTGCCATATGCTCAGCAGGTATAGAAACCAATTGGTCAGCCAGACAGTGGTAGCACAAACCTTTAATCCCAACACTCAGGTGTCAGAGGCAGGCAGATCTCTGTGAGTTTGAGGCTGACATGGTCTTTAAGCAAGTATTGAGTTTCAGGACAACCAGGATTATTACACAAAGAAACCCGGTTTTGAAAAAACAAATAAGAAGTAAAGAAAGGAAGGAAGGAAGGAAGGGAGGGAGGGAGGGAGGGAGGAAGGAAGGAAGGAAGGAAGGAAGGAAGGAAGGAAGGAAGGCAGAAAGGAAGGAAGGAAGGAAGGGAGGAAAGAAAAGAAACAAACCAATTGGCCATGATATCACTGACTCAGTAAGCTATTTCAATAATCTAGGCAATATTTTAGCATCTTATGGCAGAGTAGCAACAACAGAAATAATTCCTTTTGAAGACAAAGTAAGTGGTAGTCTGTTTTATGAATTTTGCTGAGTTACACTTAGCAACTGCGTCTTGCAACATTGCAAGCATCATAGTATTTTGCACGTATTTACTTACATATTCTTCTTGTCTACTCTATTACATCTTCCTTAAGATAGAAAACATGTAGTTGTTCTTGGTAGCCCATGGTACTTTGTATCCCACACTACTCTAATATTGATCTGAGAACTTTCTCTTCAGACTTCTACCCATCGATTCTTTTCTAGAGCTTGAGGGCTACAGAGAACAAGCCTATTTTTTTTCCTGCGAGAACTTGTCACACAGTTGAAGCCATCTCCTCACTGAGATCCTACACACACATAAAATATTACAGGTGAGTCAAAGCCAGTATCTACTAGGTATTAGGACTTTGATCAAATAGGATTTAGCTTAGAGGGCCATTTGCCAAACATTCCAAGAAGATCACAGTACATTCCCTGTACACTAAAGACACTAATTTCAGAAAGTGGCTGTAAGTGTATTGTAAGAATTACAATAATCAAAGAGAAGACAACTGCTTCATCTGGGAAACCAGATTCTTTTCTCATAAGGAGTTCTTTCTCCTGTGGTTCACCAGGCATCTCTGCTTCACCAGACAGGCACTCTGCTAAGGTTCAGAGAATCCCCAAGAATGTGAGACTCAGCATCCCAATTTTGGGATGTAGGCAACAACCAAAGGAAGCTTCATTTCAGGGCTATTGGGACCTAGACCTTGAAAGGATCCCTGTCTGGTTCCTCCCCTCTTTCCTCACTGCCTCAAGTCAAAAAAGGATTAAGATCCTAGGATTAGCAATGACAAAGATTTTATTATAAAGCCTTGCTACCTGTCAGCTGTGTGATTTATACTCTTTCACACACGTTCACTTACTGAACACAGATCAGATTTTCCATGTAGTTTTTGTTTAATTCGTCACTGAATTCATTGAAGATATAAATACTAAGAGCTCCTAAGAAGCTACTTTGAGTTGTTCAGTTGTTACCCTGAGGAGCACACTGATCAAGAGAAAAGCTGAGGACTGTGTACAGGTCACAGAAGAATGAGAAAGGCTTCAGTTCTGAAAAAAAAAAAAACAGGTCAAGGGCTCAAAGTCAGAATAAAATGGCATTTAAAGCAAAAATAACGATATTCCATATCAGAAGCCTAGATTGTCTCTGCAGGGATGACCCAATATGTACCTACTAGAACCTTTTTTAGGTGAAAGGACCCACATTCAAAACAGACAAGACAACACTGTTAAGGGAAAAGATTTGCATTCGTGGACACCTTGTATTTATAAAAATGAGAAAGAAGAATAAAGACAGCCATGATAATGCATTTTCATGTTGAAACATAGACTATTAGCCAGTCTCTGTGGCTTACATGTATCATTTCATGACACTGTGACCTCATTTTTGATTGCCATAAATTATGATTTTTTTTTTAGTTCAAAGTTGCATTCACTATTTAAGATAAAAAGTAAATAAACAAACAATGACAAATCCAGTACTTAGAACTTTGACAAAGGACTAGGTAGATGGCTCAGAGGTTGAGAGTACTTATGACTCTTGTAGAGGACCTTGGTCAGTCCAGCACCTATACTGGTCTGCTTAAAACAATCTCTTACTCCAGTTGCGGAGGATCTGATGCCCCTTTCTGGACTTCAGGGCTACCTGTACTTGTGTGGTACGTACATAGAAAATCATGAAGGCACACACACACACACACACACACACACACACACACACACACACACACACGCATGGATGCAAACACACACACACACACAAATAAAACATAAACAAATCAAATTTTTATTCCATTAACTTCAGAAATATGACCTTTCTACTTGACTAATCCAATTTGGTCAAGCCCAAGAGAAAAGATAGTCTGAAGCGTGAACCTGTGGCCTTGACCATAGACTGAAGGCAAGATCATCTCAGGCCTCAGATGTTGGTAAAATTCACCAAATTCTCCCCTATAAGAGAGCAATTCCCTTTCAAGTGGGAGGGGTAATGAGTCTATTTCTCCAAGCCAAGGCCAGAGAGCTGCTGGATCTACAGTGGTAAGCCATTCTCTAGGAGATATAAGGAGAGTTCATCAAAATCTCAGTGCAGATCTAGGAAAGCCACAGGGCAAATGTTCTCCATATGGCAACTTAACAGTTCAAGTCCCCAAAGACTGTTGCACTGTGTAGCAGCTTCACCTCCAACTAAAGGTAACTCTATCACCAACCACAGGTGATACAGCTCCTTGAGACACCTCACCACTGATACTGTGACCCAAAATAATATGTTACTGCTTCTATTCATACTTCAGTGGCCAAAACCTGGTGTGGAAAAGTGAGAAGAGAATTACAATTTCCACAGTAACAGGAAAAGAAATAATCAAAGAGTTATGAAAGAGGTACACTGCCCACTTGGTACCAACTTTTTTTAATCTACTGAGTCAAGACACATATACACAGAAACCAGTGTAGCAAACTGAGTTGTCATTTACAGACATATGTTTATACTTATAGATTGGCAGCAAGGGACAAGGGAAGTCTAAAATTAATTGCCGACCAGTCCCTCAAGATTCAGGAAAGGTGGCTGGAGGGAAATCTTGATCTATTCATGCTTTTCTAGTACCATAGCTGAAAACTACAGAAAGAAACCAATCCTGAATTTCATTCCATGGGTCAACAATGTCAGCAGTGCAAAAACATGAAGAACAAACACCCTGTTTTAGAGGATAGGAGAGGGATTGGAAGTGAGCCTGGGTTACTATGGCAACTCCTCCCCCATCTCAGAAGTTGACATTCCAGCACAGCCTACTGTTGTATCTGAGCACTGTAAGACAGAGGACAGAAAAGACCAAGTCCAAGGCCACCTGAAGAACTGACCCCCCCACCCCCATCCCCCCAATGAATGCTAGAAACTTTTACTAAGCCATGCTTGGAATATTCTAAATACATTCAGCTCATCATTAAATGCATAGTTACTGACTTGTAAAATCATCATTTCTAGAGCATTAGCATGTGTTTCCACTATTGGGCACTTTAGATTTTTAAGTTCTTTCACGAACATAATATCATCAAATTCTCTGTAACCCTGTGAAGAAACTACTCAGTGTAGACTATGCCCTTTCCATCATGAACTTTTAAAAGTAGATTCTTCTCTCATACAGTACATTCCAACCAGTTTCCCCTCTCTCCATTCCTCCCAGTTCTCCCCTACCTCCTCTCTCCCCTAAAGTCTACTCCCCATCCATTTCTTCTGCAGAAAACGGCAGGCCTCCAAGAGATGATAGCCAAACAGGACAACACAAGATACAAAAAGATAAGGCAAAAGTCCTCCTATCAAAGCTGGACAAGGCAACCTAATAGAAGGAAAAGAGTCTCAAGAGCAGGGAAAAGAGTCAGAGACATACCTGCTCCCACTGTTAGGAATTCCACAAATCACCAACCTAACAACCATAACACATGCAGAGGACCTGATGCAGACCCATACAGGGCCCATGCTTGCAATTTCAGCCTCTGTGCATCCTGCTTGGTTGGTTTGGTGAGCCATATTCTCCTGGTGTCTTCTGTCCCCTCTGACTCCTATAGTCTTTCCTTCCCCTCCTCTACAGGGCTCCCAATCTCCTCTGAGGGGAGTGAACTGATGGACACCTCCAATTTATACCCTTGGTCTTCAAAATATCTGACTGCATGTCCCTGTACCCACTCCCATCTGTTGCTGGGGAAAGGACTTGGATGATGACTGGACAAAGCTCTGATCTATGAGTATAACAGAATATCATTAGGAATCATTTCATTGATTTTTTTGCCAGTATTGTTTTTCACCATGAACTTTTATTATGCAGAAACTCTAGTTTGTTTCTTTTTAACTCTTTCTAATGGAGCACCTAGCTCTTAGCAGATGTTCAGTAGGTATTCGGTGAATTTGAGTTGTTGGTAGCACAATAAACAGATTCACAATCATTATATGACTTAGATGGGCTCACTCATCAGCTGTATTAATGGGGATTTGAGCTCATTTCCCCAACTCTGTGACCACGCCATTCACTGCCTCTCTGACACCACTAGGCAAAGAGGCCTTTGAGAACTCTTAGCCTCATGTTAATTGAAATGTATGCTGCCTTTCACCAGACCCAAATCACAGCATTCATCAAGCCCCCAGACAAGCCTGAGATGGAGGAGGCTGACCACTCAAGCATGCTAATGACTGCCATGTTAAGTGAGGCAGCTGCAAGCAAAGGCATCGAGCAGAAATCTGGGGGACCTTAGCCTTTTTCAGGCATGCAGTGATGGATGACTCCGACTGAAGAAGTAGTAGAAGCTCTAAACTGCTAGGACTGTTGGCTTCATCTGTCAGTCTCCAGCACCCAGGGTGGCCTTCATACTCTGATGCTGTGCATTTGTTACTTTTAAGGAGCAACATTAGCTCATCATAACAACTTGTGAACTCAGCCCAGTAAGAACAGCACTTGGCTTAATTATCTAAGTAACATAATGATTCCTGCTCTTAGGAATGTTGGCAATAAAAGTGAATGCCATCAAAGGTGCAAGAAAATGAATCTTCTCTTAATTCTGCTAAGCCAAATGGAAACCAAAATAACATCTTGAGCAGTTTGCAGTAGAAGTGTCAATTTCTGAAGGCTTCAATTTTCTATTTGCTCTGAATATCCCTCTATGAAAATAATTCTGAATTCTTGGACTAAAATACAATTTTTTTCTGGATCTATAAATTGCCCTGTGCTAATTCATCTTATTATTGGAGTGCCACATCAATGACATGATGCAGCCCAATGATTGAATTCTGATCTCTAGACTCCAGATGCCTCACAGAATGTAACGAGAACCAGGTGCAATTAGGTTTGTTCAAATAAAACAAAGGTATCCTAAACAACACAAGTTCAAGCAGAAGGGTTAATACACAACATAAAGTCCAAAGATACTGTGCCAGAGAAGATGACTATCATCACAAATTCCTGGTACAAGCCTGCACCTCACCCTTCACCAATACCTTCAGCTTCAACTGCAATTTCAATCTGAAGAAAATCAGAATGGACCTCATTATGCCCTTTGTGCCTATGTATGTCAGCCCCACAGAAGACAAAGTTTATCAAGATAGCTTCCATCCTTGGACTCCTCAGTTCTCTGTAGCTGGACCTGCCTCCCCTTCAGACGCATCTCTTACTTTTCATATGATCTAGAAACTCTTACATGAGTTCTGACTGAACAAAGTTCCCTGGATCTTCTCTGAATTATTTGATTATCTCTCTTACCTTCTTGCTCAAAATAGGATTCTTCATGAAAACTGGTGACCCTCCAACACTGTTACATCTGAAAATGCGTCTCCTTCACAACTTGGCCTAATGATCCGATGTCCCAAATGAGATGTATAGACTACTACCTCCTTATTACTTATTCATTATTTTGTGAATGTGTATGTATTCATGGCAGAAGTTGCACCTGTAAGTGCTTTATATATTTACGGGGGGGGGGGGGGGTCAGTGGTCAACATCTTTCTTAATATCTTTCCACTTTATGTTTTGAAATAGAGACCATCACTTAACCTGAGCTCACCAATTTGATTAGACTGGCTAGTCTGCTAACTCCAGAGATTCTCCTGTCTCTGCCTCCCTAGTGCTAGGGTGGCCTCGATACCGGGATTTGTTGTTGTTGTTGTTGAGTGTCAGGGGTTGAACTCTGGTCCTTATGATTGCAGAGCAAGCACTTTGCTGACTGAGCCAATTCTTCAGCCTCAGTCCTAACACTTTTAATCTCCATCAGCTATTTGGTTCAGAACATCTCCTGTGACAGTTATATTGCAAAACGGAGAACATATCTCCAGATCCTCATCAGCAACTGGAATGATCAGCTATTTTACCTCATCACAGTGGTAGGTATGCAGTGTTCTCACTGGCATGTTAATTTGTATTTTCCTGTTGACAGTATGTATTTCTCTAGTGATGTGCATACACACCCATGGAAATCATCACTGCAAGCAAAACAATGAAGATATCCACCAGACCCAAAGGTTTCCTCTTGCTCTTTTGTAATTATCTCCCTACCCAACCATTATCCAACACAATGTTAAAAATTGGTCTGAAGAGCTGTGGGAGAAGGTTCAGGGGCTAAAACACTTGGTGTGCAGGTATAAGGACCCATGATCAGATTCTCTGAAGGTTTGTAAAGCCAGATGCAGAAAAAAGAAAAGGTTTCTGCATTGCAGTGTACCTGTCACAAGACAGGAGGAGGAAACAGGAGAAACTCCAGAAGCTCCACTTATTCCAGTGGGCCAGCTGGCCTGTAATGAGCAGAGTAAACAAGAGACTTTGTCTCAAATGAAGTGAAGGGAGAGAACAAACACCCAGAGTTGTCTTCTGACCTCCACATTTACACCATGGCACACACCTGCCTGTACCCATACACAAACAGGCGCGCGCGCACGCGCACGCACACACACACACACACACACACACACACACACACACACACGTAAAAGAAATAATATGAGATACTTTCATTATTATAAATGGGTTTGTATTCTTTATAATTTCATATTAATTGACCTAGTGAGTTCTCTCTTTTGTCTACCTTCATTATTATAAGCATTTTGAAATTGATTTTATGGCAGACTTTGATGTTCCATTTTTATACTAGCATATGATTGTACCACAGTTTGCTCATCTATCCCTTGATGACATAGTTTTAACCAGGATGTCTTCTTTTTTATTTTTCATTAAAATATATTTATATCATTTCCCCTTTCCCTATCCTCCCTTGAGCCTCTTCCATGAACCCATCTCACTCCCTCTCAGATTCACAGTCTCTCTTTCTTGTTGTTAAATATATGTATAAATACACACACTATATATATTCTTCTGAGTCATAAGTGGTTTTTTTGTACATATATAATTATGTCACTTGCTTTTCTATTGCTGTGATGAAGCACCATGACCAAGGTAACTTACAAAAGTGTTTAATTGGCTTACAGTTTCAGAGGACTAGAGTCCATGAGGGAAGAACAAAAATGTGGTGGCAGGAACTGCTAACAGATCACATCATCATCTGCAAGTACAAGGGAAAGAAGACACACTGAAAATGATGTGGGGTTTGAATCCCCAAAGCCCACTCCCAGTGACATATATCCTCCAGCAAGGCTGTACCTCCTAATCTTTCTAATCCTTTAAAACAGTGCCACTCCCTGGTAACTAAGCATTCAACTATATGAGCCTATGGGAACCATTCTTATTCAAACCACCAGACTATTTTAATTAAAATGTGTTTACACTAAATAAATAATCTGGAATTTAAATATATTATTAAATTTCAACAGCTGTCATCAAATTACATAAATATGGTGTAACATATATAAATATGTTATCAAATAACATAGCTGTTGGTCACTGTCAAGATGGCACCACCATTGCATCTTTAGGGATATCTTGACATACTTGTCATTGCTGTGGTTCATAGACATCATGGGGGGGGGGGCTTTGATTGGTTCCCTCCATCAGCAGCTTGCATAGCTCCTGTTACTCTTTCTCAGGGGAGAAGTTTTTGGATCAAATTCGGCTCAAATCCCCCAAGTCCTGTGTCTGAAGTGCATGGTGTTTTCAGTGATTGAGATTAGCCTTTCACCTCTGGGAAGTAGCCAAAGACAACAGAAAGAGCCTGTGTATCCTTTGGAGAGTCTCTTGGACTCTGGTGAGCAACAACTCATTCCAAGACTGGGGGTTTTGTTAGATACTATGCGGCTCTTGTGGGATACATTGTCAGCTCAAGAGGCATAACTTCTATTTATATACTTGTATTTTATGTAATTTTAGGTAAATATATATAATATGATTTATTTTTTTTCAAATTTCCCTAGTGTTATTTTCCTCTCCTTCCTTTCCTTCTTTGTTTCTATCTGCCCCACCCCATTCCCAGTTAAAGCCCCTCACTTTTTCTAATATCCCCTCATATGACTTATATCCTAGAAGGGAATAGCAGAATATAGAATATCTTTCTAAAAACCCCTAATGAAGAACTACATTGCTTGGGCAATATTAATCAGAAATCACAAGGGCAGGCAATAAACATAAACACAGTCTTAATTTCAATTTTTTTCTTAAAAATCTTTTGTGGTTGACTTCAAATTTAATTCCACTGTGGCTGATGGATGAACTTTCTCTCAACTGAATTTTGTTTAATTTGTTGAGATTTTTTTGAATAACATTAGTTTCACTTCAATAAATGTTCTGACTTCCCCTCAAAAGAATATTCATTTTGCTATTGCTGACTGCTGTTGTGCTCTAGAAATATAAATTAGGTCTCCTTTTTTGCTACTGACAATTTTATGTTACTATTTATTAAATTTCTCAGAAGGATATTAAAATCATTGTTTATAATTATGGGTTTGCCTGAGGGTTTTTTTGTGTGTGTTTTATCCATGCATTGTTATCATATTCACAAATATTTTGAGTTATTTCTTTTTAATAAACTGTATACTTTTTCAGTACAAAATAATCTTTGTAATCATTTGACATAACTTACTTCTCTAAGTTTACTGTGGCTGATAGTCATGCATTATACAGTCCTTACAGATTTTTAAAAATAAGCTATATGTGTCTGTATATATTAAGTGTGTCCTGTGTAGAAGGAATAAATTATGACTTACTTTAAAAAAAATCTACTCCAACAACTGTCACCTTTAGTTTTGGCATTAAGTTTTCATTATTAGTAATACTTTTACCGGATGTTTTTTTTTTCCTGTCATTTATTCTGTCCTTTCTTTGTTGTTTTTTGAGGTTACAATTTAATTAAAGCATTTCTTCTTTTCGTTTTCTTCCTCCAAATCTTCCCATTCACCCTTCCCCACTCTCCTTCAAATTAACGGCCTCTTTCTTAACTAATTATCTTCTGCATATATGTTTTTGTATATACATGTATATTCCTAAATATAACTTGTTCAGTCGATGTACATATGTTTTCAGAGCTGACCATTTGATGATGTACAACCATTTGGCATTTTTTTCCATTAATGACTATTTTTTTTTTACCTTTGATTGACTAGCTCTTTCCATACCTCTTGGGTACTGTTATTTTGTTTCAGTTATAAAGTAACTTTTAGAGATTTAAATACCTAGGAAATGGTATTCTTATAAATCCAAAACATTTCATTTTCTGATGCTTTTCATGAAGTTGTAAATATCTACATTTGTGTCTGTCTGAAGGATTGACTTTAAATTTCTTAAAGTAAATATTTTCTGATTGTGAAGTATCTGAAGAATATTTTTACTGTGTATATACTGATAGTTTGATAGAATCTTTCTATAAAAGCTATAAATGTGTGGTTCTGTCATCTTCCTGCTAACAGTGTTTTTAAGGAAAAATAATCTATCATAGTCTTTATCATTGTTCTACCTGAAATATGTATTTTCTTGCCATTTTTAGAAAGCTTTTCTATAACTGATCAAAAGCAACTTTATTGTGAGTTATTTTTGACATGTTTCACATTTCTTGAACCTGTAGATTGACATGTTGATCTTGTGAATAGATCATTTTAGTCAATTTGGAGACAACCTTTATCCTGACTCCTTTATTTTATTTTGTTGAGCTTAAGATCCTAGAGATAATGCTACTAGACAGGAAGAGAAGCCAATACATTCTGTTATTGAGCCCCTGTGGGATACTGGAGATTTGTCTTTCTGGGAATTGATGGAAGAACTCTGGAGGAGGTGCTTCAGTTTCACCTCCGAAGAATGAGAAGCTAGTGGATTTATCTTCCCAGTGCCTATGCTTATTGATTGAAGATTGCCCCTGGGGATGCTAACTTCTATACTGAGTCTCCAGTCCTCATCTGCCAATGGGGAGACTGTTGATGTACAATCAAGAATATAGTTGACCCTGGGAATGCTAACTCCTGCTCTCTGCTTCAGGTACTCATGTACTGATGGAGTTTGTTATGTACAACCAGCAATACAGTTGTGATTTGAATGTGAAATATTCCCTACAGGCTCTTACGTTGGGATTAGTTGCTTACAGATGTACTTTTGGAAGTGATTAGATCTCAGGGACAGTGACTTAATCCATGGATAAATTCCTTGATGGATTCATAGGATGATGGTGTTATAAGTAAGTGGTGAAAAGTTAGAAGAAGTAGATAATTGTAGGTATATTCTTGTGACTGTGTCTTGCCCTAGACCCCTTCTCCATCCTCCTTTGCTCCACTTCCTGTTTATCATGTTCATAACTGCTCTTTTATACAATGCCCTCTCTACCAAGATGGATTGATACCTCGAAGTTGTAGCTCAAATCTTATAAGGTCTTATCAATAAAAAACAAACTCAGGAGCCAGGTATTGGGGTGAATGCTGAAAATCAGAGAAACAGAACAGGGCACAGCTAACCTCACCTCACTAGAAGCCTCTGAGTCCTCGCCCGGAATTTTGCTGCTCAAAAGTCTAAAAGCTTAACTAGGCTAGTTCCTGGTTCTCACACCTTATATACCTTTCTGCTTCCTGCCATTACTTCCTGGGATTAAAGGTGTGAGTCACCTTGCCTGGCTGTTTCCAGTGTGGCTTTCAATTCACAGAGATCCAGATAGATCTCTGCCTTTGGAATGCTAGGATTAAAGATGTGTGTGCCACTGTTTTCTGGCCTCTGTACCTAGTGGCTGTTCTGTTCTCTGACCCCAGATAAATTTATTAGGGTGCACAATATTTGGGGGAACACAATATCACCACATTTCCCCTTTTTGTCTAAAATTTTAAAAAAGCCTATAACTAATACAAGAAAACTATATCCAATAAGCATATACAATATATACAGTCAAGAATTACATTAAAAAAAAAAACAAGTCCTCCTGAAGTATGTCATCCAAATAATTATTTCCTTTATTAAATTGTCACTATTAGGTATTTTTTTCATAGGTATATAAATGTAGCTAACATAGTAGCAGACATTTTCTATATCACAGATAAAGCTGGGGGATGTGATAACATTTATCTATTTATCAGCCATACAGGGATTAATTACTGATTCCGAGTAAACTTTTTTGGTTTGTAGAGTTAAGGTCAGCTTCAAAGACTCCTCTTAGCTGTTCCTCCCACGCCTATTATGTATTTCAAGTATCACCAGAGATAGATAAATAGGCAGCACACAGTATGAGAAAAAAATGCATGTGTTTTGATTCTTTGTATCACCCTTGCTTTTGATTGACAGGTTTTACAAACTCACCTCTGCTAGTATAGCATTCTGTCATTTATGATGCCAGGGAGTTTACTTCCATGGAAAGAATCACCCATTGTTAGCATTGAACTACAGAATGAAGTCACAATGTGTGGACTTATTGCATACATAATTATAAAGAGCAGAGCGAACTAACTTACTGCATAGCTTGTATTAAGTCTCATTAATGCCATAACTGGAAGATACAAATGGCATTCTAGTTTCCCTGGCATTAATGACAGTTTAGAACCTATAATCAGCAGTCTTCAAATCATCTGTGCTGTTCTACTCCCCAGTGCATATTCTGGAAAATGCAACAGATGTGTCTTGGGAAGGGATGGAAGATCAGTACTATTTCTACATAGATTTGATAATAGCAACAATATTTTCTGAGAATTTGGCCATAGGTTGTCAACTATGCTCAGTCTAGAAAATGAATAAAGTCCTATAATTTCCATTTTTGGTATCTAGTGTCAGTCTTTTGGTGAGCAGAAGCCTAATAATACCTTTGTAGTTATTTTTCAGTCTCCTTCTTAGGCTGTCTCATACCCATAGTCATTAATACCTGTCATTCAATACACCATTATTGCTAGTGTAAACTTGATGCCCATTCTGTCAGCCTTGCTTATGAGTGATAGGTTTTATAAAGCGGCCCCTGCTAATACAGAATGCTATCCTCTCTAAGATACTAGAAATTTTAATTCCAATTTAATAATAAGATATTCTTTTTTATTCTTCTCTCATATATTACATCCCCACCACAGTATCACCATCCTTCCATTTCTCCAAGTCCCTCTCCACACCTCCCTTCTTCCAGATTCACTCTTCCTCTGCCCCGCCCCAAAAAGCAAGCCTCCCAGGAATATTAACCAATGATACTAGGTGCAAACTCTCAGAACTAGGCTGGACAAGGCAACCCAGTAGGAGGAAAAGGGTCTCAAGTGCAGACAAAGAGTCAGAGATATCCTCCACTCCCACTATTAGGAGCCCCACAAGATCACCAAGCTAAACAACCATAAGACATACAGAAGATCTAGCTCAGAACCATGCAGGTTCCATGATTGTTACTTCTGTCCCTGTGAGCCCCTATCAGCCCTGCTTAGTTGACTCTGTGGGCCTTGTTCTCATGGTGTCCTCTATCCTTCTCTTAACCACGCCTGAAGGAGGAGTCAGTCTACAAGACCCAGAAGTGCTAATGGATTCCTTACCATTGCATTACTTATCAACCTAGTAGAAAAGCTATTCTCTGGATTTGTGAGAAATACACTAAAATGATGGATTTTCAAATAGCATAATAAATCTGTTCTATCATTCTCCTCTTGGTGTATTTTGACTCTTGGAAGGAGTATAAGAAGGGAAATGATCTCTACTTTGATCACCTCCATGCCACTAGAGGTAGTTTTTGATGTTGTTCTACAATATTAAGTCATAACTAATAGGTTAGTGCCTGGGGTAGTGTGAATAAGATTGGCCCCCACAAGTTCAAATATTTGAGGCTCAGTCAGCAGGGAGTGGCACAATTTGAAAGGATTAGAAGGATTAGGAGTTGTGGCCTTGTTGGAAGAAATGTGATACTGGGGACTTGGGCTCTGAGGTTTCAAAAGCCCATACCAAGCCTAGATGCCTCTCTCTCTCTCTCTCTCTCTCTCTCTCTCTCTCTCTCTCTCTCTCTCTCTCTCTGTGTGTGTGTGTGTGTGTGTGTGTGTGTGTGTGTGTATGAATCAGGATGTACCTCTCAGCTACTGCTACAGCACCATGCTCCCCACCATGATGATAATGAACTAAGTCTCAGAAACTATAAACTAACCCTCAGTTAAATGCTTTATTTTGTAAGAGTTGCCTTGGTCATTGTGTCTCTTTACAGTAATAGAACAGTGACCAAGATAGTACCATTTGTTAATGGATTATTGCCTACTCAACATTATATTTCCTTTCTGGGTATAATAGGCTAAGAAATGCCTTCCCACAGATGCTTTCTTCTTTCCTACAAATATCTTTTGCCATATCCTGAAATCTATTTCAGGTAAAATCTATTTGTTCCTAGAAAGGGGACTATAATTTCCTTTTTTGTCTGTGTTGCTACTAGTTCTGATTATTATCTTCAAAGCAATAATGGGCAGTTGGGTTGGGTGCTAACAAAACAAGTGTTATCTTGCAACGCATTGCCCTACAGTTGAAAGTGATAATAGCCTCCTTAAAGCTATTATAATACTGGTTTTCATAGCAAGCACGATATCAGTAATCAACTGCATTTAAACTAAGCCTTCTTTCTAGAAGAGCTTCTGACATTGTCAAAAAGAGCTACCCCACATGCAGTTTTTATTATCATTTTTCTATTAATTAATATAGTTCCTCTTTGATTTTTCATGGCATCTTGTATCTCACTATATTACCTAGAGATGAAAGTTCTAGTAACTATGATGCACTGCACTGTGGGTATTATTAGCATCTCACTAGAAACAACAGGTACCACTACTTCCAGTCAATCTTAGTTCAAAGTTTCAACAAATAAATATATCTGTTTACTAAGGATATTTTGAGAACTGAGTGGATACTACCCTGAGTGATACTACACTGATGGATACTATGAAGTTTTCTTACAATTGTATCCTTATAGCTGTATCTCAGGCTCTTTCTAACAACAGTTTGAGTCAGAGGTTAAATATTGGTGCTTTTCATTGTTAATCTTTATTATCAACTTGATTAGATTTAAAAAACACAGAGTATAGTTCAACACACTTTTAGATGTGCTTGTGATACAGTCTAGAGATAATTTGGTCATATGGGCACTGGCAAGGGAGTCTATCAAGTCCCTTGATAGGCTCATAAAAAAATGACATTATACAGAGATGGTGAAAAGTAGAATAGAGGTCCAAATGGAGTGAGCACATCTCTTTAAAGATTACATCATGCCCTAACCTCTTCCTGCATTTCCTTTTCTCCATATCATGGGTTACCATGATGTGAACAATTCCACTTGGTCACACTCATCCTACTCTGATGGACTGACACTTTTGAAACTATAAGCATAAATAGAAATTTTCTTCTTTTAGTTGTTAATGTCGGATATTCTGTTACACCAATTAGAAAGTTAACTAACAATATTATAATAGGAAATTCAACTCAGAGACTATAAAAGTGGGAGGCAATGAGTTAAATATGAAGAAGGTAGGAAACATGCATTGGTGAATTATGACATTACATGTCAACAGAATTGTAATGAAGCTGTCATTCAGGCATATATAGGTAGGCTCTTAGGGAGAGAGAAATAAGAGTATACTACAGATTGTCTGTCATCTTCTCTATGTAGTTGGCTAAAGATTATTTAATGAGACAATGACTACCCCACATCTTCTGCATTTCTGATCTTTCTGGCAGCTCCTTGGAAGGTTCATATCTCATTCTATGCTATGACATTTCACTCAAGACTAATGGAGGTGGGAGGATCTGGTTTGCACAGTCAGACATGACACACTTAGGTACTGTGGTTGCTGGGATTCTACTAATAATACAAATAGTTTCTGGAAAGGAGCATATGTAAGCTTATTCCTCCCTACTTACTTTATTATTTCTAACTATTTCTTTATGAAATCACTCAAGTTCAGGGGTGGAGAAAATAAAGCTCAGATCCACGGATACACTCTTTTAAAGGCAAACCCTGAAGCTGAAGAATAGGTTTGGACTGAATAATGAGAACAACATTGATCTTAGGTCAGTGGTTTTCAACCTTCATAAAGTTGTGACCCTTTAATACAATTCCTCATGTTGTGGTGACCCCCAACCATAAAATTAATTTTGTTGCTGCTTCATAACAATACTTTTGCTATGGTAACAAATTGTAATATAAATATCTGTGTTTTACAATAGCCTTAGGTGACCCCTGTGAAAGACTTATTTGACTCCCAAAGTGGTTGAGACCTACAGGTTGAGAATCACTGACTTAGGTCAATCTTTCATTTTTCCCAATGATTGATAATGGGCTTCTTCTAACAAGTGTTCTTTTAGTTCAAATAATCTCCCTTTTATTTACATGACAGATATTTCCCATCATTATTCATTTTTCACTAACTGTGAAAATCTGACTCACATAATTAGGGAATCAACTGCTAAGACATTTAAAGTTTTAGTAGCAAGTCATGCTTGTACACAGAAGTCTAAATTTTAAGAGTGAGAAGGGGATGGACAGAGACATTTATGGTGTAATAATTTTATGATTTGGGTAACTGTATGTAATCCTCTATGACTGTATGTGTATGTGCCTGGCCCCCACTCCCTCCCTTTTTTTTTTTTTTTTTTTTTTTGTGTGTGTGTGTGTGTGTGTGTGTGTGTGTGTGATATGATTGTGTGCAGGTGCAGGTGCCCATGTGAAAGCCAGAGGTCATCATCAGATGTTTCCCCCCATCAATCTCCACCTTCATTTTAAGAGACAGGGTTTCACACTGAATCTGGAGCTCACAAATTGCTTCGATTGAATGATCAGCAAACACATGGGATTCTTCTATTTCCACATCACTTTGCATGGATTCCAGCTTGGTGCTGCCACATGGACCTTTAAATGAATGTTGGGGATCTGAAGTCAATACTTTCACTTGCACTGCAAACATTTTATTCACTGGAGCATCTCTCTAAACCTATCCGTATCTTCTTTTTGTGACTCTGTGTGGTGCTCGTCTACCTGTATATCTGCACAAACATGTGGTGATATTGTGTTGCCCAAAATATCATGCACCCTAATAAACTTATCTGGTGTCAGAGAACAGAACAGCCAGTAGATACACAGGCCAGAAAATGGTGGCACACACACCTTCAATTCTAGCATTCCAAAGGCAGAGATCCATCCAGATCTCTATGAGTTCAAAGCCATACTGGAAACAGCCAGGCATGATGACTCATGCCTTTAATCCCAGGAAGTGATGGCAGAAAGCAGAAAGGTATATAAGGTGTGAAAACCAGGAACTATAGCTGGTTAAGCTTTTAGGCTTTTGAGCAGCAGTTCAGCTGAGATCCATTTGGATGAGGATAGAGAGGCTTCCAGTCTGAGGAAACAGGATCAGCTGAGGAATTGGTGAGGTGAGGTGGCTGTGGCTTGTTCTGCTTCTCTCATCTTTCAGCATTCACCCCAATACCTGGCTCCAGGTTTGTTTTTATTAATAAGACCTTTTAAGATTCGGGATACACAAACACCTGCACTGGCCATCTATTTGCTATCTACCTTTCTTTATACATACCTATTTTTGTATATACACATAAACATATACACATTTAAATATAGATAAACAGTCTTTCTTTTTACAACCTTCATTTTCTAAGTCAAAACTCTTTAGCTTATGTAAAGGGGGAATTAATTAGGAGTGCTTCAGCCATCTGCAGGTAACTTTGGCTTTAGAAAAATGCTGTTAATAAAAAGGATTTCTTTAGGATTAGCATCTCTTATTAAGTATGATTTTTGACGTCTACAGATTAAAAACTACCTGCTCCCGTGAAGGCACTATGAAAAGAACAGCATATCAAAGTGGCATACAGCATTCATTTCTTGACAAGCAGCTAGCATTTAGAAAACACACCGGTGGGGGGGGACGACATACTAATATCTGAATTGAAGAGGAAGAAAAGAGCATATTACTGTGTAATGATATAAATCAGTCAGCTAACACAATATTTCATGGACTGGGTTACATACAACATATCAATTATCTCCTTTAATCTTTCACAGTATCCCTATATATGGTATTATTACTTTTCCAAATAAAGAAACAGAATCCTTGAGAGTTTGAAAAAACAAAGATACATATATAATCTTTCAATTTGTAGCTGTGGGCAGAAAGTCCCCCAGTCACTTCACTGTGTGCTTCCTTGCTAAGCCTTCACAGTACTTCTCAGCACACCAGGTAGTTCCCAACTGTACCATGCCCAGTGATAGGACCACTGGGTATCAGCAAGGTAAAGCTTCTGGTCTAAATGCAGAGTTAGGCAGTGGCAGAGGACAGTTCAGCTTCAAGCCACCTCAGCCCAAATCCCCAGTTTTCTCACCACCTCATGCCACTTGTCTGTCTTCCAAAACAATGAAGCTAGATTAGCATTATTTATGAATTCTGTCCATGGCAGAGTTCGAACACAGGCCCATGAGTGATAATGATTCAATCAGTATTTGCTAATAATGTAAAGAGGCCACACGAGGGTAATATGCCCTATCTCCATTCCTTTAACCATGATGATACACAGTTTATAGGCAATAATATTTTTAAAATCTCCCAAGCATTGCTAAATCCAAATATAATACAGGTTGAATATCCATTATGTGAAGTAATTTGAGCCAGAATGTTTTAGATATTTTGAGTTTTGGTCTACTCACATATCCTAATGAGACAACTTAGGAATGGAATCCAAGTTTAAACACAAACTCCATTGTGCCTCATATACACCTTATGTGTACAGCCTGGAGTCATGATGCTATGATACTTTCCATAATTTTGTAACTGGAATAGTTTCATGGTATGGAATCTTCCAGTTGTGGCATCCTGTCAGCCCTCAAAAAGCAGTAGATATTGGAGTATTAGTAATTTTATATTTTCATATTAAGGATGTCCAACCTATAGTACAAAGCCATGCTTGTCTTTAAGTACCAAGTGTAGTGCTAAAAAATAAACAAGCCAACCATCCAGAGATCCAAAGAAAGAAGTCAAGAAGTTGGTCAGTTCTGTCTTGATTGCTCTACGGAGTATAGGGGTGTAGCTCTGAATTAAGGAGCTAGTTGCCCTGGTGTGGTCAAGGTCTCACAGGATGTTTATACATCAACAGAAGCAGAAGAGATGCTGGATTGTTTGGAACCATCCCATTGCCCTCTTTCCAGAGCCTGCACTAGAGGTGGAGGATACACCACCTCCAACTGCCACGCTGGTCTCTGTGCTATAATGCTACCTGTTCCCCAGAACATGAAAGTCAGTAAGTCCTCTAGGCTGAGAGATATTTGCTGCAAAACTGAGAGGGTCAAAAGCTACTTTCTCTAAATGTACCCACTCCAGCTAATTTTTAAACAGTTGTGTTCATTGTAATTTTGAGTATATGATGGAAAGGGTAAGGGGAGAAGTATCATGGAGTACATGTGGAGGCCAGCGGGCAACACTGTGGAGTCGGTTTTCTCCTTCTCCCTTTACGTCAGTTGCAGAGATTCAATAAGGGTTGTCTGGATTACAGAGCAAGCACTTCAGCCACTGAGTAGTCTTCCTAGTTCCAGTGCAACTAGTTTTAAAATCAAGAATATCTCAGAACATAGAAAGGATAGCTGGTTATAACTTGAAAGAAATGAAGTTGCCTGTGCTGTTCATATTTAACATTAGAAACAGCAGTGCCATGGAAATTCTATTCTAGGGAACATTGTATAAACTATTAATTTATATAATTTTAAATTGTATAATTTACATGATGGGTATAAATATTTTATAAGCAACAGGGAAGGTGTTTTTATTAATATGTTAACTGTTAGCTTCAGTATTACAAACAAAATATGATGTAATATTACAAATATTACAAATAAGGATGTAAATCCTTCCAATTCATCCCCCCACTACTTTTATAACCTCAAAACAAAAACAACAACAAAAAGACCCAAATAAACAGCATTAAAATGTAAATGTGACTCGAACACAAAGCTCTATTTAGATGAACTATGATCATCTTTTTTAAAATGGTTTTTTTTATTGTGTTTTAGAATTACGTGTAGCGGGGAGGGGTATGCACACATGTGAGTATAGATGTCTACTGAGGCAAAAGGCATCAGAACACCCTGGATGCTGGAGTTACTGAAGGTTGTGAGACACCCACCATGGATGCTAGGAGCAGTGTGCACTGTTAACCACTGAGGCATCACTCCAGTCCCAACTAGGATCTTCTTTAAGCACATAAAAGAAAGAGGACAGCTGGTTACACTTGAAACGTCCTTGTGAAATGGAGATGGACACTCTCTTATTCTCCCAACGCAATATTTTAATCTATTTAAGATTTTTTAAACCTACTCTCATGCTCAATTTAAAGAACTGTTCTTTAATTAAGTCAATTAAAATTGCTTAGTTTAATTGAATTCTGAATTCTCAGTGTGGCAAGAAGCCAGTAAATGTTCTTGTTGTCAAGATGAAAAGAAAAAAAAATTGTCATGGAAACTATATCTTTTAAAGTACATTTCTTCACATTTACACAAGAAATCAAAATTATTGGCTATCATCCAAATAGACTTCAATATTTCAGGCAGAAAGAGATCACCTAAAATCTCACATACTTTAAAATAAACAGACTAGTTTAAAAATAACAATTTTGTTTAAACTATAGAGCATATCAGAAACAGAAAAGTCTGGATAAGAATTTCTATATCTTTTCAGTCTCTGTTCGATAAGATAGAGTAGAAGTTGACCAATGTATGCCTTCTTATCTATCTTACCTATGGTGGAAGATAAGAAATCAAACTGCATCAATCCAAAACACAACACTGACATTTACCAGAATCAAAATCAATTCTCTCACATTGAAAAAAATTAAAGTCAGTAAATGTAGTTTTAAGGATTTTATCATTTTAACCAATACTTAGGTAGCATTTCCATATAAAGAATATTATGCTAGACATTGATTGTTTGGCAGTGAAGTGAATTACCAGTCATTTGCTTTAAAAGTGAGTAAAAGAACAGATTGAAACAATCCAGAGAACTGAACTGGGAAGAAAAGGGAACACCATTATTTAGTTTCCATGGATTCTGTGATAATTATAAAGTAGCATTGCTACAGGAATCTCCCCCAGTCCCAAGGAGGAATTAGGTTATTGACAGCAGAACCACAGCAGATCCCTGCTTTAGAGAGGGCAGAGGAACCAGAGGGAAGACACTCTTCTATCACCCCCAGGAAGGAGAGGGATCTGGAACATGAGCTTGGGAAGGGATTTAAGGTTCAGTCACCCGTGTTCTAGTTAGGCTCTTAAGGCAAAGCCATGAATGTGGGCTGCGTCTCAGCACCGCGTTTTCACACACAGTCTCTGTTGCTAAGCATCTTGCAGAAGGAAAGAGGACACTATCAGGAGGCAAGAGATCTGCCCTGTGGTTCTCAGTCACCACTTATTGTTTTGAAAAAGTTTCCTGTTCACAGGAGGATGTAGGGAACCCAGAGCCACATAAACTTGATTGAGAAGACATAGTTCCAAGTTGGGGGAGATGGAGGTGTTTTAAAAGGCTGAGACAAGAGAAGAGCTGAATAGACAGAGATACCATAGATCTGCAGATGGTCTCTCAGACACTGGTCAGTGTGTGCAGTGAGGGAATAAGAGGACTGGAAAAAGTCAACTGAGAGAAATGATGCTGGCGTTGCCCACTGCTCAGCCCAGGGCTGGGAATAGCACACAGAACCTCCAGCCAGGCTGTAGGACTTTAGTGGTTTGAGTGTATTGGCTAGAATACACAGCAGGCTATAGCCTCATTAGTGAGCTATAATGGTCATTAAACTAACAACTGCTCCAATCTCACTTAACAAGATTCAAAGCACACAGAAAAAAACTATTTTCTTACCAAAATAATTAAACTGTATAAAAAAGAATGAAACTATATCCAATGTGTACAACTTCCCCCCCCCAAAAAAAAAGAAAAGCTGGGGAATACTTCTAAGAATAAAGTGATAACATTGTATTTACTAAATAAACTCCATAATGTATGGACTGCAACAAAATATCAAAAATATGCAGAAAAGTAAGAAAAGTAATCCATAAAGAAAAGAAGCATCCTCCAATATAAATGGTCCTAAATGGGTGCAAATATAATGATTGACACCAAAGATATTAACAGCGATTATTCACTACATTCCCTATTGTATGGTATAAGGATATTTCATAGGAATAAGGAAGGTATATTTAAAAGCCTACTGATGTCGTAGAGAATAAGGCATCCAAAAGTGACAAGTGAATTACATGTGAAAAAAGCAAAAATGCATCTATCATTGTCAAAGGAAACTTGTGATGGTAGACACTAGATGGCTCATCAGTGTTTGTTCTGCAAATAGGAGGACATGAGTTCAAATCCCAGAAACCCATCTGAAGAGCTGAGCATGGTTGTGTATGCCCGTAACCCCATCATGATGGTGTGTGTGTGTGTGTGTGTGTGTGTGTGTGTGTGTGTGTGTGTGTCTGTCTGTCTGTCTGTCTGTCTGTCTGTCTGTGTGTGTGTGTGTGTGTCTGTGTCTGTGTCTGTGTGTCTGTGGGTGACCCCACCAGGATGGTGTGTGTGTGCACATAAAGAAACTAAAAAGAAGAAAATACTATCAGTATTTATATATAACCTGATAGGCATTTAGTTTGAGTCCTTAAAGAAGAGAAAAAAATTAAAACCTTGAAGATAAAACAGTTAAGGTTTTCCCGAATATGATGAAAAGATCCAAGATTCCCTAATAACAGAAACATGTTAAGAAAACAAGCAACTATGCCTCAAGACTTTAAGAATGTTTTCCATGAGTTTCCCAGTGTCCCAGCAGATTCTGTATCTGAAGTCTGGAAGCAATGGTACTTGCATGAGCCATGTGCATGGAGATGTGAATGTCATCTTTAAGGCACTTCCTCCACCAGACTGTCTCAGTGATCCTTTCTCTATGAGGTACAGAGGTGCCAGAAATAGAGTCCATTAATACTTTGGCAAAGGCTGTACATTTTCTTCAAGAAGACAGAAGCAATGCCTACTGCCCATTCCTTGCTGATCTCACCCTGAATACTCCATTCACATTCCAGATTCATATGGCTCCTCATTACCTGTGATTTTCAGATTTCCAGCAGTTGTTAGATGGACATCAGAATCCAATCTTATCCTTTCCAACTGCCTTGAGGTCTCCCAAAGCACAGGGAAGGCATTGACATGAGAACAAAATTGGTAGTAGTACTTTTTAGAAAAAGAAAATGAAGCATAAAATATTTTTCTAAAAAAGGAAGGAACCCAGGAATCCGCAAATACTGGAAATTGAAGGGAAGTAGACAGATTTACACAGTCTATGTCAAACTTAAGAATACCATGCTGCCCAGAAGAGAACAGTTAAGATGTGAGAGGAAATTCCCCAAGAGGTTATGTGAAGCATGCCAGCTTCCAGCGCCAAGGATTGTTAGAAGGTTCCTGGGGCAGATACTGTTGTATGATGAGGAGCTTAAGACAGGTGTCCACAAACTGTACCCCCTTTCACTGGCCCTGTGCCAGGGAGAAGACTTGATATCTTCTGCCTTCCAGAGGGTCATCTTTCTTAGGCACCTTGGGTAATGACACACTTAATGGACTCTGAATTCTGTTTATCTGTTGCTTTAAGTATTTCACGACCCTCTAAATGTGATCTGATCCTCCTGACCTGAAATTCTAATCTCCTATGAAACTTGTTCCATATTTCTGTCCCTCAGAGTTGAAAAAAGTAAACAAACCTCTTTGAATGGTCCTTTCTTAATTCTTGAACCCATTCCTTTGTAGACAGGTTAAAACGTAACTGCCTGAGCTATAAACTTTCTTGATTTACCTTGACACTGACTGGTACCAGACTGGGGAAGGCAAGTTCTGGAATGTAGCATCCATATCTCTGGTTCTGCCCCCATCTTTCAGTTAGGTGACCTCTCTAAATCAGAATGACTGTGGAGAGCACAAGCTGCTGAGACACAGTGAAGAGTCCAGCCATGTGAGATCTTTCTATGGCATTCCTATTAGCTACAGCAATAATTTTGAGAAAATTAATTAATGGTTTGTCCAGCTACAAACGTGCCAGTAAAATCCAATTAGCCTACCTTTTTTTTTTTTTGAGATTGTAACTTAATTACACATTTCTCCCTTCCCCTTCTCCTTCCAAACCTTCCCATATACCACCTCCTTGCTCTCCTTCAAATCAATGGCTTCTCTTTTCATTCACTGTTATTGTCCCAATGGATATGTCTAACAAACACTCCTGCATCTAAGGTTCAGGGCACAGAAGTGGAGGTAGTAAGATTATAAGAGCCAGAGAATCGGGGAGTTTGCTATGAGATTGTGTCTCCTAGTAACATCAGAAGCTACACCCACAACATCTCACCAGACTGCTCAAGCATGAACTGAACAAGGATGACACCCATAGATATGTCAAACTACATGGGGAAAAACCCATGCAGCCTCAACCCTACATAAAGAACTGCAGACAACTGAGTAAAACTGGGAATGGGAGAGGTAGTCCTTCCACAGGGGAGGGAACACCGATTATCCTATTTTGATGTTCTTTGGTTTCTGACTGCTTATTTGATTAATGGTATGTATGCATGCATGTATGTATGTATGTATGTATGCATGCATGCCTGCATGCATGGGTGTATGAAAGAGAACAAAAGATGAAAAAAACTGAGTTCTGATTTAATGATGAGTTCTGGGAGGGAGAGTTCTGCTAGAACACCTGCCACTGAAGCCCTTTGTCTCCTCTCTGGTGTTCTCCAAGATACTGCTGCAGAATGTTAAATGCCATGGAATAGAATGTGGAAGCCATTAGATGAAATGCTGGATTTGTCTGTACCTGAAATCATGAGCCTGTATTCTTTTTAATAATGTCCTAGAGCCTCATAATTTTTGAAAACCATAATAAAATCTTGTATCATTTTTTATGCCAGCTCATGAGCACAGCATTACTGATGAGCCTGTGACAGTTTCAGCCAAGTCTATGCCCTTCCCAAGCTGCCGAGATTTTGGTTAAGCCACATAAGCCTGTGTGTTCAACTGTAAAGTTAGTGTCTTGGATTAGAAACTCTCTGAGGTCTCTTATAGATGCCTCACTCTATAAACTACTCTGCTGTGGCCTAAGCTTCCCTGTCTATCAGCAGCTTTTCTGAAAGGACAATTTGGTGAAATAAATTATGTCATAATAAGCGGGTGGGAAGTGTGTGCCCTCACAGCCAGAACACATTTAAGTGTGTTTGCAAATATACAAATTTCACATGCCTCTTTTGAGGTCCCATTTGTCTTTTGGCATTTTGATGAGTAAACTAACTCCAAATCCATTTGCAACAGGCAAAATATGTTATTATGAGATATTTGTTTTCTGAAACTATTGTACTCGTGAAGTCTTTCTTTCAATCTTATCCTCTCCTTCACTTTTTTTAGTCTGTTGTTTGTAATTAATTACCAGAAAGCTGCAAGCTGAGGATAACATAGATTTGAGAAACACAAAGATATGAACGTTGACACCCACAAAGCAAATCATGAGAAAAGGAAGGCAGGCCAATAGCTAGAAAGATAATGACCAGCAGAAACCAAAATTTCCCTTTTTATCCCCTGTCATCAAACTCTCAAGCCAAAAATAGCCATCATGCCAGCTCCAGATGGAGAAAGAATGGTCCGTTTGCCATCTGCTGAGACAGAACGGCACACAGAAACTGTGATTTAAAGTTATCAGAAATAGAATTAAATAACGTATGTCAGAATTAAGGGAATCGCCACACACTCTTTGTTGAGAACATGGGGTGCCTCTGTATAGGTATATGTGATTCATATAATACAAGTTAAGTTCTTTGACAGCCAGAGAATAAATGTGGGATTCACTTTGGGGCAGTGAATAGAAGACTTTAAGTGATGATCATCTCTTACTGAATAGGAGCTGGAGGGGAATTGGTGATTGCCCCAAAGTATTGGGTGATACTGATTTTTGAGGTTAAACACAGAACTTTTCTACTGAAGTCTTAAAATATCCACTCAAAGGATGCCTGTGTTGCATTGTACTGGAGGGTAAGGACCAATTCAGACAGCCAGATGAGGAAAACACTGCTGAAGAATTGACCTTCAGATTCTGCAGTCAAGAACATTCTCCTTGGGGCTGGTGGGAGAAGCAAAGGATGCTGGTACATTCTATGGCTGTCCTCTCATTCTTGTGGGTTGTACGCTTAGGAAGTCTCAGGGGCTTGCCATCAGAAAGATCTGACTTTCTATTTCTTTGGCCTATTTTCATTGGCGAGGTTGCCTGGGGCAAACTTCTCTACCCATCCAGTCTCAGGTATCCTCATCTATAAGATAATTATGGCAAAAACAAGAAAAAGGTCGACAAGTACCCGATGCTGTTGTAATTGCCTTACATAGACTAACTCCTTTAATTTTTACAGCCCTGGGAAGATGCCCTGCATTAGCCCTACTTTTGCAAATGAGTAGATCAGCCTCAGAGAGAACAAATCTCTTGTCCAAGTCCTCTTAGCTAATAAAGGTTGGTGATGTGAGCCCTGAAAGCTGGATAGCATCCAAATTATGTTGTTTTCTGGTTCATCTTAGAAACTCAACATTTATTGGCATCCTACTTTTCTTCCTAGGCAACTGTTTGCATATTTAATGAACATTTTTTAAAGATGCCAATATGTGTTGTAGCCATGCCATGTAGTAATAGCTAATATTTATCAACTCATTTATATCTTGTAATACTCAGTACTTATGACATCTGTGCTGATATTATAGGGCTTTGGCCTTGTAGTTCCCTTTGCTTGAGATGTTTTTCCCCAGATAGCCACATGGCTTACTTCTATGCCACTCAAGTGTCTGGAACAAGTTCCCTAAATATTGAAAGAAACACAACATACTCCATCATTCCAAGCCCCCTTGCCTTACTCTATTTTGATTTTCAATACATAAAAGCATCTAACATTATACTATGCAGTTATTCATTCTCTGATTTCCTCACAATGATAAAGTCTTTTTAGGGCATGGATTATGTTTCTCTTGATAACCCCTTTTCTTTCATTTCTGCTCTTTTGACACATATTCCTTGAAAAAATGAATGCATGATCCCATCTTAAAGTTGCAGAAATTGTAGCATAGAGATTTTCATGAATTGCACCAAAGTACAAAGCTATAAAGTAAGCAAATGCAGTCAGATCCACTGGAGTCATAGTGCTATGTAGAGGGATGGAAATGCATATGAGATCCAGCTCCTGCTGTCTTGTGGTCTGCAAAACAATAATGAGAGAGCAGTACACAAAAGAACCTTGTGTCTTTGGACATGGTCAATTCATCTAACACAGAGAAGTTATAAAAGGTACCATTTTAAAGAAAGTCTCTCTATTGAAATAGCCTATCATTTAGTAAACCAGAAATAAGTAATCTAGAAAACTCAAGACAAGAGGAAAAAGTAAACCATATTTTAAGACAATGGTCATATTGTTGTGGGAGAGTTGTTTGCACTACCAATCCACTGTGCCAATAAAGCCACCTTGAATCAAGGACAGAACAAATGACTGGCTGTCCAGAATTAGCCATAGAGATGTTGGAGGACTGAGGAAGTCAGATAGAGAGAAACAGGAAGAAAGAAGGAGGGGCTGAGGGAAATTTTGGGCATTTAGATCAGAAAACATGGAGAGTAGGGTCAGCCAATCACCTCTGCCTCTCCTCTTTGGATTTATCAGGTTTTTATCTCAATTTCTGACTCCTGAGTTTTTATTAATACTAGAATAATTTAGGTAAATGCTACATCACACGGTATGAAGACCCCAGGGGAATTTTTTTTTAAGTAAGAATCAGAGAAGAACCAATATAAAAGACAACGTTTGATTCATACTTAATGAGAAATGGATCTTTACCCTCTGGAAGTAGGAGTGTAGGTAACAGTGGAATGAATAGGCAGAGAGAAAGACCAGAGGATTACTGTGGAATATTATTTTAAGTAGGCGAAATGTGTTACATTTGCTTATGTTGTAGAATATTACTTTAACTGTGTAAAGGTGTGTTACTTTTATGTTGCATTTGCTTAATTATGTAAAGAGGTGTTGCACTTGTTTCACCTGCCCTGCCTACAGCACCTGATTGGTCTAATAAAGAGATGAATGGCCAATAGCTAGGCAGGAAAAGGAATAGGTGGGGCTACCAGGCAGAGAGAATAAACAGGAGAAGTCTAAGCTCAAAAAGGAGAAAGAAGAATGAGAAAGAGAATGAGGGACAGACCTGGGAAGCCAGTGGTCACCAGCCAGACACACAGAGAGAAGCAATGAAAGTAAGATATACAGAAGTAAGAAAGGTAAAAAGCCCTGAGGCACAAGGTAGATAAAGAGAAACAGGTTAATTTAAGTTAAAAGAGCTAGCCAGAAATATGCCTAGGCTAGGCTGAGCATTCAAAATTAATAGTAAGTCTCTGTGTCATGATTTGAGAGATGGTTGGTGGCCTAAAAGAAAAAGCCTGGTGCAGAGGAACAACGGCACATTTATCATTTTGGAAATTTACATGAGAAGAAAAGTCATCAAGAGGGTCTTGACTGCAATACTAAGGAATTTAGACTTTATGTAAATAAGTTATTGATACTGCTGAGGCCTTTTTGAGAAGAAACTGGTACCTTTCGGGGAGACAACTAAATGATAGTTGTCTAACTAAGACGGATGAGAATCTTACAAAATTCAAAAGAAGATGACAGTTTCAATAGTCAAGGATATCAAGAGTGAGAAGATGGACTTGAGGCGAGCCAGTGTGAAAACAGATGAAGGAACGGATGCATTGGAGTCAAGAGGTTCAAACCCACACCTCAAGTTTTCAGGCTGAAAAAGGGAATGAGTCTAAGACTTGACAATTTGAAAATCAACCATGTAGGATTGTGTTTTAGGAGAGGCTGTAATTATAGAAACGAAGCAAGCTGTTGAAATGAAAAGAAGGGAGGGGTCTGAACGTAAAGTTGGAGAGAAAGTATGTGAATTCTATTCCTGGGGAGACAGGCACAAATGGCTTTCACCCCAGAAAAGACACTAACAACAGATAAAAGGAAACAAAGATAAACATCCACCAACAAGAAGCGATTCCACTTGAGGTTAGTTTGGCGAACCAATGATTTCATTGGTGTTATTTTTTGACAGGAACATAGATGATAAAAGGCAACTGCATCTCCATAAATCCCACACTAGCATGGGTAACAACTCACAAAAACTGCATTCCTAGACCTAACTACACGATCTGTAGTTAGATCTCCCTAAGTGTCTCCTTCCTCTGGAGTAATTTCTTATTGCTTACACAACTGTGTGGAAGAACCTTGTGAGTCTTGTTACTTTCTGAACCTCCTAAGCCTGCTAAGTTTTATTAGCTTCCTGAACCCCATGAGTTTCCTTAGCTTCCCGCATCTGGTGAGCTTCTCTCTTCCTCCTTAGAAGCAATGCTTCAATGCAAATGGAAAAGTTAGTTATACAAGAGAAGAGCAATTGGACCATAGCAGAGAGCTCCAGGCTTAATCAGGGGGGAATCTAGGTCATCTGGGCTAAGCAAATGTGTCTACAAATAGATTGCTTACCAAATTCTTTGGTTTTCCAGCATTTTCCACATCATGGCACATATGAAAGATAGTAACATTTATGTGTCACAGTGTGTATGTAAACTTTTCAGTCTGACAATTCCCCAACTCAAACATATGCTGTCATTCACTGCTAAGATAACATTTATTAAGACCACCTATGAATCGTTCACAGAACACACTGTTCTGAGACACCTTGGGAGGCATTACTACATAGCATTTAAATCTGGAAATGTTATTTTTAAACCAGCAGACAGTTCTTTATTTACAGGGAAATCATGGTCCCTTTGTATAAATTTCCTTTGTATAGATCATTTGTATAGATATCCCATCTCTTTGTATAGATGTATATATAGGGACTGTTACATGGCATTTATAGAAGGAAGAAAACAATGTACCAAAACAGCAGCATGTATGTTAGCAGGAGGCATAGAATCATCATTGAGGCTGCATGTACTGAAAAGCTGCATCATGGAAATATATTAAAAATCCTGTGCTAAACATTTTGGTCTGCATTTGAAGTATCAACAGTCTTTGGAGAGCTGAGAAGAGTTATTAAATTAATAATTTTGAATGATTCTCATTTAAATATCTTCCTGGCCCATCTAAAAAGATAAACTATGCATGTCATCCTTTAAAAATATTATTTATCCTTGATAATTTGACATAGGTATACAATGAAATATGATTATGTCTATCCCAATTTCTCTCCTTACATATCCTCCCATATCCCACTCAATACATTCTTACTCCCTATATCATGTTTTTAAAAATATAACCCATTCAATCTAGTTTGCTGTCCATACATACTTGAGTATAGAGCCATTGGCTGGAGCATGGGGAACCTACCAGAAGATATAAAAAAAAAAAAACTCTAAATGGACTCAGCAGGTTATATTTATGTATTCATTCATTTCTGTATGTATGTAGCAATAATAATTAAAGAAGAAACAGAGACTATGAGTTCAAGATTGGGGGGATTCGACAGGAGAGATGGAGGGAAATGATATAATATTTTAAAAATAAAATTTGAAAAAGAGTGCTTCTCTCTCCCCCAGCAACTACCAACTACAAATAGCTCCTCAGTAAGGTGTGGGGCCTGGAGCCCAACTTTCCCATCTGGTATTTTGTCATTTGTTAGAAGAATATAGAAACAAGTATCAGGAAAAAGGTTTCTCGGTTTAAAATTCATGTCCCACATTATGGGTTCTAAGGCATTATCATCACTCATGTTCAAATGATGTCATAAGCATATGGTTGGTCCTCACTATGGCCAGATCATCCCCTCTTCCATCATGAACAAAGCTAGAATACCTGGCTTTCTTAAAATTGTGGCTATTTGGTGGATTTTAGCATGTCTGGTCCTGAATCAAAGTACTTTTTGAAGCTCATAACCAAATGGAGATATGAAAAAGGTACCTTTATGTAGCAGGAATATTAACAGGTCTTATTAATAAAATCAAACCTGAGGCTAGTTATTGGGGTGAATGCTGGAAGATCAGAGAAGCAGAACAAGCCACAGCTTCCTCACCTCGACAGTTCCTCAGCTGACCCTGTTTATTCAGACTGGAAGCTTCTGTGTCTTCATCCCAATGGCTCTCAGCTGAACTGCTGCTCTAAAGCCTGAAGCTTAACTAGCCAGAATGCTTCTAGTTCCTGGTCTTCACACCTTATATACCTTTCTGCTATCTGCCATCACTCCCTTGGATTAAAGGCTCACTTTTTGGGATTAAAGGCTTGTGTTCCCAAGCCTGGCTGTTTCCAATGTGGCCTTGAACTCACAGAGATCCAGAGGGATTTCTGCCTCTGAAATGCTAGGATTAAAGGCATGTGCTACCACTGCCTATCCTCTATGTTTAATATTGTGGCTGTTCTGTTCTGTAACCCCAGGTAAGTTTATTAGCGTGCACAATATTTCGGGGAACATAATACCACCACACCTTTACCTTGGGAGAACACTGAAGCACTGAAGATGATCTCTGAATATGTCTTAGCATTGTCCTGAATACACATAGAAATGATGTCTCAAAACAAAGGAAAGTTTGACTGCAGTAACAGTCATAATTTTGTACTCTTCTAGAAACACAACTGGAGATCACTGTGTTCATCTGAGTTTTAGCATCTTCACCAAACAGTGATATTAGATTAATTCACTAGGTTTCAAAAGACGCCATGCTGATACCTTTTTGAGATTTCTTGTTAGAGATTATGAGGGATGCTTGGAGGCAGGGCCAAAAGCAGAGAGGGGGTCTGCTTTAGCTTTGGCAGAAAAGGGACTTTCCTGGGTGGATGCTCATCTTGGCTAATCCTATTTTCTTACTATTGTGAATAATTCAGCAATAAACACAAATGCATGCCTTTTCTATGAGGATATAAAGTCCTTTGGATATATGTCCAAAAGTGATAGGGCTGGGGCACACAGAAAATGCATTTTTTAAAAATTTGTGACAAGCTTCCACACTGACCTCTATAATGGTTGTGCTGGTTTACATTCCTACCATCAATGAATAAGGATTTCAGATGCAGAGATCCACAGCCAAGCACCAGGCTGAGCCCCAGGAGTCCAGTCGAAGAGACAGAAGAAGGATTCTATGAGCAAGGGGCATCAAGATCATGATGGGGAAACCTGCAGGGAAAACCAAACCAAGCTAGTGAGAACTCATGAACTTTAGACCAACAGATGTGGAGCCTCCATGGGACTGGATTAGGCCCTCTGCATAAGCAAGACAGTTGTGTAGTTTGGTCTGCTGAAAGGTCCCCTGGCTATAGGATCAGTATCCATCCCTGATGCATAAGCTGGCTTTTTGGAGCACATTACCTATGGTAAGACACCTTGACCAGCCTTGATGCAGGGGGAAGGGCTTGGGCCTGCCTTTACTGAATGTACCAGGCTCTGATGACTCCCCATGGGAGAACTTCCTTTTTGGAGGAGGGAATGAGGAGTGGGCTATGGGGAGGAAGCCTGGGAAGGGGCAGGATTTCTCTTTCCCCAAGCCTCAACAGCACTTACAGTTTTTAACGATAATTATTTTGACTGAGGTGATATGGTATTCCAAAGTAGTTTTCATTTGCATATATCAGATATCCTATGTGATATGCAAGTGAAAGGGGACTATGACTGTGAGGAAGAGAAAAAAGGGGGAGGCCAGGGAATGAGAAGGAGAAGCAACGGAACAAAATTTTGTGTGAAAATGCCATAAGAAAGCATGATAATGTATATGCTAATTTTAATTTTTTTTCAGCAAAAAAAAAAATGAAAAAGAGGAAGAAAGAAAAGAAGGAAAGAAAAAAGAGGGGGTTTTCCCCTTTATTGTATTGAGAACATCCCAAGATAGTTTTTGCTGAATGAAAGGATTAGTTACTTTAAGTACATTTACAGCATGTATTGCTTTGAGACAGATAAGAATTATGCTAGTTTTCAGTAGCTATGGCATCTAATTTTAGGTTTCGCCTCCAGAAGGCTGATCTTCATTTAACTTTTCAAGCATCCTAAATTCATATATTAAAAAAAAAAACGTACCCCTTTAAAGATTCCCACACAAATTTCCAAATTGTTTTGTGGTAAAGCTTGTCACTGTTTGATGAGGTTCTTATCCACAGTTTCACTGAAACTAATAGATTCAACCTCCAGCCTACAGAATTTTATCTTTTGAGAATATGCAAGCCTCCTGTTGTTTGCCCAACACAGAACATTCTCACATATTGTTGATAAAAAATCTAAGAATATGTTTCCCCTTGACCTGGTAATTATACATTGTGATATCTATTCTAGTGGCAAGCTTGAAAGGGCCTTACAATACAGCTGGAAGCTTTGTTGGACGGGGTAAAAATTAGAAACAATATAAATTAACAGCAGAGAAGAGATTCAGAACTAGCGAGTGTGATGCAGGGAGAGATGGCCAAAGGTTTAATCATGTCTATTTGCAACTGCTTGCAAAATTCCCCAAGTATTATATGCACATTTCATAAAGCAAGAACAAGCTATAATAGGTATTATGAAAAAGACACATGAAATACAAGTTTCATTTTGTGATATATATGATATATATGTGATATGTTATATATATGAAAACACAGAAATAACTCATTAGACTCAAATAATGTCCTTTAAGAAGTATGTGAGGATTTGGAGTAAAGGATTATTTAGAAGGAGACTAGGGAAAGCTTTAACCAAAATATTTTTTAAATATGTATGGAAAAATGATGACTGTCTGTATATACACTACTTGAATGATTACCAAAGCAACAATACATAGAAAAGAAAAGGGCTGGAAGCAAACAGCATCAACTTGGGAGTGGCCGTCTATTATAATTCTTTACATCCTTTTCTCGAGTTCTTTAATTTAATGATCCAACATTTAAACCTGTATACTCACTTAAAAACTAATCTTTTCAGCTGGTGTTGCCACTGTGCAGGTCTTGTTTAGCAAACAATATGTTGAGATTTCTTATTTTTTATTATTTTTTTTATTCATTCCACATACCAACCACAGATCCCTCCCTTATCTCTCCTCCCATTCCCCTCCCCAGCCTATTCCCCTCCTCCAGAAAGGGATGGCTTCCCATGGGGAGTCAGCAAAGCCCAGCACACTCAGCTGAGGCAGATCCAAGCCCCTCCCTCTGCATCAAGGTTGTGCAAGGTGTCTCACCATAGGTAACAGCCTCCAAAAAGCCAGTTCATACACCAGGGGTAGATCCTATTCCCACCGTCAGGGACCTCTCAAGCAGACCAAGTTACACAACTGTTTCACCCATGCAGGGGACCCAGTGGGCTCCATATGGGCTCCACAGCTGTTGGTCAAAAGTTCATGAGTTCCCATTAGCTTGGTTCAGTTGTCTCTGTAGGTTTCCCCATCATAGTCTTAATGCCCCTTGCTCATAGAATCCCTCTTCAATCTCTTCAACTGGACTTCCAGAGCTCAGCCTGGTGCTTGGCTATGGCTCTCTGTATCTGTTTCCATTAGTTACTCCATGAAGGCTCTATGATGACAGTCAGGACATTCACCAATCTGATCACCGGGGTAGGCAAGCTCAGGCATGCTCATCACCACCGCTAGTGGTCTAAGCTGGGGTCATCCCTGTAGATTCCTGGGAACTTCCCTGACACCGGGTTTTTCCTTATCCCCATGATGTCTCCCTCTACCAAGATATCTCTCTCATTGCTCTCCCACTCCACCCCTGTTCCAGCTTGACCATCCCATTTCTCTATGCTCCCATCCCCATGGTATATAAGACAAAACAGCAGCCTACAGAATGGGAAATAATCTTCACCAACCTGATCTGACAGAAGGCTGATCTCCAAAATATATAAAGAACTCAAGAAACTATACATCAAAATTCCAAATAATCCAATTAAATAATGGGCTACAGATCTAAACAGAGAATTCTCAACAGAAGAATCTCAAATGGCCAAAAGACATTTAAGGAATTACTCAACATTCTTAGTCATTAGGGAAATGCAAATCAAAATGACTCTGAGATACCATCTTACACCTGTCAGAATGGCTAAGATCAAAAACACCGAGGACAGCTTATGTTGGAAAGGATGTGGCTGCCTCTTTGGAAATCAGTATGGCGGTTTCTCAGAAAATGGGGAATCAATCTACCTCAATACCACTCTTGGGAATATACCCAAGGAATGCTCAATCATATCACATGGACACTTGCTTATGTGCATAGTAGCATTATTCATAATAGCCAGAACCTGGAAACAACCTAGATGTCCCTCAACTAAAGAATGGATAAAGAAAATTTGGTACATATACAAATGGAGTACTACTCAGCAGTAAAAAAAAAAAAATGACATAATGCAAATTGCAGGCAAATGGATGGAACTAGAAAATATCATCCTGAGTGAGGTAACCTAGACTCAGAGAGACAAGCATGGTATGTACTCACACATAAGTGAATACTAGAAGTAAAGAAAGGATAGCCAGACTACAACCCACAGCTCCAGAGAAGCTTGGTAACAAGGACTCTAAGAGGGATGCACGGAATATGTTGAGATTTCATGAGCAGCTTTTCTGCCATGTCTAGAAGACACTATCTTGCAGTAAGCACCCTGTAACTGTAATAATTAAAGAAGGGATCATGAATTTGAGAGAGGAAACAAAAGAAGTTGGAGAGGAGAGATGGGGTGAAGTGATAAATAGAGTACTCACAAATGAAATTCTCAAAAAAAAAAAAATCATCAGATGTAATGCCAGAAGATAGTATAAAAGTATCAGATGGTAGTGCTGGCAATGTAGGTATCTTTGAAAGTATTTCTCAAAAACCATACATTAAATTTCTTTGAAGAAAGCATTATCGAATCAAGGCTGTTTGATTTTAAATTTTGGTCAATCAAGATTTTTAGGTGATAAACGTAGACTGTCCCTGAATTTAAATTTTGTCTTTTGACTGTCCTGATAACTTATTTCTGAATAATAAAAATAAGCTGCTTGACAATTGATGTACCAACTGAGTGTTTAATTTTCACATCGTAAATCAAATATATTAAAAATAATGTTGAACATTAACAGGTATTTTCACATATTCAACTTTAGTATGCTTAGAGTGAAATGGAGGAAGTAACTAAATGGGGACTAAAACTTGGCCTTTACTTTTAAATAATTTGTTATAAATCTGGGCAATAAAGATAAATTGATGTTTTAAAAAAATCAAATTAAAACAACAACCTGGTCCTTGGGGCTGAAGGCACAGTGATCAATACACCCTTAGCATCTTCCATACTTTGAGTTCAGTCTCTAGAGCTAAACTCCGAAAGCACATTTTCATTAAGGCTGTGTAGCATGTTATTTTTGTTTTCAATCAGTTCAGTTACCAGTGCTTAGCTGCCACCACTCACTCCCAGCAGTGCACCCTGTATTCATTTGGCAGCAGCCTTACCAGACGCAAGCTGCAACCCACTATGACAGCAATATGAAGCAGTGTTTTAAAGGTATGAGCAGTAGGTTAGCCTGAGTGTGCACATCTTAGAAACACAGTGGACATGCAGAATCCAGAATTCCTTTTCTGTGAAGATGGGGAAGGTAGGCAAGTGAGTCAACAGAATCAAAGGATGGAAGGAAGGAGGGAAGGAAGGGGGAAGTGAGCACAGATGAAGGGATAGGAAGTAAGGATTTTCCTCACATAGAGGAGATTGTTAATGACTAATGGAAAAGAAACTCATTCTTTCTTTGGCAGATATTGAACATAAGAAAGAATCATGGGGGCTGGAGAGATGGCTTAGAGGTTAAGAGCACACTGATTGCTCTTCCAGAGGTCCTGAGTTCAAATCCCAGCAACCACATGGTGGCTCACAACCATCTATAATGAGTTCTGGTGCCCTCTTCTGCTGGGCATGGGTACATGCAGACAGAACACTGTATACTAAATAAAAAAATCAGAAGGAAAGAAAGAAAGAAAGAAAGAAAGAAAGAAAGAAAGAAAGAAAGAAAGAAAGAGAGAAAAAGAAAGAGAAAGAGAGAAAGAGAGAAAGGAAGGAAGGAAGGAAGGAAGGAAGGAAGGAAGGAAGGAAGGAAGGAAAGAAGGAAGGAAGGAAGGAAGGAAGGAAGGAAGGAAGGAAGGAAGGAAGAAAGAAAGGAAGAAAGGAAGAAAGAAAGAAAGAAAGAAAGAAAGAAAGAAAGAAAGAAAGAAAGAAAGAAAGAAAGAAAGAAAGAAAGAAAGAGAGAAAGAGAGAAAAAGAAAGAGAGAAAGAGAGAAAGGAAGGAAGGAAGGAAGGAAGGAAAGAAGGAAGGAAGGAAGGAAGGAAGGAAGGAAGGAAGGAAGGAAGGAAGGAAGGAAGGAAGGAAGGAAGAAAGGAAGAAAGAAAGAAAGAAAGAAAGAAAGAAAGAAAGAAAGAAAGAAAGAAAGAAAGAAAGAAAGAAAGAAAGAAAGAAAGAAAGAAAGAAAAAATCATGCCAATGGGATTCTCGGATGCTACCTACCAAGGGACTCTGCCACACGTCAGAACCATGGTGTGGAGACTGAAGTCACTCTAAAATACACATTATCTAGTATACCTCAAGATACCTGCCCAGGTGATATCTAATGGGAGGGGGGTGCAGAATAGTCTCCGCTTGTTAGATTTCTCAGACTGTGACAAGAGAGCTTGTCCCAGAAAATTGCTAAGTTCCAAGGAAGTTGACTGTTATGCTTCCTGACAATTTGACATGAAGGCAATGACCTGGGAAGCTTTGAAATATTGTTTCATGTGTGACAGGATGAATCTACACATGCTCTAATGTAAAACCAGCCCCTCTTCTGGACAGCTTCTAGGACAGGGCTTTTGAGACTGTGTTGTACTTGTGCGTTCCCACAGTGACGTTGCCTATTGAGTTATGAATTCCTTGAAAATCAGACATGAATTGTTCATCAGTGTGACAGGAACACTTTGGCACAGATGATGAAACATGGAATATGTATAATATAGTATGGTAATTTGAATGTAATTGACTTCCATAATCTCATAGGGGGTAGCACTAGTAGGAAGTGTGGCTTTGTTGAGGTGGGTGTGGCCTTGTTGGAGGAAGTGTGTCACTGTGGGGATGGGCTTTGAGGTTTCCTATGCTCAGTATACTGCTGAGTGTGTCAGTTCACTTCCCATGACCTGCATATCAAGACGTAGCCAGCACTATGTCTGCCTGCATGCCCTCATGCTTCCCTGACACTGTAAGCCAGCCACCCCAATTAAATGTTTCCTTTATAAGAGTTGCTGTGGTCATTGTGTCTTTTTATAGCAATGAAAACCCTAAGACATATGGTATTTACTAGTGAATGAGTTATGGCATTCTTTTTTTTTTTTTTTTTTTTTTTTTTTTTTTTTTTGGTTTTTCGAGACAGGGTTTCTCTGTGTAGCTTTGCGCCTTTCCTGGAGCTCACTTGGTAGCCCAGGCTGGCCTCGAACTCACAGAGATCCGCCTGGCTCTGCCTCCCGAGTGCTGGGATTAAAGGCGTGCGCCACCAACGCCCGGCGAGTTATGGCATTCTTAATTGGAGTTGCCCATTTGTGTCATCCAAAATACATTTCCATCAAAGCTTTGCTGCTTTTCTAAAGTATCACTTCCTCTTACCAGGTTATCTAAAAAATGAGAATAAACTGTCAGTCATTTCTTGACATGAGTCATGTCAGATATAATGGCACAGAAGTCCCATCTTCAGATATGAGCTAAATGGTGTTGGCTGTCTAAGAGGTAGTAAATTAGCTATTCCCTAAAGAAGAATGGATTGCCTTTTCCAGCCATTGTCAAAAACATATTCCAAAAGATAGTTAACAAAATACCACTAATTTCCTGGATCCCAAGTCATTAACTGAGAGAACCAAATATTTTGACTAGCCAGAGGAAGATGAGTATTTGGGTCTCATAAAAAGAAAAGCTAATAAAATCCAAGGAAGGGGTCTAGGAAGGGGAATGGAGGGGTGAGAGGAAAGAGCAGGAGAAGAAAGACAAAAGGTTGTATGAATATACATGTACAAAATATAGAGTCAGATGAATATCTATTTTGTGTGTTTGACATAGCAGAAGGGTAAATATTATTGAGACCACGAAGCAGGGGCAATGGGAGAACAAATATAATAAAAATTTAGTGAAATATGTATAAAAATATCATAATGGGCCGGGCGTTGGTGGCGCACGCCTTTAATCCCAGCACTCGGGAGGCAGAGCCAGGTGGATCTCTGTGAGTTCGAGGCCAGCCTGGTCTACCAAGTGAGTTCCAGGAAAGGCGCAAAGCTACACAGAGAAACCCTGTCTCGAAAAACCAAAAAAAAAAAAAAAAAAAAAAAAATATCATAATGAACCAATTATTTTAATTATTAAGCATATGTATATATATGTGTGTGTGTGTGTGTGTGTGTGTGTGTGTGTAATTTTGAAAATAGCTTATGAATAAGGAAAAGAAAAGGGTGATGACTAACTGGGGAGTGGTAGAGATGAAAAGACACAAGCAAACAAAGAGAAAGATGCACATTCCTAGAGAGAACAGACATGCAAACAGGAAAGATAAAACCTGCTCTATTTAGCAGCTGCTCTTCTATGCCCTAAACAGTGTTGAAGCAAACACATAGGAAGGTGCAGCCCTTGCTTTAGTGATACATAAATACATAAGTGAATTTAAAGAAGGAAAACACATGGAATGTAGTAGATACCAAGAGTGGAAAGAGGGTAGAGTGAGCCCTAAAAAGTGTGTGTGTGTGTGTGTGTGTGTGTGTGTGTGTGTGTGTGTGTGTGTGTGTGTGTGTGTGTGTGTGTTTTGGGGGAGGGGAGAGTCAGATGACTTTGATCTGAACCACAATCACAGGAAATTCTAGGAACAGTCAGTCATCTGAGAAGAAGGTAGGTGTGGGGAATGACAATGGCTGAGGTTGGGCCATAAGCACCACTCTAAATTCCATAATAAGAGCTCCAAATTCTGTACAAGAGAGTTAAATATTTATCTGGGTGCCAGGGCAACTAGTAAAACTTTTTAATGAAATGATTATCTCTGGATTTTAGAATGAGGAGGAGCTTTGGAGGCCTAGAAGGAAACAGATAGAGGAACACACACAATGACTTTCCAAAAGTGCAATTTTATTAGGTCCAAAATTAGCTAACTCTGAATGCCCAATAGCCACTGTCATTGTTGTGAAATTTTAAGTTTAGTATGCTTCCTTCTTGCTCTCTGAAAGAGTGGGTTAGAGTCACATGCTACCAGTTTGGTATCCACATAGACATGGTGCTAGACTAGCCACTGGATGACAGATAGAGGAAGATAGTCATTCAACCAGATAACAAACTAAAAGCAAAACAAAACTACTGCCTAAATTTTAAAGTCAGAACCTGCCCCCATGCTTAGAAAATATCGTCCAGTTGTTTAAATGTCTGGCGACCACATAGCTTTGCTTTGATCACTTGCTATGCCTCTATAGTAAGTAATAGCCTGTATGAGATTGTTGCAGGATAGTCGATCACACTGTGACCTTTTGAATGATTTAATAAAGAGCTGAATGGCCAAAAGCTAGGCAGGAGAGAAGAAGCAGGACTTTCAAGCAGAGAGAGGAACTCTAGGAAGAAATCTGATGGAATTCACCAGCAAGATACAGAGAAAGTCAGATGTATAGAATGGAGGAGAAGTAACAAGTCACATGGCAGACTATAGATTAATATAAATGGGTTAATTTAAGTTGTAAGAGCTAGTTGGGAACAAGCCTGAGCTAAAGTCAAGCTTTCATAATCAAGAAGTCTTTATGCCATTATTTGGGAGTTGGAAGCCCAAAGAAAGACTCATTCCATGAGATCTTTTCTTGCTTCTGTTTTCTGGAGAAAGACTCATTGGTAACTGCTGGGTTTTCTGGTAGCAGAGGAACATTATCTACCTTGGAGCCAGGTAATACCAATCTTCTAGAAGCTGCCTGGGGAATGCAAACATGCTTTGTACATAAGCCTACATGCAATTGCTCATTTGGAGCTTCTTAAGTTGGGAGGCATCTACCCCAGCTAGGGTTCAAGTCTCAATGCCCCATTTGCATTATTCTAATTGCTCAAAAACTTAGGAACCACGGTGAACTTCCTAAGCTCCAGATCTATGCTTGTTTTTTCCTTTCTACCTGAGTGGTTCTATCTGTGGTCTTGATCTCCCTTCCAGTTCACATTGTGTTTTCTTTCAGCTCCTCTAAATGATATCCCCAACATATTCAACAAATTGCTATTATCTTAAATTTACCTTTGTTCTAACTCTCTCCATTAACATTTGCTGCCTTCAGATGGGATATTATCTCCCTGCCTTGTCATAGCCATATGTCACAGCTGCATTATACACCTGTAATCATGATGATTGCATAGTAATACTGTGAAATGCTTAACTTATGGCAGCATATTCTCAGTGCTCACTGTTTTGTTTCAGTCTGTTTTAATGGATTCCTCACAACAATCTTTTGATAGATATACTTAACATCTCAGTGTTTGGGGGGGAAGAAAATGAGGCACAGGAAGTATCCATAGTCAAACTAGCAATGGTGTATTGAATTCACTTTCCCTATCTCAATCACCACATTGAGTTCTTCCCCATCTACTTCATCCTCCCTCCGCTCTGTCTTCAGTGTTCAAGTCAGATCATCTTTCCAAAGCAGAGGTTTGATCCACTTGTTTTCTTTTCTGCAGGCTACAGTCTGACAGAATAGAAGACCATTCCTGACTATATCTTAGCAAGCAAGGACAGAAGAATTAATTTGTTTTTCTCAGGGTGGAGTTTCATTCTGAGGGATCAAAAGGTCCACCATGGCTTTTGGTGCACAAATAGCTACCATTAGTGACATTGTGTGGAAGATTAAAAAGCAGTTTCAAATTGACTTCATATTTTCTTTAAGAACAGGTTTCCTGGGACAGATAAGTGGCTTGCTTATGATAAGATGTGGTCAAGCTTGTGGTAGACAGCCCAGGAGTACAACCATGTGTTTGACTCCAACAAACAATATCAGACCACAAGGCAATAATCAGTAAGTATTCTGATGAATCAACTATCTTAGCTATATTCCAAGGCCACATAAGTACCCTATTATTCCCCCACCCAAGCAGGTTAAAAAGTAAAATGTGCTTGTGGGGTTTGATAACTAGGATTCATACATGGGATGTTTTCCCAAGATCTGACTGTTGACAGTTTGAAGCAGTGGGACCTTTAGGTGGTAGGGCCTGCGAGGGAGGACACCATTGAAAGATGCCCTTGAAGAGGATACTGGGATGTTGGCCTTTCTTTTCTTCCTGTTTCTCAGCTACCATAAGGGGAAAAGGCCTCCAGTGCTGCTCGTTCCCACTGTGGTATACTGTGCTGTGGCAGGAACAAAACAGCAGACCAAGTAACAATGGCTACATTTTCTAAAACTTCAAGCCCAAGCAAATCTTTCCTTCTTATAAGTTCATCATTTCAGGCATTCAGTCACAGTGATAGAATGTTAACATATAAAATAACCAATTTGTTCACACACTTCTCCAAGGAGCAAAATGCCAAAATGACAGTTTGCAATTTCTCTGTAAAATGTTTAGGGACCACATACATGGAACAATGCATAAATATGTATTCCTCATTTCTAAAGAAGTTGCTTTCCAGTATCCCCCAACAATACCAAAATCTGAAGGTGTCAAATCCTTCATATAAAATTATATGGTGTTTACATATGATCTGTGCAGGGTTCGACATATATTTCAAGCCATTTCTACATTATTGATAATGCCTAATACATGTAGATACAATATAAATAGTTGCCATACTGTATTATTTAAGAAATAATGACAATAAAAGCATCTAAGCATCTATGTGCATTCAGTACAAAGTCAAATTTTAAAATTGTCTTATTTTAAGTTTATTTTTTGCTGTGTAGGCTGGGTGGGTGTGGATGTATGTATGTTCACAACATGTCTACAGAGGTCAAAAGACAGGTCCCAAGAGTCAGTTCTCTCCTGCCACCTTGTGGGAGCTGGTGACAGTGATCAGACTCTTGTCATCAGGCTTGGTGGTGCTGACTCTTAGTGTCCACTCAAAGGTGTTCCTTGCCATTACTTCATATCCTCAGTTGATCAAAATGAGCCATGAATCCTATCATGCTACAGATCCTTAAGGTATCCTATCATCCATACATAAGGACAAGTAGAAGGACTTAGTAGACATCACAAGCAACTAAAGCAACACATACTTTGCTCTCAACAGGATCCATTACAATTGACATTTTCCCATGTTTCTGGTTCCCTGATAAAAGCTGAGTTTCAGATGGTAAAGCCCAGTCATGTAAATTCCCTGAAATAATCCTTAGCACCTTGAACGGTGTCTGGAACAGACCAGGTGATCAAGTCCATGTGTTGCTGTTAAATGGTTTTTAAAAGCAAGAGAGTCCCTATGAGAAGACAAGTCCTAAGTGTGGGGAAAATGCTGGTTGGAATCATAAGAATCTTTGTGATAGTATGAAAGGACAAACAATTTAAACATTCATTGGCTGAACGTACTTACCCATCTATTCACTCATTGCTCAGCAAGTAACCAAGAACATGTTACCTGACAGGTGCTGTGCTCAGTGTGTAGGCAACATGAATAGTGACACAGATTTTTGACTTCAAGGCACAAACAGTTTAGTTAGGGTGATGGACAAGTAAACAGATAACTGTAATGTAAAGATCCACACTGTCTTAGTTGGGGTTTGGGTTGCTGTCAAGGGACACCAAGACCAAAGCAACTCTTATAAATGAAAACATTTAATTGGGGTGGTTCCCTTACAGTTTCAGAGGTTCAGTCCATTATCATCCTGACTGGGAACATGGCAGAATGCAGGCAGTCATGGTGCTTGAGTAGTAGCTGAGAGTCCTACATCTTGTAGACAACAGGAAGTCAATGGAGACACTGGGCAGTATCCTGAGCATAGGAAACCTCAAAGACCACCCCCACAGTGACACACTTCCTCCAACAAGGCCATACCCACTCCAACAAAGCCACATCTCCTAATAATGCCACTCCTTATGAGATTATGGGGGCCAATAACATACAAACTACTACCACACACACCAAAAAAGAGGGGGTAGATTGATTTCTCTGAACTCTGACACAGTGTGCTCTGGCCTATCCACAGACCACATGATGAAAACACACTTTTAAATAATGTAAATTAGCCTGCCAACCTCAGTATTTCTCTTAAGGTCTTCCTGTTAATTGTGTTATACAGATTGTCCACCAAGAGAAAATTCTAGGCAGGAGTTACAAAGGTTATCTCACTGGAAGATGTGAACAAGATATGAGAAACACGGCCAATCCCTGTGTCTTGTACAAGGTAGGAACTGTAGGAAAGAAAGAAAGAAAACATCACTTAACATCTGCACCTCATCCATGGCTAAAATTACATGCCATTTTCCAGGGTTTTGCCAGATGTTCCTTTTCACTAGTATTGCAGTGTAAGAAATGGTCAAGGCAGAGAATGAAGCAGTGAGAAAAGCAGCCTATAACAGAGCCACAACATCTTAACTGCCCCCTCAGACCGTGTCACCTGCAAAGAATCTGAGAAAATGTACACAGGCCCATTCTTTCTTGTTATCAGTAAGGACAAGAAGACACAGAAAGCTTTAGAGGTTTGTTAGGAGAAATCTTCTAGGGGTAGCATGTCTTCCCCTCTATTTCTTCCAGTTTGAACAACAGAGGATTTTTCTTTTTTTTTAGCAAGAGCATTCTTCCCACACCCTCACTTCTGAAAGATGAAAATGTAGCAAGAACAACAAGCCAAATCTACAGAAGCCTCATACAAACATACACACACACACATATATATACATGTATACACATACATATGAATACACACATATAGAAATAAACACAAACAAAAATACATAAAGAGAAACAAACATACATACATATACATACACATACACACATATATGTGTGTATATATGTTTCCAACACTTTTTTGCAAAATGAACCATTATTTTCTGGAATAATTTTCATAAATTATAAAGACAAAAATGCTTAACTAGAACATGTACCTTTTCAATATTTAACCAGAATACTTGTAATAAATACACTTCCTGAAACAAGAGATTTTTCTTGTCTCACGTTTTTACACTCTACAGCATTTCTGTGTATGGGGATGACAGAGGACGGTGATTTTGTAACTTCTTAAGTTCTGAGACAAATCCTTTAGCATTTCTTTGGAGCATTTAGGGAAATGATTAACTGTGATTAGACAACTGAAGGAAAGTAATAACACCAAGCTAAAGCCATTTTTGTTTTGCTGGCTTTGGTCTTTACCTGACACAAATGAGCACATCTAGTTCAGCCAAGGGCCATCAGAACCTAGGCAGCCCTGTAGTTCACGGGCCCTGTCAGAATGGCCTCCATTTTAGTAACATAGTAAAAGTTCTATATTCCATTTATCACCTTCATGATCAAGGCCATAAGAGAAACTGCAAGCAACTAAAACATTTTTAGCCTTGAAAGTAAGGTCATCCCAGTACAGGGCATCACTATCAGGAAAGAGATAATGCTGAATTAGATAAGACAAGCGTCAGGGAGTTGGAGAAGGAAACCAAAAAACTTACATTACCTACAATTTAGTCAGGAGCTAATAGAGCGTTAACTCATTTAGAGAGAAACCTCACCTTTGTGTTAAGTGAGAAATAATAACAGACTCTCCAATAAGCAGAAGAAAGACAAGGCATTCCTAATGTATTCATAATTATCTAATTTTTTACCTGACACTTGTAGTATCTCTTCAGAAAAGTTGTCCTATTAAGCAATGATGAGAATTATGTGCCCCTCGACTCCTTTGTTCATGGAGAATGGGTGTTTTATCACCTGTGATATCCCACTCTTCCTATATTAATTAATTAGTATGTATGCATCAGAGTATCTGTACTTAGTCAACCAATGACTAAGCACAACAGAAAGATTCTTGCATGGGGTGACTGTGGTTCAAGGGCTCCATGGCTCTGCTGTGTGGATGCTCCCCCTGACTTAGAAGTGACTGACCTAGAGCGTAGTTTGGCAGCTCCTTAGCTTTCTCCAGATCTCCCATTTCTTCTTCACATGTGTGTCTCTAGTAAATCTCTTTCACACCTCATAGCATTTGCCCCCCACAGATAACCAGAATCAATGTAAGTGTGCATGCATGTGTGTGTGTACACATATGCATATATGTGCTTATTTGTATTCATTCCCCAAGTTGCTGGATATTTATTTTGTTTTCTCAGTGGTGACATAAAGATGGGTATAATAGGAAGTGAAGATAATAATCTTTCATTTCAACACTGAATCCTAGATGCATAGTCGGAGTGTAATTTAATCTCTGTAGTTTTATAGTCATCTGTGGGGAGGTTAATAAGATGCACAACAGGAATTGTCACAGTAAGGATATCACTTTATTTGTCAGCTAATTTTCAATTGTAGAGTTTTTCTCTAAATCTCTGTGCTTCTCTCTCTCTCTCTCTCTCTCTCTCTCTCTCTCTCTCTCTCTCTCTGTGTGTGTGTGTGTGTGTGTGTGTGTGTGTGTGTGTGTGTGTGTGTGTGTGTGTAGACAGCTTTCAGGAATTGTTTTTCTCTTTTTGCTATGTAGATCCTGGGAATAGAATGCAGGTCATCAGGCTCAGTGGCCAGAACTACCCACTGAGGCATCTCATTAACCCTAAGTAGTGTTTATAAGGCATGGAAATAGGAGATGGCCAATTCAGGATCTGTATCTCCCATTGCTAGGAGTCTTGTCTAGGGGGTCACCCTCATAGATTCCTGGGAGTTTCCATTGCACTCAGTTTCTAGCTCATCCCAGAGAGGCCCCTGATTCCAGTTGACTTTCCCAGTACTCTCTCTCTCTCTCTCTCTCTCTCTCTCTCTCTCTCTCTCTCTCTCTCTCTCTCTTCTCTCTCTCTCTCTCTCTCTCTCTCTCTCTCTCTCTCTCTCTCTCTCTCCCCATCCTCCCTTCCCCTGGTCTTTCCTGTTCCCATGCCCACCCCCATCCAGCCCCTTGCCCATCCACCTGTGATGTCTGTTCTATTTTCCCCTTCACAGTGAGATTCATGTGCTCCTCCCCCCTTGAGCTTTCCTTGTTACTTAGCTTCTTTGGGTCTGTGGATTGTAACATGGTTATCCTTTACCTTAAAGCTAATGTCTACCTATAAGTGAGTACATACTATATTTGTCTTTCTAAGTCTGGGTTAATTCACTCAGAGCATCTTCCAGTAGATGGATTGGGACTCCAACCCAGCCACAAAACCTTTGACCTACAATTTGCCTAACCAACAAGATATGCTGGGGTAAAGGTGGCACAGAAATTATGAGAATGGCCAGTCAATGACTGTTCCAGCTTGAGACCAATACCATGAGAGGCAGCCCACCACTGACACTGCCTAGAGGGTCAGAACCCAGAGGCAGGGCAGCCCAGAGACCTAGAGTAAAATTAAATATGGCTGGCAAGAAAGGTTCAATTAAATAATTCCTAATGGTATTCTGCTACACTCATACATCGTTGCCTAGCCCATTTGTCATCAGAGAGGCTTCACCCCAAAACTGATGGAAACAGATGCAGAGACCCACAGCCAAATATTGGCAGACCTTGGGGAAACCTGTGGAAGAGGAAAAGGAAGGCTTATGGAAGCCAGAGGGGTTCCCAAGGACACCACAAAAAAGCCCACAGAATCAACTAACTCTGGCTCATAGGAGCTCACACAGACTGAGTCAACACCCAGAGAGCATGCATGGAACTGACCTAGGCCCTCTGCACATATGTTATAGTTGTGTGGCTTGGTCTTCTTGTAGGGCTCCTAACAATGGGAGCAGGGGCTGTCTCTGACTCTGTTACCTGCTTCTGGGACCTTTTCCCCTACTGGGTTGCCTTGTTCAGCCTTAATAGGAGAGGAGGTACCTACTCTTACTGCAGTTTGCTATGCCGTGGCTAGCTGATATACTTGGGAGGCCTGCCCTTTTCTGAAGAGAAAGGAGAAGGAGTGGATGGAGGAGAGAGGGACTGGGAGGAGAGAAGAGAGGGAAAACTGTGACTGGACTGGGATAAAATGTTAATTAATTAATAATTAATAAAAATAAGACATGGAAATGTAAAAAGGTAAAGAAGGGTCACAGAGATTACTTAGGAGGAAAGAGTGCTTGTCATCAGCCTGATGACCTGAGTTCAACACCTGGAAGCCAAGTTCAACAGTTGGAAGGAAAGGACTGACTCTGCATGTTATCCTCTGACCTCCTCATATGCATCATGACACACGCATGGCCACACACAAAACAAACAAATCTAAAACTACAAATTAAAAGAAGGGAGAGTAGGTGGGGAAACAGTTGAGAATAAGAAATGTGAATACTTGGAGAAAACAGAATCCGAAGAAGCAGTGACTGCAGGAGTCAAGCAGAGAAAATTACAGGCAGGAACATCAAGGAGTCCCAAGTAAGCATGCTCTACTTCATTTCCAGAAACTTCCCCAGAATTGACTCTGGAGACATGACACTCCACCATAGGTGGAGATGAGATGTTGATAAAAGGAACTGTTGAAAGTAGGCATGTGCAGAACCAGTTAGAAAACAGAGCTGCCCTCCCCTCTAGCATTGCCAGCTCAGAAGACTGGAGGTTGCTTTCTTAGAGAAACTGGACAGGAGAAGACTTGAGGCTCAGAGAGACAATGAAGAATAAATGCTGAGGCAGAGACAAAGTTTGAAACAAGATTTCAGGAAATTTTGCTCCTGCACACACAGTTTCCTCTATTAACACTCCTTAGACACAGTCAATAATATGATGTTTCTGTAGAAACCTACCAAGTTTGTAGAGAAGGAAATCCAGAACCCATGTCAGATGGAAATAGTTACAGTGCTTTTGACTCAGAGAATCAAGTGCCACTGTAACAAATAATTTAAATGGGGGGATGGATTTGGAACTGCCTAATAGCTGAGGGCAGAAGCATTTTGGCCCACACCCACAGGAAAAGCTTAGCTTGTCATGAAGATATGATTGACAGAAATATGAATGTACATGTAACTCTGGAGAGTGCTATAAGGGAACATGAGAGAGCATAGAGTGTGCATGTTAAGAACAGGATGATGGTAAATATGTGGAGAGCAATATATGACTGCTGAGGCCTTAGGAGTAAGTGAAGAGCACATCATTAAAATGAGGAAAGGCCATCCTTACTATATGGTGACTCAGAGTTCCACATCAAACAGTGGAACTGAGGACATATAAATGATGAACCCCAACTAGAATTAATACTCCCCAACGAGCTAAAAGACACCATTGCTGTCTTAAAATAAGAACAGGAAGCTGGACAACAAAACCATCAGAGAATAGAAGGAAACACTTGAAATGTAAAAATGCAGTAGCAGAGGTCAAAAAATAATTATAAATATTGGAAACTAATGAGGAAGAGTACATGGGAGGGTTTGGGGGAAGGAAGGGTGAGAGAAGGGAAAAATTAAGTGTAATTAAACTACAATCTCAAAAATACTAAAAAAAGAATCCCCGGAGAGCAAATCTGGAGATGAAAACTGGGAATTGCACAAAAAACGGGGCTGCTTTCTATGGGGGGACATAGATGACCAATAGAAGTAAAGGGAGCAAAACAGTGAAGCCCCAGGGACAGAGAACCAGGAAGAGAAAAGGGTACAAAATCAAAGTACATAACTATTTTCTGTACAAGCATCAGCTAAATACCTGTTACTGCAGAAAGGGAGAAAGAAGCACATGCGGAATGTACTGTGGAGTAATATCAAAATAGCTAGAAGAGATCTTTATCTCTCCCAAAGAAAAGAACAGTACAGAGTGACTTCATATATTTTTTTTAATTTTTTCTGTTATTATTACTTTTTTCATATTTTAGAGGCATTTAAGGAAACATTAAAATGGTTAAAAATCAGCATTGAATTAGATAGACTAGTATTATAAGAGCAGTGAGGCATTTTAGGAATATCCATCTTTTAAACAATGGTAATCTAAGACTTTATAAATTATAAATTAATTAACATGAAAGAAACTTTTCCCAAATGCTAAATATCTCCTCTCTGTGTGGACACAGGGACTAAGTTCATCTTCAAGATTCAGAACCTTTGGGGACTACAGTCAACTAAGTGTAGAGAGATTTAAGCTAAACCAGTTGAGCAGACTGGATTTTATATTTCAATGACTAGTCTTGTCCTGTACGCCTTTGTGTGATGTCTGCAAATTGAACTGCCAACCCCACTGCATTATTTGCAGCATTCACCAAGAAGTATGGCTCCAGGCAGACCAGTAATGGAGCAGAATGACTCAGCATTCTGCATTTGAAGGGCAAGATTTTATAACTCTTGACCCCAACCATGAATACTATGAACATCATTGTGGTAGATTGACTCCTCCTTCAGACCTGACACAGTGCTGGAACTTATTCTGTTATTTAAATCATAATTCAATCTTAATGGATGACTTAGCAAACCAGATCCAAAGAAGCCAATGGTATATGGAGAGAATATAGATTATTAGAGGGGCGGTGGATTTTCCAATAGTCAACCTTCTATACTGTTCTCTATCTTTGAAAGATGCAATCAATCATGAAAATACTTATATTCCTCTATTTGTGTTATTTTAAAAATCAAATAATCCAGTAAAACATAACTTTCATGTTTTCTTTTTAACAACTGTAGACCAAAAATATTTGTACATATGGTATTTTTCAACGGAAAAAAAAAACTGGGTATGAAGAATCTAAAACTAGATATTCCTCATAAATAGGTCTGGATGTTTGATAAAGATTATAAACTAATATGCATACATGGATATTTTGGATGCATGGATGTGAAATTCCAGAACCTTCAAGGAAAATTTCCCTTCATTAAATTGTCAACCTTAATATTTTTCTAAATTTGCAAAGTTATGGATCAAGATTCAGTGTGTGTTTCCAGTACAGCATGGGCACACCAAAAGCAGTGTGTTAGGCTTCTCAATGCACTGAATACTCAAAATGACCAGCAAATGTTCAAGCTGGCACAGGCAGCACTATAAGCAGCATGCTCTTGGCCATTTTCTTTTAACTCTGACCCTTTGGCATAGCTATTATCTCTCCTGTTAGTGATATGGAAACCTTTTAAATTTTCTTTTCAGTCTAAGATTCCCCTGTCCCATTTCCCTGGTTGAATCTGACACATTTTCACTCCCCTTCATGCTTCATTTCAATCCTCTGTGTGTGTGTGTGTGTGTGTGTGTGTGTGTGTGTGTGTGTGTGTGTGTGTTTTCATACTCTGAAGGGTTCTGACTACAACACACTGATTTTGTCATGAATTCTTATTTAATTGTCTTGCTGCTTGTCTCTGATTTCCCTGAGTCAAGGGTGTTAACACTTTGCTCACTCCTGCAACTCTTCCAGGAGTTTGAGTAAGAATGGCCCCATAGTCTCATATATTTGAATGCTAGGTCCTTAGTTGATGGAACTGTTTTGGGAAGTATTAGAAGATGGGGTCTTATTGTGAGACATGTGTCACTGGGGGTGGGCTTTGAGGTTTCAAAAACCCACAGCATTCTCAGCTTTTTCTGTCTTGTGGTTGTATCTATGAGTGCTCTCAGCTACTGATCCAGTGACCTACCTACCTTTCTGCTGCCATGCTCACCATCAGGATTGTCATTGATTAATCCTCTGAAACTGTAAGTAAGTCATCAATTAAATGCTTTCTTTTATAAGTTGCTTTGTTAGCAAAGTCTCTTCACAGCAATAGAACAGTAACTGAGAGCACCAGTACTGAGTAACAGATAGTGAATAAAGAAATGTCCAAAGGTAAAATAAATGTGTTAAGCATTAAATCCAAAATCAATAGCCTTCTAGTTACAATTGTAGACAATGTGAATGATTTGTTTGGAGAAATGAATGTATCAGTTGTTTTTAATTTTCCTGTGTATATGTCTGCAGATGATTCTGAGAATTATTACTGGGGTTAAAATTTGTTAGTGTCATAAGAGTGGAATTATGCTAGATTCTAAAGAGAAAGCACCTTACTCAAATAGTTAAAGAAATAATATATTGCTATATAGAAAAATCAATAAGTGATGTTTATTGGTACCTATTTTCTAAAAGCCAAGTATCTGAAAACGTAGCATCGCCCCTTTGATTTGACCAATTCTTTACCCCTTGCTATTGGTCCAGGCTTTTGAATGACATTAAGAAGTAGAATATGACTTTTCAGACAGATTAGATTTAATCTCATGTAAAATAGCAATAAAGCCATCTATATATTTCAGTAAGAACTAAATAACTGAATGTATGCCTAGGCTTTAACATGTGTAGTCTTTATCACCACCATCTATTACTAAATATTAATTATATAACTCAAGTACAATGCAAAGATCTGCTTTCCAAAGGTGACCAGGAGGTACAAACTTTTCTACCAAAGAATAGTCAATAGCTTACAATGTTTGGTGTGTGTGAGGTCCTTTCATTTTCTTCCCCTTTTCTTCTAGCTTAATTATTTGTTTTTTTTTTTTTTTTTTTTTTTTTTTTTTTTTTTTTGGTTTTTGGTTTTTCGAGACAGGGTTTCTCTGTGTAGCTTTGCGCCTTTCCTGGAACTCGCTTTGTAGCCCAGGCTGGCCTCGAACTCACAGAGATCCACCTGGCTCTGCCTCCCAAGTGCTGGGATTAAAGGCGTGCGCCACCACCGCCCGGCCTAGCTTAATTATTAAAGAAGATTAATGCAACAGTTGTCACTGTAGGTGAATAGAAGACTTTAAGAGTCAACGAGATGGCTCAGCACTTGCCAGCAGAATATGTGGGCATGGCAAAGAAACCCAACTCCCACAAGTTGTCCTCTTCCCTCTGCATGAATTTTATGACATGTACATGCATAGACACACACAAAATAAATACATGCTAACAAAATTAAAATAGAACTATCTTTTAACAGCAAGTGTTCTATTGAAGTAGATTCTCTGTGGAGGGTAACCTGAGTTCTTTCTGTCTGAGATACAGAAAAGCCCATCCCTTGTTGAATGTTGGTCTTTACTCCATGATTGGGGCAAGAGGTGAATCAATGGTACTCCATGAGACTGTCATGATGAATCCTTTCCACAGTCCCTGAGTGTCATTAGAAATCAATGACAGTTTAGACAAGAGGAGCACTACAGGAATGTCTGCCCAGGTTAACAGACACGTCCAATAGCCCCCAGTATGGGGAATGCAGATTAAATGAGCATGTGGAAAGCAATAACACTGCAAAGATCAAGGAAACTGTACAGAATTTGTTGTTATCATTGTTCTAACTGCTGGGCATTTACATGTAAACTGAATGTGATATGATTTCATCCCTTCATTCTATCCTGGAAGAGGTGTGAGCAGAGACCTCAGAACCTGATGAATGTTGTAGAAAGCTGGAGATCAGCAACTTCTTAGCTAGAGGATGCAGGTAACTATAGGACAGTGAGGCCATGGTTTCCAATGGACAGATGCCTGTCTGTCAAACACAGGCTTCAAAACCACACTGAATGAGTTGAATCCTGACTCTACTGTTAATTAACTATGGTGACTCATTTAATTCACTAACTCTGTCAACTCATTTCTATGCCTTCTAGTTATCTTTCAAAATGAAGAGAACTGATTATCTCTTAGATAGTATCTCTTAGATAATCAGTGATTGTTGTGAGGATTAAATAACAAAATTCACCTGAAATCAATTTAAAAGGGCATTTCATATAATAAACATCCAATAATACAATCTATTGTTACTACCAACAAAATGGAAATAACAATGAAGCTTCAGATGATTGTCATTAGGATTCAATAAATTATGAATATGAAATTCATTTTTAATTTGCCAAGTCCTAAGAGAATGTAAGAGAGAATCAATTCCCTTATTGTTTTTATTTCATGCCATAGTGATTAGTGTCTCAACAACTATTGTTTTCATTATCCTCAACATCCATGACATAAATGGATAGGATTCTAGATGTTTACTACAAATTTGACATGCCCTCATGTTCCAATATTCAAATAGTCATTGTTTTTAAGAGTTATTTTTAAAGCTGAAGATAGCTCAATTGATAAAATACTTGCCTTGCAAGCACAGGGACCTGAGTTCAATCCACAGAAGCCACAACAAAAAAAGTCTGGCATAGTGACTCAGGCTAGCGATCCTGGTAGTGGGGACATGGAAATGGAGGCTCCCTGCTAAGGTGGCCTACTTCATGAGTTCCAGGCCAGTCAAGAACAGGTTGAAGAATGCCTCAGGAATTGCATCTAAGTTTGTCCTCTGGCATCTACACATGAGTGTACACACACACACACACACACACAGAGAGAGAGAGAGAGAGAGAGAGAGAGAGAGAGAGAGAGATCATTTTAAACAGTCTGAAGTATGAAGTATGATTTCCTATTTTTTTTCTTAAATCAAATCAAGTAACTGTAAGGGCTGGAGAGATGGCTCAATGGTTAAAAACACTGTCTGCTCTTCCAAAGGACCCAGGTTCAATTCCCAGCACCCACATGGCAGCTCACAACAGTCTATAACTCCAGTTCCAGGGGATCCTCAAATGGCACTGCATGCACATAGCACACAGACATACATGCAGGAGAAACACCTGTGCACATAAAATAAAACAGTAATAATTAAAATATTTTTAAAAAAATCAAGTAACTGTGATTGCATTTGGTGAGAAATATCAACACTATCCAATATATTAATTGGCTATCACCATTGAAGAAAACGAACACGTATAATAAGAAAATAACCACAATAATCCAATAATTTCATCAGTTGATAATTGTGTTATTAAGCTTGTTACACAATTTCCGTGTTTCAAGTCTTCATCCAATAGAGGGACTAGAAAGATGACGGCAGTGCAGCTCTACACCACTGTGACACCCTTCGGTCTACAGCCACTTTCGTAGTATATTCTCTTTCATCCATTTACTTTTCTTGGACACTCTCTGTTTCCCATTTTCAATGATTCCCAACAGCATTATGAAGTAAAATCTGTGATAAATAGTAGAAGGATGGTGATGAAAGGAAAAGACAATAGTCTTTAGTTCTGAAAAAAAGAGTAGTTTGAAAAATTGTTGAAACCTGTGCTGAAGGGTGGAACACTACTGTCTAGTTTTGCTAATGAACTTGCTCTCAGAAATGTGAACTGGAATGAGACAGACAGGCTGATGGATGCGCAAAATAGATCTCAAAGGTAGAACCACACAGATATGGTCAAGTGATCATTGACAGACTATCCTGTAATTCTTGGAAAGAGCATCAATATTCAATAAATTGTGGTAGCATGACTAGCACTAGATACAAGCTTCAGAGAACAAAAAGAAAAATAAGAAACCCTAAACTCCTCACTTCAGCTTACATGCAAAAAATTAACTTCAAGAAGACATAAATATAAAAGCAAACATTAAATATGCCACTAAAGAAGAAAACACTGGAGAAAATCTTTGTGGTACAAGATTATATAACTTCCACTAGACACCAAAAATGCATGAACTATTACAAAAGAAAAGAATTTGGTGAGTTGTACTTCACTGGTGAGTCTCTTTGCTTTCCCCAAGAAACCAGTAAGATGATAAAGAACAAAACCCAGGCAGAGAACAAACTTGTCACATGCACGTCTGGAAAGCACTTGTATCCTGAAAATGAACAGATATATCAGAACTCAACAGTCAGATTTCTAAGTGGTCCTTGCTTGCTTCCACTTGAGATGTGTTAATCCTGCTGTTTACCTTCTACTCAGTTATAGGCTGCTTTGCATGATGATTGTTGACTCCATACTGTTCTGCTAAGCATTTCCATGGTACATACATCTATAATTCACTCATTTAGACTTTGTGATACTTTATTTTTTTTTATAATAAAGTGGCTATCAAGAACACTTTTGCTTGGCCATTCTTATAAATCTCAAGCAAATCAACACGCAAGGGTTCTTCTTAGATATGCATAGGTAGGGGGTAAATGACTTGAGTGGGGAATATGTGTTTGTGCTTACAATATAATTTCAATTTGTTTGTTTTTAAAATGGTTACAGCCTTGTCACTTTTGCTAGAAGTGTTGTAATTCTGGTGCACCAAATCCTCTCTGTGACTCATTATCATTGCCTAACCTTTCAATTTCTTTCTTTTTTTTAAATTAAGGATTTTTTTATTCATTTTATATAACAATCACAGATCCTTCTCTCCTCCCTCCTCTTGCCCCTCCCTCCTTATTGCCCCAATCCACCCCCTATTCCCTACTCCAACAAGGCAAGGTCTCCTGTGGTTGATATATTGTGTATCCTAATAAACTTATTTGAAGGTTAGAGAACATAACAGCCACTAGACAGACAGAGAGGCCAGAAAATGGTGGCACACACACCTTTAGTTCTATCACTGGGGAGGCAGAGATTCATCTGGATCTCTGTGAGTTCAAGGCCATACTGGAAACCGCCAGGCATGGTGACATACACCTTTAATCTCAGGAAATGATGGCAGGAAGCAGAAAGGTATATAAGGCATGAGGACCAGGAACTAGTGTAGACGAATTTATAAACAGTCTTGTTAAATAATAAACACAGAGCCAAATACAGGGGTGAAAGCCGTAGAGGTCAGAGAAATATTGATAGCTACAAGCTAAACTTACCACACCACCATAGCTTCCTCCAAGAGAACCAGCATCTTCCTAACCAGCGCCCTTATTGCCTTGCTGTTCTGCCTTCTCATTGGCTCTTAGCCCAGCCACCTCACTTCCTATCTATACAGACCTCCAAGTCTTTATGGTTGGTACTGGGATTAAAGGCATGTGTCACCATGCTTGGCTTTGTCCTTGAACACAGAGACTCTGCCTGCCATATGATTGGATTAAGGGCGTGTGCTACCACCACCTGACTTTTGTTTATGGATGGTTATCTATGTCCTCTGATCTCTAGACAAACTTTATTTATTAACATACAAATAAAATATCACCAAATTTTCAGCACAAATAAAATATCACCACAAACTTGCCTTGTTAAACTTTTAGGCTTTTAGCAGCAATTCAGCTGAGATTGATTGGGGTGAGGACCCAGAGGCTTCCAGTTTGAGGAAACAGGATTGGCTAAGAAGTTGGCAAGGTGAGGGTGGATGTGGCTTGTTTTGTTTCTCTGATCTTTCAGCATTCACCCCATACCTGGCTCTGAGTTTGTTTTTCCTAATAAGACCTTTTAGAAATTTGTCCACAGTCTCCCATGGGGAGTCTGCAGAGCCTGGTATATTCAGTAGAGGCGTGTCCAAGCCCTTCCCCCTGCCTCAAGGCTGTGCAAGGTGTCCACTGTAGGTAGTAGGCTCCAAAAAGCCAGATTATGCACCTGGGATAGATCCTGATCCTATTGCCAGGGGGCCCCTTAAGCAGATCAAATTGTACAACTCGATTATACAGAGGGTCAATTTCTTTAAAGCAATGTGACAGTAGTGCTTGATAACAATAACTAGGTGTCAGGACATGTAATAAACCTACTCTGGAATATTTGGTGAAGTCTTCAACATACACAACCCTCTGACTCTTGTGGCATTTGTGAAGTATGAAGTGGTGCTTCTGGCGTTGTGGACTTGCTTAATTGCTGATAGGGTTGAATAAAGCAATGCATGTCAAGGACAGAATAAGTGTTAAGTACTTTCCATTGTATTCTACTTGCTTGCAGAAAGACTGGTGTGTACTGCACTGACATATGAAGATGATATCATTGTCTATATTCAAAGCACACTAAGCTTATGCAACTAACACTAAGAACAAATAGACTTAAGGAAGATGAAAAAAAGAAAAATGTCTAGCTTTAAGACTAATAAGCAAAGATAAATTTAATGTAGTTCAAAGAAACAAATAACTAGAAAATGACATTCCAAAATTGATTTACTCTGTAGTGCAACTGAGAATCACATCCAGACAGTCTGATTCTACAGCCTACATCCCTGTCATCTATAGGCAATCATAATGCTCAGATGACATTCAAAAATGATGAAAAGATGATGATATCATCAGAAAAACAAAACGAGAGAGCACATTTTTCATATATTCTTGCAGAACTAACATCAAGTCATAAACTTAGGGAGAAGAAACAGGATAGAAGATGAAATGTTAAATTGAAAACAAATGAGTATATTCTATTCCTATTTGTTATTATGTAAGCAATGAGTATTTCTTTTTTTTTTTTTTTTGGTTTTTCGAGACAGGGTTTCTCTGTGTAGCTTTGCGCCTTTCCTGGAACTCACTTGGTAGCCCAGGCTGGCCTCGAACTCACAGAGATCCACCTGGCTCTGCCTCCTGAGTGCTGGGATTAAAGGCGTGCGCCACCAACGCCCGGCTAGCAATGAGTATTTCTATCAATAATTATTAAATGCTGTGTTTAAACTCTTATCATCTTAGAGAATATCAAACTTCTTGCTATAATAACGTAGTCCATTAATGATTAAAATGCCAGAAATTAAAGGAATAAACAAATAAGTCAGAAATGTTAGGAAATTATTTTATTTTTAAATTTTTTTGTATTCATTACATGTTATTTATTTTTATTAACACTTTTCCTTTATTTTACATACCAACCGCAGTTTCCCCTCCTTCCTCTCCTCCCATCCCCCACCTCCCTGACTCCCATCTACCCCCCCCTCCCCGCCTACTCACTCCTCCATCTCCATTCAGAAAGGGCAGGCCTTCCATGGGGCAGAATAGAAGGCTAGAGAAACCTGGTGCCAGAGAAACTCCCAGGAATCCACAAGGATAACCCCAGCTAAGACTCCTAGCAATAGTGGAGAGGGTGCCTGTACTGGCCACCTACTGTAATCAGATTGGTGACTGATCTAATTGTCATCGCAGAGACTTTATACAGTAACTGATGGGAGCTGATACAGAGATGCACACCCAAGCACTAGGCCTAGCTCTGGGAGTCCTCCTGAAGAAAGGGAGGAGGGATTGTACAAACAGGTGGGGTCAAGGTCATGATAAAGGAACCCACAGAGACAGCTGACCTGAGCTTGTGGGAGCAAATGGACTCTGGGCCAACAGTTAAGGATCCCGCATGGGACCTACCTAGGCCCTCTGCCTAAGTAGTGTGTGTGTGACAGTTGTGTAGCTTGGTCTGTTTGTAAGTCTCTTAGCATTGAGATCAGGACCTGTCCATGGCACTTAGCTGGCTTTTGGGAACCTGTTCTCCATACCGGATCACCTTGCCCAGCCTTTATACAGGGTGAGGAGCTCAGTCCTGCCTCAATTTGATGTGTCATGCTATGTTTAAGCAAATTATTTTAAAAGGCAACTGTGTACCTGGGATAAGTCCTGGTCTCATTGCCAGGGGACCCACAAACACATCAAGCCACGCAAACTGTCACCCCCATTCAACCACCCTGTCCACAATTGCTATGAGTCTTAGCTGGGGACATCCTTGTGAGTTCCTGGGGCTTTCCCTAGTCCCAGATTTCTCCCTAAGCCCTTAATGGTTCACTCTGTCAAGATATTTTGGAGCCCACTCCCTATGGTGGGATGCCTTACCCAGCCGTAATACAGAGGGGAGGTCAAGTCCTGCCCCAACTTGGTATGCCAGCCTGTGTTGACTACCCAAGGGAGGCCTTACTCACTATGAGGAGGGGATGGGAGTGAGATGGGGGGGGGAGTGGGAGAAGGGGAGGGAGGGGGAACATGGGTTGGTATGTACAATGAAAAAAAAGTAAATAAAAGAGTTACAAAAACAAAAAACAAAACAAAGGCAGGTGTGTGTGTGTGTGTGTGTGTGTGTGTATGCTGTCTGTGAGGTGTGGCTGCACATATGTGTATCAGTGTGCATACACATATATGTGTACACATCTGAATGCAAGAAGAAAATCTCAGGTGTCATTATTTTTTAATGCAGTATTTTCATTAACTTTTTGAGAATTTCACAAATGCATGCAATGTATTTTGAACATATCTATCACATACTCCTCCAACAAACTCTTCCAAGATCCACCCCTCACCTTCTCATCCCCTCCAACTTCATACATATTTCCAAGTCCAGTTTGTGCTGCCCACACAGTCAGGGTTTGCTGCCATCCACCAGAGCTTGGTGACTTACTAGGAACCACACCCTAATGAACCACACCGGAACCACACCAGGGAAAACTGACTTTCCCTTCCCCAGAAGCTGTCAATTGTCAATGGCTTCTTAGTTAGGGGTGGGGCTTCAGGACTCCCTGCAGACACTCTACTGGAATTTTGGCTGGAATGTTTTATTTCCAATGCAGGTCTTATGCAGGTAAACAGAGCTGTTGTGAATTCACAAGAGCAATATTCCTACCATGGCTAGGAAATAATGTTTTTTCTTGGATCCTCCCTGACTTTTGGTTCTTACAATCCTCCTACCTCCTCTTCTGTCATGGTCCCTGAGCTTTAAGAGAAAAGACTTGTGGAGACAGTAGAATATGGGTGACATGAAGGGAGAAAGTGAAAATCATGGAGAAATGGGTCTCAGTACAGATCTTGTGCGTGTTGTCACAATTGTTGTGAGTTTATATGTGAGACTGCCATGCCATGTTCACAAAACCTCTGGTTTTGAACAGTCTTTCAGTCCCCAGTGTTGGCACTTAGAGCTATAAATGTCCCTCTAGGACTGCCTTTATTGTATACCATATATGAGGGCATGTTTTGTTTTTATTTAATTATAGAATGCTTTCATTTCCTTCTTGATTTTTTTCAATGACATATTTGCTCTTCAATAGTTGTTTACTGCTTAATCCTAAAAAGTTTATATATTTTCTATAGTTTCTCTTGCTGTTGATTTCTACTTTTGTTCTATTGTAATCTGATAGAATAAGGGATGTTGTTTCAACTTTCCTGTATTTATGGTGACCTGATTGTGTTCTAATATGTGACCTATTTTAGATAAGGTTCTATGGAGTATTAAAGAGAAAGTGTATCCTTTTATGTTTGGATGAAATGTTCTATAGAACTCTATCCATGCTGTTATTAAATCCAGTGTTGTTTTATTTTATTTTTTTCAGTTGACCTGTATAGTAGTGAGAGTGAAGCATTGGCGTTATCTACCATTACTGGGTTAGAGTTAATCTCTGATTTTAAATCTAGTAGTGTCTGCTTTATAAAATTTTATGAGCCTATATGTGGTGGGTATATATTTAGAATCGCAGTTTCCACTTGTGAATTGTTCCTCGGGCGTCATTCTTCAGTTGCTACACAACTTTCTTTTAGGCAGGGTCTCTCATTAGCCTGGAATGCACTAAATAAACTAGGCCAGCTAGTCAGTAAGTCCCAAGGATCTTATCTTTCCTTCCAGGGCTAGGATTAGAAATGTAAAGTCTCCCCTGACCTCTAGAATTTTTGTGGGTTCTAAAGATCTTAGTAAGGTCCTTGTCCTTGCTGGATAAGCACTTTATTGCCTAGGTTATCTCCCTAGTCCTGTAAAATGCAGTATTAATATTCACAGAGACTTAATTACAACAAGGTAAAACACCAAGATAAAAGACAGAAAGTGATTTGTTATTCTGTCCTATAATATTAAAGTGTCATTAAAGTCCAAAAGAGGCAAAAATAAAAAAGAGGTGGAAATTTTCTTAAAGAAACAATTGGTAAAACTTCGCAAATTTGGTTTAAAATTTTTAACCAACATATCCATGAGGCTCAAAGAATCCTACGTAGCATAAACACAGACAGAATTTCACCTGACACATTATTAGTCAAACTGATAAGAAGCAAAAGAGAGAAATATTAAATGCAACAAGAATAAAAACCAATTCATCATGTTGGGAGAAAACACAATCATTTGAAGTCTCATAGCAGCAGAAGCAGAAGAAAGTAGAAAGCTATTGGAACTGATGAGTGATGGAAATAGTGAAGTCTGAGGAATTGCTCCATTTCTTCTAAGATGTTGGATTTGTGACTCTAAATCTTTTCACATTTCTTCTTCGTTACTTGGTTAATATCTGAGTAGCACATCAATAGTCCTGATTTCATTCCTGAAGTTGATTATGTGTGTCTTATCTGTCTGCATTTATTCTCTGCTCTTAGAGATGTTCATCAATTGGGTGGATGTTTCTGAAGGACCCACTTTTTGTTTTATTCGGTTTTTTTATTGTTTTATCATTTTCAGTTTTGCTAACTTCTGATGGTATCCTTCTTTCTTTGGGCTTGTTTTGCTCATCCTTTCCCAGTTTCTGGAGGAAAAGAACTCAGGTTGTTAGGCTGGAATAGCACCTTATTTGTAATACATGCATTTAGTATTGTAAATTTCCCTTCTAGGACTCCTACGTCCCCTTAAATTTGGCGCACTGTGTTCTTTTCAGTTAGTACTATGTAATTTGTGTTTCTTCTCAGAATTGCTTTTGGAATTATGTATTATTAAAAGTGTAAAGATTCTGAGAGTAGACTAGAATCCTAAATTGGGACACTTTTATATTTTACTCAATATTGTAAAAATGAGTCTTTATGTGTTCATAGCTCAATTCTTACATAGTCTTTATGATTTGCTTGTCCTGGATCATTTCTCCAGTGATATCAAAAGGAATACAAGACTAAGATTGGCAGATACTGACCAAACTTGGGATCCTTGGAGTGTCGAAAACCAGCTTCACAGAGAGACAATAAGGGGAGAGAAGTGGAGGAAATGGTAAGAATAGATGCACTGAATATCAAGGACAAGTATCACATGGCAGTGTAAACTGAGCTTTAGAATGGTTGGCTGTCTTCACCCCCCACCCCTACATAGTCCTCTGGCTGGAGTGGAGATGCAAGGTAGTTTCTAGGGTTTAAACCTGTGCCCTGTTAGATCACTGACTCTCCACATAAAGTGTGACTTAAAGATTCAGTTTCTCTCATTCTCACTGGCATTTGAGCAGCATCTCCACCATGGGGTTACATTTCTGTCCCTGATTGCTGGGCTGATTGTAACATGGTGAGTGCACATACCATGTTAAGGATTTTGACTCTTTTAAATTTGCTATGGTTTATTCTTTGGCATCTCATAGAGTTCAGGCTGCAGTAACAAGCCACCTTCCAAGAACTCACTCTGTCTCGGGGGCCCTCTTGCTCCTGACTGGAGGAGCTCCTAATTGGAAATCACTCTTCTTTCCCTTTATCTTCTTCTCATTCAGATCAAAGTCATTGTTTCCAAATTTCAAACCTTATCATCACTCTTCTCTGAAATCTTTCAATGACTCCTCATTGTTTACAAGTCCAAGCACCAGCACCATCTCCAAACCTCTAAAGCAAGCCTACATTCATATAACTGAAAATTGCTTTAAACCTGATTGATCAGCTGCAACTGTCATAATCATTATTGACAGCTTTGCTCAGGGAGCGTGCCTGACAGTGATCCAGTAAATAACCTTCTCAGGCTTTGTTACTCAGCCTATATTACTCATGCTCCAGTCAAACCTTTCTCTCCATCACATCTTTTCATTTCTACTTTCTTTGTCAGCCTTGTCCCTTTTCACTCTTCCCTCAATTTGCATTTTGTCCTCCAGCAATAACAAAGTACTAACAGTTTTTCAAATATTTCATATTTTCCCACATTGCCATAACTTTCCTCCAGCTACGTATGCTGAGAAAAATCTGCGAATTCATGTCTAACCTTTTTAAAATACATTTTAAATTTTTGAGGTTGTAATTTTATCATTCCTTTTTGTCTCTTAAAGCCCCTCCATGTAACCTCCTTGCTTTCTTTCAAAAGCTTGGTCTATTTTTTCTTTTATTGTTCCTACACACACACACACACACACACACACACACACACACACACACACACACACACAAACATATATATATATAAAGTATACATAAGTAAAACCTGTTTCTTTTTTTATTCCTTTGTGGTGATGAGTTCAAGCATGTCTCCATTTCTAAGTCATCTTCCATAACTACCTTCCTCATGGATTTGAACTTTCCCTATATAATACTCTCCCAGGACCTGAACATATCTAAGTGACAGCATCTGTCACAGAACACTAACTGTTATTTGTATTTTCTTCTACGCCAAATGGCAAAAATTGTTTAGACAAAGAATCCTGTTCCTTCTACCTTTGAGTTACCAGACTTTATAAGAGAGAGAAATTTTTAATGGAAATTCTTCTTCACAAACCCTTTAATTTCTTCAATATATAGATTTAATGACTCCCATTGTGCTCTGGAATATACACTATAGTACATATTTACTATAAAAGATGGAAGACTTAGAGAAGAGAGGCTAGCCCTTCCTAATGCAGCTTAGGGACTTACCCTAGTCCAAAAAGATCATGCCTGCCTTTGTAAGAATAAGTTGCTTCTTGACAGGGGGAATCTTGATGGAGATTCTACCAAGGGATTTCCCTTTTCCTCCTACATACATGTCCAAGATCTTCTTGGTACTAAAACTCATGAATAGATGGCAGACATTTTAAGATTAGAAGCAAATAAGAGGCTTAAAAAGTTAGAATTTCCACTTCAGCAGAGTGAGTTTTCAATATAGACTAGATTTGGACCTGAAAAGAGAAAGTTCCTCTTGCTGGGAATCATCAATAGCAACCAGCCTGGATCCACCTGTCATCTTGTCAATGTTCAAAAAGCTGTCAGTACAGTAGGGGAGGTTGCTCTGAGGGTAAATATCCTAAGAGTTACCTGCCCATCACCCAGCTCCCAACTACACTGTACCCTGGAGAAACAAAGGCAAAGACAATGGAACCTACTGTGCCTATAGCAAGATTGTGATAGCCAATCACAATTTACTCAGAGGATAGCTAAACTTTTATTCCTACCAGTGATCTGGGTGAGGATGAAGTCATTACCCTAGGACATCTTTGAGTAGGGAAAGGTATGGGGACAGGTGGGAGAGGTGTGATGAGACAATCACTGTGGCAGAAGACTGTCACAAAGTATCTGGAGACCAGACAATCTGATCAGGAGTCTGAAAGGGCTGGAATGTGTACCAACACTGTCTGGATATCACTTAGTTTCCATCCTCATAGGAAAGGAAAACATAGGATCTGCTAGAGGGCCCGAAAGGGCTTAGGCATAGAGTATAGGAATAAATAGAGGGGGAGAATTAGAATTAATTCAAAACTTTTCTGGAAAAACTTTCTAATTAATAAAAAATACTTCAGAAAAAGCAGAGATGCTTAATGAAAAAAACCACTTACTTTATAGAACAAATAAAGTTTATTTATTTAGTGGGTGGGAAATACTTGGAGACTACTAGCTTTCATAATTAAAATAAAGACAAAGGAGAGAGATTGAAGTTTGTGCCACATAAGCAAGTATGTGTACCGAGCATAGCATCTGGGAAAAGGAGGTGTGTGGTGGTATTGTGTTCCCCAAAATATTGTGCACCCTAATAAACTTATCTGGGGTCAGAGACAGAACAGTCACAATATTAAACATAGAGGATAAGCAGTGGTAGCACACGCCTTTAATCCTAGCATTCCAGAGGCAGAAATCCATCTGTTCAAGGATACAGCCAAGCGTGGTGACTCACGCCTTTAATCCCAGAAAGCGGGCCTTTAATCCCAGGGAGTGGTGGTAGAAAGCAGAAAGGTATATAAGGCCTGAGGACCAGAAACTAGAAGCATTTGGCCTGGTTAAGCATTTGGCTGGTTAAGCTTTCAGGCTTTTGAGCAGCAGGTTAGCTGAGATTCATTCTGGATGAGGACTCAGAGGCATCCAGTCTGAGGAAACAGGACCAGCTGAGGAACTGGGGAGGTGAGGTAGCTGTGGCTTGTTCTGTCTCTCTGATCTTCCAGCATTTCACCCCAATAACTGGCCTCAGGTTTGATTTTATTAATAAGAACTTTTTAAGATTCCTGCTACAGAGGTGCTTGTAAAACCTTCTCAAATCAAAGATGACTGGCAGAAATCATGGAGATATTAAGCTCAGTCTTTTTCCATTGTGAGTATTTATTTAAGTAGCATAAACCCCCAGAATTCTCCCAAAGAAAAGAATCATTAACTTCTCTTCCTTAGAGTAGAGTAATTCCAATTTTCATGTTGTACATTAAGGTTTTTTTTTTTTATTCTTACACATTTTTATTTTATAAAAGTGTCCATGGAGTAGATTGGTCTGGATAAGGCCCATTTTGTAGATTTAATTAAACTTATTTGTTCGTAAAGTCATGTAGCTAACTTAAATCATGAATGTGGTAAGGACATGGTTCTCTTGGGTTCAAGGTCTGCTCCCCTCATATCGTGCGCTCTTGGTTTCCATTACATGGAAAGAGTTTATAACTGGAAGGTACTATTTCAGTATGAATGAAAAGGTGTCACAGCCTATATTGAAAGATGCTCTATGATACAGCTTTATGAGATTCATTATTGTTTCTACTATGGAGATGTGTGGATGATACTGCTCTTTGGTTTTCATTGTGTACTCTGTCTGGGTGAACTGCACTTTTCGGGACATTTTGACTGTTTTGAACACAATGACTGGCAACTGTTTTCTTGTGCCCCTACTAAGTGTCTTAATGCCTTTTACACCTCTTCTCTGTTTTACAGTAACAAATAGCACCACACCTCCATTACTCTCCTCCCTATTTTAAGCCATACATGTACTGTCATTTGTGATTTTTCACACATATTTAGTTTAATCTCATCTAATATTGGCTCAATTCTTGATATTTCACACCTGTTGCCTTCTACTCACATTTTTTTAGAAACAAGGAAGATTATTGATAAACAGATGACTGATTTTGCAAATATTTGCTACGATCCTTATAATCGTCCCATATTTGATTACCAGGTAAAATTTGCCCCTGTCAATTATTCTATAATCTGCTGGAATGTAGGCTTCTGGAACAGAGAATTCTGTCTGTTAAGAAAGCCGTTTTCTATTTTATTCATGCCAGAAAGATATTGAGTATTTCACTGAAATTCATGGAGACATGGAACTTCCTTTTAGAACGCTAATTTCTAGAAAGCTTATGAATAATTATACACACAGAGAAATTGTTGCTGTAACGAGTCAGTTCTAAAGTCTAACATTTTGGCAAATGCTAGCCGCCCTCTTTATATTGGATCAAACATCTGACTAATATTAATTTTGAGCACCAATTGTGAGAATGTGTTCATTAACTGGGTTATATCGCCCACACACTTCATTTGCTAGAATGAAAATGGTGCCAATTTAGCAATGACTCTTGCAAATGTGCACTTGTTCTTGGCAAGACCCAAACTGAGTCATATCTCCTTGTTTATGTATTCAGATTGACTAATTCAAGTCATCACTTGAAAGAATTAGATTTTAACAGAATGCATTTGGATGAATATGTAACATTAATTAGCAGAGTCTGTACGTAAGGGTCTGCTATCTACCGAGAAACTATGCTAAACTCCTCAGAAATCAGTACTGAAAATTTCCTTCACTGTATAATGTAAGGTTCATTGATTTCAACTTGTGTTTATTACTCACTAATTCAACTAATGTTATGGCATATGACATGCAAGCACTGTGCAAAGCAATATATCACTCAAAGAATATTAGAAGATGGACTTTTCCTTATAACATAGAAAGAAAGCCTCTCAATCAATAAGTTATTTTAGCATATTTGTAAAATGATGACAAGAGACAATAGCTGTGAGAAGAAAGATGAGGCCTGTTGACTGCACCTTATATAATTAAGGAAAGGACCAAGGAAGAGGTGGTACTAATACTGAGTATTGAGAAGACAGTTCATGTGGAAATCAATGTTGAGATTTCTCAAAAAACTAAAATCGGAAGTAGCATATGATCCAGATGTACCACTCCTGGGCATACAACAAAAGGACTCAACATCTTATCACAGAAATAATTGCATGTTCATGTCCACTGCTGATCTATTCACAGTAGTAAGGAGATAACAGCCTAGACGCCTGTAAGTCAATGAACAGATAAGAGAAATGTGGTGTATAGACACTATAGAATTCTATTCAATACCAAAGAAAAAGAAAATTATGAATTTACAGGAAATGGATGGAAATAGAGAATGCTATATTAATTGAGCTTAGCCATTTTTGGAAAGATAAATATTTCATCTTCTCTCTCACATGAAGATTGTAGCATCTAGTTTACCTGTGTGTTTTGTTTTTTTGTTTTGTTTTTGTGCAAATAATGTGCATAGAGGTCAGGAAGATGGAAAGGGACCTATGAAATGGGATAAAAGGAAGATTAATCGAGAAAGAGAAAGTAACAGCAAGGGTAATAGAAAATATTCAACATGAAAGCAAAAGGGGGAATATTGAGGATAGAAAGATTTAAGAAGGGGCAGGAGAAGGTATACTTGAAGGAGACCAGTGAGATGGAGAAGGTTCAACAAAAAAATGTATATTAAAAAAAAACCCAAGGAAAGCTGATATTTTTGTATGATAATAAAAAATAAAATAAAATGGGAAAGGGAATAAGGGAACATGAGAAACACATATAGAACTAGGAGCTGAGTTTGTGGAGTGATAAGGGAGACTTCACAGTTGTTTATCTCATGCCAGTGTTATTAGGATTAGCACTTCAGCTGCTTTAAGTGTTAACACTGAGAAGCTGGCTAACTACCTCTGGCTATTCTAAATACCAGTTTCCATGTATTGAGAGCCAGACGCCACCCTCTTGACAACTAAAGGATCATTTCGTGCTTTTAAAAGTAGAAAAATCTCTTGATAAGCCTGGCCATGGGACCCTCCCCTCTCATTTCTTGCAGTCTTGCAAATTTCCAGATGTTAATGTTTCTGGCCTCGTAGTCACAGAGCATCAAGCTCCTTAACATTTTGATTTGTGAATTCAACCAATCCTAGTCCAAATAGAAAGATTATTAAGTATTGGCAACAAACCACAGATAAACTTTTCTAGGACAGACATGAAAAATAATTAAAAATGAATATTAAAACAATGACAATACCTACAACATAAAAAATAAAGATGAAGGAATACATTTTAATCATTAACAGACAGAATGAATCTGCATCATCTAGACCAGCAGCTTTCTTTTTTTTTTATTTAATTTAATTTTATTTTACAATATAATTCAGTTCTACATATCAGCCACAGATTCCCTTGTTCTCCCCCCTCCTGCCCCCTCCCCTTCCCCCAGCCTACTCCTCATTCCCACCTACTCCAGGGCAAAGCCTCCCTCTCCCAAAGACTGAGGTCAACCTGGTAGACTCAGTCCAGGCAGGTCCAGTCACCTCCTCCCAGGCCGAGCCAAGCGACCCTGCATAAGGCCCAGGTTTCAAACAGCCAACTCATGCAATGAGCACAGGACCCAGTCCCACTGCCTGGATGCCTCCCAAACAGATCAAGCCAATCAACTGTCTCACCCATTTAGAAGGCCTGATCCAGTTGGGGGCCCCTCAGCCATTGGTTCATAGTTCATGTGTTTCCATTCATTTGGTTATTTGTCCCTATGTGTTTTCCAACCTTGGTCTCAACAATTCTTGCTCATATAAACCCTCCTCTCTCTTGCTAATTGGACTCCCGGAGCTCCACCTGGGGCCTATCCGTGGATCTCTGCATCCAGTTCCCTCAGTCATTGGACGGGGTTTCTAGCATGACAATTAGGGTGTTTGGCCATCCCATCACCAGAGTAGGTCAGTTTGGGCTGTCTCTCGACCATTGCCAGCAGTCTATTGTGGGGGTATCTTTGTGGATTTCTGTGGGTCTCTCTAGCACTTTGCTTCTTCCTATTCTCATGTGGTCTTCATTTACCATGGTCTTCTATTTCTTGTTCTCCCTCTCTGTTCTTGATCCAGCTGGGATTTTCTGCTCCCCCAAGCTCTCTTTCTCTCAACCCTTGCCCTTCATTACCCCCACTCATGTCCAGGCTGTTCATATAGATCTCATCCATTTCTTCATCATTGGGTGATCCCCATGTCTTTCTTGGGGTCCTGTTTTCCAGGTAGCCTCCCTGGTGATGAGTAGCAGTCCAGTCATCCTTGTTCCACATCTAGTATTCTCCTATGAGTGAGTACATACCATGTTTGTCTTTCTGAGTCTGGGTTACCTCACTCAGGATGATTTTTTTCTAGATCCATCCATTTGCCTGCAAACTTCATGATGTCATTTTTTTTCTCTGCTGTACTCACACAGTATTCCATTGTGGATATGTACCACATTTTATTTATCCATTCTTCAGTTGAAGGGCATCTAGTTTGTTTCCAGGTTCTGGCTATTACAAACCATGCTGATATGAACATAGCTGAGCAAGTGCTCTTGTGGTATGATTGAGCATTCCTTGGGTATATGCCCAAGAGTGGTATAGCTGGATCTTGGGGGAGATTGATTCCCAATTTTCTAAGAAAGCGCCATATTGATTTCCAAAGTGGTTGTACAAGCTTGCATTCCCACCAACAGTGGAGGAGAGTTCCCCTAGCTCCACATCCTCTCCAGCATAAGGTGTCTTTAGTGTTTTTGATCTTAGCCATTCTGACACGTGTAAGGTGGTATCTCAGAGTTGTTTTGATTTGCATTTCCCTGATAATTAGGGATGCTGAGCAATTCCTTAATGTGGACCAATGGAATCAAATTGAAGACCCTGATATTAATCTGCATACCTATGAACATATAATTTTTGACAAAGAAGCCAAAAGTGTACAATAGAAAAAAGAAAGCATCTTCAACAAATGGTACTGGCATAACTAGATATCAACATGTAGAAGGCTGCAAATAGATCCATATCTATTACTGTGCACAAAACTTAAGTCCAAGTGGATCAAGGACCTCAACATAAATCCAGCTACTCTGAGCCTGCTAGAAGAGAAAGTAGGAAGTAGTCTTGAATGCATTGGCATAGGAGATCACTTCCTAAATATAACACCAGTAGAACAGACACTGAGAGAAACAATCAATCAATGGGACCTCCTGAAACTGAGAAGCTTTTGTAGAGCAAAGGATATGGTCAACAAGGCAAAGTGACAGCCTACAGAATGGGAAAAGGTCTTCACCAACCTCACATCTGACAGCGGACTGATATCCAGAATATATAAGGAACTCAAGAAATTAGACATCAAAATGCCCAACAGTCCAATTAAGAAATGGGCTATAGAACTAAACAGAGAATTCTCAACAGATGAAACTCAAATGCCAGCAGCTTTCTTTATAACTGCTTTCTTCCTTTGATAGTTTTAACTTGACAAGATTCAAGCTATCTCAGACTTGGAGGTAAGGAAGAGCAGAAACTGGAATTCCTGGACTAGATATAGGACTGTGGAATGCCTGGACTAGATACAGCACTGATCAGCCTTGGGCAATTTAGTATAATCTATTTCTGTGAAAGACAAGGAGAAAGTAATTAATTGAAGCTCTTGTTGTCCTAATTTGAAGCCAAATCATAAATAAATATTCAAAAAAAAAAACATGAGTGATCTCTAGTGGGTAGCTCAAGTCTCTTTACCCACCTCAGTCTCCTATTTCACAAATCAGGAGGTGACAAACAGCTCAATAGCAAAGAACTTACAATGTCTTAAAAATAAAGAAGCATTTAGATTCCCTTACAAATTACTCTGACCTCCATGCAGCAGTAAGGTAATTAGAGTTCAAAGCTGCCCCTGCAGTTGAAGAGGGCCTGGGAAAACCAGATATTTCAGAAATGGAACTCAAGAAAAATTCTTTTCTCTGATTCAGCTTTCCTCAGTATTGAAAATGAAATTGGATGTAGGCCAAGGAGAAAGGAGTACAGAGTTTTTTGAGCCTCATATATAGTCTGAATAAAAGAGACTTGTATGTTCTCACTCATTCATTGAATAATGTTTTTATTTATTATTATTAATTTTTTTTTTGGTTTTTCGAGACAGGGTTTCTCTGTGTAGCTTTGCGCCTTTCCTGGAACTCACTTGGTAGCCCAGGCTGGCCTCGAACTCACAGAGATCCACCTGGCTCTGCCTCCCGAGTGCTGGGATTAAAGGTGTGAGCCACCACCGCCCGGCTAATTATTATTAATTTTTGCTAGAGTTATGGGAAGTAGGACAGGAATCTTAGGATTTATAAAATAGATATGTACATGTCCTTTTCAGAAGCCTCATGTAAGGAGAGGACTTGAAGATCTGGGGGATGGATGGTTCTAGCCAAATTCCAATATATTATCCATGAACATCTGAAAATGGCTCAGAAAATCACAACACACACACACACACCCCTGGAAAGAGAACTCCCAGTTGCAGGCCTTTCCAGAGAGAAGAAAGAGATGGTCTCCTGGCTTGATATGTCCATCAGTAAAATGTAAATAATGACATAAAATGGCAGTGATTATTACTGTAATGAGTATTATTAGTAATAACCATTCTAAATAGTTAAAATGAATTATAACACAGCAAGCACAGATGTGGCCATTACGCAGTTCTATCAAGGGCCATTGAGGGGCAAATTATTTTGAATTAGCTGAAAAAATTCCAGTTGCACCATCCAAATGGTCATAGAGAATGGTGGAAATGAGGCAGATCAACTCTCACAGGCCCTCTGGACCTTTGTAACAGAGGCTCTGTAAACTTTCATTTGGAACCAATTGTTTAGCAGCTAATAAAGAACATTGATGACTAACCCATCCCAGTGGCTAACTGACAAGCCCAGCTGCTCAAGGGAGAGAGAGCTAATAGCTCCCTGGACAGTTTGACTTAAAGGTTAATGAATTCAGGGTCCAGCCTTGAAGTTGTAACCATGTAACCAGAAGTTTCTCGGTTTTTTTTATTCAGTGGAGAAACACCACCAGACATGGGGAACACTTGGACGTTCACTAATCAAAGATCAATAGAGCTAAAATGGAAGCATACTAAAGCCAGGATGGCAAAGGAACAGAAGGATCGAAGCAATGAAATGTGAACTCTAGAAAAGTCACACAGAGTTGGCAAGCCTCACCTTATCACACACTGAGTGAGTGAACTTAGGCAAGTCATTCTACCTCTCCTGAACCTTTCTTTAGCATTTCTTAAGATAGTTGTGATATTCTTTGATTTCCCTTGTATATTTCCTGAATAACTAGCATTTCTCACCAGATTCATTCTCTTTTGCAATCTGGATTTGCAGTACTTCCTATCAAAAGATGGAGCTGCATTAGACAACAGAATGCAGGAAAACAGGCTTTGTGACAGCTCTTAGTCAAGACTTCAAGAGGATCTGCACACTTCTGCTTATATCCCAGAATCCTGATGCCTGTGACTCCCTCACACTGATGAAAGCCATGGAAACAGTCACCTTTATGATCCTACCAGCTGACAGATACTCTGATGCATAAATGATATCATGGCTATTGAATGTCTATTGTTGAAAACAAACAATTCCCCCAAATTGGTTACTTTTTACAAATGTAATTTTATCTTATGATTCTCTGTATTAACAGAGATCAGCTGGTTCTTCTGTTCCACATGATATTGGCTAGAATTGCAGTCATCTAAGAGTATTGCTAGATTTGAGCATCCTAAAAGGCTTATTCACAATCAGGTGTTTATGTCACAGTAGAGCAGGCTGGGATGCTCAGAAAGGTGGATCTCCCTTCTCCGTGTTTATCCCTGCTTTCATACTCCTTTCCTCTTTCTCCCTGATATCTGTTGTCTACAAATTTTCCTAAGTGACCTTTCCATACGTCTATATGATATTTACTGCATGATAGCTGATCTTTGATATAATAACTCAGGGTTTTCCAAAAGGAAACATTGTCAATTCCGACTTTCTTAATGCATAGACTTCAAACAAACATAATGTCATTTTCTCTGTGTCCCATTGCTTAAGTTAAATCATAAGACCATACTTGACTGGCTAAAAGAGGACAGTTGGGAGGGCCTGGAAGTCATCTAGGAAGTCTATCAGCCTCATCACTCTAGATTAGTCAGTCCTGACTTACTCACCAGTTTACCCAAAACACATGAACAAATCTAATAATGATCACTCAGATGGACCCAGATTAGCAAATATGGCTAGCTAAACCTAGCCCTACTGGGCAGACTCATAGAATCCTGAGATAAAAATGTAATATGCCAATGATAAATCATATTCTATTTGGTACATCAAAAATATAAGAACTGGTGAGATGGGGTTTTGATGTTCAATATTAATTACTGTCACAATTAAGAGTCCACAGCTGGGTGTATCTATAAGGGTGTTTCCAGACAAGTTTAACTCAGTAGGGAAGACATGCTTTAAATGTGGGCAGATGATACCTCTGACTGGATATAAAGGAGAGAGCTAAACAGAAACACTTCTCTCTCTCTCTCTCTCTCTCTCTCTCTCTCTCTCTCTCTCTCTCTCTCTCTCTCTCTCTCTCTGTGTGTGTGTGTGTGTGTGTCCCTCTCTAATGTCTGACTGTGGATGCAATGGACCAAATTGTGTCATGCTTTGACCAGTTTTCCTTCCCTGACATGTCAACTATAACTTGAAATTGTTAGCCAAAACAAAACTTTCTTTCCCTCAAGCTGTTTTAGTTACACATTTTGGCACAGCAGTGAGAAAAGTAACTAATACAATGGAAAAGCTCAGTGCACATGGAGCTCAAGACCCTGGGTTGTAATATATTCTTGAGTCTTTAATGTACAGCTAAACTACATGAAATACTTTGAAAATAAAACTAGATGACAGAAAATGTAATCTACTTAGGAAGTAAAATGCTATCCATCATCCTTTTCATGTCCAGAAGACCCAACATGTTATTATAATCAGGAAAAAAAATGGGTAACCACTTGTTGAGTAAAAACATGTTTCAAGCAGTTAATGGTGGTTATTGTGCATGCATAGATCTTGGGTTCACTTCCTAGCACCTGTTCCAACCTTCAATCATAACTCCAGTTATAGAGAATGCAACACACTCTGGTCTCAGAGGGAGTCTGCACACTCGTGGTACACAAAACTCATGCAGTCTCATTCACATATATAAAGTTATAAATAACAAATAAGTCCTGTTTACAATGTAGTTCCATGGTACAATAGAGTGACAATGGTAGGGGAAAGAATTTGTAACATATCAGAGAATATAAGGACAGAAAAACAAATAGTATTAATAAAAAACAATATATGCTCCACTCCCAGTGGCATCAAAGAGCCTCAGAGGCACAACCCTCACCTGTACCAACTGGTGGAAGAGGCTGCTCCACTAATATCACTAGCCACATAAGAGACCCCTGGAGGCACAGCCCCACCTGCACCTATTGGAGGAAGATTCCACAACAGCTGGTCAGCAGGCAAGATTCCTGCAGTCAGCTCACTCCAGCCCCAGCAGCATCAGAGGTCCCCCCAGAGGCATAGGATCCAACTGAACTGATAGGAGGAAGAGTGGCCTCAGAGGCACAAACACCACCTGTACTGACTGGAGGAAAAATCAACACCTGTACCTATAATTGCACCAACCCGAGATGGGTAGATGGCAGTGTAAGAATACATTCAACGACATAAAGAGCAATATGACACCACCAAAACCAAGTGGTTCTGCAACAAGACCTGAACATCCCAACACAGATGAAGCAGAAGCAACAACCTTAAAAATAACCTTATGAAGAAGATAGAGGCCCTTAAAGAGGAAATGAAAAAAATCCCTCAAGGAAATGGAGGAAAAGACAAATAAAAAAATGGAAGAAATAAAAAATATCCCTTAAAGAAAGCCAAGAAAAAAAAAACATTCAAACAGGTGAAGGAAACAGTTCAAGACTTGAAAATTGAAACAGAGGCAATGAAGAAAACACAAACTGAGGGAATTCTGGAATTAGAAAATCTGGGCAAATGAATAGGAACTACAGATGCAAGCATAACCAACAGAATACAAGAGATAGAAGAGAGAATCTCAGGCGTTGAAGATACAATAGGGGAAATAGATTCATCAGTAAGAAAATGTTAAATGCAACAACAACAATAACAAAACCAAAAATTAACAGAAATTAATAATCACTAGTCATTAATATCCCTTAATATTAATGGACTAAATTTGCCTATAAAAGACACAGGCTAACAGAATGAATACAAAAACAGAATCCATTCTTCTGCTGCATACAAGAAACACACCTCAACTTCAAAGACAGACATTACCTCAGAGTGAAAGGCTGGGAAAAGATTTTCAAAGTAAATGGACCTAAGAAACAAGCTGGTGTCACTATCTTGATATCTAACAAAGTAGATATCAACAAATGTAATCAAAACAGATGGATAAGAATATTTCATATTCATTACAGAAAAATCCATCAAGATGAAGTCTCAAGTCTGAACATTTATGCCCCAAATACAAGGGCACCCTCATTAGTTAAAAAAAATTACTGAAGCTGGGGCTGGAGAGATGGCTCAGCGGTTAAGAGCACTGACTGCTCTTCCAGAGGTCCTGAGTTCGATTCCCAGCAACCACATGGTGGCTCACAACCACCTGTAATGAGATCTGGTGCCCTCTTCTGGCCTGCAGTCATACATGCTGTGTACATAATAAATAAATAAATCTTAAAAAAAAAAAAATTACTGAAGCTTAATAACACATCAACCCCCACACACTAATAGTGGAAAACTTCAACACCTCACTCTCACCAATGGATGGGTCTGCCAGACAGAATTTTAACAGAAAAATAAGGGAACTAAAAGATGTTATGAGCCAAATGAACTTAACAGATATCTACAGAACATTTCACCCAAATGCAAAAGAATATGCCTTTTTCTCAGCACCTCATGGAACCTTCTCTAAAACTGACCATATACTCAGTAACAAACTAGACAGCAAAATACCAAACAATCCAATTAAAAAAAAATGTGCTACAGGTCTAAACAGAATTCTCAACAGAAGAATCTCAAATAACTGAAATACACTTAAAAAATTGTTCAACATCCTTAACCATCAGGGAAGTGCAAATCAAAATGACTCTGAGATTCCATCTCACACCTGTCAGAATGGCTAAAATAAAAAACACTGATGACAGCTTATGTTGGAGAGGATGTGGAGTAAAGGGAACACTCCTTCCTCCACTGTTGGTTGGAATGCAAACTTGTGCAGCTACTTTGGAAATCAGTATGGTGGTTTCTCAGGAAACTAGGAGTCAATCTACCTCAAGATTCAATTATACAATTCTTGGGCATATACCCAAGGAATCATACCACAAGGATATTTGCTCAACTATATTCATAGCAGCATTATTGGTAATAGCTAGAACCTGGAAACAACCTGGATACCCCTCAACTGAAGAATGGATAAAAATAATGTGGTTCATTTAGCAGTGGTTTATTACTCAGTGGTAAGAAAACAAACAACAACAAAAAACAATGACATCATGAAATTTACAGGCAAATAAATGGAACTAGAAAAAACATCCTGAGTGACTTAAACCAGACCCAGAAAGACAAACATGGTATGAACTCACTCATGAGTGGATAATCGACATAAAGCAAAGGATAATCAGGCTACAAACCACAGCACCAGAGAAGCTAGGTAACAAGGAGGACCCTAAGAGGTACATGCATGGACACCTCCATGGGAAAGAGAAATACATAAGATCTCCTGAGTAAACTTGGAGCACAGAGGAGGGGGGAAGGGAGGAGGAAGGGGAATGAGAACATGAGGGAATGGTGAAGTTGGGGGAGGGACAGAAAGGGAGAACAAGGAAAGAGATATCTTTGTAGAGGGAAGCATTATGGAGATAGGGAGAAACCTGGTGCTAGGGAAATTCCCAGTATTCCATAAAAATTACCTCATATAAGACTGCAAGCAATAGTGGAGAGGGTGCCCAAACTGGCCTTCCCTTATAATCTGATTGATAACTACCCTAACTGTCACCATAGAACCTTCATTCAGTAACTGATGGAAGCAGTTTCGGAGATCCACAGCTAAGCACTGAGCTGAGCTCATGAAGTCCAGTCTAAGAGAAGGAGGAGGGATTATATGAGCAAGAGGGTCAAGACCATGATGGGGAAACCCACAGAGACAGATGACCTGAGGTAGTGGGAGCTCAAGGATTCTGGACTACAGCTGGGGAACCTGCATAGGACCGAACTAGGTCCTCTGAATGCAGGTGACAGCTGTGTGGCTTGGGCAGTTTGTGGGGGCCCTGGCAGCAGGACCAGGATTTATCCCTAATGCATGAACTGGCTTTTTGGAACCCATTCCCTATGGAGGAATACCTTGTATTCCTCAGCCTTGATTCAGTGGGGAGGGGCTTGGTTCTGCCTCAAACTTGATATGCCAGAGTTTGTTGTCTCCTCATGGAAAGCCTTACCCCCTCTGAGGAGTGGATGGGGGATGGGGTGAAGGACAGGTGGGGGGGCAGGAGAGAGGGAGGGGGAACTATGGTTGGCATGTAAAATGAAAAAATAAATAAATAAAAAAGGAATAAAGCAATGTGGGTTCATGAAAAACAATAGCATTTATTTATTCAAACTGAATCTATTATTATACCATCAGCACACTCTTTTGATTACAACAGATGAATAGTATATATTTAAATCAAATAGTATAACATTTACAGCTTTGTTCTAATCTTCCAAGTTACTCTAGCCCCTTGGGGTATTAAATGGATTCTTACCAATTTGGGGATTGTATATCTGTGAGAAATGTCACTGAATTTTAATGGGGACTGTGTCTAATCTGTATATTATTTTGAGTAGTATAGGCACTTAAAATATTAATTATTCTAATCCATGGATTCAGGAGAATCAAGTATCTACTGCCTATTGATTTTCAATGTTAAGTGCACAAAATCTAGAAAGATTCGTTTTCAAAAAATATCATAGGAAAACATCTGTATTCAAGAAAACTTAGACACTTATCTTACATCTTATAATAAATCAACTCATAATAAATTAAAATATTAAATACTGAGTCCTAAAACTATATAACTACTAGAAGAAAACTCACCTCTAGTTATAAATCACATACAATTGTATATACATATACTATATATACATATATATTATATTTCCCCCCAAAAGCTTGAGGAAGATTCCATGGAACTAAAGATTCTGTTTAACAAAGAAAGCAAAAATACCAAGAGTGAACCTACCTAATGGGAGAAGATATTTGTAAGCTCTATATCCAGCAATTAGAAAGATAGTAAGAGAAATAAGAAAGTTCAAAAACCCAATAGTGAAAGTCAAATATTTGATTAAAATATTGGACCTTCAGAGGCCTTTCCAAAGACAATTTATATGATAAAGTGCTCAGCTAATCATCAGGGGAATATAGTTTTAAAATTAAAACTACATCAAAACCTCAGAGCACTAAGCATGGATAAAGAGGGAAAATATCAAGTGACAGTAGGAAGTGGGGGAAAGGAACCTTTGTTCCCTTGGTAACAATATAATTCAGTACAGTTATTTTTGAAAGCAGTATAGCAGAACTTCCAAATATTAAAAACAAAACTTCAAATAATTTAGGACTTTTAGTCTTGGGTAAATGTCCAAAGAAAATGAAATCAGTATGTTGAAGATATGTGTGTACAACTATGTTTATAGAAACATTCACAAGAGCCAATATAGATGATACAGAGTCAACATAAGTGTCCATCACTAGACAAATAGATTATGAAAGTATCAACACACACACACACACACACTGTTCTGCCTTAAGGACATCCTGGTTTGTTCTGTTTTTTTTTTTTTTTTTTTTTTGTGTGTGTGTGTGTGTGTGTGTGTGTGTGTGTGTGTGTGAGAGAGAGAGAGAGAGAGAGAGAGAGAGAGAGAGAGACCATGTCTATGAATATGGAAATATTGCATTAAGTAAATGTAGCCAGTCATAGACAGACAAATATTCATGATGCCAATTGTGTGTAATATTCAGAAAAGTCAGACTCACAAAAGTAGATTAGAGTGATGTCTACCAAGGGCTTAGAGGGTTAGAGGAGGTGGGGTTTGGAGAGATGCTAATCAAAGGACAGAACATTTCAGTTAGGCAGAAAGAACAAGTTCAAAAGGCCTATTGTCCAATAAGATGGCTGTAGCTAGTAAACAATTAACTTTATATTGGAAAATTACAAAGAGAATAGATTTTAAGTATTTCATCACACACACACACACACACACACACACACACACACGCACACGCACACGCACATGCACACGCACACACAGGGAATACCCATGTTACTTAGTTTGGTCTAGTTATCTAGTTATTTCACTATATATATATATATATATATATATATATATATATATATCAGAAAATCATGCTGTATATCACAAACATGTACAATTTGTCAATTAAAATGATAATATAAAGCAACACCATATAAAAATAGTTATTGTACTAATACAAATTTATATGTAAATTATTAAAACTGTTGGTGAGCATTCATTATTCCCTGAATTCTGTTTTTAAATGCACTTGAAAATTAGAACTCACTCAAGAAATGCACCCCATGAGTCTCATTTATGAAAGCTCTTGGCCTCAGATAATCAATTAGAATTTATTCAACATTCATAACATTGGGAGCTGGGGGCATCCATCAACTAAAGGGCAAAGAAATGACAGGCTTTCATGGAAGGATGGCAAAAGATTTATGATTCTCAGCAGCAACCCACACAGCATTCTCAGCAACAGGTACGAAGGATGAGGGTGCCACTTGGCCTTCCACTGGGGAGGTTGAATTACTTCAGAGGTCAACTCAATTACCTTTTTAGACTCTCTTGAAAGAACTAAGACACTGTTACACTATTTCATCACAGCGAATCTTCATCCATCAGATTTTTTCAGTGGACCTGTAGATGGTGGTCCTGGATAGAAATCTGGAGCCATTTGAAAACTGACATTAGAAGATCCCTTTGAGGATGGATGATGCCAGTCCTGAAGCTTTCTTGCAGAATGTGGTGTTTTATCAGAAGTGTGGGGGAAAGATTGTGAGCCCTGGATGGATCTCTCTGAGGTTTCAAAGGAGAGCTAATTTCTATCTTTAAGGATCATCCAGAAATATCAGGGCTGAAACTGTGGAGTGGTCCAGAAGATAAAGGCTTTTGCTATGCAGTACAAACCCAATGATGACCAGAGATCAATCCCCAGTACACATATAAAGATGAAAGAGAGAACTAACGTCACAAAGTTGTCATCTGGCTTTTGCATGTACCCTATGGCATCTGCATACACACATGCTCAACATACACACACACATACACACACACACACACACACACACACACACACACACACACACAGATTTATGCCTGGTATTGGGCAGTACTGTTATGGCTGAACCCTGGTGTATTTTTTTAGCAACTTGATCTTGAAGTAAACATAAATGTGTTTTCCCTCAGCTCTAGAACCAGTGTTAGTGCTGCGGAGGAGCTGTGACCTAGATCCAGCTTGGCCTAGATTAGAATCCCAGTTCCCTGACTTGCTAGTTGTGTGACTCAAAGGCAAGCAACCTCTCTGACTTGTTTTCACCATGTATAAAATGAGATGACTAATAACTATCCAGAAGGGTGGCTGAGGTGTAAGCCTGATGCAGAGGAAGATCGCATGAGACAGTGCTCAGAAAAGAGAAGAGGGAAACTCAAACTGCTTTTGGCCCTAGGGGGGAAATGAGCTTTGCATCTTTTCCTTAGATAAACATAAGGTGACACTGTTCTCCACGGCCCTGGAGAAATGGTGTAATTAAATCATTTATGCTTGATAAAAACTGTGCCTTCCCAGGAAAATTTTCACATTGTCAGCTACCCCCCCCAGATCAAACAAGCAGCTTGGAAATTCAGACATATTCTGGAAGGGTCAACATTATGGAATTCTGTTTGTTTGGAATTTTCCAACATGGCCAGTCATTTGGAAAGAAGTGGGGAGTTGAGATCTAGCAGGCATGAGTTGTACAATGACGTTCAACATCAGAGCCCACTTGAGCTTCCCATCTTAGAGAATGGCTAGAGGCTCTTCTGGGCCTGAGGTCAGCACTGCACTGTAGGAGTGATGACTAACATGCAATGGATGACACTCCATTGCATTGGTGGAAAGCTGAAGAAAAGAGAAGAGCCCAAGTATCAATAATCTCTAGACTAAATAAAGCAGGATCCACATGACAGTTATAAAAACCACAGGCTTATAGGACATGTCAGACACTCTCTTTTCTGCTGACATTCTCTTTGGAATTTTTCTGGAGTTTGGTAGGTGAGTAGTCTCCAAAGACAATTAGAAAATTCTGGACAATTTAAAAAAAATGGAAGACACACAATTGTGGATAGTGGATATTCTCTTAACATGCTTGAGTTGAAGATCATTTCTGAAGAAAATAAAAAGTAAATGCATTGATGTTTATATTCCTAATAAATGGGATCAGCATTTTGCTTTATACTTCATAATGTGTACCAAGTTCCTAGTACATGTGTTTGTGTTGGTACTGTTTCACTACCTTTGTTATAATTTAAGATATAGTTAGAATTCATTTTCTTATTTTCTAAGTCTTAGGATAAGAAAGAAGTAAAGCAGAGGAATTTAACAATAGCATCACTACTTACTACAATTAATATTTAAAGGCCAAGTACCCAGGGATATTGAGATGTCTTCTCATTGATGCTGCACTATGGAAACCATGATAAGGAACAATGGAGCATGGTGGACTTGAACATATTTGTTGACTTTGGACTAAATCTAGATGGAGAATCTCAAAATCCTGGCACTTATCACAGGACAGCAGGGGTAGTGTGCATTGTAAGAGATTTGATTTATGTGGAACGAAATACAACCATTTTTCCTAATGCAGGACTTAAGTTATATTTGTCAGAGTATTTTATCTCAGCAATAATAAAAGGAAAAGTTTTACATAGTACAATGATAAACCTCTCTTAATAAAAAAATTGCAAACAACTAATGAAAACATGTATAGAGGTACTTGGTGTAGTTGGATAACATTTCTCTAAGAAGCCATGGGTTATGAAATGAAAATCCTTGTGTCAGGTGTCAAATAATTTCCCTAGATGTTCACCAGGAAGTACTCAGAGGTCCTCTAAATAATATGGGCTACTTCCATTGCTTTTAGTTGCTTTAGTACTTTGCCAGGCTTATATGTTCACCTAAGCATAGGCTTCATCATTCATGCTACCACTGTTGATATGTAGAGCAAGTAAGAAGATCATGTTTCACAATTTAAAAAAAAAAAGGCACACATTGATTCTTCCCTACTTTGTTGGAAGCTTTCATTTCTCCCAACTATGTTCTCCACCTCTGGTTCCCCACAAAGTCTCATTAAGAACCTAAAGTATCATGACCTTAATGGAGTCTCAATAATTATATTTTTCTACTCATTATTTTGGGTAATCATAGAAAAGAGTGAATTTTTGGACTTTCCCTTCTATACATCATCCATGTATAGAAGAAGCTCTTGAGTAATTACTTAGAATTCGTATATGAGCCAGAGAGTATTTACAACATATGAAATGTAGATTACAACTCAGAGGTTCTCTGTTTGCTTCAAAGGGTATCCAAGAGCAGTATTAGTTCCTCTCAGTCAGATCTTAAGCCTGTGTTTGTTTCTGTTAAGGAGGGTGCTATGAATTGAACATTCTCCCAACTTGCATTTAAAATGTGATGTGTTGGAATTTGGGGCCTTTGGAGTAGTGTTTAGGTGATGAGCTCTCTGCAATCCTGAGTGGATCAATACTTCTATAAAAAGAACTTGCAGTAGTGTGCTTATTCTCTTCTGCTCTTCCACTGTGTAAGGACATGTATGGTACTCTCTGCATCAAAAGTAGAGGCATGTCCCCTACCTTGCTGGCACTTTGATATTGGTCTTCTTACAGAAATACATTTTTGATGTTTTGCTTGTTATTTTGAGAAGTTCCAATATGTAACCCAGACGGTTCTCAAATTCTCTTTGTGAGTGGTGTGTGTGTGTGTGTGTGTGTGTGTGTGTGTGTGTGTGTGTGTGTGTGTGTGTATGCTTGCCTATGGATACTAGTGGTCAGCTTTGGGTGCCCTCCTCAATCTTTATCCACCTTTTGTTTTAAAACAAAGTCTTTATTGAACTTGCATGAGTGGAACAGAGTGTAATTGGTATTGAGTCTGAATAAAATAAACTAGAAGCAGTGATTCTCATAGCTTACTGGATGTAAGAGAAGCTACTACAAGGTTAAATAAGATGTTGATGTTTTGGAACACAAATGAAGATGAACAAAGATAAAATGAATGTGTCCAAGTTAAACAGGAAAGATGTCTGTGCTTCTGTTAACAAACACCAATATTCATATAGACAACTAATAAAGCTCCTTGGTACAAACAACACACACACACAAGACATGAAAATGGATGGGGCATAGGGAGGAGATTAGCAGGAGTAAGAGTGAGATAATACAAGGAACAAGGAGTGAATACAATTGAAATATGTATGTACATGGAGATGCCACACTGAAAATCTATTGTTATCTACAATAAATACATGGGAAAAAATTTTTTGAATTATACATAATAGAGCACTGACCGGCTACATGTGAGACCCTGGAATCAAGCCTCAGAACTTCAAGAAGTAACTGTAGGACTGGTGAGATGTCTCAGCAGATAAGGGCGCTTGCTGCTACACCTGGTGATCTGATTTAAATCATTGAACCCCACAAGATGGAAAGAGAGAATGATATTCCTGCAAGTTGTTATCTAATATCCACCATATGATACAGCATGTGTACCCCATCTCCAAATTAAAAAAAATTAAAAGTACTTAAAAAAAACAAGTGAATACAAGATATATAGAGACCCTAGAGATAAGAAGGGGAAGTAATGAGATTTTACAAACAATATAAAGAGAAATTAAAATGTTAGCAATACTACTTAAAATTTATCATTGTACAAATAACATTTGTGAGAACGGGAAATAGTCTGGCATGTCTAAAGTTAAAGCTACATGAGAAGTGGTTACAGAAAATGGCTAGCATCAGAAAACAAAGGGATGAGTGGCATGTTAGGATACGAAAGCAAAGACTACTAGGTAATTTACTAAAGAACTTACCTTGACAAAGATCTCATCACAATTCAGACAAAAACTGACTCAACATCCGAATTAAAATAAAATGACTCCAAAAAGCCTGCAATCTTAATGTGTGTACTAAAAACCATCATTCCCATTGTATACTGAAACTGGCACATGTTGGCTAATGGTAGGGTTAAGGCAGAAGGTCTTTACCCGGCCTTTGTTTCAATATTTAATCTATTCCCAAGATGCCAACATTACCTTCGGTAGCTGTTGGGAAATGCTGCAGTGAAAGCTAGCCACCTGTTAATTACTGCACAAGAACAGCAGAGTCCAAAGTCATTATTGCACGCTGCAGATAATTACAGCCACACAACTGCGAGGCGTCCTCCTGGATCTTTCTCGGCACAAATGGGCAGGCTGAGATGCCAAACAGGTGATGGTGGTTTGAAAGAATAATAATAAATTTCATTTGGGGCACGAGTAATTAAGAGATGTACGCTGCAGGCAGTATACTCTACACAAACAAATCTGGTGAAAAATCAGGAGGGAAGCTTGCCTCCAGGCTAGACGTCATCTAACAAGACTGACCAGCACATCAAATAAGTATGACTTCTCAAGTGAATAACCTGGGAGGCAGAAGTGAAGATCTGGGTGGATGAATCCGTGAGTCCCATTCCCATTATGCTGGATATACTTAGGCTTCCTCCTCATATCCAGTTGGGTGTGAAGACATGAAATGAGCAGGACTTGGAACAAGCAATTTTATGAATGCCCTGCGATCCACCAACAGCTGACACACATAATGAGGATGGCGAGAGACATCTGCCCTGCTGGAATGAAATATGAAAATCAGAATTTCAGTAAGAAAAAAATCAAAATTTCATTTAGGAACTTGGCATGTTAATTATCCAGTAAGACAATGAGGCATTTGGGATTACATGTCCTGATCCAGCCTAGACAATTGCCAAGTATTTAGATTCATGCATTTTGAAGGCATCGAAATAGAATCAATCTTTTTTCAGATGTGTTACCTGCTGCTTTAAATCTATCATCAGAAATCTGTAGCACAAATCCCAGGCATGCTTTCCAAATTGATAATTTTAAATGAATTTTTACCAAATTAACAAGAGATTATTATGCATTTGTTACAATCTGGATAGTAAGGCCAACACTGCACATGGCTTGGAGGTTATACAATGTACTTCTATAGTGCAGGTCAAAAACAGAGATTGGGAAAGGTTTTTTTTTTTTTAAGAGAAAAGGAAATGATAATAAAGTTAATACTCACATGCTCATCTTTATCACTGAGACTTATTGAATTCTCCCACGTTCTATTTCCTCCTACCTTCCTTTCCCAGCAGGTCAGTGGGAAGTTGGAATGCATCCAGTACAGGGCACTCAAACTCCTTTGGGTCTTTCTTCCCTACACTATCTCAGTCTCTCTAAACAGTGCTTCTCCTGATATTTCTTCTCTAACTCTTCCTTCTCTTTATTTCTTAAAGAGTGGTCTTAAATTTCACAAAATTACTTGAGAACTGTACAAAGAGCATCAGCATGCCCAGAGCTGTTTTTGAACATTTGAACATATTGTGGCATGTTGGACAGAATCGATGACTTAGCGGCAATACCTGTTAGCTGAAGCCCACACTTTTATTCAGACTCCTTCTGATCTCCTCTCACATCTGGTTTTCAGTTCTAGAACATCTTATTTATGGACTATCCCTTAGTTGTCAGATTTCTTTGGGCTCATCTTGACTGTAAAAATTAATCAACACTTTCTTCTTTGGGGTAAACCCAGAAATTTGGATGATTAGTAGTCCTTTGTTTTTCGTTCCCTCAGAGGGAACTTTCGTCGATAAACTATAATCCATATGCCACAAAACTCAACTTTTAGAAGTACATAGTTCAGTGGTTTCTGCGATTTACTGTTTTGTAGCCATCAGGTGTGTATAATTACAGAATGCTGGGAAAAGAAGCCCTGTGATGATTAGTGATCACATCTATGCTATATATTTATATTCTATAAATATAATAATATTTCTATATTTTCCTTGCTTCACGTCCTTCACAACCACTCATCTACCCTGTTTCTATGGATTTGACTAGTGTATACACTGCACGGAAGTGGACACTGCCTACTGTATGTGAACTTCTGTCTCTGACCTCTTTCCTTAGTGTATGCTGAAAATTAATCATGTGGTATATATGTGCAGTGAATGCCTCCCCTTGACTAAATAAAAATCCATTGTATGATATATCACATTTTGATTATTTTCTTTATAAATATGTGTGTTTGTACTTTTTGTTACTGTGAATGATGCTGAGAAAAAAATTACATTCAAGCCTATGGTGGTTTATGTTTCTAATACTACTGTTTCTATATGTAAAAAATTGATTTACTTAGTTGTATTTTAATATTTTAATGTTTTCTAGAACAGCTATGCTAATTTCCCAGTAGTTCCACCATTCCACACTCCTAGTCTTTCTGTTTCTTCACATTTATCTACAATGTTCACTATTGTTTGTTTTAAGCATAACACTTTATTATGAAGTGGTCTTGATTTATTTTAATTAGATTAAGAAACTGCACGTGCTTGATATGTACAACAACATGACATTTTAAAATGTATGCATTTGGGAATGGCTAAAATGAGATGACTAACACATTCATTTCCATATGCATTTATCATTTTTATGGGGATGACAGTGAGTTTACTTTTACAAACTTAACCTTACATTGGAGAGAAACTTTCAGAATATCTTATCATGGTTTGATTTGTCTTTCTTTAATGAGCAATAATGATACATATTTTTTCATGTGATTAGTCACTTGGTTATGTTTTTCAAAGAATTTCTATTCCAATTCTTTGTCCATTTTTTTCTGTTGGGTTCTTTTTGTTGTAGATTAATCCCTTGTCAGACATATAATCTTGTCTTTTCATTTTCTTGATAATGTTATTAAAGCATTAAGAGTTTTAATCAATATATCCATGTATTCTTTGTGTGCATAAGTGCTTAGACTCCATGGTCTCTACTTTTTTGCTAAGAGTTCTATAGCTTTATGGTGAACATTTAAGTATTTGATAAATTATGAATTAATTACCACATTACAATTACAACAGTTAGGCATGGGGCCCAATTTCACTCTTTTACCTGTGGATGTCCATTGCCATGATGCTGTGCAGGTAACCATAGCTACTGTGGATTCGTGGATGTTATAGCTGTGACATATGCAAAAGACAACATCTCACAACATTCCTCCCCATCCTCTGGCTTTTATATCCTTTCTGCCTCCTTTTCTGTGTTGTCCCCTGAACACTGGTACTATGGTGGGGAGTGAGACATTGATGAGGAAGATGACCCATTATTGAGGTCTTCATAAATTGTTTTCAATAGTACTTTGTAGCTTCCATCTTTTAATCCTTGCACTTTTTTGTTCAATGTCTTTTTCATTTGATTTTATTTTTTAAATGCTATTTTAATTTCATTTTGAATGTTCATTGCTAGTGAATAGAGAGACCACTGATTTTCATATATTGATCTTGTAACCTTTCTAAAATTAATCACCAGTTAATTCCAACACTTTTATTATTATTACTTCTTAGCACTTTTAGAAGCAAGTTCATCAAAATATGAAAAGTCTTCCATTTTCTTTTCCTGTGTCAATTTTTGTACGTGTGTAATTGCTTCAGCTTAAACCTCCAGCACAATCATGAACACAAACAATAGGAACAGACATCCTTATCCTGTTCCTAATCTCAAAGGCAAAGCCTCCTGTCTTTCACCATACAGTGCAGCATTTGTTGTGGGGTTTTGATAAAGGCTTTTAATCAGGTCAAAAAGCTTATCTCTCTTCTTAAATTGTCCAGTGTTCCTGTCATGAGAAGATGTTAGTTTTGTGATATTTTCCCCTGCATCTATGTGAGATTTTGATGTTTTTATTTTTTGCTTCATTCTAATGAGTTTTGATTGTGAACCTTAGTGTTTAATGGCTGAAGTATCTCGCTAGCCCCATGTTCCCATCTAGTGCATTAATTGCTTTCCATGTTGAATTCATCTGTTTGATAAGTTTTCTGGGAGACTCAAGTGCCCACTGTGATAAGGGACACTGGCCTTACTTTGTATATATCCCTTTATCTAGTGTTGTTACTTGGGTAATAATAGTATCATAGAATGAATTGATAGTTGGAATTTTTTGAAATTTTTTTGAAGGATTGTTACAACGTCTAATGAGAAACTAAATTTTTTTAATGCTGCCTAAGAATAAAGTGTAAATTAACTAGAACTGGGCTGTCTTTGAGAGCAATCTTTAAATTTCTGACTTTCTATGTGGTACATATACATGATAGAGTATTACCCAGCTGTAAAAATCAATGACATCATGAAATTTGCAGGCAAAGAGATGGAACTAGAAAATATCATCCTGAGTGAGATAACATAGACTCAGAAAGACAAACATAGGACATACTCTGCTATGGGCCACAGGAAAATATTGTAAGAAGTCAGTTGGTTACAACAAAGCCACTACCTGAAGGGATCAAGGAATTCCTCCAGAGGAAGCCAAATTCCAAGGAGCTTTTGGTGTTATGTAGCTTGTCATATATCAGCTGTCTTCTGTTGTGAAAATCACGTGTGCCTTCATAGCTTTCCCAATTGATTTTCCCCTAAAAATTGCTAAAAGTGTGCACTGATTATTCTTTGGACATATACATTCAAGGTATTTGGAGAACAGACTCAGGAAAGGCTTCCTTCCCCACAGCCCATCTATTTCTCCCCTTTCAACACTGGAATCAGGTATCTCCCTTAGCCACTTTCAAGGACTAACAGAAATAACAGTCCAGACCACCACATGCTAGTCTCCTGATTTAAGGTAAATTCCACAAGGAGACATCACCTAGGTCAGGTGGATCTTAAGTAATAGCTTTACACAATTGAGCTTGGACCCTCCTTTTATAGCCTACTAACTTTATAGACCCCTAACTTCTTACCTAACCACTTCACGGAATGTAGACTGAGTACATAGATCCCATTTTTTATATACTAATGAGTCATTAGCACTCAATTGACCTTCTATTTTACCACTCCCATTTTGGGTTGCAAAGAAAGCCTGGTGGTCACTGCCTGAGGAAAATTCTTACCTACCTTTATGAACCTGGAGATTTCAAGCCTGGTGACATTGCTCGGCCAGGGATCGCTATTGCTTGGGTTTATAACTGGATTCCTGGGAGATTTGGGAGGAATGTAGAGAAATTAGAGGCAGAGAACAGAGAGGGATAAGGAGGATTTTGACCAGAGAGAATATGTGGATGAGATGGAAGATGAGGAAGAGCCAGATGGGGAAGTACTAGCTGGGTAAGAATAAGATGAAAAGGACCTAGATGAGGCAGAATTAAGCTAAGAGAATTAAGATAGAAGTTAGGCATGAGAATAGAACTGAAGCTGTCTAAATAGGATGTTATCCCAGAGGAATTAGAGCAAGTGGACTAAAGAGATTGGTGTGCTAAGTAAGATTCTAGTTCCCAAAAATAGTCCTCGCTGTTCACCTGGGATGTATAATATTAAGGCTGGTCCCTCTAAAATTACACAAGAATACTCAATCATAAGTGAACACTAGATGTAAAGCAAAGGATAACCAGATGAAAACCCACAGTTCCAGAGATGCTAACTAACAAGAAGGACACAGGAACTTGTGGATTGTCTTGGGAAGGGGAAATAAATGAGATCTCCATGAGTAAATTAGGCTTGAGGAGGGGCATTAGAGGGGAGAGGATGGGGGATAAGAACATGAGGGAACAGGATAGTCAAACTAGGGGAGGGATGGAGTGGGAGAGCAATGAAAGAGATATCTTGATAGAGGGAGACATTATGGGGTAAGGGAGAAACCTGGTGCTAGGGAAATTCCCAGAAATCCCAAAGGATGACCCCAGCCTAGACTACTAGCAATAGTGGAGAGGGTGCCTGAACTGGCATACCCTGCATATCAGATTGATGAATATCCTGTCATCATCGAGCCTTCATCTCGTAACTGATGGAAGCAGATGCAGAGATCCACAGCCAAGCACCAGGCCAAGATCTAGGAGTCCAGTCAAAGAAAAGGAATAAAAATTATATGAGCAAGGGGATCAAGATCATGACGGGGAAATCTACAGAGACAACTGAACCAAGCTCATAGGAATTCATGAACTTTAGACAGACAGCTTTGGAACTTGCATGAGACTGGACTAGGCCCTCTGCATAAGGAGACAGTTGTGTAGCTTGGTCTGTTTGATGGACCCCTGGTAGTGAGATCAGGATCTATTCCTGGTGCATGAGCTGGCTATTTGGAGACCATTCATTACCTATGGTTGGACACCTTGCACAACCTAGATGCAGGGGGCAGGGCTTGTCCTGCCTCAACTAAATGTTCTTCTAGCCTTTGCTGACTCTCCATAGGAGGCGTTACCCTTTTGGAGGAGGGATGGGGCAGGGGTGGGGGGAGGAGGCTGGATGGTTGGAGGAGAGCAGGATGAGGGGTTAGTGGGGGATCTGTGGTTGGTATGTAAAATGAATAAAAAAATTTCTTAAATTAAAAAATTCTGATTTTCATTCATTCTACCAGTTTATTTTCCCCATATGACTTAGAATCTGTTAGTTTGTATAATTTACCACCACCATTTCAGAGAAATTCCGAAAGAGGAGATGTATAGAGTTGTTTGGTCCGCTATAGCCTAATGCTTGAGACGGTGCTAATTATTTGCTGAATAAATTGAGTACAAGTATTGTGTGTGCACGTGCAAGCGTGTGTATGTGTGTGTGTGTGTGTTACATGTGTATGTGTGTTTGCATGCAGACTGATATTTCCGAGGCACTCAATAAATGCTAGATCCCTGTATCTTCCCTCAACCAGGAATAAAGACAAAGGCAGGAAAAAATTATGAGAAGATAAATTTTTGTTTGCTCCTTTTGATAATTAAGATCCATGCCCTGTTCTCAAATTCACATTTCCAATTATAAGAGACTCACTGGAATATTGAATAAATAAAGAATGAACACATTATAAAATAATGTAATACCTAAAAAACAGGCAGTGAAATGAAAAGTTATTTTATGTGTTTGTGATTGAAATGAGAACTGTGTATCAATAAGTACTATCATGAGAAAGGCTTTGTATCTTAGGAAGAATGCTGGGATGCCTATGGTATAACAATCATGGAATATTGGTTCACAAATTCAATGGGCAAACACCTACTAACATCATATATATATATATATATATATATATATATATATATATATATATATTATGCTAAAGATGCAACCATAAACACCAAAGAAATGATCCTAACCCCAAAATGTTCAGTATTGTATTGCTTAAGAGACATTAAACTAAATTACATACAAGTAATTTTTAACCCTCACAATGAAGAACATAGGAAACAAAACTACAGAAGACAATATGGATGAATAATTAACAAGGGATTTACCTAGCCTAAAGAATCAAATTACAGGTGGCTATCACAGATATAACCTGTCGATGAAGATCATCACTCTTTTGTGCACATTCTTATTTATTATGTAGAATAAAACTGGATTTACTTTCATCTACATTTTATTGGCAAAGATGAGTTCACCTCTAATTCACAGATAATAAATAGTGGCATCAAAACTTGAATCTAGCCTTTTACTCTTCCACTTCTAAGACAAAACAGTACAGCTTTATCTTTCAACTATATAAATTCCACATTAAAATGAGACTCAAAGTTTTTTATTATATAGGCAGAAATTTTTGCTTCATTGGATCTGTGTTTCCACATGTCAGTCAATTGAGTCCTAGAGTAACCAGGTCATTATGTGGTTATTGCTTACAAAGCATGCCCAGTTTTTCTCCCCAAAACCTTTTCCCCTTTGGCATATGATAGTGTTTCCCTCTCAACAAGAAGTCAGATCTATTTCTCTGCCTTCTGCCTCTATGCCAGCTCTGTGATTTACATTGTCCAGTACAGTAGAAAGGTGATATTCACCTAGGTCTGACTGTAGCCTTGAGAGGCCTTGCAAGCTTCTAGTTGGGTTAAGAAACCTTCCCAGTCTCTGTGTTGACAACCCAGGCTGGACAGGTGGAGGATGAGAAGAACTAAGACATTCACTCTGGCAATATCATCAGCATTCACCTAGCTAGTCCATCGACTATTGTCAACCTAAGAGCACACTGCTAAATGCAGAACTGTCCAGCTAGGGTCAAACCAAGTGAGTGTGTTGTAAGTCATTAAGTACCAAATGGAATGTCACATAGAAGACTTGGCACAGCACTCCTACTTATTGCCTTCTCTCACTGAATCCAGATTTTAAATTGCTCATTGCTGTATTTGTCATCTCTTCTTAAAGAAACAGATCTTCCCTTCCTGCATTCCTTCTCCCTGCACTCTTTCCTCCCCACTTCCATCCTCTCTCTTTCCCTCTCCCCACCTTCTTCTCATCAAAATAAAAAGTAAAATAGGTCAATTCAAGCTATACCTGCAGAGTGTGGTTGTCTGCTTGTCTTTGGATGGAAGTTTATGCAGGAGAAATTCATGCTCTGTGTTGATTGGCTAAACTGTCTTCTTCAAAGTTCTTCTGCAACTGAGAAGCAGCAGGTGTGTGAAAGGATTGAAATGATTAAGAAGGGAACAGAAGGGCTTCTAAGAAAAGATGTAGCCATCAGTGTCTTGCTAAGATGAGACTCTTCTCAGAGCATATGGGCCCTTCTCAGGTTGACCTTGAGAAGGTAGAGATAGGTAGAGATGTAGATAGATTACAAACATATTCCTCCTTTGGCCAGAAAAAAGCTTCAATGAAGCATGCTCACTAGCACAGGCTGTGAGGTGAGAGGGCTGTGGTTGGAATGCTGGCTCTCCATTGCCCCCCTAAGTAGTCTTGTACTCTAAGCTCCAGTCACTTTATCTTCAAAATGTAATATTATGTAGTACATCCAACAGTGGAAGCTGAGCTTAAAATGCATATATGAACTTCTATCACTTTGCAATGCATAGAAATAGTCAAGTTACTCATTTATTGTCATTGTTTGAAATTGATAGAACATAGATATTCTATTTGGATCGATTCAAATTCATTCTACTAGAGACTGACTGATTTGTTGATTGATTGATTACAGTGAAGAGCACTGAACCCAGACCCTCACACATGATAGATAAGTGTGTGCTCTATTCATGAGCCACACTCCCCTCTGGAAGCTTAAGCCATGCACTGTCTTAAACATCTCATCACTTCGTCATTCATGCACTAAACCTCCCTCATTCCCATACATGTGGTCATATTCAAGTGACAGTGATCATATTTGTTGAATCTGTGAATATACCTTTAAGCCAAGCACCTCACGTACGAAACCATGTTAGTGGGTTCATGGGCTGAATTGAATCCCTCATACCTAGTTTTACTGTATTCAGAAATAGGGCTTCTATGGGTAATTAAAGTTAAACAAGGCTGGTAAAATCAAAGTGGTTCCTATTCCAGTATGTCCAGTGCTCTCACAAAGTCAGAAATAGACTACAGGGATACAGATAAACAAAAGAAATGGCTTTGGGAGGACACAGTAAGAAGGCAGCCATCCACAAGCAAAGGAGGGATGTCTCTGGAGTACCCAGCTAGGAACCATTTGTATGAGTCTTAGAGGATACAGAATTTGAGGAAACAAATATCTGTTATTTAAGCTACCCAGGCTAGGGTGTTTTGTCATGGCAGTCCCAGAAGACTTGTACAAGTCCTCTTCAATGTGGATGTAAACATGGAATTGTTTGTTTTCTTTCCAAATATTGTCTTCTAATATTTTGTCAAAATTTTCTTTTCTGGGCTAGCTAGATGATGTAGTAGACAAAAAGTGTTTGTCTCCAAAACTGACTACTTGAATTTAGTCTCTACAACCCACGTGGTACAAAGAGAAAATTGAGTCCTCCAAGTTGTCCCCTGTGTTTCACACGTACATATTGGCACACACGCTCTCCTTCACATACACACACAAAGTAAAACAATTTTGAAAAAACTTGCTTTTCTGGCTTAGAAATATGTTTTGGTTCGGGTTCACTAAATTTCTAGTCTTTTTCAGTCAATCCTCATTTCAGCATACAGACAGCTACCATCACCAACTTGATTCAAATCTTCTTCCACTTCTCCCCACATTCACGGCTGGAGAGAAGTCAACAGAGCTGGGGTAAGTTCTCCACTGCACTGCCATCTTCCTCTGCTGTCCATCTCTACCACAGCCTGGCAAGATTTAGATACAATTGTCTACTTATCTGTTCAATATTCACTCTTCTAGGCAAAAAGAAAAAATAGTAAACGAGAGAAGGAGGTAGGTGATGGTCCAAACTCTAGCCATTTTCTTAATTGTTTATGTCTGGTTGCAGTAAGCTCTGGACTAGTGTCAAGTGACTTTCCTGGGATGCTGTTCATCTTGTTCTGTTATTTTTCCACCATAAAGGACATCGTCAAAGAGAGGTACCCATGACACCTTTCATTTATAATCTAAGGCAGCCCATATCACAAGTGTCCACAGATGGCACTCCCTCAAAAATCTTCTTTCTTTGAAATAGATTGACAAATGTGCTCAATGGTCTTTTCTAGAGTTGTAAATTGAATTTTAAAAGGCTACTGCCATCATCTTTTTCCCTATCACATTGCAACACAATTTCTTCCTACCATGGTATTCACACCAATCCAGCAAGCTCCTTGCCTGAAGAAGAAAAGGTACAGAGCATTGGTGTTTATGTAAGTCCTTCATGTCTGAGTATATGTAGTTACAGCTTTGGCTTTTTAAAACTGAACACTACAACAAGGCAGGAGAAAGATAGCCCTACAGCATGCTTCCTACCCTTTGCTTTCTTGGATGATGTTTCTAGTCACTGTTTGCTTTGGGGCAGAATAGATGAATACACTCTTAACAAAACTGAAGTCCTGGGCCTAGGAATATATAGATCAATGGCAGAGCACTTATCTAACATGCTGAGGACCTGGGTTCATTCCAAATCACTGTAGAAAATGAGAAACTTAATTCTTTGAAAGACAAATGCTCTTGACTCTGCTTCTCTCTCAGCTACTGCACTCCACAAACTCGAAGAATATTGGTTCACATGGTTGATAACTGATTTCTCTTTGTCTGTATCATGTGCTCACATTATAGATAGTATTGATTGGGATATGACATTTTTAGCAATCCCTTGTCCTTTACTGGAGATTCTAGCTCACAATTCTTAGGGCAAAAGGAAAACTGAAAGAAATACCCTTCTTGAATATAGACTTATGTAATTTATTTATTCAACAAAAGTATGTGATAGGGACCACAAGTCTATATGGAAGGCCATGATATTGAAGTAAGCAGATCTAAGTCCGGAAGCTCATCAGGAGAGAATCTTATGCCATCCTGGATGTCAAGCTTAACTTAATCCCTAAGTAATTTTTCATTACAACCCATTTTCTGCCCAACCATGAGAGGCAGATACTCATTACCATATTCCCCCTGGATCCAGTTTCTTTCATTTTAATTCCCATTATTATCATCTGCCATTCCATCTCCTAACTCATCTGTGCTTATCTGCCTTCCAACTCCTTCTAAAACACTTTTTCAAACATTTGTTTCCCTAAAACTTTTATCATTTGGCATATTTTCCCCTTTCTACATTTATGTAAATTGTTTTACTCTTTAAATATTCAGAGTTCCTTCATCTGGGAGCATTTTGAATTCCACTATTTTGTAACACAACTCCTTTATTCAATAGGTATCAACAGATTATCTCTATTCAACCAATATAAAGCAACTCAAGTTTCCAAGCTTTCTACCAATCTCCATAGATTGTCATTGTTCCAAAGATGATTCACCAAGCTTGGGTCTTAGGAGAAAGATGAGCAGAGCTGTAAGTGACACATACTGGACACATGGGAAAAATAAAGCAGATTTTGTAAACATTGAGGCTTTCTAAATAGTTTATTACCACAATATAACTTATCTCATCTTAACTGATACTGCATCATAATTTCCTTCTACTTTTGTATTTTCATGTCTTCTTCTAATTATTATTCTAACTAAGTCTTTCAGTCATTGCCAAACTACTATTCTTACAAAGTCCTATACACTAGCATTTGGTCTTTCTCCAGGTTTCTCTTTATTCTTCCATGTAGAAAAAATCATATATATATTCTATCTAGATCTGGATAAAATATTGATGAAGAATGAGAACAATGGCTTTGCAATACTTATCTTTACTGTCAGTAGACAATAACAAAAACACCATGCAGGGATTCACTAAGATCTGAAGTTCAAAGAGATATCCAGGCCATTTGTCCCACACAATGTTTCAGAAATCAAATCACACTAGTGGCCATGACTGGAAGAGCAATAGCTTCTGCAAAATATAAAAGTAAAAATTCAGACTCTGGCTTCTCTGGGACAAGTCCAAGGTATCTTGCGTGCTGATGGGCTACTATTGTCCTGTTAACTACATGTCCATCTTTTTTAACTACCTGTGTTTTCTTAACACCTGACTAATTTATTCGTAGTTTCTGGTCCTGCGTGAATTTAGTATTAAACCTCTGATAAAAATGGTCAGTTATAAACTCTTAATTTTTTAACTGTAGAAAAAACAGATGATCAGGATCCCATTTGCTGTTTTACAAATAAATTTGAGGCAGGATCTGTTAAAAAGAAAGAAAGAGAGAAAGAGGGAGGGAGGGAGGGAGGGAGGGAGGGAGGGAGGGAGGGAGGAAGGAAGGAAGGAAGGAAGGAAGGAAGGAAGGAAGGAAGGAAGGAAGGAAGGAAGGAAGGAAGGAAGGAAGAAAAAACAAAAAGTCTACATCTACATTTCTGGAATAGCATGGCATGAAATAACAACTTCAACTCTCTGCACATGTGGGAGTTAGCAAGCATTTGCCAGCTTGTCAGCTGGTATGTAGTGTTATCAAGCTTTCTGTTGCATGGTATAATTACCCATAAAATCCCCAGAAGAATCTTCCTACTCTTAGTAGGCTATCTGAATCCAGCATTCATCTCACCAAACTCCATTGCCTTTACCTTTTTCAATCACTCCCATTCCTAATCTCAATCACTAATTTCAAACTTTAAAAGACACTTAACACATTATAAGATCTTCTCTAGCCCTCTGTCCCACCTCCGAACTGCCTACTGGACCCAGTCCACCCAACCCGCTCCCTCAAGTTCCCATTCCTCATCTGCCAATCCCTGCCTCCAGTTTACCCAGGGTATCTCTTGTATTTCCATTTCCCAGGGAAATCCATGTATCCCTTTTTGGGACCTCTTTGCTATCTAGCCTCTCTGGGGCTATGGATTATAGGCTGGCTATACTGTACTTTACTCCTAATATCCATGTGTACATACCATACCATGTTGTTCTTTCTGGGTCTGAGTTACCTCATTCAGAATTTTTTTTTCTAGTCCCACCCATTTGCCTGCAAATTTTGTGAGTTTTTTTTTTTTTTTTTTACACCTAAGTAAATGTACCACATTTTCCTTATCCATTCTTCAAGTGAGGAGTATCTACATTGTTTCCAGGTTCTGGCTATTACAAATAATGCTACTATGAACATAGTTGAGCAAGTGTCCTTGTGGTATGATTGCATTACATTAACTCCTGAAACATAATGTATAGACATTGGCAAAAGAGATGAATCCAACTGGATACTAAGTCATCCAGGATAAAAAAAACAGTGTTCAAGAGAGGCACCTTAGTTATGTTTTCCTACTTACAAAGAAAAAGATAAAAGCCATAAGCAATGGATAGGAAGGAGAATATGTGGGAAACAAAGAAAGGTTAGAAAGACAGTGAGCAAAACTGAGTAGTACATCCTAATGACAAACAGGGGAGGCATGGATCTGGGGGAAGAGGAGCTGGGATTGATTAATGAAGTGTTCCCAGGAGAACAGATGAGGGGTTGGTATCTTCAGAGAACATTCATACTGGGAGAAATGCTAAATAATTTCTGAATGTGTGGGACTGTGAGTAAAGCATACTTTTCTCATTTCAAAAATGATCAGTATCTCTCAGTGGATCTGTTTGCAGAAATACAGCATTTCCTGGAAAAATGTAATAATACTGTAATGTCTTTACTCACATTGTGGGGGAAATAATGTCACTCAGAGTTCTCCACTTTCTTCCTAAGAACTTAATATTCCATCTTGGCAGGTTACTGTAATTATCAATAGAGAAGCCATAATCTGGAGAATCATGAATTAAAGTAGCCAGAGATCAATAAATGGTGGTAATTCAATGAACTGAATCAACCAAAGCCTCAACTATGTATACTACCGTGAAAGCAAAAAGATCCTCAATGTTGATTTGAAAATAAATTAATTTTTTTATTTTACAATACTATTCAGTTCTACATAACAGCCACAGATTTCCTTGTTCTCCCCCTTCCTGCCCCCCTCCCCTTCCCCCCAGCCCACCCCCCTTTCCCACCAAATTTTAAAAATGTCATATAGTACAATATTTCTCTCAGTGTAAGAGTTCTTCTAATAGCCATCTAGGGTTACAGTGAATATGTTGATATGAAATTAAGCATTGATAAACACATCAGTCTAAACAAATACCTACTGCTGATGACACTGGTTTCCTCCTTATCTTCCCTCATCTCAATGTCATTAAATGGTATCAAACATCTATGACCATGTCACCCCTTCATTTGCCTCTTCTACTGTGCATTCTGTTCTCTCTCACTCCATTCATTCAAAACTGTTACACTAGCTTTGCCTCTATTGAGAATGAGAGCAGTATTTTAAAACTATATTCCATTCTGTTTCATAAAAAAATGCTTCTTACTTTAATACAGACTCAGAATACCAACCTGAAATATATTGCTCATTGTTGAAGGCTATGTACATGGGTACCTTCAGATCTTCTCCGGAACAGTAGAAGTATGTGTGTCTTAGTTAGGGTTAGTATGACCATAACACAATTTGGGGAGGAAAGTGTTTATTTGGCTTATACTTCCACAGTACTATTCATCAAAGGAAACCAGGACAGAAACTCAAACACAGAAGGAACCTGGAGGTAGGAGCTGATGCAGAGGCCATAAAGAAGAACTGCTTAATGGCTTGCTTCTCATCATTTGCTCAGCCTGTTCTTTTACAGAAGTCAGAAACAGCAGCCCAGGCATGGCACGACCCTCAATGGGCTAGGCCCTCCCTCAGGGTCACTAATTAAGAAAAGAACCTACAACTGGATCTTATGGACATACTTTCTCAGTTGAGGTTCCGTCCTTTCAGATAACTCTAATTAGTGTCACGTTGACATAAAACTAGCCAGGACAACATGTTTCCATCTCATCCCAGCTAAGACATCTTAAAGGACAAATGTTAACCTGGCTAGTTAAAGTTTAACTTCGACACTTGTTCTTAGAGCATAAACTTACATCTGATTCTGTGCCCTTGAACTCTGAATGACTACAAAGAATCAATAACTCTGACACTGGGAATAATGTGCCTCACAAATTGATCTGTGGCTAATAGACTCCATAGGTAAGATCAGTCCCTCATATGTGTGCATATAGGTACATATACATGCATGTGTGTGTGTATATGTGGAGTCAACTTAGAGATGGAAGACATCTTTGTCTACAAAGAAGATGGAGACTCCAAAAGGGAAGAAAGAACTAACATGAGAGAATTTTTAATATTATTCATGGGCTCAGAATACTTTGCATAACTTCAAGGTTTTGTTTCTTGTTTTTCTTTACAGTTGGGACCCAAGTTTTAATAAAGTTAGCTACAAAAGATGTGGTTTGATTGCGCAAATTAGAAAGGGATTTCTAGTTTTCTATCATTCCTTGGTAAGTTCAATGTCAAAGTATCTGTGCTTCCAAGGCAGAGGGTCATTCTGAATCAATAATGTCAAAGAGAATGGAGTCCCAGGTGGGGCTGAGTGTGGAGTAGAGAGATCATCTCAGTGCATTCATCCTCAGGAGCAGCATCAATTGCCACAAATGCAAGTGAGAAAAACAATCCTGCAGGTGAAGTTAGGCTCTGTAATCAAATTAAATGAGTGATACTGACTCCAAGTTAGCCGAACTTGAATCTGAATCATTTTCCAGTGGAGTTCAATCTGTTCTTACTTGACAAAACCAGATTTGTGCTCTATTGCTCATGTGCTGAACTTTGCCTTTGCTTCAAGTAGCTCATCTTCAGGGATTCTGATACATGATGGAAGGGCTGCCACTTCAGAACTTTAAAGTGATCAAGGGATAACTCTCATAGTGAGAGCGCTTTATCTAATGGAAATGCCCTTGACCCATAATTAACATTGTTATTGTGATGGTCCTTAAAGAAGTGTTGAAAATCAGAGACAGAAAGGATTCCAAGAATAAAAAGCTCCCTGTTGTAAGAATCACTTAACTAGCCCACCCCCTCTATAGCCAACATTTCACAAAACATCAGCACTTTAGAAAACTAATGGCACGAGAAGCCTAACTTGAAATGCTATGTATCAAAATATACAACGTTTGAAATAAAGCTCTGAGATTGAATGTCAGCTCTTAATTATGATTTATATTGTATATCTCTGATATATACCATATACATAAACCTGTTCATTGGACAAATATATACACAGTGTAACCATATATGGTTTTATGTAGCATGCAGGAGGAATTAAGAACTTTCTTCTTTTCTATTTGTCTCTTCCCTTATAGTATTAACTGTTAATTCATACATGTCTTCGCTAAGCCAAATGAAGTATGCTTATCTATAATGTCTGCAGAGTCAGTAAAAATAGTAAACAAAAAGCCAAACATAAAGGAAGTCTATAGTTGTTGTGTTTTTTTTTACTCTTTGGGGGCCCACCACCCAGCTCCCAAATAAATATAAACAAAGGCTTATTCTTTCTTATAAATGCCAATCACAGCTTGGCTAATTTCCAGCCAACTTTTCTTAACTTATCCCATCTATCTTTTGCCTCTGGGCTTTTGCCTTTCTCTATTTCTGTATATCTTTTTTTCCTTCTTACTCTGTGTCTGACTATGTAGCTGGGTGTCTGGCACCTGGAATCCTCCTCTCCTTCTCCTTTTACTCCTTGAACTTTTTTCCCCAAATTTCTCCACCTATTTATTCTGTCTGCCTGCCAGCCCCACCTATCCTTTCTCCTGCCTTGCTATTGGATGTTTAGTTCTTCATTAGACTGATCAGGTGTTTTAGACAGGCAAAATAACACAGCTTCACAAAGTTGAACAAATGTAATGTAAAAGAATGCAACACATCTTTGCATCATTAAACAAATGTTCCACAGTATAAACAAATGTAACACATCTTAAAATAATATTCTACAGCAGAAGTCAACTTCACAAAAAAAAAAAAAATGCAGTATCATATGCGTCGAGCGCAATGTAAAAAGATTGACCACTAGTGTAAACTGGAGAAAGGGTAAAAGAATTAAGTTATTTGAAGGTCCTTGTTTCGTTGGAGAAATAGTAAAATTGTTAGTTATTGTAAATTCTAATAATGGTGTTTGTGTCTTAGACTCTAGAACAACCATTAAAATTCAAATAAAAAATATGTAACAAGTTAATGGGGAGTGAACAAAGTTAAGCATGCTATGATTTATACTAAAGAACTAACAAATAATCAGTAAATACAGAATCAAATAAATACAAAACAGCAATGTAAAGACTGATGGAAAGGAACTGTGAGATCACTCCTGGGCCAAAGGCATTAGCTTCTAAGCCTGACAAACTGTTTAATTGTGTAGAACCCACATAATGAAAGGAGAGAATAAACTCCCACAAGCTGTTTTCTGACCTCCACACATGCATTGTGACATGTCACCCATACACATTTATATACAGACACAAAAATACATAGCTATAATAAAAATTTAAAGATTAAAAGAAAATGAATGAAATTACCTAAAAAATTGTAAAAAGCTATTAAAAGTAGGCATCTGCTGATCATCAGGAAATGAGATGATGGTTTCTGGGTTGTAATTGGTGAGTAGAGACATGATTGTACATTTCTAGGAGTCAGTCACTGCACACTAATGAAGCAAACTACAAGAGTCTAGAATCCAGCTTGACACCTGGGAGGAACAGCAAAAAAGTTAGTTGAGTGGAATCATGCTGTCTGCTAGTCAGGGAGCATTGCTGTGCTGGCTTTCTGGCATATGTAATGTATTAGAACTCTACAGGACAAATGCCTAATTTACAAAGGAGTAAACTGACATGAAGAGCAATTAGTGAATCAAGAAAGCCTGAATGTGCTCGATTTAAATACGTTTTGCACACAATCTTCTGAAATCAGTCTGTTTTAATGGACAGAAATTTGACAAATTTGCTTAAGCCTCATCTCACATGTTTATAGGGTGGAGATATTATTATTGTAACATGCAAGGATAAGTGATAACAAGCAGAGAATCAGGTGATGTAAAGTGCTTAGCCAAATAGATGTTCTTGTTACTAAGGGTTCACTCATAAAGTTTTTGTTGTAGATATCCCATATGATAGGGAAGGATGGAGGAAATCAAAGCTAAATTGCATATTTGTAAAAATATCTCCACTCCCTCAACTGCACCACACTTTCCTGAAATCTGAGAGGAAGAAATGTGAAGGTAGAATGGTGATCACTGGTGTTTATGGAGGGTACAGGGATGTTACAGAAAAGAGGAAAAGGGGTGGTTGGACATTATCAATGCACACTGTATGCAAGCATATAAAGATCACAGTGAATATTGTTAAGACATGAAATTAATGTGCACTAAGAAATAAACTTCTATAGCATCTATCAAGAGAGCTGAAGAAAAGGTTATGGTGTACAGTTGTGGGGCAGGTAAACTTGGACTTGAGAATTTAGGCTTCACTGGAGGCTTATCATAGGCTAGAATGCCTAACTGAAAGCTTAGGAGAAAAGGAGCCTTGATCCCCCTCATCAACTTTCCCCTCTTAAAATTTTTCTCTGAGATGTTTATCTATAACTCTGTGATGTTTTCTTATGTGTGACAGTCAACACAGCTTCATCTTGAAGGAATACAATTCTATGTTCTCTGTTAGGGTTTATGGTAACGTCCCCCAAATATTTTAACTATTTGAGAGCAAAGTTTTTTTTTTTTTCCAGATACAGCCATGTTCCTTTTCATCATTACAAAGTACTTGGCACTCCACCATCTAATCTGAAACCTGGCATTGCAGCCATATTGATTGAGTCCTTTCCATGACTTTGTACAGTGCAATTATTCAGTGAATACTGATCCTGAATGAGACAATACAAAAAAGTATAGGAATAAAGTGAATGTATAGATCTGGGTAGTGGATAGATAGATGGGTGGATAAAGCGTCAAATGGGTACAGAATGGGAAAATAACCGAGCCACTAAATTAACTTTATAAAGTAACAGAGTTACATCTGATGTTTTCAAATTTCTCAAATGTGAGAAAAGACTTTAGAAACTTCTCTTTCGACTTTTCCCTTTTGTTTAGATGATTACTTGTTCTGATTATTTCAGAATTTTGCAGGTAAAGCTCATTGAAAACGTATCTGCTTTGAAAACAAACTTTAAGCAAAATATAGACAATTATCTATGCCGGAAACAGAGGAAAGGTCCATGGTTTGTTAATGAGATCTGTTTTGTATATAAAGGGTTACTTATTAACTGTCGATTTTAGAGAAAGCTACTCAATGGTTTTCATATTTAAGAGCTAGCCTGTCTACATTTCATGGTCAAAGAACTGAGTAAATTCATACACTGAACTAATTTGTTCAACACGTTCCATTTAGTGCTGGGTAGTGCCAAGTTCTGAATTGATTAAAAATTCTTTAAACATAGAGTCAATAAAGTCCACTGCAAGTATCAGTGTTAGTTAACTTCCTTTAGCTATAACAAAATACCTCAGAAAAACAGCTTAGAGGAAGAAAGGTATATTTGGGGGCACAATTTCAGAGGTGTCAGTCTACAATCACTTTTCCCTGTTGCTTCTGAATCCACATGAAGTGATGAAGAAAGCTTTATGGTGGAGTAAATGCAGTGGAATAAAATGGCTTGCTTCTTTGTGGACAGAAGGCAAAATGAGAAAGAGGTACCAATGTACATTTTGAAGCCAGCAATCTTGTGACTCATTTCCTCCAGTTAGGTCCTGTCTCCTGAAGCTTCCACCACCTCCCATCTTCCCAGTTCTACTAGGTATCTTCCAAGTCTTCAACATATGAACCTTTGAGGAATGGCCAAATTCAAGCATATCAGTCCCTTTATAGCAGCACTATGTGAGTCATAAGCCACATATATTACTTATTTTGTAATTTTCTACATGTCACAGTCAAGTAAGTTATATTTCAGAGGTAAAGAGATTCACCTAGTTCACACATCTGGAAATGAAATGAGAGGTGGGCTCCAGGAAACTGCATGCAATCATCTTTCCTCCACAGAAATATTTCTTGCTCTTAACTTTAACTCTCACTTTCCTGAAAGGGATGTTTCTAGGAGACAGACTCCACAAACCTGAGCAAGGCAATGCAACAGGCATAGCATCACAAATTCATTGTCTTTTAATTTTTTTATTTGTCTATGTGTGTATATGTGTTTTGCCATGTGTATAAGTACAGGCACATTCATACCACTGTGTGTGTGTGTGTGTGTGTGTGTGTGTGTGTGTGTGTGTGTGTGTGTGTGTACAATTTTTAGCAGTCAATTATCTCTTTCCACATTGTTTCTGTAGCAAGAGACCTCTTGTTTCTGCCATGCTGTGAATTCCAGGCTAGCTGGCTCATGAGGCTCCAAGTAATTCTCCTATCTACTCCTCTCATATTGCCACAGGAATGCTGAGGTTAACTCCTCTCATGTTGCCATAGAAGTGCTGAGGTTACAGAAGAATGCCACCTCCCCAGGCCTTTTTTACCTGGGCTCTGAAGATAGAACATGGGTCACCATGTTTGCAGCACGAGAGTATTCATGCTTCTCTGCAAGGTTCACACTTAGCTGCTTTCAATCTTCAAAGTCATCTAACAAGAAAGGTGTATGTTTCTGATGGTTATGAACAGGGCGTAAACATTATTAGGCTTCAGTTGCTGCCAACTGGGTGTGATCTACAAACCATTTCCCGGAGGACTTTCTCCTTTCCCACATGGAGTGATTCCTGTTCTGTGGTTTTCAGCTGGGACCCAAGGGTTGTATCTGATGCTCCAATAGGAAGTCTCTGGTGTATAATATGGAAACATTGACTGACATCAAAGGATCACTTTTCCTAGTGCAATATCCCAGACCTTCTGTTACTTAGTCCTTGCCTATCTCTTTAGTCTCAGATCTCAGCGTTTCTCTGTTGTCCTGCCATGACCAACTCTCTGGGAAACTGGAGTATGTGTTACCACCACTGTCTTCATCTAGTCCAAATTCTTACCACCTGCCTCTAGTCCTCCTAAATTTCCTTCTCTTCTTTGAATAACTCCTGTTCAAGATTCAACTCTGTCTTTCTTCCCAGATGGACCTTAGGTCTTACTCAGCCACATTATTTTGCAATACCCATCTCAGGATGCTCATTATCTCCCATGAGCTGACAAGTCCTTTGAAGACAAAGTGTATGTGCCCTTCATCTCTGATCTGCGTCCACTGAATCTAGAATAGGGCCTGACATAAAATGGTGCTCAGTGAACTTAATCATTGGATTAAATTAATAGTTTTAACCTTACTCACACTTGAAAGCAACCAGTGACCTTTTGAATCTCATAAAACATCTAAAATCTCAAATTAGTTGATCTCCCAATTTGTCCCCTTACAACATTAATTTTAAAGCCACCATGGATAATTTTACATTCTGTAGAGTTTTAAAACCATAGAATCAGACTCAATTAGCTCATGATTTGGGCTCTTACAGTTTATGGTCATATTTCTGCCAAGAGATTAGTCTTTGGTTCATCCACATTTTCTGTGACTCCTGATGTTAAACTTTTGCTAGTGCATAACTATTTATTTATTATTATCGTGTATTTATCTTTTCCATTAAAATTCAAGTTCTTGAAGTTCAAAGTATGCCACTCCAACTAACAATTACATATTTATATATTTAGCACATAACAGAGTCTTCCACACAGAGAGGTCAACAAAGTTTTGTAAGTATATTACAATCCTAATTCCTGACCAATCAATATATAATTTTTGTTAGGTAAATTATTAAGCAGAACATTTATGGAAAATGTAGGTGTGTGAAAGATATGTTTGTGTAAGAAGATGTAAAAATTTCTTTTAAACCTAACATAACACTTTCTCATGTTATTGTCTATTATGAAAGATTTCATAAATTTGTGTGATATATGACTTTACCATTAGGCAAATGCAGATAAGGACTTGAAAATTTCTTGTGTCTTTTCTCAAAGATGAGAATCACACCCTTTGGCACATTGTGATTGAACCAAATACAACTGATCCCTGCTTAATTCCACTCAAGAAGAGTGGGTTTGTTGAACAGGAACTTTTTTTGACTGCTCCTGGGTAAGAGTCTGACTCTGGTGAAATCACTATGTCCCGCTGTCCAGTGGTTGCACACAACTTTAATTCCAGCACTTGGGCGGCAGAGGCAGGTGGATCTCTGAGTTCAAGGCCAGCCTGGTCTACAAAGTGAGTTCTAGGACAGTCAGGGCTGCACATAGTAACCCTATCTCAAAAAAAAAAAAAAAAAAAAAAAAAAAAAAAAAAAAAAAAAAAAAAAAAACCACTGTGTTCCAGTTTCTAAGAGCACAAGAAGCACCAAATTTTATGCTGTTGCCACTGTGATCCAGGGTATCTACATGCCACATATATAGTGAGAATTCTAGAAGATGGTGAAAAGTACATTCTCTGGCAACAATAGATTCAAAGTAAGAATACCTATTTTTTTCTTCAAGAAGTACGAGAGAGAGTTAAGGTCTCCCATAACCTGGAATTAGATGAAACAAGGATACTGTTCAAATGTCCTGGAAGTTAGGATAGCCTTAGAAAAACACAACAGTCATCATTTCAGTCAACACTTACTATCAAAGCTGGGGAAATTGAATAGTAACTTTAAGCTCAGGACCCAAGGTAAAGATTAAGCTAAGAAGTTTGAAAGATGATTAGATTTTGAATGGAGTAGAAAGTGAGAACAAAAATAGTTCAACCAAGGAGAGCCAAGTAAACAGTTAATGTGAGATTGAAGTTTCAGAAGAGTCTGGCAGGTTTTAGAGTGCTCAGGTGACATAGAATAAAAGACAGAAGAAAAACTGTGTAATTGATATTGTAGTAAGAGATCATTAGTGGTTTCTTCCTTTTAATCATGACAGTCTAGTGGTCAATGACCCATAGATAAAGGTGTGTGTATGCCTGTGCAACTATATGTGCACATGCTTGTGTTCATGTGTATGCATTCACAGCATGAACTTTGCAGCTCAAAACCTATTATGAAGACTTCTTCTACATGAAATTAATCTTCATCATAGAGCTCTTTGCTTACTTTTTAAATGTTCATTGATACTTTTTGTCCCTTTTGTAAAAATCAAAGAAACACATATACAAAAAATAGAGGGAGAGAGAGAGGGAGAGAGAGAGAGAGAGAGAGAGAGAGAGAGAGAGAGAGAGAGAGAGAGAAGAAAAAACTATTTCTATTTATTCCTGAGCCTAAACTCTATAAAATAGAGCAGCTGTTCTTGCTTCTTCCAAGGGAATATACCAAGTTGTTTAAATAATATTCACAGTTTCTCAAACTATTCAAGATCCTAGATTTTCTCCAATTGTATTATTTAGGGTTCTCTAGAGCAACAAAATTTAGAGAATGAATCTCTCTCTCTCTCTCTCTCTCTCTCTCTCTCTCTCTCTCTCTCTCTCTCTCTCTCTCTCTCTCTCTCTCAGAATGACATAGAGGCCATAATCTAGCTAATCCAAAAATGACTGGCTGTAAACAGAAGGTCTTGGAATCTAGGCTGCATATCTCAACTGGTCTTTAGTCTACGCTGGAATCCCAAAAAAAAAAGTAGGCTTCAATACTAGTTAAGGAATGCATATTCTAGCAAGGCAAGTGCAAGCAATCAAAGGGCAAAAGTTTCCTTTTTTCATATCCTTATATAGGCCTTCTGCAGAAGGTATATCCCAGTTTAAAGTTGTGTATTCCCTCCTCAAGATCCAGAGCAAAAGCCCGTGCTTTCCTACCTCAAAGGTCTGGACTAGAAGTGGATTCACCCAAGCAAAAATAAACTCTCAAAGGTGTGCCCTCCATGTGTAGATTGCAGTTCATTCCAGATGTAGCCAAGCTGACAACCAAGAATAGCCATCATACCAATTAAAAATATGATATATGACATGGTCAAGCATAAGATGACTGATATTTCACTGCCATTGCTCAAAATGGTTAGTTACAATTTATGCCAAATAATAAACTCAATAGATTGGGTGGATGGTATGTGAGACATGAGATAGTTGTTAGTATGATCTTGACTTGCTTTGATCAGTTTCATTCATACACAGGAGGTTAGCCTTCTTGGGTGACCCCTGTATATTTCTGTTAAAGTAGTGGGCCTAAACTTTCATGTTCATACCATGTTTCTCCTCAATCCTGCCAAAACTGGATAACTTGCAGAAAGGTAGGACTCCAGTTTTGTCTCTCCTTTGATAATATGACCCCATGAGCATTTATCCCAGCCTTTACTGAGAAGAAAAGCTCTAGGGTTGATATACCTCTAATAGAGTTTGGCATTGGAGTGGTAACCAAAATTTGGTACTATAGAGAATGAAAAACAAGTGCCTTGGTCAATGAAAATGGCCTAGGGAGGGAAATATGTAGTAAACCTAAAGAGAAAAACATTGGAAAAAAACTGAGAAAATGGATCACTGATTTTGTAGTTCTTCTGGGTCTGTTTAACTCATCTCCCCATTATGAAAAAGTTCTGTGTATTCTTAATAAAAAGGAAAAGAAACATCTACCTCTTAAACTTGAAAACATATTCATTCTTAGCCAAAAAAATTCTATAAATGACTTAGTCTGATGAGCTGGCATGTGGATCCATGGGATAGAATGTCATTAAATGATGACCTCAGTTATGTGTGAGGGAATCCTAATTATCTTGATTTCATCGTGATATATTATGCAGATGAGTCAAGTGCAATCTTGAGTCCCACAAAGAAATACAATGATATGACAATTTAAAAAGAAAAAATACTCCAATAAACTCTCAAATTATAGCAAATTAGAATCTAGGTTTCCAGTATGTGGACCTAGGTCTGAACCACTGACTTGATTTGAAGATGTAGTCTACAACGGTCTGTGTGGGATATTTCATAAATGATTTTGAGCTTAATTACTTAGCACATCTAACCTGCAGTTTATTCATAAGTAACCTTACCACTGCTGCCTTACAAGTGGTAAGCAACTGCCAACTGCTCACCACTAGAATCTTGGTTAGATAATCTTTAGCCATAATGCTAGCTTGTTTGCATCAATTAATTTTACAAATGAAACTGAATACAATTATTTAGATGGCTTTAAGCAGCTCAAAAAAATTCCACTGTATCATGATAAAGGACATGAGATAAATCTATTGATAATTTTAAAAGGCCTCAATAAAGCTTATAACTACTTTTGACTCGTATTTGAGTCATAACTATTAACTTTACACTAAGGGGAGTAGACTCTTTTGAATCATCCCTATTATAAACAAAAAACTTTAACAAGGCCCATATAGTTTTGGACTTATGGTAGTTTGATAGATATACAAATATACCTATTTATCTAATTTTGATTCCTGGAAACTAAAATGTGTTAAGATAGGTTAAGCATCCTTATTTATGTCATGTATGGTATATTTCATCAGCTTGCTTTGCTTCCCTGCTACAAGCTTACATGTGGTGGTTTGAATGATAATGGCCTCCATAGTCTTATATATTTTGAATGTTTAGTTCCCAATTAGTAGACTGTTTAGGAAGGATTAGGAGGTGTGGACTTGTTGGAGGAGATGTGTCACTGGGAGTATGCTTTGAAGTTTCAAAAGCTCAAGCCAGGTGCTTGTTCTCTCTCTTTCTCTCTCTCTCTTTCTCTCTCTCTCTCTCTCTCTCTCTCTCTCTCTCTCTCTCTCTCTCTGTCTCTCTGTCTCTCTCTCTCTCTCTCTCTCTCTCCCTCTATCTCTCTCTGTGTCTGCCTCCCTCTGTCTCTCTATGTCTCTCTCTGTCTCTATCTTGCAGATAAGATGGAACCTCTCAGCTCCTACTCCAGCACCATGCCTACCTACCTGCCACCACATTCTGTACCATGATGGTCATGGACTAATCCTCTGAAACTTTAAGTAAGCCTCCAATTAAATGCTTTTTTAAAAAAGCTGCCTCGGGCTTGGTGTTTTATCACAGCAATAGAACAGTAACTAAGACACTGGCATTAAAAAAAAAAAAAAAAAAAAAAAAAAAAACTTTTTTACCAAGGCCCATATAATTATGATAATGGAATGTTGTTTGGTAGATAGAGATCCCACTACTTACCATAATTTGGTTTTTGGAGGCTAAAGTTTGTTTAGATAGAGTAAACACTGGTATTTGTTTATGCCTTGTACAGTATATCTTAAAAGCTCTCTTTGTTTCCCTGCTACAAGTCTACATGCCATCAATGCCTAAGCAATCTTTCAAACTCACAGGCTAAACAAGTCCCTTTATGGTTTACAGTTTTCCAGTTATCATATCACATCCCTCAGATTTTTCTTGGGAATAAAAATCACACTGGTAAATCCTTTTACACGGATGCTAGTCTCCACATTTGAAAGATTCTTCAGTCACACCAAGCCTTCTCTGGCTCCCAAGTTCCCTTGTACTCTTTCAGGCTGAGGCGATTTGAGGTCTGCTCTTCTCACTGGAACTCCCATCTCCATTCAAGTCCACCATGGTTGGGTAAATAGTTACATGGTTTCTTATGACTCCTGGGCTGACAGGTCTCAACTAGATGCTAAAATGCAGAAAATGCAGCCTGTTCTAGCCGTAGCAGCCCAGCGACATGGACATTACCACCTAATTAGATACTGAGGGTATAAATGTTCTTGTTCATTCACCTTGTCTAAAAGAATGCTTTCTCGAATTTGGACGAGAAGTACTGGAGAAAGGCCTGTTCCCTTTTTACTTGGCTACAGTTGTGCGCATCCCAGGACTGAGCCAGGTTATCACTGCCTGGGACAGCTTTTGTTTCTGTGCTTGCCTTCTTTTAATCTTCAGTCACCACAGTGTTGTAAGTGTTACATCTGTCTATAAGGCTGTGGGCATCACAAATGCATTAATAGTTGGATTATATTTAATCCTACTGGAAAAGTCTCAAAAAAAGGCAATTTTGATGACTGAAAAACGTGAGATTAAAAAGAGTGCGTAATACGGTTTACAATTACTTCAATATTATACAGCAAATGTTGTTGGGTACTGATCCCATACCTAGCATTGTCCCTAACTTTGGACAGGCAGAGATGGATTCAGTCCTGTTATTTTCATTGAAATTTGTTTAACTCATTCTAGAATCCATCCTCTGGCTTTCTTGTCACTCTTCCCTAACAATGTCCTACTTCCCTGTTCTGTCTTTGGAAGTATCACATAGTCCATCATTCTTGGGTTTCACCTATGTTTGTCCCTCCTTCTGCTCATATTCTCTCATTCCTTTGCTTAATTAGCCTTCAAAGATAGCTCACAGTCCATCATCCATGAGTTTCTACTCCCAAAAGCACCTACCTTGAGCCTTAAGGTTGAAGATGGTACAATATCAAAGATAAGATTGTCTTCTATGGACAGAAAGGGAGCAAAGATGTAATTCCAGGTGCTCCTTACCAAGACTGGCAGCCAGGCATAGATTTTCCTCTGCACAAGGGGACCTGATCATCAAGTCCTGCACTGGTATGATTTGCCTGTACTTGAAGCAGCCCCATTTAGCTAATTTAAATTAAGACTCACACAGAGGCAGTGTTCCCCTTAGCTCCTATAAGTTCTTGGAATTTGCTTTAATTATAGCAGATAGAATTTCAGTCAGCAGTGGTCTGTTGTTGCAACCACTCTGTGTTTTGTAAAGTTGGAGATTTTATCCTACTAATCCCTCTGGAGTACCAAGTAAAGTGCTGGGTTCACAGGAAACCCTCAAAGACACAGCTAATCAGTGAAATTTGAAGACTGGGAAAACCTCTGGCTAATTACCACACTTACTCAATGTGTGACTCACGCATCTAATCACTTATCTTTTATCCATTTATTTTCAGTTATCTGAACCACTCTGGGCCTCCGTTTCCTCAGCTGTAAAGTGGGAACAATTATCCCTCCTCTGATTATTGCTCTAGAAATGAATGACATGATATAATAAAGATACCTTTCAAACTGAAATGTTCTATAGCATGGTGAGAATCAAATGTTGGAAATACATGGATGGAGTCTCTCGACATTCTCCATGATGAACTCTCTAGAGCAGCAACATCTAAGTAGAGGTCACAGATGGGACATTCACCACCCACCCCCTAAAAGTATTATGTGGTAGCTTAGCTTGGGGAGGAAAATGAACTTGTTTCAAGTTAATGAAGTTTTTTTTTAAGGAGAATTATTCCAGAGTATTCCACATGGCAGCGCCATCACACACATCTGAGAGATAAGAGATGATCAAGTTCTCCAAGTTTAATGAACCAGAGGACTCCATTGACCCCCAACTGGCAGATGAAACAGTCTTCACTGCCCAACAGCACATTCTTTGAAACAGGTTTAGGAAACATTCCACTTTGACCTCAATCAATTCAGCACCAAACTGCACCCAACTCAAGGATCATCCTTCCAGGCTTGTAGTTAAAAGGGTTTTCAGAAAACTTGGCTCAGTCAGGGAGGAGGGGATGGACCTGCCTGGACTGAGTCTACCAGGTTGATCTCAGTCCTCGGGGGAGGCTTTGCCTTGTAGGAGGTGGGAATGGAGGGTGGGCAGGGGGGAAGGGGAGGGGGCAGGAGGGGGAGAACAAGGGAATCCGTGGCTGATATTTAGAACTGAATGGTACTGTAAAATAAAATAAAAGGAAAAAAATGGAAATAAAGGTGTCCAAAGGCCAAACTTGTCCGTACTAGGTTCATAAAAAGAAAACTGTATACAGCATTCCCTAAATAAATACTTGTTAAAATTCTTTAAAAAAAAAAGTTTTTCAGAAAACTAATGAAAATCTCAAAAGGGACAAATATGGTGCATTAGATTATTCCTTTGAAATACTATAAAGCCACAGCATATTTTAGGACTAGTTTGTTTTTCCAGCTGTGAGTGCATGTTGAACTGCTAGAGGGCCATGGCAGGCAGGTATCACTTTCTGCAGCACCTTTGTTCCCTGCTTTCTTAACTTAGGACCATTTAAAGATAGACTCAACTCTGTTGAGTTAATTCCTTCTAAGAAATTGTTAGCAATCAATTTGGTTCATTACTATTCACTACAGCATCTCTTAAGGATGTGCCCCTTTTCAATACCATCTAAACTAGCTGCCTAATCTCTGTCTGAACTCTTTGCTTGTACCATCTGCTCAGTACAAATGATCTCTCTTTATAATTCTCTCTTCCTCCTTTTTTCTTCCCTTCCTCCTTCTGCCTACTCACAAATGCACAAGCATCTCAGCAATACTGTGATATGTTCTGGAGAGAGACAGAGACAGGGAGAGAGAGAGAGAGAGAGAGAGAGAGAGAGAGAGAGAGAGAGAGAGCGAGCTATGAGTTACTCTTTTCCCTTCATAAAACTCAAATGGAGAACTATGTAAACAATGAAGACTGAAATGCAATGTGATCATCTTATAATAGTATAAGATATAATACAAATGTACTAGACATGATGTATGTATGCACGTCTACACAAAGATATTAAGGAGACAAATCTTCTAGGAAAACTGAAAGTAATATCAGAAAAGAGTTCTCCAGAGAGATGCCTAAGAGTCAAATCTGGAATAATGTTACCACAGGGGCAAAGTCAAAGAAGTATCTAGACAAGAGGGAAATCCTGTGACAAGTCAAATAGGCAGGAAAACAAAACTATGTTTAAAGATCAAAGCTTGTGAATGGTACATGATGTGTTCCAGATACTGTCCTGTGCCTTTTCCAATGCTCTGAGTTAATTTTTATTAATATGCCCATCACATAACCAACAAAACTGAGCCAGTCGGGTGCTGGAGTAGATATGGGATGTAGACATTGTGTTCACAGGTATAAGCATTCTATTGCTATTGTATGTCTGTAGTAAGTAGGAGTGGCCTATAGTAGAGTGGGATGAAGGGATAAGGAAGGAGCAATAAGCCCACAAAGGTTTTTTATGTTCTTCCAAGATGTTTGAATATTGCTGGATACTGTTCATCCTCACTGTAATACTCTCCACTTCAGAAGTCAAAAGAGCTCACATTTTGTAGACTGGGAATTTCCTGGCACAATATCTGCACATATCCCTTACATTGAAGAACTTGATTAAGCATGTCTCACCCCATATGGCATAATGGGACAGTAAAGTCTTTAGTATCCCTGGTTTCTCCACCACACTGTCTCCTTTTCCCTTTGCTGTATCATATATTTCTAAAAAGAATGATTAACAAAAAACAAATGAGTTCTTAAATTAGAACTAGCATTAGTATCTCGGGAAATTATCATGTGCAGACCATTTTCGTATCATGATTGACTCCAGTAAGTATAAGACTATAAAGTCATATTTTAGATATGAGGAAACTGAAGCATAGAGGGGCTTAGTGCTATTCAGAGTTGTTATGGCAAAGAAGGAGATAGAACTGAAATTTTGTAGGTTTTAAATCCCTTCATTTTCTGTTTCATCATTGCTGTGTATTTTAAAATGCCTTAACATAGAGGGGACAGACATTTGCTAAAATGGATTCTATATTTGATGTGTTTAATCTTTACTTCCTTTCTAAACACTCTATTACCATCCCCCCAAACCAACCCATGATAGAAATTTCATTTACTTAGGCAAAAGATCATGGAACCAAAGGCGGATAATGTTGGTCGAGTTGCTAAGAAACCCAGAACATTTTTAAATATGCCAGGTCACTGTCCTACAGAGAAACTGATAATATGTCATGTCTCCATAGCAACTCACTATGAACAGGATGTGAGTCAAAAATAGAAGAAACTGTAAGAATGATAATCAGTAATAGTTAATCCCGAAGAATGCTGAGTAAGAAGCTATTTGATAGTGGTAAAATACTCACAGAGAATGAGTTTGTAGTCAGAGACGGGAAATAACTCAGCCTCACTGATGAAAGCTGTGAGGCCAAGAAAGATGCAAAAACCTCTGGCCTGAATGTTCCCCAGCTGAGAAACACACTCGAGAAGCACTGTTCCCTTTACCATTGAAGGATGTTGTGAGATAGGGCCAAAGAATGCACAGAATATGTTTTAGGAAACCATACTAGAGCAGGAGAGATGGCTCAGTGGTTAAGAGTGCAGGCTGCTCTTGCAGAGGATCCAGCACTCACAGCAACTGCCTATAACTTCATCTTCATGGGACTGGTTGGTCTCTTCTGGCCTCTGTGGGCCCCTGCATGGCGTATACCCACACAGACATATACACATAAATAAAAATAAAAACAAAAAGCTGAACTACTAAAAATATTTTCATTTAAAAGAAACTATCTTTAAAGGGAAACCACATTTAACATATCAGTGAAAATTCATTTATTTTTCAGTTTCAGCTTACCCTATCCAACAGAATACCCTGTTAGTAAGAGATTGTCATTAAATGTGGTATCAATGGTCTCATGTTAATTGACTATTTGTTGAAGATTTGAATACTGATTTCAGCTACTTTTGCACTAGTTACATGATGCTGACCAAGTCACTTGGCCCTTTGGTCCTTGACATTGTTTTCTGTAAATTAACAATAATAATATTGACCATTCCATCACATGGTGTCCTGTTAAGCTTTGAATCAGAAATACCCTTTCAACTGCAGTCATGTTGTAAAGGGTTGGTTGCCAGCTAATTAGTTTTGGGAAAGGACTATGAACTAATTTATGGATGAATCTTATGTCCAATCATATTCCATATATGTGATGAAACAAATGTTCCACATTATTTGGCTTTTTTTCTGTGAAGTTATTACAGAGTCTGGCTCCAATTTCAAGAGCACATCCAAGCAGATATACCATTCTTAACTGGCAGTGTGAATTTTCTTTCATAAGACAGAACAAGGTTGATCTGCCAGAATAGTGATGTTCTGACTTGGAACTATGTTGCTTAAACTGGATGCAGGACAAGTTTGAGTCTCTGGGCTAAACAGTAGGCTGCTGCCATTCCTTGGGCTTGAAACTACACATACGAACTAGTCATCAGCAATCGTCCACATGTGTGCCAACTGTTATGTCATTTCTGATCTAAATATAAACCACTTAAGGCTGGTTTATATATAGTTATACTCTCAAACACTGAAACAGAAGTGACCGCCATCATTGCAGATTCTTTTCCATAGCATATATGAGACAGACCACAACAATCTTCTTCAAGGACTTTGGAGACCATTGATCTATAATATCAATGAACCTTCCAGGTGATCCTTCTCTTGCCTCTGATTAATGCCAGTAATGCTACAGACTCCCGAAATCAGCTTTCAGTCATTCTGGGTGAAAGATAAAGATTTCTTGTGTGAAATGGATGATTCTTCAGAGGATATTCTCCCATGCCTGTGAGGGTATAAGAGACACAATAGATGATTTCCATTGAAAGAGATTGCATATTAATGCATGGATAAGAGCTGACAGCATTTGAAGAATGTGTTATTTTACTTGTGTGCTCTAAAATGTTAAAGGTGGATTAAAATGACCAAAACCAAAATTATTATCCAAAATTTTCCTGCATAATTTGATTTAGACTTGAGGAATGGGCGTCATCAAAGCACAGTGGCCATAGTAGTCACTGGAAGCCAGTATCTGTGGGTGGCTTACAGGATGCTGCTGCTTTGAGTAATGTTGAAACTGATAATTGGTTCTAAATGATATTAGGAAATGACAGATGCAAGAGAGTGTATATTGCTTCAACATGACAGGCTGCCAAAAAACAGTGTGGTGTTACAAACAATACTATATTCTTTTTAAAATGTGAAATGTAAGATCTTACTGGACACCATATTTGCTAATAAAGAATATAGAGAGAAAATTTCTGATTTTAATCATAATGTGGTAGTGGTAAGAGAACATGAAAAGTACCCTGTGCAATGATTGGAAACTATGTAAATATAGAATAACATCTTCTCTACCCATTCTATAGCCTCATTGCTAAAATACAGTGTTTCACATAGCACCTGTAACTTGATGACCTATTTTTCATTTATTTATTTATTTATTTATTTATTTATTTATTTATTTATTTACTTATTTACTTATTTACTTATTTACTTATTTGTATGTATGTATGTATGTATGTATGTATGTATGTATCCCTTTGCAGTAAGGATACTAAGTAACAGATTTGCTGTGGCATTTTCAAAGTTTCTTGGTTCTGGTCTATCTTCTTCATGCTTCTCCTCCCCCAACTCCTGTCAGAGACCAGCTCTGACCTGTCAAAGGGTTCTTGAATGGAGGAGTAAGGAACTGAGAAATAATAGGAATAAATATAGATGTAGATGAAGAAAAAGATAGAGACACAGGATAGCTTTATAAGGGCCCTGGGTCAATACCCAGTTGCCCTGAGTTTATTCATGATAGGATTTTTATACATCAGCAAAGGGAGGGGCCAAAGACCTCCCCCTTTCAAGGGTAAGGTATAAAATATCAAGACGTGTAGAGCCTTCAAAACACCTGGTAACCACACCTTTAGCCAGATAATCCTATTATGTAGTCTTGCTGGGCAAAGCAAGCTCAGACTTTCTGACCTCAAGTAAGGCCTTACTAGGGAGCCTCTGTGGGCCCCCACAAACTCACTGCTTTACATTCCTCCCTTTTCCTCTTTCACTCCCAAGGCTCCCCTTTGTACTTTCCTATCACTTATACTCCATTCCCTTCCCCTTCCTATAAACCCTTCTACTCTCTCATGACACCTGGCTAGTTTCCTGGCCTTTGCCCACACTGACTCCCATGAGACTCTGCATATATATATCTTAGAATCTGGGACTTGGATCTGAGAGAGAACATGTGCTAGCTGTCTTTCTGAGCCCAAGTTGTCTCATTTGGTATAATGTTTTCCACTTCTGTCTATTTTCCTGAATTTTCATGATTTCATCTTTCTTTGTGGCTGAAAAACTTCCTCTGTATTTCTGCACCACATTTTCATTATTGATTCATGAATTAATGGACAAGTAGGTTGATTCCATTTCCTTGTTATTGTGAATACAGAAGTAATAAACAGGGATCTCTGTGGTAGGATACAGAGTCCTATGGACATGTGGCCACAAGTAGATGGATCATGTAGTAGTTGTTATTTCAGTTACTTTAGAAACCTTGTTTCTGATTTCCATACTGGTCATATCAGTTTACATTCCACCAATAAAAAAAATAAGAATTTCATATCAAATTGCACTAAGACCACACCAAAACTATTTACATAGGATGACATGTGTTGTAGACTAATAACTGACACTAACTATACTTTTGCCACATGAATAATGAAAAATTTACTACTACCACCACCATCAATGCTATTAGTAATAATGGGTATTATTTTTAAATATTCAATAATTTCATCATCATCACTAAAGCATCATGGCCTTTTTCCTGGCACATATCTGTTTCTTTATCTCTCTGAGTAAATAAATTTCTTCTTCTTTTTGGTTATTTTTCTTCCTATGCCCAATATTCAAATATCATTTTATATCTACTTGTATCTTACGTAACAAGCTTTTTAACAGAGGGGACATGTAATTCTTTTCAGAAATCCTAGCACTGACCAGAAATCCTGGAGCTGCTCAGTAAATGTTTGATGAGTGAATAAATAATAAATGGATTAATTAATTTATAAATAATAAAGTAATCCAGAAACAGCAATGTGATTTTAGTAATATTATCATTTCTTGTCAGAATAATATTTTAGAACAAGATGTGTCAGCAGGCTGAATTGCACAAGGGTCCTAAGGTACATAATTTATATTTCAACCACAATGGAATATCACATACCTCACATTATTGTTCTGTGAGTCTTTTAACCTCTTCATCACCATCAGAATCAGTCCTCTGAGTCAGCATCTCTGGAAAAGGGAGGCAGAGAGAGAGAGGGGAGAGAGAGAGAGAGAGAGAGAGAGAGAGAGAGAGAGACAGACAGACAGACAGACAGACAGACAGACAGACAGACAGACAGACAGAGAGGGATGTAAGTGCTTAGAAAACTTGCCATGAGAGTCACTACAGTTAATAATGATTTCCTACATATATTAAAATATCTAGAAAGCAAGGTTTTAAATGTTCTCATTACAAAAAAAAAACTTTGTATAGAAATGGTTAGACAATTTATTCTGATTTTACCATTGTATAATATACCTGTACTGAATTTTTGTCTTGCATTGGATATATATTTAAAATCATATTATGTCAGTATAAAAATAAAATTCATAACAATTTCAGTTTGTTCCTTATTATTCTGGTATTTGACTCCCATTTCTGTGAATGATTATTTTAATCATGGAATTTTTTTTCAAGTTTGAAAACACATTAATTCCCAAATGTTTCATTTGAAAGAAAATAAGACTCAATACTGAGAGCCTCCATGAGTAACAGATTGCTGCATATCTTTCTATAAATCATCAGTCAAGAAGTGTGATAGATGCCTCATGATACACAACATTCAATGCTGAACTCAGTCTTGAAATTGACCTCTCTCTCTCTCTCTCTCTCTCTCTCTCTCTCTCTCTCTCTCTCTCTCTCTCTCTCTCTCTCTCTCACACACACACACACACACACACACACACACACACACACACACACAAACACTTGTGTTTTTGATCATTGAGTTTCATAGTATTAGTCCTTAGTGAACTTTTGGGAAAGAAAAGGTCTGACTGCTATTTATCTTTAAATGTACTGGCCAAAAAAAATAAATAAATAATTCAACTTAGTAGGAGGTAGAATTAGAGTATTGTGGTATTTCTTCTATCTAAATCCCTCCCCATAAACCCAATATGTTTTGCCCATGAGAGGAAAAAGTATAAATGAAACAACATACTATTTTTGCTTGGTTTTTTTAATTTAGTAAACATTTCTTGATCGTGTATACATACCAGATACTGGCTTTTGTGTGAATATTGACATGGTGATAAACTGTTTTTATACACCCTTCAATTTATGGTGAAAGCCCAAAGCACTTAAATGGTCACAGGTATGAATTTGTAATAACTAACAAACAATAGAAACCTCTATTATTTTAAAGAGTTATCTTCTATGTCTTTGTTCTCAAAGATGCAATGATTTTAATACTTTCAGCTGTTCCTTTTTTCTTCTTCTTCTTCTTCTTCTTTTTCTTCTTCTTCTTCTTCTTCTTCTTCTTCTTCTTCTTCTTCTTCTTCTTCTTCTTCTTCTTCTTCTTCTTCCTCCCCATATGGACCCAGGGGTCCAACCTAACTGAGGATGGGAAACATTGGAGGAGACAAGAATGGGAATCCACATTCCCAGAGTCTGCTTTCAACAAGCTTAAACAGTACATGGACATTTACTTATACAATGTACATTACACCACTTTTTTTCTTTTGATTGCTCCTATACATAAAACAAATGACTGTCCATGGGTGCTCAGGGTATACTCCTGAATATACACCTATACAAACCTATAATGAAATGAGAAAACAAATCCACTTCTATATTTACAAAGCTGGTTTCTTTCCACTCTAAATATTCCTCATCTTATTTTTGTCCTTATTCATTCTAGATTCTCTAGATATCTTCCTAATTGGTCTCTCAGTAAAACTCTATTCCCATTACTATTACAACAGTCATCTCAATTAATCACTAACTCATAGCATGCATGAAAATCACTAGCATAGTCATTAGCTACATATTAAAAAGTTGTGATTTTCCCATTAGTAAAATTATCTTTAATCATATATTAACTCAACATGTATCTTTTTCTGGAGGAGAAAGAACTGAAAAGACACTCATACACATGCCAGGTACTTTTTCAATGTGATACCCCACTTTCTTACCTTCATAATCAATTCTGCCATCAGTTATATCCTAAACAGAAAGGACTTAAGAACATTAATATACTGAGACACACACTTCAATTTAGTCAACACATGGATACATTGATAAATGGCCTATAAGAAAGATCTTCTTAGCTCTTATTTGAATTTCTTTTAATGAGATGCCACTTTGGAGGCTGAGCTCTATGGATATGGTCTATAAGCACCACCCACTTTTGTTGAGTTTCTATGTTGAAGCCCTGCAGATATCTGCTGTGGGATGGTCTGTATGTCAAATCTGTTGCTCTGATTGGTCAATAAATAAAACACTGATTGGCCAGTGGCTAGGCAGGAAGTATAGGCAGGACTAATGGAGAGGAGAAAAGAAAGAACAGGAAGGTAGCTGGAGTCACTGCCAGCCACCACCATGACAAACAGCATGTAAAAATGCCGGTAAGTCACGAGCCACATGGCAAGGTATAGATTTATAGAATGGATTAATTTAAGATATAAGAACAGTTAGCAAGAAGCCTGCCACGGCCATATAGTTTGTAAGCAATATAAGTCTCTGTGTTTACTTGGTTGGGTCTGAGTGGCTGTGGGACTGGCAAGGATTTGTCCAGACTGTGGGCAAGGCAGGAAAACTCTAACTACAGATATCAATATCTAATCTTCATAACAACCTTTTAAGTGCAGGGGGAACTTCAGGCCAAAGTCACATATTCTGTATCATTTTGTTAATATCTAAATACAGAGACTTGCAATTTTTATACATATTCAATATTTGTGCAAGAAATGCCAGGGTAGATATGGAGAGCTGTTCCCAACAGCTCTAATTATCAGCTGTTAAGAGGTAGACTACCACAGATTTGTTCAAAAAGTAAAAGCTACTTGGGCATGCAGCATACACCTGTGACACACAAAGAAAACATGACAGAAAAAAAGCATCCATCCTGCTCACCTTTAGGGAGCTTGTAGTCTATCAAAATGAAGAAGAGATCCAAGAAACAGGATTATATAGTATATCATTAGTGCAATCAATGATCACAGCATTGTTACTGTTGTTTGTAGATGCTGGGGTAGAAAATTGCTCTGTAATTCACCTGGGTCAACGGAGCAGCCATTTTTCTCTCCTCTCACATCCTAATCACTCCAACAAAGAATTTAGTGATCATGACTATTGGCTAAGAGTCTGAAATGTCCTGAATGAAAGAAGCACTATTTGACTACAGGTCCTAGTTATATACACCTCATGAGATGTTGGGGGGTACTAGAGACCAGGCACAGCATTTAGATTATCTGCGCTAGGTCTGTGTGGAACATTTTTGTTTCTTTAGTTGAGTATAGCTTTGCAGTCAAGCCTCTGTGTATTGAAAGTTAAATTTTCAAATTTTGTGGGCAGTTAAAGCTCCTGGAGGAACATATAAAAAGAACATCTAGAGATGTTTACTGAACTGTATTCCCATATGAAAAGCAATTTGTGTTGAGTTTAATAGGAGAGCTTTAAAACCAAGGAATTATGAGTTTGAATCATGATTCCACCACTTTTCAGTGTTATATTCAGAAAACTCTGCCAAAGCTTTGTTTTCCAGCTTCATAATCCGAAAATAGACTGGTGTTTAACTTGATGGGCTGTTGTGAAAACAAAAGAAGACAAGGCATACAATGTGTTTTGAATGCTGATAAACACAGTGTTTGTCCTAAAGATTTTGGTAACAGGAGAGGTCTTACATTAGAGACTAGACTAAATACATAATAATTATATGCTTTACTATACTATTTATGGTAGGGTAACATTGTAAACCAATTCTGACAAAGTTAAGTCAGGATGAATACTCAATACCTGGGGATCCCATTGCATTTCTGTTCCTCCAGAAGTGAACCCAGTCATTTTCTTATAAAAACTTTATGCATTAGATGTATCTACATGTATTCTCTCATTCTCTCATCCTCGACTATCTTCCAGACTTACAGGTATTGGCTCTGCATTAGGTTTCCATGTCCACAGGTCCTATGCAAGTCTAGGTAGATGGATGGTCTAGGTAGACCACTTTTATGCTCAATCTCTACTTGTTCCTGGTTCTTATCATCTCTTCCATTTAGATGAAAAGTCACACATGACTTCCAGCAACCTAATTCCCCATCAGAATCCAAAGAACTCAGAGGTGTGTCAAATTAACATCTGTGCTATATCCTTTGGCAGAGCAGGAGAAAGAAGAAAGCATGCAGTCAGTGTCCTCTGTTTCCTCTTGTGGTTACTGCTTCAGTGATATATCAGTCAACATGACCTTGCTTGCCCGTCCCCAAAATGCACATGGCCAACTCATGTATTTTCAAGGTGTTCTTCAGGTCTCTTCATGACTTACCATAAACCAGGAGCATTTGACAGACACATTATTCTGCAGAGTTTCCTGTCTTTCTCTAATTCAGCTCACTTTTCTCTCGTTCTTGCCACCCTTGTATTGAATTTCCTAAGTAAAGCATACCACTTAACCTTGACTGCAGGCTCTGTTCTAGAAGATATTACCTAAGGCTTTGGTAACAAGAGAGGTCTTACAGGGCAGACTAGATTTGGGAATTGTATTTTTCACTGATCTGAAGGCAATAAAAACTCCATTTCTGGTGGTAAGTGGAGCTCATGACATGACAGAAGCTTCCTCCTGCAGCTAATGGGATCGGAACAAGACTGAACAACTTGTTGGGATACTTAATAGATTTGGCAGTAATGAAAACAAAAATTGTAGGCTAATTCTCACACACTCTTGTGTACACACATATACACACACACACAGCAAGAATCTAGTGATGTTAATTGCTATTAAAGCTTTATCAAAAGGCCAGGAACACGTGATAAATACAAAGATTTTTCAACCCAGTATCTGGAGGTCACACTATACAGCATCGTAGACTGTAGTGGCAGAAGAACTGTAGAGTAAATGAACAGTCTCAACAAATTGCATATGCAAAAAGCAGGGACCTGGTGGGGAAAGAATAGACTCTCTAAACAGAGCAGTCTAGAACAGGGTATGAAATGAACATGGGACAAGAATATGTATGTTAACCAGCTGAGAATCGTGAACCTTCTAGTCCTCAAAAGCCTTCTCAAGGCAGGAGTGATTTTACTCTTTTCCAGGGGAGAAAATTTTCTTTTGCTTGAAGACTATGCAACTGATTCTCCTGAATCTGGTGTTTTGAGGCTGGATTTCATTGCCCTCAGCCTAATAACACTCTCACCCTATAGAGTCCTATCATGGAAAGACTACACACTAAAGACTTACAAGATCAAGTTGATATTCCCTGGCATAACCAAAGAAAGATATGAGAGAATTAATCTGGACAGTGTTAATCTGTATGAGGAAAACAGGACACTGACTAAGAGATAATTTGTTGGCAAGGGGGATGTCACCCAATTGATGCATTTAATTGCATAAAAGTTGTCCAAACTGTGTACTGGAATGGGTCACTCTCCAAAGTCAGTTCTTGAAAACAACTTACAGTACAACAAAGTAAAGATGCCAGAACTTTTGGAGCCTAATATAAAATAAATATATTCATTCATATGATTTTGCTATTACCCCAGAACAACACATGTGCCACCCCTGTGGCCAGGAGAATCCCTATAAAGACATATCTCCATGTATTTAGCCAGGTTGCTATTGTTGCCAGAGCCAACATTAAAAGAAACACCAGGCAGAGAGGTAGCGCATCTGTATAACAGTTGGTCTACCCTTTGAAGTTACAGGCCAATTTTCAAGACTAATCTATCATCCTTATTCTAGAAATTATATAATAACCTTACCACAAACCATTGGCTCCCAACATGGCATCATATTTCTTCCACCTCCCACATTGCACTGAGGCCAATAGTGAGGGAGTTGCCCAATCTTGGTGGAGAAATACAATTCCTGGTCCAGAATGCAATAAGTTAAGCACTGCAAGAACCACAAGTGACTGACAAGTCTGAAAGAGGTCAGAGGAAATGCACCTATCACCAGAGAACGCATTAAGTTATAAGAGATAGTTACAACTCAATAGTTATACTCTAAGAAGTAGACAGAAGTTTGCTAGTTTGACTCTTTAAACCTTGGGCACAGATGACTGGTATCAAATACATGAAGAGGTGCCATAAAGGCAAAAAGTGATGGAGGAAATGGGGATGCTACCGTGGAATTACTATACGCAACCAAACAACTTCATTCCTCAGGGATTCCTAGGGATGTTCCATTTTCAAAGTAATAAGAAATGTGCTGGTGAGAAAATAAGGAACAATTTGGTCAGCCAAAGTTTCCCTTAGTGGACTATTTCAAAACTAGAGCTAACCTCCAACAGAAAACCACTGGCTTGTTCTTTGGTGATTCTTGGCACAGACGAGCTAGACACTAAGCAGATACTCAACAAGGTCTGCCATTGTAACACTGTAAAGCTAGCCATTTGAAAATATCTTAGATATAGCATTGGATTTGTATGGGCTTCAATATCTGCATTTCCTTTATGTAAAGTTCTCCCCTACCCCCGTCTCTCTCTCTCTCTCTCTCTCTCTCTCTCTCTCTCTCTCTCTCTCTCTCTCTCTCTCTCTCTCTCTCTCCATATCTCTCTCCATATCTCTCTCTCTCTCTCTCTCTCTCTCTCTCTCTCTCTCTCTCTCTCTCTCTCTCTCTCACACACACACACACACACACACACATTTGTAAATTATTCACAATACAATTTAATTTCCAGAATATTTTGACTAAACCTTGGAACTAACCCTAAAGGAACTCAGATTTGTCTGTCTTTGAAACACTCCGAGTTTCTTCCCTTCTCTTGGCTCATTATAGGAGAGAAAAATGAAATTTCTGAGCTATTTTTCCATTAAAAGCAAAAAGAAGAGGTCAATGGAGTTCTTTAGATTTTCTTCTTTGAAGGGCATGAAAGTTTGCAAATCAGAGTCAAGTCATTTTAAGCTATGAAATGTTAGTGTGTTGAAGATACCCAGGTGCTTCTGTATTCCTCTGATAAAACTGCTTCCCACTTGTTTTCTATTTATAAAGACCTCCTCCATTCCCTCACCAAATGGTTGAATTTCAACTCATCTCAATACCTGAAAGGCAGGCTGCTTTTTCAGACAGAGGGAAAGAGACTCCTGGAGCATTGAAATGAGCTGCTCACACGGCCAAAGAGAATTTGGGACTGCTGCTATCCTGATGTCCAAGCTGATTGAGGCTTCTCAGGGCAGAGCCTCTGAGCTCCATATGAGAGCACACTCTATAGCAGCATGGTTTTGTTATACATAAAGCATTCTGCAACTCTTCCGCTCCTGCATTATGTGACTAAGACACATTCTAAGTAACTGAAGCCATTTTGATGTCTTAAATGAACTAACTGGGGGTCAACCACTATTGTTAAGGCTTTATTCACTTGACCTTCACTAGTAACTAACCATTGCTTCTGGTTTCTAGATGAGAAGAGAGGCACACTGTGATGTAATTACTTCTTCAAGGTTATATGGTTTGTCTGGAGTAGAGCCATGTTTTGAACCAGCAGCCAGATTGAAGTCAATATGAAACATCAGAGCTTCATGTACCAAGATGATAGCAAGAGAGTCCACAGAGGCAGGTCCTAGAGTGGGTGCTTAAGCTGGAGAGATATTTTCTTATAATTCCTAATCTACCTCCAAATAACTAGCATCCATGTCCTAATGTCCTACCCTCTCTCAACTATTCATTTCCTCAGCCTCCTTTATCACTTGACATCTTTATGCCTGTCCATGATAGTCAAGATACTGATTGAATAAATGGCATACTTCAGCTTTCACTGGCTCCACTCTGATGTTATTGTTAACTGTTGGATTTACACTGCTTGGCAATATAGTTCACACCTAATGATAGCTTTCTGTTGTATAGCAAAATGGTTGGTCCCAAACTCTCTTCAAAATCAAGATAAGAATGTAGAACAATGGGAATGGGGGGTGGGCTGGGGGGAATGGAAGGAGGGCAGAGGGGGAAGGGAGAACAAGGGAATCTGTGGCTGTTATGTAGAACTGAATGGTATTGTAAAAGAAAAGAAAAAAAAGAATATGGAACAAAAACTGTTCACCTTGCGGTGAAACAAATGTTAATCCTCTTGAGTTTTTCTTAACAACAAAGGAGCATCTTGGTTTTTTTATTTTTATCTTTTTGCTCAAATTTTCAATTTTTCATCATCTCAATACTATATATCTGGAACTTTAGTTACAGACAGCTGAGAATTGAGTCATTTATTCTAAAAATCATTTTTACTTAATTCATAAAACAGGTTTAGTATTTTGAATCACTTCTGAAACACATATCCCAGCACTTTTTTTTATAGAAACACCTTAAGGAAGTTTCTGGAAAATGTTATCTGAGAGTTCACCATTGTGTAAGTACATTCCTGGAAATATCATGACCCTGTTGAAAATCTCTGTTTTGTTATAACCCGGTTCTAAATCTTGGGATGATAAATATATGGAGCAAAGAATCAATGTAGCAGTTATTTTCATACACCATCTACAATGTTACTCTAGTCAGAACTTTTCCTACATGAGCCTAGACTCTGACATCATGGAGCTTTCAGGCAAGTGCAGAGATAGCAATAATAATCAAGGAAGCTACTGAAAGCCAGTAAAAATGCATCCTGTCACTGACAGAAGCAACATAGTGTATCTGCGTCACCCTCTGAAATGTCCAAGTATTGCTGCATTAGCAAATAAGTACGGATTCAGGACAGGCATTTTCTGCATTGCTTACAGAAGAGAAAACTATGAATGACAGAGGTCCAAACACTTGCTTTAAGATCTCAGAATTGGTCAGTAGAAGAGCCATAGTTGCTGTGGGATGTTCTGTATGTCCTGTGGGAGCCCATTCTCAGGTTCTTTGTGGCGTTACCCAGCAGGTCCGTATAGAGGATGATTAGGACCATGGGCCTGAGTGCAGGTGTTTGAGATGGTCTGCACTTGGCTGTGCTGGGGGATGGTCTGTATCTGATTGGTTAATAAATAAAACCTGATCGGCCGTGGCTAGGCAGGAAAGATAAGCGGGACTAACAGAGAGGAGATATAAAAGGACAGAAAGGCAGAAGGAGAGGCTGCAGCCGCCACAATGACCAGAGAGGCTGCAGCCGCCGCCATGACCAGCAGCATGTGAAGACGCCAGTAAGCCACCAGCCACATGGCAAGGTATAGATGTATGGAAATAGATCAATTTAAGATAAAAGCACAGTTAGCAAGATAAGGACAGTTGGCAGGAAGCCTGCCACGGCCATGCGGTTTACAAGCAATATAAGTGTCTGTGTTTATTTGGTTGGGTCTGAGCGGCTGTGGGACTGGCGGGTGACAGAGGTTTGTCCAGACTGTGGGCGAGGCGAAAAAATTCAAGCTACACATAGTAAGAACCAAGAAAAAAAGAATATAATCCAAAGATGAAGAATTAAATTATTTCTTTGGTATGCAAGTAAAATAGGGTCTTGGATTCCTGGCTATATCATTTTAAAATTCTATAATTCATGTAGACATACTAGCTCACATTTTCCAAGAGAATCCACATTACCTTCTTGACTCCATTACCACACTAGCATTATTTGAACTAGCTTAACCCTGGCCAGTATGTGTGTGTGTGTGTGTGTGTGTGTGTGTGTGTGTGTGTGTGTGTGTAGACAGAGAAGGCCAAAGCCAGCACAATCACCATGAATTTCAGAGAGCACTACAAGATGTTGGATAAAAAAATCTCTTTCTTGGTGGACATATAAAACTATGTCAATAATTTTCAAACAAGAAACAAAAAATTCACAGAGATTGAAATCAACCTCAAAAGGGTGAGGCCAAGGAGACAAGAACGATATCTCTTAGGATATTTCCTTATTCTCTGTATAGCAAACTATGCTTGAAACTATAATTACCAATGGCCTTTTTTTTAAAGCTATACTAGAAAACACATTTACTTTACTCTAGGAACCAACTTATGTCAGGTTCCACATCTTGCCACCAAAGTTGACATACAATTAGCAGGCTAGTATTTATTGTGTTATGTTAGAAGGTAAAACGATAACCATCTTGGAATAAGAGAGGAGCTACATTTAGAGATGCATTCTGTAAGCATTACAGCTCTGAGAAGAAAGGTGTTCTGGCAGTTGGGAGCCAAGGAATACCCCAAAGTCACACCACACAAGAAATCTCACACAGGAAACTTATTGGGGGAAGACACAGGATGGAAGGTGGCTGCCTCTGCTCTGGAAGGAAGCATCAAAGAACTGAGAAGAAGGCAGGCTTTATATATGATATCTTGGGGGCAGAGGGTAGCCTGGGATTGGTGGGATTCTGTAACTTGATCTTAGGCTTTTTTTTTCTTCTGTAGGATAGGGCCTGGCCACCGCCCAACTCAAGGGAATGGAAACTGCCCCAAAGGCCATTAGAGAAATCTGGGGGGCATAGGCTTACATAATCACCTAGTGAGATTGATTCCTTCTTTCCCATTTTTCCTTCAACATCTGCTTCAGTATGTATACAGGTGGTTCTGTAGACAGTGTTGGCAGTGGCATGAAATGGAAGTGGTCATAGCTTGGGATGCCATGATATGGAGACATAAAACAGTTTTTCTAAAGGACTTTCTCTCTGAGTCAGACTTGGTCTGCATGATGCTGGACTCTGGCATGTCACAGGCAGTTCCATATGGACCATAGAATCTCAATCAGACACATCAGCTCTATTTCCTGTGTCTTTAATACTGAATAGAAAGTACTATTTCCTAAAAGCTAAAGAAATATCCCTGGAGTGCCACTTGGAGTAGTTCATTAAAGAGAAATACACACTTTAATAATTGAACATTATTAAAAATCTGTCCTTCCTGTGTCAGCAAGGTTAAAAAACAAAGCTAATTATGTGCTGCAAGGAAAGTACTTCTAAGTGGCTTTGACTCAGATTTTCTTGTAAATTAAACCCAAATACGTTATTCAAGTAAAGCATTTTACTATGTTGCTGGAACACACATTATTTTCTCAGCCATTGCCATCTCAGCCATCACTCCTCCTCATGTCCTCAGGGGAAAACAGGGCTTTCTATATTATAAGATTCTTTAATGCAAAGTCTAAGCTTTAAAACTCTTCCCAGAGAGAGCCATATGGGTACTGCAGAAATGGCAGAAGCATAAACAGATATAAACGCACTAGCACATCTTCTCTCAGATGAATGAATAATCACCAGAGTGTTGCTCAGCCTCTTTCTTCCTCATATGTTAGAAATCCTATGATGTCTGACACCAATTCTAGTTTTGTCCACACTTGACAACCCCAGTGCCTACTTCAGTGCTTACAAGGATCTATCTATCTATCTATCTATCTATCTATCTATCTATCTATCTATCTATCTGTGAGGTATGAGGGACATCTATTGATTTATTTAAATATTCACATATCTACTTGTGGGTTATGTATGGGAATTCATGCATGACATGGGACGTTCATTATTTGTTTGTTTGTGGGAGGTGTCATTCCTATATCATGGTGCACATGTGGAAGACAGAGAATAATTTGTAGAAGTTGTTTCTCTCCTACCATGTGGAACCTGGGACTGAAACTCAGGTCATCAGACTTGAAAGCAAATGCTTTTAGCCACTGAGCCATCTCACTAGCCTCAACATAGTGTATATATAAGCATGCTTTAACTGAGAACAATCACTGTCAATGTATCCTTCAGATATAGAATATATGAATTTCATATAACACCACACACACACACACACACACACACACACACACACACACACACCATGCATAATGAATTGGATCACATAGTTATGGAAGCTAAGAAGTCTCAATCAATATCAGCTTTCAGCACCTTGGAGACCAGGAGATCTAATGGTATAACCTCAGGTTGATATTGATAGCCTGAGAATCATGAAGTATTATGGTGGAAATATCATTCAAAATCCAGTGTCTCACGGTTTTTTATTTTGTTTTTTAAAAATCAGTTCACTTAATTTAGAATCACCTGGCAAAATATCTGTTGCATGTCTAGGAGAGTGTTTCCAAAGACCTTCAGTTGCATGGAGATAGCTGTCATCGACGCAGGTAATAACAACCTGATAGTTAGGGTCTCAGATTGAATAGAAAGGGTAAAAGTATGAATCCATCTGAGCACCTACATTCATGTCTTGACTTCATGACTGTAGAAGCAATGTGACAAATGGCCTCACACTCCTGCTACCATGACTTCCTCAGCATGATGGTCTGCATCCCGCCTCAACACATGAGCCAAAATAATCCATTCCTTTCTTAAGTTGCTCTTCTTAGGAATTTTGTCAGAGCAACAAGAATGGCAACTACTATAGGAAAATGGTACCAAGAAGTGGGACCATTGCAGTGACTGTATGACTACATACTTTATTGATCTTTGGAACTGGTTTGCAGGAGGAATTTGGAAGGGTTTAGAATTGGGCTTAAAGGGGTGAGTGCTAAAATTAAAGCTTAATGGTCCATACTGAGGGGTGGGGGGGCACAAGTCTCAGTTTACAAGGTTTCAGAGGGAAACGAACCCTGTTGGGAATTGTATGAAAATCTATTAATGTTGCATTCTGGCAAAGAATCTGGATACATTCTGCCCATGTCCTGAAAACTACAGTCAGGCTGAATTCAAATGTCACAGACTAATTTATTTAGTAGAGTAAATTTCAAAACAGTACAACATTTGTATTGTGTCATGGTTACTGCTCAAGGGTCTTAAATTTATAGCGAAAGGTAAGCAAGTAAAAAGGAATTCCATTGAAGATGCACAGTTTGTTGATGAGAGGGTGGTTAGCAAAAAGTTGTAGAGAATGAAGGTATACACAGAGAGTCTGTAATTGTTGAACATATTAGTAAATTGAGGTGAAACATCTTACTTTGCACTGAGATAATATGAACAATATATTGAGGACAAGACCTCACCCAAGATTCCAACCTGTAAAAGAAAAAAAATCATTTCTGCAGAGAAAGACTCAACTGAGAACAACTCTGAAGGGCCTTCTCCCATTGAAGATAATTACCTAGGAACGTGTCTTCCCAGGCTTAGCTGCTAAAACACAAAGAGGCCACTGTGTAGAATGGGGCTAAGTTATATCTCCAGATAACAGCAGAACATGGCATCATCATCCACATGGGTCTGATTCATTGGCATAGAAAATTGAGGAGTTCTAGGTCATAGAGGCTTACACCTAGATTCCAGAAAGCCACAAGACAGGAAATGTGTGACAAGATCAGATTCTTTGTAAGGGAGCTCTGAGAGGTCACTAACTGAAGTCTAAGTTATAATAAATTGCCAGGACGGGGAACAAACATATCAGGACTGTGGGACATCTTCTAAAGAAATATGAATATAATAAACTGGAGCTGAACTATTGGCAGGCTACATTGCTATAGATATCATAATGGAAATAATGGAACTATTCAATGCTGTTGGAGCCCAGAGGATGCAATGAGGAGCATAAGGTGCTGTACATGGAGTGGTGTAATTTAATGTGTGCTTAGGGATTTTGATCTGGTCTTTTCTTTCCATGACCTCATTCCTCCAATTTAGAATTTGAAAGTGTATTTTATGTCATTATATACCAGAAATGGGTATCTTGTTTGTATTAATTTTGGATTGTTTTCTTTTTTAATTTTACAGGGACTCACAGTTAAGAAATTGCCTTATATCTCAAAAGAAGATTTGGTAATTTGGACCTTGGACTTCTGAATATTGTTTGACTTGCTAACACTTTGGAGACTAAGAGCTAGAGGAAATGAATATTGTGTTATGAGATGAATATTAGACTGTAAAAGCAAGGGGAAGGGCATTATAAATTAAAGTGATGCATCTGGATGTCAACCTGACAAGGAATTAATCTCCAATATGAACTTGAGTAGGAAATAGATTTTCTAATCCCAATATGGCCTGTAATAATCTGTTGAAATCTGAAGTATTGTGTTCAAATGGGGGTTTCAGATATTTATAAAGTTAATAAAATTAATCCAGACAAGGGAAAGATAGAAAGACATTTGCTATTTTTTCAGTGGGAGAACTTCTTTTATATTTATATATATATATATATATATATATATATATATATATATATATATATATTATTTTATAATACTATTCAGTTCTACATAATAGCCACAGATTCCCTTGTTCTCTCCCTTCCTGCCCCCTCCCCTTCCCCCCAGCCCACCCCCCATTCCCACCTCCTCCAGATCAAGGTCTCCCCCAAGGACTGGGATCGACCTGATAGACTCAGTCCAGGCAGGTCTAGTCCCCTCCTCCCAGATTGAGCCAAGCGTCCCTGTATAAGTCCCAGGTTTCAAACAGCTAACTCATGCAACGAGCCCAGGACCTGGTACCACTGCCTAGATGCCTCCCAAACAAATCAAGCCAATCGACTGTCTCACATATTCAGAGGGCCTGATCCAGTTGGGGGCCCCTCAGCCTTTGGTTCATAGTTCATGTGTTTCCATTCATTTGGTTATTTGTCCCTGTGCTTTATCCAACCTTGGTTTCAACAATTCTCGCTCATATAAACCCTCCTCTTTCTTACTAATTAGACTCCCAGCACTCCACCCGGGGCCTAGCCGTGGATGTCTGCATCCAGATTCCTCAGTCCTTGGATGGGGTTTATGGCACAACTATTAGAGTGTTTGGCCATCCCATCACCAGAGTAGGTCAGTCCTGGCTGTCTCTCGACCATTGCCAGCAGTCTTTTGTGGGGGTATCTTTGTGGATTTCTGTGGGCCTCTTTAACTCTTTGTTTCTTCCTTTTCTCATGTGGTCTTCATTTACCATGGTCTCCTATTCCTTGTTCTCCCTCTCTTTTCTTGATCCAGCTGGGATCTTCTGCTCCCCCAAGCTCTCTTTCCCTCGACCCTCGCCCTTCATTGCTCCAGTGGGAGAACTTCTAAAGCTACAAGGACAGTTGTAGCCCAGACAGAAGGAGTCCTCATAGGGAATTTATTTAGTTAGTTAGTTAGTTAGTTATCCATTCTTATTTTTAATTCTTTGGGAATTTCATAAATATAAAATCTATTTTTAGACATCTCACACACACATATATTTTCTCCTACCCACTCTAACACATCATTTTTTTAAGCACACACAGAGAGTATAACTAACGCATGCTAACAATATATGGGTATGGTGTCATTCACTGGATCATGGCTCACCTACCTGGCCATGTTTCTGAAAAAAAAAAAATGAGACTTTTCCTCATCCATTAGATATCAGCTACTCAGTCTTAAGCTAAGGGTGTGAACTAACTATTAGAAAGGAAGAGAAATGCCAAACTTGTGAGCTTTGACAAGGGAGGTGATGCTGATAATTTGTATTTGCATGGTGCAGAACTACACTTACCACACAAATAGTGCTAGAAAGATAATTATTTTGAAATAAATTAATAAATGGGAAAATCTACCCAAGCAAGTGAAGAAGCATGATCAAGCAAAGGACTTTGTTTTGTTTTAACATCATTAGGAAAAGAGACTGTCCTTTCTAATTTATTGTGTCTAAGCTTTCAGAAGAAATGTGGGGAAATACTTTAATTAGCTACCAAAATTCCTACCCACCTTTACCATCCAAAGTTCTACAAATTTTAGTCATTTCTTGAGACTACCTTAAAATACAGATCTTCACTACCCTTTGAGATGAACATATTTTCCACAAACCCAGCACCCAGTAATTTTTGCCAAGCATCATATTTTCTGAAGTTTATACTGGGAGGTCATTTCTGGTGCCAGGCACCAATGTGAGAGCTCTGAGACATTATCATGCTAAAATCCCCTCAAGGATCCTAAATATGAGGTATTTTATCCTTCATTTTACAAATTAGAAACTGGGGTCCTGGGCATTAAGTAATTTTTACAAATACCACACAATAACCAATACAGATATGTTTAAACAAATATCATTTTGATTGTAAAACTGCCACACTACAAAGTCAAGAGGTCAACAAGCAACAAGCATCCATGGACCTCACCTCACAGAAAATACTATTAGTTTAATGAACTAAACTTCCTTTTGTGTCTCATAAAGAAGTGCTTATTCAGCTAATTGTGTAAATGAAATATTATGAGCTAGGTGTCTTAACTCTGATTATTTTGCTCCTAAAAGGTCATTATGCCTTAAAGTTCCATTAGTAGTTTTATATGTATGTATGTATATGTGTATGTGCATACATACATATGTATGTCTACTAAATGCTATCACTACTAGTTTGTGTTTGAAGATATCAGGGACATTAGGAGAAGATGAGTGTAGCAAAACTATTTTAAGAGGAATTTAGAATTCTATTACTCCCTCCTATATTTGAGCTTGCATCTACTGATCTTTGGACTACGGAAGAGAGAAGACACAGGATCCACCAGACAGTGCTTTTGTGCTTTGGGAAAATCACTTCATATTTCTGAAATCAATTTCCTCATCTCCTACAAAGTGATTCTTAAAGAATAAATAGTACTCAAGAACCCATCTGGCTCCTACCAACTAGAACTCAGATTCGCAGGAATGTACCTCCAAGCTTATTGCTCTTGAAAGACCCTAACCCTTCAGGTTTACACCCCCCAAGCCCCAGGAGAATAAGGAACTAAAAAGAAAATCTAGTTCCAAGGGCAAGCTGACTCAATTATTATTCAACCACCTCTGTAACAATGTAACAATGTAAAAAGATTTATGTTAAAAGATGTGCTCAACTGACTGGGATAGTTGCAAGTGTTCCAGGAAGTACCACTGTGACCTTTGTGTAAACTCTACTCCTGCCCTGATACCCCCCTTGAGGTTTCAGGAAAAATGTGCATGGGGACATGACTGTACCCACTCTGTGATCACCCTGTGATCAGGCCATGAAATTGTATAGGAATTGTAATCTTGTGGGTTTTGTGGGGTTTTCCTTTAAAAACACCCATATGGCTACAATAAGATGCAACTCTTGCTCTCTGGAGCTGAGTTTGCCCAACTGTACAGCCACATTAATAAACACCTTTTGCTGTTGCATCAACTGGATTGGAGTCTGGGTTCTTGGGGTGCCCCCTTGAGAAGGTAGTACCCTGAGAAGATAGTCTAGGGTCTATCACTCTGAGACTCAGAACTGAACAGCTACAATGAACTGCTGAACCCATCTAGTACTGAAGATACCAGACACCTACCACAAGTTGTTTCTCTTCATCTCTATTAAGAAAAGAAGAGATGTGGAGATGGCCACTCTGCTGTGTTCCTCAGTTCACCTGGCTCCAAGACTCATGAAAAAGCAAAATAATTTACCAGAATGATAACACAATGTTCACACTTGACAACATCAGCTTAGTGCTTACAAAGAACTGCAGGACTAAAGCCACAAAAGCTGAAGTTAATTTCTTCAGACACAGAAGATAGACAGACTGCTTTTGAGTCCCCGTAAGACATATCAATAAAGAATAGAAGCTCTGGGAATAAATGCACTGCAAAAACCACAGCCTATGTATGGAACCAGTACCTCTGTCAGAATCTCAACTTTAGATCAGGTTTTGGAGCTACTACTGAATGTCAGTTGTTACAGAGCTTGGGAGTCCATTTGGAATCTGTTCCCTCCTAGCTGAGTGGTCATAGATAGGACTGCGCATTTAGATGATGGCACTACCTAATGAGCGCAGCTCGAATGTCATACCACAGACCTGAATATCTGAGAGATACACCAAATCGGGTATGTTCTAACTGGACTGCAACATGGCCATATCTATCTCAAACGTACACTGAAGAACAGTTACATGAGAGGCTTGTCTTACATATTGTTGAACTAGTTGCCCAAATTCACCCTTATTTTGGCTACTGTGTGATATTGGGTATGACCCAAGTAAGAAACCATTTCTTGTAATGAATCCTTAAATTCATTTTCTTTTAAGTGTGTAAAAAACGGAAGACAAAAAGAGCAGAAAAAAAAACAGATGTGAGAAGAAGAAATGAAGGAAGGCAACTGAGAAAGCCAGGGCAGTGACTAGGAAGATGAGGGGAAACTGTGCCCCCTGGTAACTCATTTCCCTGCCTTTAAACTCTAGATCCTGAAAACAGAGTCTGAGTGCCCTGAGACAAATTTTGTTTCTATTTCTGGCAACACATTTACAAATTAGAAAATTATAAATGCAAGTCTCCACCCTAGAGGGCCAGTGCAAATGAGGTAACAGTACAACATCATCCAGTGCTCATCTCCCCCTCCCATTAGCCTGTGTGAAAACAGGCTTGTGGCTCACTGGGGAAATGCAAGCTGTGACAAGAAACCCACCTCCACTGAAAGCCAGATGATGAGGCTAGAAAATGACAGATTCCTCTTGAGATCAGGGAGGACTCTGCAGATAAGCATGGCTTCTTGAAAGAATATAAACTTGGTAAGAGCATGTTAGAATAGCAATGGTTAGCCAGCAGGAAAATGTATTACTTTCAAAATTACAGAGGTAACTGAGAGTTATTTCAGAAAATTAAAAATGCAAAAATTAAAAACCAGCAAAAATTAAACCATTGTGACAAAATTAGATTTCTGTGGTACACAAATGCAAAATAAGTTTCTCACCTAATCAATTCTTTCCAGCACAGAACGGAAGCTGAGATTACATCTACCTCGCGTGCCCACCCACTGTTAAATCGTGAGAAGTATAGATGGATTAGTCAGGGTTCTCAAGGAATAGAACTGAAAGAATGAATATGCATATTAAAGGGTGTTTGTTAGATTAGCTTGCCTGACACTGCCCAACAACAGTTATCTGCATACTACAGAGGCCAAATACCTGGTAGCTGCCTAGTCCACAAAGCTAGATCCCTCAGTTTCCCAACCAGGAGGATTCCTGGAGAGCCACAGGTCTTCAGGCCACATTACAAGCCCGGTGAAGATGGGTTCTGATACCAGTGAAGAAAGGCAGCAGCAGCAGCAGCAATGGCAGTAGAAGAAACAAAGTAAGTGAGATTTCCAGAGAGCTGCAAAGGCAGTGATGAAAAAAGAAAAGCTCTCCCTTGGACCTTCTTTTATCTGGGCTGCCACCTGAGGGTGCCACCCACATTTTGGGTAGATCTTACTACTTCAAATAAGCTGATAATTTAAAATCCAGTAGCTTAGCTATGGGTTCCAGATCTAGTTGAGTGGACAACCAAGACTGACCACCACAGATACGAAATACACACATAGAATCATTGCCACATTTGGCAGAGATGCACAGAGTGGTGGACTGTGTGCTGCTATGCTGTGTACTGAGTTTTTCAGAAAAGACTTTATTGTATAATCTACCCAGTAATTTTATTATATATAAAAACTGGACAATGCTTAAACTAGAGTACTTCTAGTTGAAAGAAATAAAATATGAATACATCATCTTGTATTCCACAATTCAAAACAATGTCCCCACAGGACTCAGGGTTCCCTGCCTGTGCTTGAGAGTTAGTCCTATTGAAATCTGTCTGATGTTTCCTCACTGGTTAAATAAAAACAATGGAGGTGGATGAGAAAGGCCACATAGTAGAAGTCTGTCTTCATCATACCATGCCATGATATCATGAGTATATATTGTCAATGATTTATCACTATTGATGCTACTGCTGATTTCATAGAGTGTTTCATCAGATTTGTGGGGTAATTTTTTATACTTTTCTTTTAGCATCTGTGCATCAGAAGTGATATCTTTCACTTCTAACATCAGTAATTTATATTTTTCTTGTTTGTTTTGCCTAGGACATCATCAATACTATATTTTTCTTCAAGTAACAATGTTTTAGTTCAATGTTTTTTCTACTATTTTCATTAAAACTGATTTTAATAACACAATGTTATTAATTCTTTGATGATTTCACTCAAGGTATTTTAATCATATTTGTACCCAACTTTTCCCCCAGCTTCTCCCAGATCTGTGCCTCCTTGTACAGCTGCCCTGCTTTCTGTCCCGTTTTTCTTGTTGTTAGCTTTTAAAAGAGACTGGTGTGAGGGTGTGCTATAATGTGTCCATTGGAGACTGGCACTCCACTCTTAGCTGTTCTCTGTGTTTGACAAGTTGCAGCCTTTCGTGATGATTAAAAACTGATTTTTAAAGCGCAGGAGCATACATACATCAAAGCTTCCAAGAACACACTAACTAGCCAGGCCACCAAATCTCAAGCTACAGACTACTTTGGAAAGGAAAACTGCCATACAGCAATTAAGGCATCTTCTGAGATGACACTTGCTCAATTTACTCTCAAATCATGTGGAGAAATAGAGGTAATCCTGGAAGAAAAGCCTTTTGAAGAAAGTGGAAAACAGATGATGCAACTAACTTAGGAAAATTGAAATTGGAACTTAAAATGAGAGACCCATGGAATCATGAATGACTAGGTTTAAGCATACCACTTTTAGTATATGGTTAGAGTTAATCAAGTCCTGAGAAAATTAGTTGAATAATAATTATAGAATTAACAACACAACCAATTTGCATTCATGTGGGGGAGTCTGTGTCTTTAATTAGAAACCTGTTAGGAAAAGTGATGAAAGAAGTTTGATATATGAAGGAAGGAAAAAGAAACAAGAAAAGGCATTAGCGATGTTGCCTGTGAATCTAGTATGTAGCACTTACAGACATCTGGTAAACCAAGGTTTGCTACAAGCTGATCTTCTTTGCCAATAGTCAAGAAGTTAACAGTTATACAGATCTGTTGTCAGCAGTTTGTAAGCAGAGAACACAATCATGTAGAGCAAGGTTACATTCAACTGCTTTGAGATATGAAGATGGCCCGGCGGTGGTGGCGCACGCCTTTAATCCTAGCACTTGGGAGGCAGAGGCAGGCGGATCTTTGTGAGTTTGAGGCCAGCCTGGTCTACAGAGCAAGATCCAGGAAAGGCACAAAGCTACACAGAGAAACCCTGTCTCGAAGAAAAAAAAAAAAAAAAAGATATGAAGATGGCCCAGCAAGCTCTCATGATACAGTCAAAGAACTGGAAGGAAACTGAAATAATTAGAGTTGACATATTAGTAATTACACGAAGAGGTGCTGTGACAAACTGATGCATTACATTCCTTTTTAAGAACCTAGTTAATGACAATTAGGAGGTGAAAAGCCTTAATTTAACATGTACATTCACCTCAGGTTCAACTGATACTGAGTTTTCAGCAGTGGTGTTAATGCTAGATGAGTGTTGATGATATACTGCTTTACTGGTGAGGACAGACTAGAAATTCACTGGAACCAAGCATTCAGGAGAAAGAAATTATTGACTATATTTGAAAGGGGTTGGAGATAAGGCTGGCAGCTGATGCCAGGTTCCCTGTTGCCAAGACAAGTCAAATCTGGCAGATTGGGGGCTATGTGAATCATCTCACTGTTGGAACTTCAAGCCAGAGAGACCAGCTGTGATGTTTCTGGGACATTGCCAGGAAAGTCAGAGCTTTTCCCAGTGAAAAGCATAAACATGAGGAAGGGAATATATTAGGGTCAGTAATTAAACAAGAGCATCAATTCTTAGAAGCAAAAGACTTTTTACCCAATAATCATGAGTTCAAGAATAGAAAAAAAAAGCCAACTTAGACATCTAGTGTTGGACACAGCAAGAGAGTATAGAATGGAATTTCAATTGCTCTAAAGTGGTCTGATTTCTACTTTCATTAAACATTGCATGAGGAACAAATGATTATTTGCCCCCATAATTATTTACTGTGATCACTGTATTCTAGACATACAAAAACATATGTATGGTATAAGTCCAAGTGAGTCACCACTTCATATAACTTCCTATCTATTAAAACAGCAAAGGAAATTACAATCACTGTGCATTGTGATATGAGCTATTAGAGAGAAAATATGATATGGTCCTGTGAAAGTCTTAGATAAAAATTTTCCAGTATAGTCAGAGGGTTTCTCAGAGGAAGTTCTTTTTCCCCATTTTTATAATATAATTCTTTATTGATTGTTAGGGAATTTCACATCATGCACCCCAATCTGACCTATCTCCCAGTCCCTCCATATTCTCCACTCACCCCTGTAGCATCCACTCCCAAAATAAACTGCCACAGTCAATTAAAAACAAAGGAAATGAATATCACCTTGCTCCTCCATCTTTCCAACACCTCTTCATTTATCTTAGTGGTGTTGCAGTGTGTCATGCACTATATGCTTTGTTCATTCAGCCCTACCCACAAAATGTTCATTGTAATGAGTCATTGGTCTGGTTCAAGGCCTCTGAAACATGATCATCATTGGCCTCTCACCAAAACTCCTCTCAGATAGCCTGATGTTGCCCCAAGTCATGGGGATGCTACGGTTATTGTTCCAAAGGACCAGTTCCTTCACACACTTCAGCAGGTCATAGCTGGGTTAGATATTGGGGCAGGCCAGCCTGAGGCCCAGGCTGTGGATCTGGGTGGCAGCTGAGCTGGTCAGTCAGAGCCACTGGGACTGCCCACCTCAGATGAAGGGCAGAGCCAGATCTCCTAGGCCTATGTCATTGGAGCCAGCTCACCCATGCCCATGGTAAAGGGTGGGACCATCTCTCCTGAGTGTGTGGGGGATCAGCTCTCCCATGAGGTGGCGGGCCAACTCTCCTGTTGTAGAGTCCAGCAAGGGGAAGGGCCAGCTATCCAGGGCTAGTGAGAGGTAGGACAGCTCAGCACAGACTAAGATTTCAACATGCATGGTTCCTAAGCCCCCTTCCAGCAACATGGGCTATGGACATCATTACAGACCCTAGCCATAGCAGCAACATGAACCTAGACATGACCCTCAGCAGCAGTTTCAGCCTGGACATCACCATGGCCTTGTGTGACAGCAGGCTACCCAGATTGGCATGGCTCCAGTGGTGGCATGGCACTCAGACATTAATATAGCCACAAGTTGCAGCCTAGAGGAATGCATCCATGTGGCCTTTGATATTGCCATGAGCCACAGATATCAACACAGACCCTACTTGCAGTAGGTCCACAGACCCACACATGGCTCTTGGCAACAGCCTGGGCTCAGATGTCACCATGGCCCCAGGTGGCAGTGCAGGCCACTCTGATTGGCATGGCCCCCACAGCAGCATGGCCCTCGAACACCAACATGGTACCAAGTGGTGATGATATCAGGAGCCATGGACATCAACACAGACCCTGACTGTGGTAGGGTCATGGACCTAGACATAGCCCTTAACAGCAGTCTGGGCCTAGACATCACCATGGCACCTTGTGGCAGCACAGGCCACTCAAATCTGTATGGCCCCAGCTACAGCCATGAATCTCAGATCCCCCACCTGGCCTCAGATGATGGCCCAGACCCCTGATATTTGCACAACATTGGCAGTATCAGGAGCAACAGATATCAACCCAGATCTTGGCTGCAGTAATATGAGAGAAAATTGCTAACTAGAAAACAGTTTGGCAGTTCACAGTCAGAAGATTCTTCAGGAAAATGGTAACATCTATGGAAAAGAAAGCTTGGCACACCCTTGAAGGTATTATTTCATTCCAAAATTATGTTGCAGTGCTTATGAATGTGTGTGGTGTGTGAATGCATGTAAGTATGCATACTCATGAATGAGCATGAGCATGTGTACTCATCTATACATGTATGTGGGTGGAGAGTAGTATTGAAAGGTGATGTTAAGAGGTCCTCAAAGACCAGACACCAAATGATCATGCATGCAATGTTTGCTTCTTGTGTCAATAACCATGAAGAACCTTTAATTTTGCCAAATATTTATTTGTTTGGATTCTTGGGTGCTGTGGGACGGTCTGTATGTCAAATTGCTCTGATTGGTCAATAAATAAAACACTGATTGGCCAGTGGCCAGGCAGGAAGTAGGTGGGACAAGGAGAGAGGAGAATTCTGGGAAGCAGAAGGCGGAGGCAGAGAGACACTGCAGCCGCCGCCATGACCAGCAGCATGTGAAGACACCGGTAAGCCACCAGCCACGTGGCAAGGATTAGATTTATGGAAATGGTTAATTTAAGATAAAAGAACAGTTAGCAAGAAGCCTGCCACGGCCATACAGTTTATAAGTGATATAAGCGTCTGAGTGATTATTTTATACGTGGATTGTGGGACTGCGGGGCTTGGGGAACCTGGAGAGAAGCCCTCCAGCTACACTTGGGTTTTGTGTTGGCAAGTGACAACAACCCAAGTCAAAATATCTAGAAGTCATTGTCTCATGTCACAGGAGCAGCAGATAGAGGTTCAGCAGGAATGTAGCTGTAAGCAGCTATAACAAGTAGGAACAGAATGAAGTGAACAAAATCCAAAGCTTTAGTATGTTATTTTACACTGCAGTTGACCTTAAGATATTTGGACAAGTCAACCTGATCTAATTACATATGTATTGGTGAAATTATTAAGGCCACTCCACATAGTTAAAAGGGAGGTTTATTTAGTGGCATAACTTATAAGTGAAGGGATAGGTAGGTTGCAGGGTCTGGGAAAGGTGTGTCGCAGTCCAGCAGTGTTCTCTGGACAACTCTGCTGAGTCTACCTCCAGCATCCAGGGTCCAAGAACCAAGAGAAGGCCACGCGTCTAGATCTCAGGACTTTAGGGCCCTCTCTTGGCCCTGCCTTTTATGTGTGACAGTTACCAAAGCCTCAATGGTGTTAAAACTTCCAGATCAAAGCTGGAATGGCTACCCACTACACATATGGGTTTGTTTGGGTTTCTGTTTTTCTAGACAGTGTTTCACTGCATAGCTTTAGCTGTTCTGGAACTCACTCTGACCAGGTTGGCCTCACACCCACGCCTGCCTCTGCCTCCGAGTGCTGGCATTAAAGGCATGAGCTACCCCTGCCTTGTACACATGAGTTTTAAAGCAAGAAATTTTCTTCAGCTATTGGCAGAAGAGGAATTTAGAAATTCAGAAGGTAAGAGACCTGGCTGCTATGTTGGCTTTAAGGATTGAAGGTGACTCTGGCTATGAACCCAGAGAGCTCTAGGAGGTGAGAGCAGTCTCCAGTGAACAATCAGCAAAGAAACTAGTACCTCAGTTCTGCAACACTGAGAAAATAGATTCTGCCAATAAAAATAAGCCTGGAATCAGACTATTTTCCCCAGAGACTCTAAAGCCAATTAGACTGGCAAACATCTTAATTTCAGTCTTGTGACCTCCTGAGCAAAGAACAAATTCTTTAAAGAACTTCTCTCCTACCTAAATATGACCTACTCACCTGTTATTTCAAGCACTAAGCTTGTGGCAGCTGACTATCAGCACTAGAAAGCACACAATGAGCCTTTGTTCCTTGGATACTTGTTCAGTTCTAGTTTCAATACACTCTCAGACAATTGTCTGATTGACTCAATGTATGGCACATGTCTAAAGCTAAGCCAATCCCCATATACAGGAAGAAAGTGGACCCTCTGATTCACTCAAACAGGTCAGAAACCTATCTATCCTACCAGTCAATGAAATCCAAGTGATAAGGACAACTTATAGTGTTCTCACATGGAACATTATCAAAGTATAGATGAGGCAGAGGTGCACAGATACTGTTTACAAAAGATGAGAGAGATACAAAGAAAGAGAGAACTGTATTCAGATGACAGGATCATACTGACTGAAGAGTGAAAAGGGGATAAGCTAGAGACAGGATCCTAAGTGTGAAGAGTTGTGATCATCTCTAAGAGACGTGATTGTTGACTGAGCATGAGTAACAGAGTAAGCAGGAAGCAACATACCAACCTGGGCCCAGAAGTTGGTACAAACTAGGCATCGAAAAATCCATTGAATAAATAAATTCACTAGTGAAGGAATAAGAGAGCACTGATAAAAATGTGAATGGCTTCTGTGGGTAAAAGACTTAGCCAATCTTTTTTTTTTATTCTTTAAGCTATGCAAACTGAAGATTCAGGGCCACAAAACCCCAGGCTTCTTCAGCAGAGCAGGCATGTCACATTGTAAAGAGCAGAGTGTGTAGTACTTTTATGCATCACTGGGGCACGATTGCATAACATCCTGGATGTTCAGTCTGCCTTTGTGGGCCTCTTGCTGTTTTCTGTGAATCACTGCAAGCTGACATAATTCAGTTTCCTCCCTGGCCATATGTCTACAGTCACTTGTCATCATTGCTCATCACCAATGTAACTCCTCCTTACTTCCTTTCCATTAATTTGCATGACTAAGATGCCCTCCCAATCAAATGAGGCCCCTTGTCCTTAGGTGCCTGCTGTGGCTGCCTGCCTTTGCTAAAAGCCTTTGCCTGGGCTATGACCTTCTTTCCCTCTGATATTTTCCACTTCATTAACTCAGAAATTGTCCTTAGATTAGCAAAGTTATTTCTCCCTATTAACTCTCAGCAATATGGCCACATGTCCAGATGTAAATCCTATTAAGTGCCCGGGGTTGAGTGTGGAAAGCCTGACCACTGTGTTAAAAGAGATTAGTAACTCTGAATAAATAATTCTGCTTCTGCTCTTAGAGGTAGCTAATGTGTACATGGGGCTAGCTTCTAGTTAGGTTCTTCTGTTGCAGCCTGTCCTGAGGTTGAGGTATGTTATTAGCATTAATCTTTCCTATGAATTCCCTTCCCCAAAGTGGTAAGAAGCCATATGCAACATCCACACCTCCAATCATATGCCAATGGCTGACAATATAATGGTTTGTAAAATAGGCATGGCCCTGGTCCTGTGGAACCTACATCTGCAAACAAAGATAGTTAACAATAGAAACACGCTTTGAAAAAAATCGTCATTAAAAATAATTTCAAAATGTGATACTGGCATAAGTATTGAAGCATAAATAGTGACTAAGGAATTGAAAGAGGTTCCTTATGGTAATTCTTGATTTACATTCTAAAACTATTCAATAAATTTTCTTTCTCCTGTATTCAGAAGCTCCTGAATAATGTGTGTGTGTGTATAATACTATAATACAATATTAGACTATATTATATATAATATTAGACTATAATACAATATATATTATATGTGTGTATATATTATATATATATAATATATATTATATATACCAGTCATACTAAGTTTGCTTGATTTTCCTTTAACAACACAGAGAGAATTTGGTAGTTCAAGATCCCTACCATGTAAGTCATTCTTTTATTTTTAATGCATAACTTCTAATTTGTTGGTATCCTCGTGGAACTTGTCCTTTGTCAGTTCAGGTGTGTAATTAATGTAGAGTAGTAAATTACTGTTTCTTGGGCCACTAGTATGTCTTCCAGTCTATTAGGTATTTGAACCATATTTAGATTTAAACTTCAAGGAAGGGAACAGTCAGCTATTGTCAATCTTATTTATCGGCAATTCAACTGAGGCTGCAAGTTATACTCCAGACCACCCTGCTGTAAGGTATAGAGCTAAGACTTCTTGACCCCTAATAATTCATTTTTATAGTGTATTGTATGTCATAGTTATATCATGTATGGGTACAGCCTAACATTGCATCACTTTTTGCAGCAAGCATGTTACATTTCTGGTTCCTTTTAATTTTTGCATATAGGAAACATCAGGTGTGTGTGTGTGTGTGTGTGTGTGTGTGTGTGTGTGTGTGTGTGTGTGTGTTGAGTATGCACACACACCAGGGATCTGCTTTTTTTTCTGTAAATGACTGTTCAGATTCTAATTTGCAAGCCTTTTTATTTATTGTCATTAGATTTAATCTGGCAGAGACTGAAAAATCTTTCCAATCTGCTAAAAGATTCCACAATGATTCTTTTACTCAGCATGAAGATCTTATTTGTCATCTCTGGATAAATCAGAACCTATGCTTTCTACATTCTCTTCTAAGCCTTTGTCTCTACGATTGGTTCCAGTAAGATTATACCTCATTTTTGGAATCATGTATTTTCAATTTCTTAACCTCTTTATTGACCATCCATCCTCACAGATCCTAATCATTAAACCCTTTTGAATCACTTGAAGAAGCCCCACCCATGCATTTTATTTTCCTTTGAATCCTTACTCATCTATCAAGATGATGTCTCCACAGTATCATCACGACTGGGGAGAGGTTTTGCTCATATTTCCACAGACACAATTTGCCATCTGCATGTAGACAGAATCACCTTTGTGGGAGCTTTGGGATTTAGCAGGATATTGTAAAACTGAGGTAGAAACATTGTGAAAATCCAGATCTCACCAAAGCAGCCAGGCTCATCACCATGCATCTGGATAAAGACCCAGCAACAGTCTCATTAACCTGTGGACTTAGCTAGATGCCATTGTAATCTTAGTCCAGTCATCATCACCACCCACCAAAGGTCTCAGAGGAGCCAAATTTGTGCCATACCTCCCTGTCCCAACTCAAGGCAATTGATTTCAGCCAAGTGGGTCTTTTTATAATAGTCATTTTTCTATTGCTGTGATAAAACATCATGACCAAGGTAATTTATAAAAGAAAGGACTTATTTGGGGCTCTTATTCCAGAGGAATAGGAATTCATTCATTACCATCATGGTGGAGAAGCATGGGAGCAGGCAGATATAGCTGTTAGAGCAGTGGCTGAGATCGCTCATCTTGAACCACAAACAGGAAGCAGAGAGAGTAAACTGGGAATGGCAGGAGGCTGTTAAACCTTAAAGCCAACCCCCTGTGATGAACATCATTTCAGCACCCCTGAACAAAGTCACCATCAGGGGACCAAGTTTTCAAATAACTGAAAATATGAGGAATGTCTCATTCAAACCACTAAAGTCATGAATCAGTATACTTTAGCTTTGGGCCTTCTTAGTCACAATCAATGAGCTCACTCTGGGACCCAGCAGAAATCATCTGTGCTCATGTTCTCTGAGTGAGTACTGTGAGCCTTGGTCCACCTATATGTTATAAAGCAACTCTGTGACTCTCAGATAAAGTCTTGGGACAATTAAGCTCACATACAAACCTGCTGAGTGACCTGGTAGGACTATTTCCAATTCCTCAGTAGGATTCACACATACATGGCAATAACCTTACCATGTGAGGATGTAACTGTGAAGCCGGAACTAGTCCACTGTCCCAGTTTCAGTAATCAAGGTTTTGAAGGAAATCCCGTGACCCCAAGGTTCCATGCCTGCCTGGATCTGCCTAGTGTTTACAGAAAGCAAAATAAATGAGTCCACTGGCAAACCTCTCCTTCTGAAATGAAGTATAAAGAACCCCCAGGCAAATAAAAGCTGGAGAAAGTCCCTACCTTTAGATCTGCTCCAGATAAAGGTAACAGGACATCTTCAAATTGAAATGAAAGAAGTGACAATACGAAATGGCACCAAAGTGCATGACTCAGTAGTAAAGGCAGGCACACGGTCAAACTCAGCATACTCTTATGCTATAGTACATAAATCACTTTCAAAGAAGTTTTCAACATGATTAAAACCATAACAGTTAAAAACACAGCATTCTTCTCTCAATACCTATATCACTCCCCTTTACTCTAAGGCTCAAGGAAAATCACAGAAGAGTAGGCAGAAAGATTTGTGAGCCGGACGGGGAGAACTGTTTCAGGACAAGATCTTCAGGACATGGCAGGACACTTGCACTAATGAAATCATAGTAGCTGTGATTGCCTGCATAAGACTAATCCAGTTAAAATTCCACCATAGGTGAAAAAAGAGCTCATGTAGCTCCATTGCTTTCTGAGAAAGTATTGCCAGCTGATGGCCAGTGGAGGAAGAAGATTTAGTTTTCTTTAAGAGTGTTGTCCACAGTAGGTTGCCCATGATCCAGCGTATCTCCATGTACACATGCATATGTGGGCATCACTATTTGTATGCAGAGGTTATAAAAAGATCAAAATGAAATATAAAGAGGATATGGAGTTGAGAAAAAGATGTCATTAGTGGGTCTGAGAAGATTTGAGAAAAGAGTGGAGGGGGGTGGACATGATCAAAATACACTACTTCAATGTATAAAATTCTCCAAGAATGAATAAAATATATATATAAATGTAGACTATGATAACAATACCATAAAATAGTATTGGTGCAAGGAGTGAGTAAAATAAGAGAAATTTTGAATGTCACTAAACATATTAACTTGAAATAGCTGTTGATGTTAAATTGTTGTTATGTTATAGCCTTGAAATGGTACCCCCTGCCTGTCAAGAGTTTTGTTCTCTGTTTATTTATTCAATAACTACGATCAAGCACAGTCTAAAAATAAGAAATATAAAGCTCTCAAGATAAACAATTTGTGTTTCAAATGACATATCATTCACAGGAATGTGATGAAATTGTTCAGGATATGTGAAATGGAAAATTCTAGAAATAAACACTTTATTAAGTTTTACATTATATGTCATTCACAGTAGCATGATAAAATTGTTCCTCATCCTGCTTTGTCCCACCCAAGATGTGAATCATGCTCCTCTCCAGCATTCCCTCCCCTTATCCTAAATCTACCAGTTAATCACTTAGCAGCTGTCTGGGTTATTGGACTGATTGTCATCATATCACAGTGCTTCTGCTCAAGTAACCTTTATTTTGTTTAGTAATGGCCTCAAAAGGAAAGAGGACTGGTGGTGGAAATTTTATTATTATATATTGTTACAGTTTTTCTACTTCATTGTTTTAATTATTGTTTTTAACCACTCACTGTGCCTAATTTATAATTTTATAATGGGTGTGTTATGCATAGAAAGAATCATTGAATGTATAGAGTTTGGTTCTAACAGTAGTTTCAGGATATTTTGAAATATATCTACTTTAGATATGAGGAAACCACTTTGTATACTGGTATAACTCAAAGCTCCTTGGCATCTATACAAAAATCCTTGAGTGGTTACACAAAAGAAAATGATGAGGGACTGAAAGCACACAACTACTTAAAAATAGTAAAATCGCCGGGCGTTGGTGGCGCACGCCTTTAATCCCAGCACTCGGGAGGCAGAGCCAGGCGGATCTCTGTGAGTTCGAGGCCAGCCTGGGCTACCAAGTGAGCTCCAGGAAAGGCGCAAAGCTACACAGAGAAACCCTGTCTCGAAAAACCAAAAAAAAAAAAAAAAAAAAAAAAAAATAGTAAAATCACTGAGATAAAAATAACTACAAAGAAACAGTGACACTCTAAACGAACCAGTTAACAGTTAATAGATTACAATAACATGTTTCTCTTCAAGCAAATACTTTAAATGTAAATAGAGTATATTCTCCAAAGATATAAAGTGTTAAATATATTTAAAACAATAAAACATTGAGATGCAATAAAAATTGATCCTGTGTATGGAAAACTCATTTTCACCTTAACATATAATCTCAAAATAAAAATATGAGAAAATAGAGTTCCAGGAAAGGCGCAAAGCTACACAGAGAAACCCTGTCTCAAAAAAAAAATGAGAAAATAAATTCTGTAAAAATAGTAGTAGAGAGTAAGGATGGCTGTACTTGAAAAAAATTTCAGTCAAGATCTGTCACAGAATCAATGAGAGACACCGCATAATGATAAAGATGTCAATTCATCAGAAGATGTGTGTTCGTGTATGCATCCAGCATCTGAGAACCTCAGTATGGGAACCAAACATTAACATAATGTAATCATAATGTAATAGTGAATAGAATGGTATAGTAATGATAGGGGTCTTTGGTGCCTTGCTTTCCACAACTGATAAATCATCCAGACATAAAATAAAGTGAGAATTTTAATAATGCTGAAGACAAGATGGGCCTAAGAGATTCATATAGAATATTCCATCCAAAGCAGAAAAAGTAGATCCTTCCACAGTCAACATACAACAATCGCCACAATAGATAATAAAGTCCAAAATGAATATTAACCACTTTGAACATAATTAAATCTTATTAAGCGTCTTTTCTGACCACATTTGTATAAGGCTTAATTCAGTAACTCAAGACAATCAAACAATTCACAATCCATGAAAATGAAAAGATAAGCTCTGGAAAGATCAATGGCTCAAAGAGAAATGAAGAGGAAAAAAATGAAAGAATGTATAGAGACAGATGGAAAAGCTAACACATGGGATTCAGCAGAAATATCTCTGAGAAAAATTTACAGTAATAAATGCTTACATTAAAAATCTCAAACATTCAGCCTGGCTTTATTCTTTACTTGGCTAGATAAAAGAAGAGCAGTTATTCACAAAATCAGTAGAGGCACCTAAATAATAAATAACAGAGCAGAAATAATTAAAACAAAGGAGACAATAAGACTGATGAAGCTGAAGTTTTTAATAGATCATCGAATTTGACAAAAGTTTAAGGTAATCAAGAAAAGGAAGACTTCAATGAATACAATCATAAAAGAAAGAAAAGAAATTATAACTGAAAGCACAAGAACAAATAACCCTATGACCATTACAAATAATTTACCAACAGACTGAAAGAAATGGATAAATTACAAGAAACATAACTACCTACCAAGACTGAACCATGGACAATAGAGCATTTGAAAGGACAGAAAATGAGGATCTGGAACTAGCAATCAAAATTCCTGCAAAAAACAAAACAGCCTAGAAACAGGTGATTCCATACATGAACTCAGCCAAATAATTAAAAAATGAATTACAGCCATTTGCAAACTTGCTCCCTTAAAATAAACTGAAAACAAAGGAAACATTCTCAAATTCATATTGTAAGACTAAAATTACACATATGACAGTAACATGACACGTCAAGAAAAGAAAATTGCATGTCAACATCTCTAGTGAAAATACATGCAAAATTATAAAAAGGTGCTGGGAACCAAACTCGGGGTCCTTGGAAGAGCAAAAGCTATTACCCATTGAATCATCTCTCCAGCTCCACTGCCTGATAGATATTAGGACTTTTAGAATCCCACAGAATTGAAGTGGCAGGTGGTATCTTTGTCTCTTATCTGCTATTAGAGCATGTGTGTGTGTGTGTGTGTGTGTGTGTGTGTTCTGCTGTTGTCTTGCACCAAATACATGTTCAAGAAATGCTCACAAAGTTGGTGTGAAAACACGTTAACACCTAGATGCTTTCTTCATGAGAATGCTAATGTCATATTTTAAAAGGTTACATATCAACAACTCTCTAAATGGACCTATTAAATAAGAGGAAAGTCTGCCTAGTGCTGTAAACCTAACCAACTACTCAGGGCTACTGAAAGAGTAGATCTTGGAGGAGAACCTATAAACACCATTTTATTATAATCCCTAGCTACACTTGAAATATTGGTCCTTAAGCCCACAGATAATAGTAGTTCTCATCCTTCATCAGGGAAGCTTCTCTTTGTAACAGACAAAAATAAAAAACAAAAACAGAACAAATCAAAATACAGAGTTGTAGAGCCCAGTTCCAACGGATATATCTACAATATATAGATATATCTGTACCTAAAACTTGGGGGGGTCATTGTAAAAGAGAGGGGCAGACACTAAGAGTCAGATGATCATGGAGTTTGTTGTGAGGTTGTGACTCATAACTATGTCAGAATCTACACTCATAAAGTCTCACCAGCATGACTGCCTAAATATGAACTGAACAAGGACAACAGTAGTGCCAAATGGGAGGTTTTAAGGCCAGGAGACCTCAACCCTATATAAAGAATTAGACACAACTAAGAACTACAGAGAGTGGGAGATATAGTCTTCCCCAGGGAAAGGCATGCCGATTGATTATCCAAGACCAAATGGTCATCCCTGAAAACATTCTCACAAGTTACATACAGACAGAGCAGGGTGTATTTATATATTTATTAATATATATATACATATATATATATATATATTTACATTAACAACAATTAATGTAAAAAGAGGCCATGGTTTTAAAAGAAAGTAAAGGCTATACAGGAGGTTCTGGAGAAAGGAAGTATAGAGGAAATAATCTAGTTATTATATATTACATTATATTATATCATATTATATCATATTATATTATAACCTCAAAAATAAAAAGTGAATTTTTTAAGTGTTAACATAATTTTCTCTGTGGAACTCAAGGAGCAGAATAGGTTCTAATGTAAACCTGAGCTCAAAGCCATCCCACTGTTTTTATGTAATCTTACCACCTGGAACAACCTGCTTGGCTTTTCTGACCTTTAAATTTCAATGTGGAAAATTAAAATGAAAATAAAAACATTCAAATATTAAAAATACTATGTTTATGAATGTGTACTCAATGGAAGGTTCATCTCATTTGATCTCTCCAACTCTATGAGGTGTGGTAGTATTGTGTTCCACAAAATATTGTGTACCCTAATAAAATTATCTGGGGTCAGAGAACAGACAGCCACTAGACACAAACGCTAGAAAATGGTGGCACTCACACCTTTAATCCTAGCATTCCGGAGGTGGAAAATTAAAATGAAAATAAAAACATTCAAATATTAAAAATACTATGTTTATGAATGTGTACTCAATGGAAGGTTCATCTCATTTGATCTCTCCAACTCTATGAGGTGTGGTAGTATTGTGTTCCACAAAATATTGTGTACCCTAATAAAATTATCTGGGGTCAGAGAACAGACAGCCACTAGACACAAACGCTAGAAAATGGTGGCACTCACACCTTTAATCCTAGCATTCCGGAGGTGGAAAATTAAAATGAAAATAAAAACATTCAAATATTAAAAATACTATGTTTATGAATGTGTACTCAATGGAAGGTTCATCTCATTTGATCTCTCCAACTCTATGAGGTGTGGTAGTATTGTGTTCCACAAAATATTGTGTACCCTAATAAAATTATCTGGGGTCAGAGAACAGACAGCCACTAGACACAAACGCTAGAAAATGGTGGCACTCACACCTTTAATCCTAGCATTCCGGAGGTAGAAATCCCTCTGGATCTCTGTGAGTTCAAGGCCAGCAATTCAGCTGAGACCCATTCTGGATGAGGACTCAGAAGCCTCCGGTCTGAGGAAACAAGACCAGCTGAGGATCCGGCGAGGTGAGGTAGCTGTGGCTCATTCTGGCTCTCTGATCTTCCAGTGTTCACCCCAATAACTGGCCTCAGGTTTGATTTTATTAATAAGAACTTTTAAGATTTATGCTACAATGAGGTGAATAATATCCATGATTATCCTTTTCAATTTGAGGAGAATAATATTTATTTAGAAACAATAAAATTCCATAGTGTCACATAGTCTACAATATGAGGAGAAATAATTGAGCCCATGTTTTCTATCTAGAGCATACACACACACACACACACACACACACACACACACACACACACACACACCACATCATAGAATTATTGTGAACATTGAGTAGGAAGCTGAGTTTATAATTCATCACCAGACTAAATATGCTTTATAAACTGTTTCTATAGTATGCATGGGCATAAAATAATACCATAGAATTTTTCAGTTTCTTACTTAGTTATCTCATTTACAAGGCAATGGTATCATTTGCATATCTGTATGACTTGGGACATGGTGGATATACTACTAATATGTGAGGGTTTAGTATTCTACCTAACTTCAATTTTATTCATTTACCATACACATAAAATCAGTGCATAAAGAAGTCAAGAACTTTCAAAGCTATGCTTCATCAAGTGACTCATTAATCTCTAATTCACTGCCCAGGAAAAGCTTTATCTGGTTTTAACATCTCAGATTCCTCTTCACTCACTCTCCTATATAATTTAATACTCATGAGTGAATGAAAGTTCTTTTATAGAGCATTGTTGTACTCAGAAAATACAACCTAGGCATTCATGAGATTGCTGATGGAAACATAAATTGCTGAAATTTGGGGGAAGACAACTGAACAGTTGTCTACAAAGCCCTACAGGAAAGTAACAAGAGCTGAGCAAAACACCAATGTTTCACAAATTATTTTACAAATGTAAAGGGATACATGCTGTAAAACTCATCAGTGAAGTAAGTCTTATTCAACAGAGAACTAAAGACCGACCACCATAATAAATACAATGCAACATTTCTCAATAAAATGTTTACAAATCAAAGTGAACACAATTTCTTTTTTTATAGTTTAATATATTTTAATAGCAAACTTACAGGAATAGTAGAGAAAACAGACAACATTAAAAACATATACTTGCATGTAGGACAACTCAGAAAAGTATAGTGAATGGATGGAATCTACTGTATGATAAAAAAAAAATGCTACAAACACCATTTAGTTGCCGTCAATAGGAAATTTACTTATTTTTAAAAAATCCAAATGCTGGCATTGTCCAAAAAAATTTTTTTAACACGTTTATTTGTAATTGTTATAAAGTTGAACTGTTGAAATGTGTTCACTGAAACATTTTGCCTGCATTAATGCTTTACATCTTGCATTTATATTAAAAATTTATACACAAATAAAAATGGGAAAACTGCCAATACTGATTTCTGTCCCCTATTTTTCCACTCGCAATCATACCTTTTGACCCCGTGGAAAAAATAACTAACATTCAGAACTACTGATAACAGGAAGAAGAGGAAAAACATTTTTGAGAATGAAATGTTTCCCCTCATAGTGGACTCTTAAGCACGCTCTCTGTGTATGCGGCGTGCTAGCTGGATACCTTTTGGCATAATTGTTACACGTTTGGCATGGATAGCACACAGGTTGGTATCTTCAAAAAGTCCAACCAGAAAGGCCTCACTTGCTTCCTGCAAAGCACCAATAGCTGCACTCTGGAAGCGCAGATCTGTTTTGAAGTCCTGAGCAATTTCTCACACCAGACGCTGGAAGGGGAGCTTGCGAATCAGTTCAGTGGGCTTCTGATAACGTCTGATTAAACGGAGTGCCACAGTACCAGGCCTGTAATGATGAGGTTTCTTCACCCTTCCAGTAGAGGGCGCACTCTTGTGAGTGGCTTTAGTAGCCAGTTGTTTCCTGGGTGCTTTACCACAGGTGGATTTGCAGGCAGTCTGCTTTGTACGAGCCATGGTATGGGCACCTCCTTACTTACCCTGCTTCTCCTTCAGCTGGAGCTCTGCAAGCGAGAGGCGGCGCTGGCGTTAGGGAGGCGGCAGCGCGGGGACGGCTGCGAACACTGAACACAGTTTCTAAAAATCCACAGATGGAAATATGGTTCAGCATAAGCAAGCCAATAAATGCAATACAACAAATATCAAGCTTAAAGTGGGGAAACCATGTGACTATCTAAATGGAAATAGAATATGCCCTTTAAATTGATATTCAATATCACTTCATAATGAAATTCCTTTGAGAAATTAGACCTAGAATAAATAGACCTCAATATGATTAAAGATATACAGGACAAATTTATAGCTGGTATAAAAATAGTAAGGAGAAATCTGAGGCATCTCCTAAAATCGGGAATAGGAATGATCGTTCTTTCAAGTCTAGTGCTGGAATTCTTAGACAAAGGAGTAAATTAAGAAACACTAGAAAAAGGATAAAATAGAAAGGGAGAAATCAGCTTAGCCCTTTTTGCATATTATATACTTTAAAAAGCCTAAATACTCGTTAGAAAACTATTTAACTTAATAAACACTTTTTAATTTTTTTCAGGATACAAATGCAACATATAGTAATCATTAACTTTTCATGTAAGGAAGATGTGGCTTAGCAGTGAAGAAGAGTACTTGTTTTCATACACAGGACCAGAGTTCAGTTCTATAGTTCACAATCACCAATAATTACAGCTCCAGGATTTCCAAAACCCAATTCAGGCCTCTGTGGACACATATGTATGAATACATTAACAGTTTAAATGAGTATATTTTCTAATAGAAATAATGAATACTTAGAAAAAAATAAAAAAAAACACTCACGTTCACTTTGCCTCCTCATAAATAACTACTAATAAACTTAATTGAGGGATTAGAAGACACAAACAATGAAATTTTAACAGCCCTAAAAAAATTAAAGAAACAACCAGAGATGATAAGACATTCCATGTTCAGGGATTGAAAGAATATTGTGAGACATTGGCCAGGGATGAAGGCAGGTTAACTGCAGATCTTCACGTTTTTCTCCTCTCCTCCAAATCCAATACCCCAGTCTCATCCCCAAGTATGCCTGCTGTAGCTGCTTCTTTCTCTCTGCCCCAATCCCCGGGAAACTAAGCAGATGATGGTGGAACACTCCACTTTCTTCCCTCTTAGGGATCCCCTTAGCCCTGCCTCCTAGCCCATTCCTAAGTGTAAGTTTCCCAATACCTAGAAACACATTTTACCTGGGACCCCTGGTTGCCACAGCTATAAGAATTCCAGAAGAATTTTCAGTGAGGCAACACACAGCCACCACACTCTCAGTAGAACCAGAGATGTCAACAGAAGCCAAGGAATGAAGCACCTACCCAACAAAGATCAGATAGTAGAATTACAGTCTTCCAAACCCACATACCTAGACACGAGTGTAAAAACACAATCAATAATATCCAGTATAACATGTGTCCACTAGATCCCAGCAACCTCCCAGAGTAGGGCCTGAGAATTGCAATATAGCTGAAGTGCAAGACAAAAAAACTTAAAATCGCTTTTTTTAATATGATAGATTTCCTTAAAGAGGAAATGAATGAGTCCTTTAAAGAAATTTATAAAAACATAAGCAAACAGTGAAAGAAAACAAATAAAACAGTTTAAGACCTGAAGTGGAAAGAGAATCAATAAGGAAAACCCAAACTGAGGGATATATGGAAGTGAAAAATTTAGGAACTCAAAAAGGAAACTCAGAGGCAAGCCTTACTAATAGAATGCAAGAGATGAAAGAGAAGATCCCAGGAATGGAATATTGAATACATGATAGAAGAAACAGATACCTCAGTCAAAGAAAAGGTTAAATCTAAAAAAATACTAATACAAAACATTGAGAAAATGTGGTACATTATTTTAAAAAAAGAGTAAATCTAAGAGTAATAGTAATAGATGAAAGAGAAGAAACTCAAGTCAAAGGTTCAGAAAATATTTTCAACAAAATCTTTGAAGGAAATTTTCCTAACCTAAAGAAAGAGATGTAATATCAAGATACAAGATGCATACAGAACACCAAATAGACTGAAGCAGGAAAGAAACTCCCCTCCACACAGAATAATCAAAATACTAAATGTACAGAACAAAAAGAAAAAAGATTACTAAAAGTTACAAGAGGGAAAAGACCAAGTTACATATAAAGACAGACTTACTAGAATAACTCCTGGCTTGTCAATGAAACTCTAAAAGCCAAGGGCCCAGGCAGATGTTCTACAAACTCGGAGACACCACAGATACCAACCCATATACACCCAGCAAAACTGAATCACAATAGATGGAGAAATAAATCATTCCATAATCAAGGCCTGCAAAACCAGCTCTACAGAAGGCACTAGAAGGAAAACATTAAGCAAAGTGGTTACAATACCTAAGAAAACACAAGAAATAAATAATCGCAGACCAACAAATCAAGAGGGGAAATACACACACACACAAACACACACACACACACACACACACACACACACACACACACACACACCACTACCACCACAGCAAAACAACAACAGAACAGGAATCAACAAACACTGTTCAATGATAACTCTCAACATCAGTAGCCTCAACTCTCCCAACAAAAAGACATAGAATAACAGAATAGTTATGAAAACAGGATCCATGCTTCCGCTGTATCTGAGAAATACACTTTAATATCACCTTGGGTTAAAATGATGGAAGAAGGATGTTAGAAGCAAATGGTCCTAAGAAACAAGCTGGGGTAGTCATTTTAATATCTCACAAAATAGCAACGCCAAAACTAATCAGAAGTGATAGGGAAGGACACTACATACATACTCATCAAAGAAAAAAATCCACCAAGAAGACATTGCAATTCTTAACATCTATACATCAAACACAGTGCATACAAGTTCATGAAAGAAATACTACTACAACTTAATTTACATATTGATACTCACAAACTGAGAGTGGGAGACTTAAAGACCCTGCAAATGCCAATAAACTGGTCATCCAGATAAAAAAAATTGAGCAGTGAAATGCTGGAACTAACTGGTATTATAAATCAAATGGACCTAACATATTTACACAGCATTTCACACAGACACAAAAGAATATATCTTCTTCTCAGAATCTCATGGAACTTTCTCTGAAATTGATCACATACTTGGACATAAAACAAGTCTCAAAAGATACAAAAAAAATTGAAGTAACGCCCTGCATCCTTTGCGACCACCATGGATAGAAGCTGGATTTCAACAACAACAGAAAGTTTACAAACTCATGGAAACTGAACAACTCACTACTGAATGAAACAAGGGGTCAAGACAGAAGTTAATAAAGAAATCAATGAAGATATTTCTACATAATGAAGGTATTTCTAAAAGGCGAGCTCATCATACTAAGTGTCTACATAAAAAATTGGAGAGATCACAGCACAATTGAAAGCTCTAGAACAAAAAGAAGTAACCACACCTAAGAGGGGTAGACAGCAAGACATAATCAAACTGAGGACTGAAAATCAATAAAATAGAAACAAAGAGAACAATACAAAGAATCGGTGAAACAGAGTTGGTTCTTTGAGACAGTCAACAAGATAGACAAACCCTTATCCAAACTAGCTAAAAGACAGATATCAAATATCGAAATTAACAAAATCAGAAACGAAAAAGGGAAATAACCACAGAAACTGAGGAAATCCAAAGAATCATTAGGTCATACTTTAAAAAGCTACATTCCACAAAATTGGAAAATCTAAAAGAAATGAATAAGTTTATTGATACATACCACTTAACAAACTTTTTAACAAGATTATATAAGCAATTTAAACAGACTAATAACCCCTAGTGAAATAGAAGCAGTCAAAAAAGTCTCTCTACCATGATCAAGAAGACTTCATTCCAGAAATGAGGGGAACAACACCTTTCACAATAGCATCAAATAATTTGAAATGTTTGGGGGGTTATCTTTAAACAAGCAAGTGAAAGAATTACATAATAGAAAAATTAAAGACATTGAAGATAGAAATTGAAGAAGATACCAGATGGAAAGATCTTCTGTGATCGTGGATAGGTAGTATTAATATAGTAAAAATGGCCATCCTATCAAATGCAATATACAGATTCAATGCAATCTTCATCAAAAATCCAACACAATTCTTCACTGATCTTGAAAGGACAATTTTTAGCTTCATATGGAAACACGGAAACACACACACACACACACACACACACACACACACACACACACACACACACACAGAGTTAAAACAATCTTGAGTCACCATACCCAGCCTCAAATTGTACCACAGAGCTATAATAATAGAAACAATGTGGTACTGGTACATAAACAGGTATATTTATAAATGGAATCAAATTGAAGGTCCAGACATAAATCCACACAACTATGGTAACCTGGTTTTTTATAAAGAAACCATAGACACAGCCTGGAATGAGGGGAATAACATCTTTAATAAATGGTGTTGGTCAAACTGGATGTCTGCATGTAGAAAAATCCAAATAGATCCATACTTATTACCCTGCACAAAACTCAACTCCAAATATACCAAAGACCTCAACAGAAAGTCAGATACATTGAACCTGATAGAAGAGAAAGTGGAGAATAGTGTTGAACTCCTTGACAGAGAAAAAAGCATTTTGAACAGAACACCATCAGTGCTGATACTAAGATCAATTAATAAATGATACCTCATGAAACTGAAAAGCTTCTACATGGTAAAGGGCACAATCATTTGGATAAAGTGGCAGCCTACACAATGAGAAAATATTGTTATCAATTTCAAATCTGATAGAGGGCTAATATCCAATGAAGAACTCAATAAACTTGATATCAAGAAAGCAAATAACCCAATTTAAAAATAGGGAACAGATTTAAACATGGAATTCTCAAGAGAGGAAACTCAAATGACTGAGAAACAGTCAAAGAATAGTTCAACATCATTAGTCATCAGGGAAATGAAAACCAAAACTACATTGAGATTTCCTCTTACACCCTTCAGAATGGCTAACATCAATAAAAGCAAATGGCAGCTTGTGCTGGCAAGGATATGGAGGAAGAGGTGCTCACATACATTGCTGATGGGACTGTAAACTTGTAGAGTCACTATGGAAATCAGTGTGATGTACAGCTGCTATGGAAATCAGTGTGACGGTTCCTCAGGAAGATGGGAATTGCTCTCCCTCAAGATCCAGCTATACCACTCTTGGGCATGTACACAAAGGATGCTTTCATCATATCACAGAGACTGTTGCTCATCCATGTTCTTTGCTGCTCTATTCATAATAGCCAAAAATTGTAAACAATCTAGATGTCTCTTGACAGAAGAATGGATAAAGAAAATGTGATTAATTTACACAGCAGAATATTACTTTGTGCTTTTAAAAAAATGAAATCAGAAAAATGATAGAACTAGAAAAAAATCATCCTTGGTGAGGTAACCCCTACCCAGAAAGACAAATACAGTTTTGTATTCACTTATATGGTGATATTAGCTGTTAAGTCAATGATAACCAAGCTACAATCCATAGAACTACAGAAATTAGGTATAGAGTAAGGGACTGGGGGAACAGACTGATGTCCATAGGAAAGAAAAATTGAATAGATAGCTGTGGATAGATGATATGCTAGTGCAATGGTGGCACAAGATTTGTGAGAGTCACCAACCAATATGTGGACTTAAGGCCCACTCCAAGAGATGGAACCTATACTTGGCACTGTTTAAGTGACCAAGAACCTGAGACTAGATATTTCAGGGACCTCGGGTAAAACCAAATATGCTGTTTTGACAAAGATTAAAGTAGCAATACCATAATTTCTAATAACATTCTTCTATATTAATAGATCAGTGTCTTTCTCAAACATCGTGAGATAGTCTTCCTCCTGTAACAGATGGCAAGTATGAAGACCCACAGCCAGACATTGTGCAGAGAGTGAGAGACTTTGGAACACACAGGACTAAAAGGGATGTCTCCATCAAATCATCCCTCAGGACTCAGGGAACCCCTCAGAAGAGGAAATGGAATGAGTGTAAGAGCCAGTGGTGATATAGGACATCAAGGCCCTTGAAATCAACAGTCCTAATGTACATATGAAGTCACAGAGACTGAGGCAGCATGCACATGGCCTGCACAGGTCTGCACCAGATGGGATCCTAGAGCTGAAAGAGTGGACACATGACCCCATCCACAACCAAGAAACTATCCCAATTGATGACCACTTGCAAATGAAAATTTAGTTTTCCCCAAAGGAATCTCACTGGGAAAACAAACTACTCTTAAGCGTAGGCTCAATACCCAGCAGTGGGTGGCCAACAGAAGAAGAACTCATTGGGGTAATTGGAGGTTCCTCATCTCACAATGTCATGTCTGAGCCTTTTTTAAATCTGTCTTAAAATTTTGTTTATTGTCTTTATTTTTCTTCTCTATTTTCACCCTATATGTTCTCTGTATATGTATTATCGCTTCCAGTTTAGTGTTTTTGTAGGATTCCTGAGTGTGCAGATGAGTTGATCTCTGTTCCTTATGCCTCCTCTTCAATTCTTTTTTTCTGTTTGTTTTGTTCAATTCCAATGTGTTAGTTTTTGTTCTGTCTTTTTAATTTTATTACTATCTCTTGTCTTCTAGTGAGAGACAGAAAAGGGGTAGATGTAGATGGGAAGGGAATTCGGGAAGAACTAGAAGGAACAAAGGAGGAGAAACCTAGGCAAAGATTTAATAGACAGTTCTCCAAAGACCAGATGACCAATAAATGTATGGAAGAAAAGATAGTTAGAGGGCCTTGTGAGAAGGATAATCTGCCAGAGTGGCCAAGAAAGAAACAATTGCATAAATGAGAGGAAAGTGTGATAGAAATCTACATGGAATAGGAAGAAATAGTTTCTTTCCTCTTTTATATTTTTCAGTTTGGGCAGTAGCAGAGACTGGCCTGAAGGCATCCTCCATATAAAGCAAGTGCTATTCTCTGAGCTAAAGGTCCAGATTCCCAGTCTTGCTGGTGTGTTGTTGTGTGTATTTGTGTGTGCAATGAGATCAAGTCACTAACACATTTGCTTCTTTGCTGGCTCCTTATTAAATTGCAGGTTCTAGGCAGGCAGGGATTGTACCATGCTTCATTTACATTAGTCACATTTCACTGTCCAAAATATGTGTTAAACAAATGGTAAGTGATTAAATATGTTGTCCACTATGGTGGTCCTAGTCCAAGGCATGATGTATATATCCTTACAACTCATTAGGTGCATTTCTTTGTACCTTTATTTGTTTTCTCTGTCTAATTGTGAAGCTCCACATCTCTGCATTCTGAAGAGCTGGCCTGATAACGGTGTATAATCAGTTGAGAATGCATTGCCTTTCTTTGTTGTAAGCTAGGCATGACGTGAAACAAATGGCAAGCAATAAAATGAGCAGGGAGAGGAGAATCAAGGGATGACGGAGGGAGGCTCAGTATGGGACATGTGACTATGTAAAGGTTGCTTTGCATCCGGAACTCCATTTTCTTTGGCTGATAAAATGAGGTTGTTTTGATGTATCTTGTATCAGTCACCTTTCATGTTCTGTGACAAAACATCTGACAGATGCAATTTAAGATAGGAGGGATTTGTCTGCTCGCATAGCTTAACATCACAGTCCATCACAGCGGTGCAAGCATGGGGACAGGAGGTTGATGCATCTGGTCACATTGTACCCACTCACAATCAGAAAAAAAGAGTGATGAATGCTGGTTGTCAGCTGGGTGTCTCCTTTGCATGCAGTCTGCTTTCTCAGTGTAGAGAGTGGTGCCACCCACATTTAGGCTGAGTCTTCCTAGCTCAGTGAACCTAATTGAGAAATGTCCTCAAAGACATGATCAGGAGTTTGTTTCCTTGATGACTGTAAGTCTCATCAAAATGTCAAATGAGATCATCTATCACAAGTCTCTTAACTTTAAGATCCTATGATTTAAAAAGCTATACCTTTACTTTTTTTAGTCTCCTAAGTTTCAGATAAGGAGTAAGAGCCCCCAAAGAAAACTTCATTTATCAGAAATGTAAGGCATCATACAATTAGTACACAAATGTCCAAAGAGACAAAACAGGTTTCCATGAAAAACCTCCTCCCTTGCCACTGCTTAATAAAGACACTAAGTATTGGAGTGCCATGGGCAAAGATTACAGGTTATTAGCTTCCTTCCAGTTAAGAGGACACATGCTAATTTGCATTTCTGAATATGCATGAGCAGCTTTCAGCTGACGAAAAATTTTGCCAGTTGTGACAAGGCCTTCACCAAAACTGTGACATGAGTGTTAGTGATGAGGATGTGGAGCTTCCTTCTCAGCAGGAAGGCTGGGGGCGAACATCTCACTTTCTAGTAAGACCTAAAACAAAATCAGTTTCTACTGGCTTCCCTTGGCACTGGGGCTCAGAGTGGCATGGCTAACACATTCTGCTTTAAAGGAAAGTGGGAAGAATGCTGAAATGAAGGCTGGAGGACTGGAGAACAAATCTACTAGTAGTTATCTGTTCTGAGAAACAAGCCACTGAACTTTTTCCAATTTAAACGATACAAAACTAAGCTGGTACATACATATATGGGGTGCCATGCACTGTTTCAATGCATGACTATACTGTACAATGTTCAAATCAGGAAGAACACACTCCCCTCTTCAAACATTTATCAGTTCTTGCAGTAAAACTATTCAAAATCATCTCTCCTAGTATTCTATTTTTAATATTGTTTTAAATTAAAACATAATTACATCCTTCCACCTTTCCTTCCTCCAACCCCTCCCTCCCTTACTTCCTCTTAAATTTATAGCCGCTTTTTTTTATTATTGATATATATATATATGTGTGTGTGTGTGTGTGTGTGTGTGTGTGTAGATAGATAGATAGATAGATAGATAGATAGATAGATAGATAGATAGATAGATAGATAGATAGATAGATATGCAACCTGTTGAGACCATTTAATAATGCTTTTATGTACATGATTTCAGGGCTGACAATTTTGTATTATATAGTCATTATGAGTTTACCCTTAATGAAGATTATTTCTCCCTTTATCAGCAGTTATTCATTTCCTGATATTTTTTATCTAAATTAGATTTCCGACATTACTATATCTGTTAAGATTACCATTGTTCATGTCTGGTATAGGTAACCACATTGTTGTGGTATCATGGGTATAGTTTCCCTAACATTTCTTCTGGTTTTCTGATATGCATTATATATGTTATTATCTATAACCACCTACTGTACAATAGCACGTCAGAATAGTCCTGTATATCTGTAATTTCATCAGTCTTTCTCCATCTCTACTCTCTCAAGCCTCTGGCAATGACTTTTGATCTAAACTTTTATGAATCCAACTTTTGTCTTAAATTTCACATGTGGGTAAGACCATATGGAAGCTCTAACTTAATGTTCTGGAAAAACTCTGCTTCCCATAATAGCTACAGTGATTCACTTTGTCAGAATTCTCTTTTTTATACATTATCACCAGCACTTACTACTATGTATCTTTTTCTAACAACTGGAGTGAAGTAGTATCTCATAATGTTGGAAATTTTTTTATATATGAATGATCAAAATGTACAATTTTCCACCATTGAATCTTTTTAATGAAAAACGTTTGTTGAAATCTATTGTGAGATTTGAAAAACTGGAGACAGGAATTCCTGGAAGTTCATAGGCGTAACCTACCATGCGCAGTGGTAAACAACAAAGCCATCATGGCTCAAATAAGTGAGTACCAACACCTAAGGTTATCTTCAAACCTCCACACACATGCATTCTGTGACACAACACATGTACAATTGAAAAATTGGACTCCACAGAACATTTTGAACCTTAATGTGTAAATAATACAAGTAATGTGCAACTATAAAATACAGATGTTGACACTAACTTTTTGTTTAACTGAAAAAGCCTGAAACATCAACAAATCATTGATGTTCCATGTCTTTGTTATTTTTGATATCCAAAGTAGACTGAGGTAAAAACAATATTATGAACTAGGCAATTAGGCATTCATTCAAAAGCTGAGTTAAGCTGATATGGAAAATTCAGTCAACATGGTCCACAAGAGACCTTCTGCAAGTTTAAAGTAACACATATTCCCAAGCAAGAGGCAGCATGTGCCCACTTTACAAATGACAGCGTTGTTACAAAGCTGGTATACCATGTGTTCTGTTACAATCTTGAAATAGTGAAAACTCCCAGAACCTCCCTAGGCCATATGAGGCTTACAATGATTCACTCAGAGAAATAAAGGAAGGGAGCAGGATTTAGTGCCAGTGTGGGACCAGACATTCATTTCTGCAGAAGTGCTATTTTTTTTTTACTCCTTCCCCCACACCCAAGACAACAAGAATGGTGAAACAAGATACCTGGAGACAATGTCTATATTGCATAAGTATACGAGCCTTGGTTTAAAAGCATTTGATTAATTGACAGACAGTAAGTAACCTTGAGTAATTCCATAGATATGGTCATCATATAAATACGCCTCATCGGAGGCATTGGGCTCAGGGAAGCTTCAAGCCAAGGAATGCCAACCAAGTATGCTCCATTCTCTTGGTTCAGCTATGATTTACCATAGATGGAGTGCTTTTAAAATGACAAATATTAGTTAATAACATAGGTGACATCATAAGCTTACTGATTCCTAGGGTCACTCAACAAGATGAGTCACTATAGATCAAATGTTCATGCCGTAGAGAAAGGCTTCATAACCCTTAGCACCAGGAATTTAAGAAAGTGCATAACTAACTGCTCTTCTCAAGTTAATATTACTTCTTATTACTTCTTCCTGGGTGACTGCCAAGGCTTATCATGTGTCTTACATGATTATATATATATATATATATATATATATATATATATATATATATATATATATATACCTATTTTTCAAACTGGAAGGAAAATAATAAAACGAAATCCAACCTGGATGTGGTAACACACACATGCAATCCCAGCACATGGGATACTGAGGCAGGAGATCACCACGAGTTTGAAAGTGGCCTGGGCTATACAGTGAGTTCCAGGCTACCTTATCTATGTGATGGACTCTATCTAAAAGTAAACACAAATTCAATTATTTTATTTCTTTGTTCCAAAAGCTTAGAAGTAGTTGGACCTCCCATATACAAGAAACAGAGTGGTAACATTTAAAAGCCGAGTCTTCCATAAAAATGCAATAACAACACTGGTAAAAAGGATGGTCAAAACTAACTTTTGCACAGCCCTTGGAATTAACCAAAGCCTCACATTGATCTGAAGAAAAACTTCTAGATCTGGACAGAGTAGGGGACTGGATTTAACTTATCCAGTCTCTATTGTTCTCTTCCCAATACCATGCTAGCTTTGAAAAATTGAATGGATTTACAGTTCTGAGATTTGTTAACACCAACAGTGTTAGTCACTGAAGGAGATAAAATTAGAAAAGGTTCTTCATTTTGACCCTACCATCTCATGTCCTGTGTACATATACCACTTGAGATTTCTTCAACATTTCTATTTCCTCTCTAGCTTTTATACACATAGCACTTCTGCCTGGGATGCTCTAATTTCTCCAAAAGACATTCTTCAAGTTTCAGTTCAGATGTCAATAGTTAAAATAAGCATCTTCTGGCAGTTTTCGATACACAAAAATACATTCTACAGCACAGTCCCACAAACCTTCCTTTTTTAACCCCTGCTATAGATCTGACTTGTGGTTAGACAACCATCGATAAACCCTGAGTCATGGAACAACAAACCGGTGTTCTAACAGCATCTGGTAACCCAGGAGCTTCTATGCATTTAATACAGATCCTGTTCACTACAAGAGTGCTTGCTAGACACAGGAGCAACAGTCTTCCTTGTGCATACTTTAATCTGCACAACCTACCTTGGTAAATTTAAGTAGAATAGGTGACTTCTAGGACAGGAATATATTTTCCTACAGTCCTAAGGTTGGGAAGTCTCAGATTGGTATGCCAGCTTCTCCAGGTCCTGATGGAAACTTTTCATAGCTGGTAGACAGCAGCTTTCTTGCTATATTATTACCTGAGCTTTCCTGGGTGCCTGCAGATGGAGACCATCAGAAAGAGGGAGAGAGACAGAAACAGAAAGCAATGTCTACTTGTTATAAGGAAACCAATTCTGTAAGATTAGGACCCTTATGACCTTGTTTAACTTTAATTATCTACTAAAGACTAAATTATCTCCTAAAACCTAATTATCACACTGGGGATTCAGTCTTCAATATAGACACTTTGTGGGAATGTAATGCTCATCACAATAATCTACAGCAGTGTATCCTGCTGTAACCAGGTATAACAGTAATAAATAGAATATAATATCCTTATTAAGTCTGATTCCAATCACTTTTATGCTGCCACAGTTTGGAGATTGTGGCTTGACCTTGCTCTCTGAGCTGAATTCCCACGGTCAGTAAAATATGCCAATTTCTCATCAGGTAATCCAAAAATCAGCTTCCACTTCACAAATCTCCTCATTTTGCATAAGGAGCCTCTTGTCCCAACATGACATGAGTAGAAATAGAAATGTACCAATTAAATGATTGTTCTGTGTATCAAAATCCTCATTGGAATATGTTGGGCAGGAAGCAATTTTCTCCTCACTTATTTTCATGAATATACATGACTGAAATGTTGAAAACAAATACACATTAGTTGCAGTCTATATCCAACATGAAAGTATATCTAATTTATCTTTTTTTTTTCTTTATAGCCTGGGGTTAAAAAAAAAAACATGAATGGAGAAAGATGGTAAAATCACCAAATATTTATAAACTACTTAGCAGTTTAGAAAGAACATGCATGCACTGGTGGAGGAGTTATGTTAACTATCAGGGTTTCACAGATAGGACTCTGAGATGCTAATTTCTCCCAAGATAATTCAACTGTTACATTACCTGTAGATTTAAATAATCCCCTCTATTAATTTTGGAATCTGAGCTTCTCTCCTATCCTTAGATGCCTCTGAAAATCCAAAGCTTAATTTTTATTTTGCCATGTATTGCATATATAAATTTGACACATATTAATTTAATGCATCTGCTCACAACAATCTTGTAAGCTGGAGGTAAAAAAAATTGAGGATGAGGATTTGGGGTGATTAACTCACAGAAGGCCTGGGGTGATAGAGCTTAATTGTAAGCATCAGAAATCCGTCAGCACAGGATTCACAGAGCCCTGGGCTCCATGGATTCTGCTTTCCTGATGATTGGCAGGTTTTCAGGTTTTACCGGGCTTTCTTGTCTTATGTCATTTTCTCTCTTCATTTCCAGCTGGGAGAGTGAACCCCACCCCTGACCTTGCCTGTTATCCACTCCTCGTGTTGTCTATTTTCTCATTGCTGTGACACAGGAAGGAGGGATTTATTTTGATTCACAGTTCAAGGGTACAGTCCATCTTGGCAGGAAAATCATGGTATAGGAGCTAGACGTGGCTGCTCTTATTTCATTCACAGTCAGGAAGCAAAGAAAAATGAATGTAAGCTCTCTACTAGTGTTCTTCTTTTTATTCAGTCCAGGATCCCATTCCATTGAAAGTTGCTACCATATTCACTGTGGGTCTACCCTTCTCTGTTGAGCCTCATGGAAATTCCCTCTCGGCCATCTTGAAGATGTGGCTCCTATCTGATTGCAAATCCAGTAAAGTTGATCATTAAAATCAGCCACCACACTTGAGCAACTTAAGCCCAATCATCAGGCCACTTAGGATCCTCATTCCGGGCTTCTTTTTATATCCAATCATGATCTGAAAATATCTAGCCATAAATGATACCATATTAAATACAAACTATATTTATATTAAAAATTCTGGTGTCAGAAAGACAAACATGCTATGTACTCACTTATAAGTGGATATTAGCTGTAAATTACAGGATCACCATGCTACAATCCACAGTAACAGAGAGGCTAGGATGCACTAGGGTAAGGGCGGTACAGAGATTGTGGAAGTGGACAACCAATGACTGTTCCAGCCTCAGACCTATGCCATGAGAGTGAACCCTACCCCTGACCCTGCCTAGAGCACCAGGACCCAGAGGCTGCATGGCCCAGAGACCTAGGATAGAACCAAACAAAACTGGAGGGAAAAAAAGTCAATATAATGATGCCTAACAATATTATGTAATACTTATAGATTGGTGCCTAGCCTGATTGTCATCAGAGAGGCTTCATCCAGCATCTGATGGAAACAGATGCAGAGCCCATAGCCAAACACTAGGCTGAGCTTGGGTAATCCTGATGAAGAGAGAAAGGGAGGATTGTAGGAGCCAGGGAGGTCAAAAACATCACAAGAAAACCCAGACTCAACTAACCTGGCTCATAGGAGCTCATAGACACTGAACTGAAACCAGAGAGCATGCATGGGACTGACCTAGGCCCTCCGCATGTATATGACAATTGTATAGCTTGGTCTTTTTGTGGGACTCCTAACTGTGGGAACAAGGGCTGTCTTAGAATTTTTGCTGGCTTTTGGAACCCTATTCCTTATATTGGGTTGCCTTGCCCAACCATAATACAAGGGGAGGTGGTTAATCTTACTGAGACTTGATATGCCAGGTTTTGTTGATATCCATGGTGGGGAGGTGCTGCCCTTTTCTAAATAGAGAAAGAGAAGGAGAGCATTTAGACCAGCAGAGGGCAGATGGGTAGAGAGAGAGTGGGAGGAAAGGATAGAGGGGAAAATGTGGTTGGGATATAAATAAATAAATAAAATTAAAAAATTAAAAAAAAGCCTCTGGTGTCAGTAGGAATTTAAAAGGTAGGTCAAAACCTGGGCGGGGGGGATTTATACTTAGAATATGTAAAGAATCCCTACAAATCAATAATTAAAAAATACTTTTCTAAAAGCAGTTTAAACATTGATAGGAACTTCAAAACATAGGTTTTGCCGGGCAGTGGTGGTGCATGCCTTTAATCCCAGCACTCGGGAGGCAGAGCCAGGTGGATCTCTGTGAGTTCGAGGCCAGCCTGGGCTACCAAGTGAGTTCCAGGAAAGGCGCAAAGCTACACAGAGAAACCCTGTCTCGAAAAACCAAAAAAAAAAACAAAAAACAAAACAAAAAAAAAAACATAGGTTTCGGTGATTGCCAAACCTGAAACTGTGTTAAGTTCATTTGAACCAGGAAAAGAAAGTTAAAATATCATTCAGACCTAGTCTTAGAGTCAATCCTCTAAGGTAACACTTCTGACAACAGTATACTGTAGACACGGGAGCATTGGAAACTCCCTGGTCTTCTCTTGGGAGTACACAGTCAGAAGCATCTGTGATAGTTGAACAACATGACTCCCATAGTGCACAGATGTCACTTCTAGACGTATAACCAGAGGAAATATTTATACAAAGATTTAATATTATTCCTCCAAATATCTTTTAGTTGGGTCTTCATTTTTCCCCAGCAGAAGATGAAGACTGAGTATTAGCAGCAGGAATTTGGTTTTACTTTACCCTCAGACTTGTCCTCAAATACTAAAAGTGCCATATTATATTTTTATTTAAAAATAAATTAGAGGGTCTAGTCTGGTCCCATGAGTGTTCCACAGCTATCAATCTATAGTTTGTGAGTTCCTATGGGCTTGGTTCAATTGTCCCTGTAGATTTGCCCATTAATATCCTGAAACCCCTTGCTCATATAATCCCTCTTCCCCTTCTTCAACTGGACTCCAGGAGCTTAGCCTGGTGCTTGGTTGTAGACCTCTGTATCTGCTTTTATCACTTACTGGAAGAGGGCTCTATAATGACAGTTAGGTTATTTACCAATCTGATTATCAAGGTAGGCCAGTTCAAGCACCTCACCACAATAGCCGATAGTCTAATCTGGGGTCATCCTTGTGGGTTCCTAGGAATTTCCCTAGCACCAGATTTCTCTTACCCCATAATGTCTCCCTTTATTAAGATATCTCCTTCATTGCTCTCCCACCCCAACACTCCCCCAGCTCAACCATCCCATTCTCTCATGTTCTAATCCCCCATCCTTTTTCCTCTATTGCCCCACCTCATCCCCAGTTTACTCATGGAGATCTCCTCTGTTTCCCCATCCCAACATGATCCTTATGTCCCTCTTAGGATCCTCCTTGTTTCCTAGCTTCTCTGGTTATGGTCTGATTATCCTTTGTTTTACATCTAGCATCCACTTATGAGTGAGTACATACCATGTTTGTCATTCTGAGTCTGGCTTACCTCACTCAGGATGATATTTTCTAGTTCCATCCATTTGCCTGCAAATTTCATTATGCCATTGTTTTTTACAGCTGAGTAATAATCTATTGTGTATATGTACCACATTTTCTTTATCCTTTCTTCGAGTGAGGGACATCTAGGTTGTTTCCAGGTTCGTGCTATTACGAATAATGCTGCTATGAACATAGCTGAGCAAGTGTCCTGGTGGTATGATTGAGCATTCCTGAGGTATATGACCGAGAGTGGTATTCTTGGGCCCTGAGGTAGATTGATTTCCAATTGTCTGAGAAGTCACCATACTGATTTCCAAAGTGATTGTAGATGTAACCAATCGTCTTATTAAAATAAGAAACACAGAGCCAATGTAAAAGAGAAAGCCGAGAGGTCAGAGCTCAGAGATAAAATCTTACCTCCTGCAGTGCTCCTAGCTTCCCCGAGAGAGAGCTACTTCCTGTTTGTCTGTGTTTAAATAGTCTTTCTGTTCTGCCTTCTCATTGGTTCTAAACCCAACCACATGACTGCCTCATCACTGCCTGTAAGTACCGCCCTCCAGGTCTTAAAGGCATATGTCTCCAATACTGGCTGTATCCCTGAACACACAGAAATCTATCTAGCTCTTCTAACCATCACGCCCTTGCTAGGCCTCTAATAGCTCTGACCCCATGGCAACTTTATTTATTAACATAAAATTAAAATCACATTTCAGTACAAATAAAATATCACCATATTTCCCCTTTTCTATTTTAATAAAAAGAAAAAAGGCAAAAGGCTATAACTAACAAAAGAAAAACTATATACAAAAGTACAATAACTATAAACAATATATACAAGTAACAAATACCTAAACGATGTCTAGTCCATTTGTATTTGACAAATCAGAGAAAATAATTCCCTTATCTATCCTATTTTAGTAAGTCCAAAATGTATCTAATTCACTTTCTATCCTAATTAATCTTCAACTATAACTAACTAATCTTCAACTCCCTCAGAGACCCCAGAAGGAAATAATATTAGCTAACAAAAATAAAAACAGGAAGTGCACAAAAGCAACTTCCAAAACTTTTGTGAGTTGACAGAAACAGCCAGCTACCTGGACAGTCACCTGAGGTTTCTCTGCAGTGTTGGGGCATCATCTTCAACCTATAGGCTTATCGTATCTGACAGACTCATTTGTGAAGTAGGTTGTACACAAGGTCAACAGTTCAACCTCACATTGGGTGAGAGCAGTCCATGTACCAGAAACACCTGAATTCCACTAGTGTCATATCATGATTCAGGATTTTAAATTCTGGAAATTGTTGATGGTTTTTGAATTCAGCTGTCCATTCTTCCTGGCTGTGTATATATGGCTTCATCTCAGCATCCCCTTCTTCTCCACATCCCTCTATTAAATGCCAGTCTACTATTGAGAGGCGTGAGCTTTCAGTTGCTGTTCCATTGCACAACAGAAGCCATCGGCCCACTGCCTGTTCAGCTGTCTTCGAAGAAAAGGACACTGTACCTTTTCCGGATTGTGAAGGCCACTTCAGGGATGGTGCCATATTGTCCTGGCCTCAGAAGATGCCTTTTGATAAAGCCATAACCACACTTTTTTTGGCAGGAATCGGTAGTCCTTTGTTTCGTGTTCTGTCTGTCCATTTTTTCTTGTTGATTCGAAGATACTTTGTTGTCCAGTGGCTAACTTTTGCCACAATGAAAGTTAACTCCATATGCAGTTTCTTCAATGCCCATATTTTCTCTGAAGTAGATTGGTACTGCTAGGAGCCGACATGTCTCAAAAAAGAAAAATTTCTAAGTTATTAAAACATTTTAAATGCCATATTCGGTAGATCTCTGAAGGGTTTGAAGATGACCTGTCTAAAATATATCTGCTCAATTTTTAAAACATATCTAATATGACTACAATTTCTATTGTAATGTCTAACTACTAACTTTCATTTCTTTATATCCTAATAGTTGGTAATAATGTAAAGTATTTAAAACTAGTAATTATCTTTTTCTTTTCTTTTCTTTCTTTCTTTCTTTTTTTTTAAACAAGAACCTTAAATATAACCTCCTTTGCTTAGCCTTTTTCCTAACCCTTGACAACAACTTGTAACCTACCCCCCTAAATAATGAAAATTATCCCAGACCCAAAACCCATTAAAAGAACCAAAAACCACCCGCCCCACACCACTTCTTTGGCAATGTGGGTGTCATATTCTTAAAATTGCTTCCTGCTGGGTATGGGCGAAGTTATCTTTATCCTGAAAGAAAAATTTTAGGTTAATTGTCAAATTCTAGGAAAGGTAACTATATCCTTCATTATTCCATTGTTTTTTACAGCTGAGTAATAATCTATTGTGTATATGTACCACATTTTCTTTATCCTTTCTTCGAGTGAGGGACATCTAGGTTGTTTCCAGGTTCGTGCTATTACGAATAATGCTGCTATGAACATAGCTGAGCAAGTGTCCTGGTGGTATGATTGAGCATTCCTGAGGTATATGACCGAGAGTGGTATCCTTGGGCCCTGAGGTAGATTAATTTCCAATTGTCTGAGAAGTCACCATACTGATTTCCAAAGTGATTGTACAAGTTTGCACTCCCACCAACAGTGGAGGAGTGTTCCCCTTGCTCCACATCCTCTCTAACTTAAGCTGTTATCAATGTTTTTGATCTTTTTTTCTTACTTAGATTTTATTCATAATCACAAACTTAACTCTGCAATCCAGCTAGATTTGGGAGGGGAATGGGGAGAAAATGGAACCTAGAGAACTTCAGTGAGAGTAGAGATTACAGGGTACTGTGAGCAGATGGGGTGGGGGTGCTCTCCTGAGCTACAGAAGGAATGGTCTGGTGGGTAAGAAGCCTGCAAGCTGAAAGAATTAGAGTTGTCTGCAGTCAGAAATGGTGATCTTCTTGCTGGTCTTGCCATTCCTGGACCCAAAACACTCCATGCCTTCTTTCACCTTCCCAAAGACCACGTGTTTGCCATCCAGCCACTCAGTCTTGGCGGTGCAGATGAAAAACTGGGAACCATTTGTGTTTGGTCCAGCATTTGCCATGGACAAGTATGCTTCAGGACGAAGTTTTCATCCTCAAATTTCTCTCCATAGATGGAACTGCCACCAGTGCCATTATGGCGTGTGAAGTCACCACCACGCTGGCACATGAATCCTGGAATAATCCTGTGAAAGGAGGAACCCTTATATCCAAATACTCTCTCTCCAGCGCTCAGGGCGCAGAAGTTTTCTGCTGTTTTTGGAACTTTGTCTGCAAATAACTCGAAGGAGACGTGGCCCAAGGGCTCGCCATCGGCCTTAATGTCAAAGAACACGGTGGGGTTGACTATGGCTGCAGCAAGCAGAGACAGGGGACAGCACTATCTGTAAGGCGGGGCAGTGTTTTTGATCTTAGCCATTCTGACAGGTGTAAGATGGTATCTCAGAGTCATTTTGATTTGCACTTCCCTAATGACTAAGGATGTTGAGCAATTCCTTAAATGCCTTTCAGCCATTTGAGCTTCTTTGGTTGAGAATTCTCTGTTTAGATCTGTAGCACAATTTTTAATTGGACTGTAAGGTATTTTGATGTCTAGTTTCTTGAGTTCTTCATATATTCTGGAGATCAGCCCTCTGTCAGATATGGGACTGATGAAGATCTTTTCCCATTCTGTAGGCTGTTGTTTTTTGTCTTATTTGATGTGCCTTTTGCCTTACAGAAGCCTCTCGGTTTCAGGAGGTCCTATTTATTAACTGTTGCTCTCAGTGTTTGTGCTACTTGTGTTATATTTAGGAAGTGGTCTCCTGTGTCAGTGCATTCTAGGCTCCTTCCTACTTTCTCTTCTATCAGGTTTAGTGTAGCTGGATTTATGTTGAGGTCTTTGATCCACTTGGATTTGAGTTTTGTGCATGGCGATAGATATGGATCTAATTGCAATCTTCTAAATGTTGACATACAGTTATGCCAGCACCATTTGTTGAAGATGTTTTCTTTTGTCCGTTGTACTGTTTTGGCTGCTTTGTCAAAAATTGGATGTTCATAGTTGTATGGATTTATGTCAGAATCTTCAATTCGATTCCATTGGTCCACATGTCAGTTTTTATGCTAATATCAAGCTGTTTTTATTAATATAGCTTTATAGTAGATCTTGAGGTCAGAGAGGGTAATGCCTCCAGAAGTTGCTTTATTGTAAAAGATTGTTTTAGCTCTCCTAGATTTTTTATTTTTCCATATGAAGTTGAATATTATTCTTTGGAGGTCTGTGAAGAATTGTGTTGGGATTTTGATGGGGATTGCATTGGATCTGTAGATTGCATGTGCTAAGATTGTCATTTTTATTATTTTGGGTCTACCTATCCATGATCATGGGAGATTTTTCCATTTTTGATGTCTTTTTCAATTTCTTTTTTCAAGGACTTAAAGCTCTTGTCATACAGGTCTTTCACTTGTTTGGTTAGGGTTAGCCCAAGGTATTTTATATTATTTGTAGCTATTATAAAGGGTGATGTTTCTCTGATTATTTCTCAGTCCATTTATCATTTGTGTATAGGAGGACTACTGATTTGTTGGAGTTAATCTTGTATCCTGCCACATTATTGAAGGTGTTTATCAGTTTTTGGAGTTCCCTGGTAGAATTTTGGAGTCACTTATATAGACTATCATATCGTCTGCAAATAACAAAATTTGACATCTTCCTTTCCAATTTGTATCTCCTTGATCTCCTTTTGTTATCTTACTGCTCTAACTAGAACTTTGAGTACTATATTGAATAGATATGAGGAGAGTGGAAAACCTTGTCTTTAAACCTTGTCTCTGTTCCTGATTTTAATGGAAACCCTTTAAGTTTCTCTCCATTTAATTTGATGTTGGTTGTTGGCTTGTAGTAAATTGCCATTATTATGTTTAGGTACATTTCTTGTGTTCCTGATCTCTCCAAGATCTTTATCATAAAGGGATGTTGGATTCTGTCAACAAAAGACTTCTTCAGTATCTAACGAGATGATCATGTGTTCTTTTTTCTTTCAGTATGTTTATATGATGGATTACATTGACAGTTTTTCATATATTGAACGATCCCTGCATCTCTGATCATGGTGGGTAATTTTTTTGATGTGTTCTTGGATTCAATTTGTCTTGTATAATATTAGAGGAACCAGCCTCAATATTATACATCCCAGGGGCTCAGGAGAGAGAACTACTAACGGCTAGGACTATTTTCAGGAAATAAAAACTCAGCACACCAAGCTCTATCGTCCACTTGCTTTAATTCCTCTGGCATAACATCCTTTATATACAGCTTCAGTTCTGTTCTCATGTCTAGCTGCTTTCTTGCCTGATTTCTCTCTATACTTATCTATTGCTCCCTCTAAGTTCTATCTTAATTCTCTCATCTTAATTCTGCCTCATCTAGGTCCTTTTCAGCTTTTTCTTACCCAGCTAGTACTTCCCCATCTGGCTCTTCCTCATCTTCCATCTCATTCCTCTGGTTTTTTCTCTTCTCTGTCTTGTACCCTGGAAGTACCAGTATATAAAAGGAGGGTCCGAGCTAAATTGTGTAAAGCTATTACTTAACATCCACCTCTCCTAGGCGGTGTCTCCTTGTAGAATTTACCTTAGGTCAGGAGACTTGCCTGTGCGGCTGCTATCATTGTTAGTCCTCGGAAGTTGGGCGCCTCCTGGGTGGTGTCTCCTTGTGGAATTTAAATCAGGAGACTGGCAGGTGGGCTGTCATCATAGTTATTGTTATCCTCAGAAGTTGGGCACCCACCTGGGTGGTGTTTCCTGTAGTCCTTGAAAGTGGCTAAGGGAGATAATCTGATTCCAGAGAAAGACTTTCCTGAGGCTGTTCTCCAAATACCTGGAATGTGTATGTCCAGAGAGTTATCAGTCCACACTGTTAGCCCTTCTTAGCGAAAAATCAATTGGGAAAACTATGAAGGCACACATGATTTTCATAACAGGATACAGCTGATATATGACAAGCCAAGTAACACCAAAAACTCCTTGGGATTTGGCTTCCTCTGGAGGAATTCCCTGATCCCTCCAGGTAGTGACTTTGCCATAACCAGCTGAGTTCTTATGATATATTCCTGTGGCCTGCAGCAAATTTGCCAGTATTTTATTGAGTATTTTTGCATCAATGTTCATGAGAGAGACTGGTCTGTAATTCTCTTTCTTTGTTGCACCATGGTGTGGTTTGAGTATCAGGGTAACTGTAGCCTCATTAAAAGAGTTTGACAGTGTTCCTTTTGTTTCTATTGTGTGGAACAATTTGAAGAGTATTGGTATTAGCTTTTCTCTGAAATTCAGTTAGAATTCTATGCTGAAGCCATCTGGTCCTGGGTTTTGTTGTTGTTGTTGTTGTTGTGTTTTTTTGCTGTTGTTGTTGGGAGACTTTTAATGACTGCTTCTATTTCCTTAGGAGTTATAGGTCATGATTTAATTTGGGTATGTGGTACCTATCCAGAAAATTGTCCAGTTCATCTAGATTTTCCAATTTTGTGGAGTATAGGTTTTTGAAGTATGACCTGATGTTTCTCTGGATTTCCTCATTGTCTGTTGCTGTCTCCCATTTAGTTTCTGATTTTGTTAATTTGGATAAACTCTTTCTGCCTTTTGGTTAGTTTGGAAGAGGGTTTGTCTATCTTGTTGATTTTCTCAAAGAACCAACTCTTTGTTTTATTGATTCTTTGAACTGTGCTCTTTGTTTCTATTTTTTTGATTTCAGCCCTCAATTTGATTATTTCCTGGCATCTACTCCTCCTGGGTGAGTTTGCTTCTTCTTGTTCTAGACCTTTCAGTTGTACTGTAAAGTTGCTAGTGTGAGATTCCTCTAACTTCTTTATGTAGGCATTTAGAGCTATGTACTTTGCTCTTAGTACTACTATCATGGTGTCGCATAAGTTTGGGTATGTTGTACATTCATTTTCATTAAATTCTAGGAAGTTTTTAATTTCTTTTTTATTTCTTCCTTGACCCAGTGGTGATTCAGCTGAACATTTTTCAGTTTCCAAGAGTTTGTAGGCTTTTTGTAATTTGGGTTGTTGTTGTTGACTATAAGCCATGGTGGTCTGATAAATTACAGGAGGTTATTTCAGTTTTTTTTTTCATCTGTTGAGATTTGCTTTATCATCAATTTTAGAGAAGGTTCCATGGGGTGCTGAGAAGAAGGTATGTTCTCTAGTCTTTGCATGGAATGTTCTGTACATGTCTATAAGGTTCATTTGAGTCATAATGTCTGTTAGTTCCCTTATCTCTCTGTTAAGTTTCTGTTTGGCAGACCTGTCCATTGGTGAGAGTTGAGTGTTGAAATCTTCCATTATTAGTGTGTGGGGTTTGATGTGTGATTTGAGCTTTAGTGCTGTTTCTTTTACATATGTGGGTGCCCTTGTATTGGGGGCATAAATGTTTCAGAATTGAGATTTCGTCTTGATGGATTTTTCCTGTGATGAATATGTAATGTCTTTCTTGATCTCTTTTGATTAATTTTAGTTTGAAGTCTATTTTATTATATATTAAGAAAGCTACACCATCTTCCTTCTTAAGTCCATTTAAGTCCACACTCTAAGGTAGTATCTGTCATTGAAGTTGAGATGTGTTTCTTGTATGCAGCAGAAGGATGGATGCAGTTTTCATATCCATTCTGTTAGCCTGTATCTTTTTATAGGCAAATTGAATCCATTGATATTAAGGGATATTAATGACCAGTGATTGTTAATTCCTGTTATTTTTTAGTGGTTGTGTTATGTATTTCCCTTCTTTGGAATTTGTTGGTGTGGGGTTGTTTATTGCTTATGTTTTCATGGCATTTGACTTCCTTAGGGTGGATTTTTCATTCTAGTGCTCTCTGTAGGATTGGATTTGTAGATAGGTATTGTTTAAATCTGGTTTTATCATAGAATATCTTATTTACTCTCTCTATGGTGATTGAGAGTTTTGCTGGGTATAATAGTCTGGGTTGCCAACTGTGGTCTCTTAGTGTCTGCATACCATTTGTTCTGGACCTTCTGGCTTTCAGAGTCTCCATTAAGATGTCAGATGTTATTCTGATAGGTCTGCCTTTATGATACTTGGTCTTTTTCCTTTACAGCTCTTAATATTTTTTCTTTATTCTGTACATTTAGTGGTTTGATTATTATGTGGTGAGGAGACTATTTTGGGGTCCAGTCTATTTGATGTTCTGTGAGCTTCTTGTTTGTTCATAGGCATTTCCTTCTTTAGGTTGAGAAAGTTTTCCACTATGATTTTGTTGAATATATTCTCTGTGCCTTTGAGCTGGAATTCTCCTTCTTCAATTCCTGTTAGTCTTCGTTTTGATCTTTTCATGGTGTTCCAGATTTCCTGGGTGTTTTGTTTTATGACTTTGTTGGCTTTAATGTTCTCTTTGACTGATGAATCTATTTCCTCTATCTTATCTTCAATACCACAGATTCCCTCTTCCATCCATGAACTCTCAGATTTTCATTTTCTTAGATTTTCCATTTCCAACACTCCCTCAGTTTGTGCCTTCTTTATTGCCTCTATTTCAGTTTTCAAGTCTTTAACTGTTTCCTTCACCTGTTTGATTGTTATTTCTTTGTCTTCTTGACTTTTTTATTGACTTATTTTTTGGTTTCTTTCAATTTTTTGTCTTTTCTTTGATTTCTTTAAGGGGACTTTTCATATCCTCTTTAAAAGCCTCTATCATCATCTTCATAAAGTCATTTTTAAAGTCATTTTCTCCTGCTTCTTCTACATTGAGTTGTTCCGGTCTTGCTGTAGTAGAACCTCTAGGTTCTGGTGGTGCCACATTGCTCTTTATGTTTTTGAATGTTTCCTTGAACTGGCATCTACCTATCTCTTCCTTCAGTTGGTGCAAAGGTGTCTGTGTCTCACTCAGGGAGTTAGCTGCGCTTGGTCCAATTAGCACTGGCAGTGTTTGTATCTCGGGAAGCTGCTGGGCTCTCTGGTGGATGGGTGGGTTTGGGGGACAGAGTGGAGCTGGTAGATTGCAGGGTCCAATGAGGGTGGTGGTGGAAAGGTCACCTTGAGGATTCTTGCCTGCTGGCCTGCAACTGGGGCTGCAAAGGGTAGGGGCATGGGAGCACAGGTTGTGCCCCTGGGCCTAAGCCTAGAGGCCACATTGTATTTTAATAAATTTTTTTGTTGTCTTGAAGTTCAGAAAAGGTCATAAGTTTTGTTTAGGAAGAGAATCAGTAGCTAATTATACCAGCATGAACACATACTCCTGTCCCTCTCTGCAAGACAACCAGTTTGATATCTTTTCACATCCATCCTAGGTTTAAGGCTGAGCTATCAGGAGATAAAACCCGCCAACAGAAAAATAGCAGGTCTGAAAAACAATTTAATTTACATTTAAAATGTAAGACAAATGAAAACACTAAAACGTAGAAAATGCAGAACCATGGAGAAGTTCAAGTGAGTGGTGAGAGCAAACCTGCTCCATAAAAGAGAAAGTTAGATCATGACATCAAAACATTGATCATGAGCTCTGAGTAAGGTGCTCTCCAAAGCATAGAGCAGCAGCAAAGTTCAAAGGAAAAGAACAAATAGAAAACTAAACAAACAATATAGTAAAAAATATGGATAAAAATAAATATATAAAAATTATAAATAAAAGTTTATTCTAGCCAAAAAATAGAATAAATTGGATAAAATAAGAAACTTTATTAAAGCTATTATTTTAAAATAAAGAATTGTCATGCTACTTTCCAAATATATAAAAGCCTTTAACAAATTAAACTTGCAGACACATTTACAAAGGAAAAATAAAGTACAAATGCAGAGTTAGTAGTTCACAGTTATTTTATAATTACTAGTATGTGTAGTATGATTTATTTATGAAAACCTAAACACATCAAGTAAAGCACTCTTGAAGGATACATACTATATACTATTCTTAAATATCTTAATTCTTTGAGCATTTCATATAATATATTTCTATCACACACCTTTCTCCCAACTCATCCCATATCTCTGTTCATTGGCTGAAGTCCATGAGTCTTCATTAATAGAGTCTTGATGTGAAGTGCTGGAGGATAAGCAGAGCAATGACACTATTTGTAATGTTGGGGGCAGTTTATGGAAACTTATAGGCCAACATCTCCAAAAGAGAAAGCCCATTTCTTACATTGATCTTTTGATATATTAACCAATGATATCCAGTAGCGGCATTATAGGGTAATTCATTTTAAACTCTCTTTATATGTGTACAGTTGTATATTTTAGGAAGCTCCCACAGAAGTAGGTTTCCATATGACTTTTTAAAAGAATTTTTAGAATTAGTTTTGCCTCCTCTGTATTCCCTCTTCTACCCTTCCCAATGCCCTTTATCCCTTTATACTTCATAATCTCTCCTCTCCCTTAAAAGCCCTCCAGGGGGCCCCTCAACAGCTTCCTGATTTCTACAAGTACTCCGATTGAAGAACACTTATCTGAAGATTCAAAGCTTGCATCCACAAATGAGAGCAAACATGTGACACTGGTGTTTCTGGGTTACTTCACTCTGAATAATTTGTACAAAAAAAAAAAAAACAGAAAGGAACGAAAGGGATACAAATAGAAAAATTCAAAATATCCCTCTTTTCAGATGGCATGATACTATACATAGGAGGTCATAAAAGACTCTACCAGAAAACTACAGCTAAAGACCACTTTTAGCAAAGTGACAGGATAACAAATTCACACAGGAAAGTCAGCAGCCTTTCTCATCTGTCTAGATACATTTTATGAACCACATTATCTAAAATGGGTATGCGGTAGTTTGAAAGAAAATCCCCCCAAAGGGAGTGGCAATATTAGAAGGTGTGGCTTTATTGAAGGAAGTGTGTTACTGTAGGGGAAGGCTTTGAGGTCTCTTTTGCTCAAGCTTCCCATAATGTGACTGTCAGTTTGACTTCCTGTTGCTTGCAAGATGTAGAGCTCTCAGCTACTTCAGCACCATATCTGCCTGCATGCCTTCATGCTCCCTGTCATCATGATAGCAGACTGAACCTCTGAAACTGTAATTGAGCCACCCCAATTAAATATTTTCTTTGTTGCCATGGTCAAGGTGTCTTTTTCACAGCAATAAAACTCTAACAAAGACAGAAGTTGGTACCAGGGACTGAGGTATTGCTGTGATAGGCCTGACCACACTTTTGTTTAGAGTAAGATGGACTTTGAGACTTTGGAATAGGAAAGCAATGGAATACTTTAAGCATTGCTTTATGGGCCATACTAAGAGGAGTGGGGAAGACCATGGTGGTGAGTGTGATTTGAAGAACTGTGAAGGACTACCTCAAGATGTTTCAGAAGAGAACAATTTTAGTATGTTGCCTATATTCTTGTGATATTCTGGTGATGGGGGTGGCTGCTTTTTGCCCTTGTCAAAAAAAAGTTTGACTGAGGCTAAAGTGAAGAACTTTGGATTAATTCTACTGGCCGAAGAAATTTCAAAACAGCCTAGTATAGACTCTGTCCTGTGGTTTTTGGTGTTAACTCTAAGGAAGCTTTATAATGAAAAGGTCCAGTGTTTCCTAACTATGCTCCCTTCCATATATTTTAGAATGATAATGTATATCCTGTGCCATTCTATGTTAGAAGTATGTGATCTGCTTTTTTATTTTGACTTTTACAAGGGTATCACAGTTAAGAGATTGCTGTGCATCTCAGAAGAGACTTTGGGCTTAGATACAAGTTTGAGACTGTTAATAGATTACAGGGACTTTTGAAGTTGGACTGGATACATTTTTTTGCATTATGATATGGCTATAAGTCTTTGGGGGCCAGGGAGTGGAATGTGGTGGCTTCAAAGAAAATGTCCCTCAAAGGGAGTGGCACTATTTGGAGAAGTGGCCTTGTTGGAGGAAGTATGTCACTGTGGGGGTGGGCTTTGAGGTCTCTTTGGCTCAAGCTTTCCTCAGTGCCTCAATGTGACTGTCAATTCAACTTCTTATTGCCTGAAAGATGTAGGATTCTCAGCTACTACAGCACCACATCTAACTGCATGCCTCTATGCTCCCTCCCCTTCATGATGATAATGGATTGAACCTCTGAAACTGTAAGCTGTCATCCCAATTAAATGATTTCTTTATGAGTTGCCACAGTCATGGTGTCTCTTCACAGTGATAGAAACCCTAACAGGTAGAAGGTGTCAGTTGTATCTAAAGAAGAGATTAATCCATATTAATTCATATCATCTATGCACAAGATGAGATGACAAAGCCGCTTTTCTAAAAGCTCTTAAACCATCCATAGGTTGTCATTCACAGCTGATGCTGCATTCCTTCTCTACAGAGAGCACATTTTTTCCCCTTTGTTGCTAAACATGTCACTATTTCTTTGACTGCATACCAAAAACAAAAAAAAAAACAGTTAGTTCCTATTTTGGAGCTAAGTGGTATAAAAATGACTCCTTTTGTGGAGTCTCTATGAATTAATTCTGATAAGCTAATATGGGTATATCTTCTCCATATGTGCTTTTTCTTTCCACATAGTAACTTTATTGAGATACTAGTAGCATGTCATGAAACTCATTCTTTTAAATCGCACAATTTGATTGTTTAATATGGTCATTAAAATTTGCATCACACTAAATGATTCTAAAACACTTTCATTGTTCCAATGAAACCATTTCCCATTTTCCTCTAACCCAGCACCTGAGGACCACTAATCTATTATCTGCCCCTAAAGACTTGCTTGTTCAAGACATTTCCTAGCAATACATTCATACTTTCTCATATGTTCATCGGCTCATTCATGTTGGAGTAGTCATCCTTTCAGAACTAAATACTACTCCATTGTATGGATAAGCTATGGTTTATTTATCTCTTCATCACTTAATGGACATTTTAACTAAGCCCTACTTGGGATATTCTAAGTAATACTTCTTACAGCTAGACAATATGCAGACATTGAAAGACCTTTGAATATTCAGCCCTAAATGAGATGTCTCCATCAAATTCCTCTCCTCAGAGCTCAAGGTACCCTGTGGAAGAAGGTTCAGAAAATACAAGAGCCAGATGGGATGGAGAACACCAAGAAAACAAGCCTTCTAAACACAGTAGGACTGGTGCACATATAACTCACAGAGACTAAGGCCGCAGGCACAAGGCCTGCATGGGTCTGTACCAGATGGAGTCCTAGAGCTCAAAGGAGAAGCAGACACATGACCCTATCCCTAACCCTAAAGCGATCTCCAATTGATAACTACTTGCAAGTGAAAAAAAATCTTTCTACAAGGGAGTCTCACTGGAGAAACACATTACTCTTAAGGGTAGGCTGCATGCCCAGCAGTAGATAGCCAACAGAAAAGGAACTCTGGCATCTTTGGAGGATCTTTGTCTCATAATGTCATGTCAGGGTAATTTTTAACTCTATGCCCTTTGCATATATATTATGGTTTCAAGTTTTGTGTTTTTATGGGATTTCTGTGGTGTGAACGTGTGTGTCTCTACATTTATACGTTTTACTTCTGGTTTTCTTTGGCCGTTTTTCTTCTGTTTGTTTGTTTTCTTCGGGTTGTTTTTTGTTGTTGTTTCATGGTTTGTTTTATCTTATTGTATTTTATTTTATTATTATCCATTAGAAGCATATTCTTTTCTAATGAGAGACAGAAAAAAGGTGGATCCTGATGGGAGAGGAAGTGGGAAGGAACTGGAAGGAGCAGGGGAAAGGAACTTTAATTAAAATATATTATATGGAAAATAAAAAAATGCTTCTATGAACATTCATATAAAACTTTCTGTATGGACATAGTTTTTCAATTATTTACAGAAACTTCGAAAGTTGTTTCACCATTTGACATTCTCACCAGCAATGTATGAGAGCTCTAATTTCCCAAATGTTTTCCAGCACCTGCTATTATCTGATGTTGATTCTAGCCTGCCAAGTGAATGCAAAGTGGTGTCATGTATATAGGTTATATGTGATAGAGATAATGTTCAATCAAAGTTATATTAAATAGTGTAGCTACTCCCATATTGGTATGTTACAAAAACTCTTATTATTCACCTGAAAATTCAAATAACATTGAAATGTATATATACATATGTATGTGTATCATTCCATCATACTTATAATGCCTATAATAATTTATGAATAAGACACAGAGATTTGAAACAACATATAATAAAACATAATAATTATAATGAAACTCTTACTAGAATTATATAAATGTTGTTTGTTTCTTCCTTCCTTCTTGAACGGGTGAAAAAAGATATTAACATTCTTAGATCATGATTTCCCACAGGTAACTAAAGCTTACTAAAGCTTCAGAACACAGAACTACAGCTAAAGAACTGTTGCACATAAAAGGTTGTTTAAACCATAAGCAAGCCACATTATATTGGTATTGTTATTATTACTGTTATTGTTATAAATAAAATACAGTGGACAAACTTCTTCATTGTAAAAAAGAAAAATGTAAGAAAGAAAGAAAACCTTTCTGAATAAAGCAGAAAAAATTTGCTAGAAGCATATCTTGGCACCGATAGATGATAAATAATGCATGGAGAATATGGCTCAGAGACAGGAAGTGCCTTGACAGGCTAAGAGATGAGAAAAAAGCCATGCTAGCCCATGAAAATGCAGTGGAGAGTCAGCTCTCTCTGGCCTTCCAGGTGAACCAGGTACCCCAGCCCAGCCATTCCTCTGTATCTCTTATCATTGCTATAGTAACAAACAAAATAATTATGCTTCTGTCATTTATCTCAGATTCAATGTCATTTGATCTGCCTGTCATATGCCATTTCATTGATGGCATCTGGGAAAGGAGTTATTTACCTCACCTTGGTTTTCCTAAACAAATTAGAATAAAAATTTTCATTATAAAAAACATATTTAAGAGCACAAAAGAAAGTTCCAGGTACACTAAACTTTTAACAAATGTATTTCCTGTCCTCCTTCTATAGTGAACACTTTGTGAGCAGAAGGAAGACAAGGCTCACTAACACCTAATAATGATCTGGTTCTTATCCCAGAACAGAGATTTGGTGGGATCCAAAAGCATCCTCCATGCACCAAGGAGCTCAGTGGATTCTATTCCCAGGGATGGAAGCTTCCACTCTCTTGCTTAGATTAGTGTTTCTCTGTCTTCTTATGTTTTTTCAATAACCAATGGAGTCTTTAACATTATTCATGTCAAGACCCTTGCATGAACCCTGAAAACAGAATGTCAGTTAAGTGCCAAGTCCCTGAAAATCTCTTTTTAATTTTCAATATTTTTGACACATCAAAACAACAACAAAAAAATATAGCCAAGATTGGAGGGTATGGGGTCACTGCTCCTTCTTACACATGCTGGGAATGACAAGAAACTCATGTTACCTAGAAGACAGCATGATTCCTGCAAACCCCCCTATGTCTTCTATTCTCTGGAACCTTGCCCATACAATGACAGAACAAGTAAATGATGTCATCTGCTTTTGCAGTCTAACTTAAAAGACCCTCTCCCGGTAGACAGGCCCGGCGGCAGAGACAAGCAGACGCAGGTAGGCCTGCGGCGGCGGCCCGCGGAGGTAGACGGGCCCAGCAGCAGCCCGCTGAGGTAGACGGGCCCAGCGGCGACAGCCTACAGGGATATTCAGGCCCGGAGGCAGCCGGCAGAGATATTCAGTCCCAGCGGCGGCCCACAGAGGTAGACAGGCCCGGCGGCGAAGACAAGCAGACGCAGGTAGGCCTGTGGCGGCGGCCTGTGGAGGAAGACGGGCCCAGCGGCAGCCCGCTGAGGTAGACGTGCAGCGGCCGACAGGGACATTCAGGCCCGGTGGCGGCCCCCAGAGGCAGACAGACCCAGCGGCAGCTGACAGGGACATACAGGCCCGGCGGCGGCGGAACGCAGAGGTAAACAGGCCCAGGGACGGAGACAAGCAGACATAGCTTGGAACAGGGACGCCCCTAACCCCAACATCTGGGGAAGAAGCTATCTCCATGGGTCAGAACCAGAACGAATCTGAACACTCCGTCTGAGGACAACCCAGGGCCCAGCTGCTGATCCTGTGAAACCCAACAACTTGGAGGTGTTGGTGAGACTACCCTGCTCAGCTGAAACCCATCTGGGAGAGGATTCAGATGCCCACAGTTTAAAGTCTGAAGAAACAAGATCAGCTGAGGAGTTGACAAATGAACAAAAAGTGACCTGAGAACACAGAAGAAGGCGCTACCCAGACACCAAACCAGATCACCAGAATCATAAGTATATAATTCACCGATCGAAATCAGCTGCCCCTGAAGAAATAGCCCAAAAGCACCAATTTAACCAAGAACCCCTACTAAACCAAGACTAAAAATTAGAACAAGAGAGGCACTCTCAGACACAGACACCACCTGCACCTCACAGAGGAAGAGATGAGTAGGCGCCAGTGCAAAAATACAGGCAACAACATAAAGACCTATATGGCAACATCAGAACCTAGTGATTCTACACCTGCAAGACCTAAACATACCATGACAGAAGAAACAGAAGAAATCAACCCTAAAAATGACATTAAGAAGATGATAGAGGCCCTTAAAGAAGAAATAAAACATTCCCTCAATGAGGAAATAAAAACTTTCCTTAAAGAGGAATTGAAAAACTACCTTAAAGAGGAAATAAAAACTTTCCTTAAAGAGGAAATAAAAAACTGCCTTAAAGAGGAAATAAAAACTTCCCTTAAAGAGGAAATGAAAAACTCCATTAAAGAGGAAATAAAAAACTCCCTTAAAGAAATGGAAGAAAAAACGAACAAAAAATGGGAAGAAATCAAAGAAAGCCAAGAAAAAGCAATTAAACAGATGAAAGAAACATTCCAAGATCTGAAAAATGAATTTGAGACAATAAAGAAAACACATGCTGAGGGAATGCTGGAAATAGAAATCCTGACAAAACGAACAGGAACTACAGAAACAAGCATAACCAACCGATTGCAAGAGATGGAACAGAGAATCTCTGACACTGAAGACACGATAGAGAAAATAGATTCGTCAGTCAAAGAAAACAATAAAGACAAAAAAGTCCTAACACAAAACGTCCAGGAAATTTGGGACACCATGAAAAGACCAAACCTAAGAATAATAGGGATAGAAGAAGGAGAAGAATACCAACTCAAAGGCACAGAAAATATATTCAACAAAATCATAGAAGAAAACTTTCCTAACCTAAAGAAAGAAATACCTATGAAGATACAAGAAGCTTACAGAACACCGAATAGGCTGGATCCAAAAAAAAAGTCCCCTCGCCACATAATAATCAAAACACTAAACACACAGAATAAAGAAAAAATATTAAGAGCTGCAAAGGAAAAGGACCAAGTAACATATAAAGGCAAACCCATCAGAATAACACCAGACTACTCAATAGAGACTATGAAAGATAGAAGATCATGGACAAACCTCATGCAGACACTAAGAGACCATGGATGCCAACCCAGACTATTATACCCAGCAAAACTCTTAATCACCATAGGCGGAGTAAACAAAATATTCCAGGATAAAACCAGATTTAATCAATACCTGTCCACAAACCCAGCCCTACAGAAAGCACTAGAAGGGAAAATTCAACCCAAAGAAGCTAAACACATCCATGAAAAATCAAGCAATAGATAATCCTACACCAACATACACCACAGGACAACACAACACAACCAAAAAAATAACAGGAATTAACAATCACTGGTCATTAATATCCATCAATATCAATGGTCTCAACTCACCTATAAAAAGACACAGACTAACAGAATGGATTAGAAAACAGGACCCATCCATATGCTGCATACAAGAAACACACCTTAACTCCAAAGACAGACACTACCTCCAAGTAAAGGGCTGGGAAAAGGTTTTCCAAGCAAATGGACCTAAGAAACAAGCTGGTGTAGCTATCCTAATATCTAATAAAATAGACTTCAAACTAAAATCAATCAAAAGAGACCAGGATGGACATTACATATTCATCACAGGAAAAATCCACCAAGATGAAGTCTCGATTCTAAACATTTATGCTCCAAATACAAAAGCACCCACATTCATAAAAGAAACACTACTAAAGTTTAAAACGCACATCAAACCCCACACATTAGTAGTGGGAGATTTTAACACACCACTCTCACCAAAAGATAGATCTACCAGACTGAAACTTAACAAAGAAATAAAGGACCTAACAGATGTTATGACTCAAATGGACCTAATAGATATATACAGAATATTCCATCCTAACACAAAAGAATATACCTTCTTCTCAGCACCCCATGGAACCTTCTCAAAAATTGACCACATGCTTGGACACAAAACAAATCTCAACAGATACAAAAAAATTGGAATAACCTCCTGTATTTTATCAGACCACCAAGCCTTAAAGTTAGAACTCAATAACAACAAAAATTATAGAAAACCCACAAACTCATGGAAACTGAATAATACCCACCTGAAACATCAATGGGTCAAGGAAGAAATAAAGACAGAAATTAAAGAGTTCCTAGAATTCAATGAAAATGAAAGTACAACATACCCAAACTTATGGGACACTATGAAAGCAGTGCTAAGAGGAAAATTCATAGCTCTAAATGCACACATAAAGAAGATGGAGCAATCCCATACCAATGAATTAACAGCACAACTGAAAGCTCTAGAACAAAAAGAAACAAACTCACCCAGGAGAAATAGACGCCAGGAAATAATCAAATTGAGGGCTGAAATCAACGAAATAGAAAACAAGAGAACAATACAAAAAATCAATGAAACAAAGAGTTGGTTCTTTGAAAAAATCAACAAGATAGACAAACCACTAGCCAAATTAACCAAAAGGCAAAGAGAGAACACCCAAATTCGCAAAATCAGAAATGAAAAGGGAGACATAACAACAGACAATGAGGAAATCCAGAGAATCATCAGATCATACTTCAAAAACCTGTACTCCACAAAAATAGAAAACCAGGAAGAAATGGACAATTTTCTGGATAAATACCAAATACCAAAATTAAATCAAGACCAGATAAACCATTTAAATAGACCAATAACCCCTAAAGAAATAGAAACAGTCATCAAAAGTCTCCCAACTAAAAAAAGCCCAGGACCAGATGGTTTCAGTGCAGAATTCTACCTGACTTTCAAAGAAGAACTAATACCAATCCTCTTCAAAGTGTTCCACACAATAGAAACAGAAGGAACACTACCAAACTCTTTTTATGAGGCTACAATTACCCTGATACCCAAACCACACAAAGATGCAACAAAGAAAGAGAACTACAGACCAATCTCCCTCATGAACATTGATGCAAAAATACTCAACAAAATATTGGCAAACCGAATCCAAGAATACATCAAAACAATCATCCATCACGACCAAGTAGGATTCATCCCAGGGATGCAAGGATGGTTCAACATACGGAAATCAGTCAATGTAATACACCATATAAACAAACTGAAAGAAAAAAACCACATGATCATCTCCCTAGATGCTGAAAAAGCCTTTGACAAAATCCAACACCCCTTCATGATAAAGGTCTTAGAAAGAATAGGAATACAAGGAACATTTCTAAACATAATAAAAGCAATTTATAGCAAGCCAACAGCAAACATCAAATTAAATGGAGAGAAACTCAAAGCGATACCACTAAATTCAGGAACAAGACAAGGCTGTCCACTCTCCCCATATTTATTCAATATAGTACTAGAAGTTCTAGCTAGAGCAATAAGACAACAAAAGGAGATCAAAGGGATACAAATTGGCAAGGAAGAAGTCAAACTTTCACTATTTGCAGATGATATGATAGTATACATAAGTGACCCCAAAAACTCTACCAGGGAACTTCTACAGCTGATAAACTCCTTCAGTAAAGTGGCAGGATACAAGATCAACTCAAAAAAATCAGTAGCCCTCCTATACACAAATGATAAAAGGGCTGAGAAAGAAGTCAGAGAAACATCACCCTTTACAATAGCCACAAATAATATAAAATACCTTGGGATAACACTAACTAAACAAGTGAAAGACCTTTTTGATAAGAACTTTAAATCTCTAAAGAAAGAAATTGAAGAAGATATCAGAAAATGGAAGGATCTCCCATGCTCATGGATAGGCAGGATTAACATAGTAAAAATGGCAATCTTACCAAAAGTAATCTACAGATTCAATGCAATCCCCATCAAAATCCCAACACAATTCTTCACAGACTTGGAAAGAAAAATACTCAACTTTATATGGAAAAACAAAAGACCCAGAATCGCTAAAAGAATCCTATACGATAAAGCAACCCTTGGAGGCATCACCATCCCGGACCTCAAACTCTACTATAGAGCTATAGTAATAAAAACAGCTTGGTACTGGTATAAAAACCGACATACGGACCAATGGAATCGAATTGAAGACCCTGACATTAATCCATGCACATATGAACACCTGGTTTTTGACAAAGGAGCCAAAACTATACAATGGAACAAAGAAAGTATCTTCAACAAATGGTGCTGGCATAACTGGATGTCAATATGTAAAAGATTACAAATAGATCCATATCTGTCACCATGCACAAAACTCAAGTCCAAGTGGATCAAAGACCTAAACATAAATCCAGTTACACTAAACTTAATAGAAAAGAAGATAGGAAGCACTCTTGAACGCATTGGCACTGGAGACCATTTCCTAAATAAAACACCGACAGCACAGACCCTGAGCACAACCATTAATAAATGGGACCTCTCAAAACTGAGAAGCTTTTGCAGGGCAAAAGACACAGTCAATAAGACAAAAAGACACCCAACAGATTGGGAAAAGATCTTCACCAACCCCACATCTGACAGAGGATTGATCTCCACAATATATAAAGAACTCAAGAAACTAGACATCAAAGCACTGAACAGTCCAATTAAAAAATGGGCTAAAGAACTAAACAGAGAATTCACAAAACAAGAACTACAAATGGCTGAAAGACATTTAAAGAAATGCTCAACATCCTTAATCATCAGAGAAATGCAAATCAAAACGACTCTGAGATACCACCTTACACCTGTTAGAATGGCTAAGATCAAAAACACCAATGACAACCAATGTTGGAGAGGATGTGGAGCAAAGGGAACACTCCTCCACTGTTGGTGGGAATGTAAACTTGTACAACCACTGTGGAAATCAGTATGGCGGTTTCTCAGAAAATTAGGAATCGAACTACCTCAAGACCCAGCCATCCCACTCTTGGGCATATACCCAAAGAATGCTGATACATACCATAAAGATACATGCTCAGCTATGTTCATAGCAGCACTATTTGTAATAGCCAGAACCTGGAAACAACCTAGATGCCCATCAACGGAAGAATGGATGAAAAAAATGTGGTACATATACACAATGGAGTACTACTCAGCAGAGAAAAACAATGAAAGCATGAAATTTGCAGGCAAATGGATGGAACTAGAAAAAATCATCCTGAGTGAGGTAACCCAAACCCAGAAAGACAGTTATGGTATGTACTCACTCATTGGTGGATTCTAGATATAAAATGAACAATCAGACCACAACCCATAAAACCATAGAGGCTATATATATAGCATGGAGGTCCCTAGGATGACTGTGGCATATAATCAATTTCAGTTTTACTCAATTATTGAAAAAAAATAGCCAAATGAATGGAAACACATGAACTATGAACCAAAGGCTGAGGGGCTCCCAGCTGGATCAGGCCCTCTGAATAGGTGAGACAGTTGATTGTCTTGATCAGTTTGGGAGGCATCTAGGCAGTGGGACCAAGTCCTGTGCTCATTCCATGAGTTGGCTGTTTGAAACCAGGAACTTATGCAGGGACACTTGGCTTAGTCTGGGAGGAAGGGACTGGACCTCCCTGGACTGAGTCTACCAAGTTGATCACAGTCCTCGGGGGCTTGTCCTGGAGGAAGTGGGAATGGAGGGTGGGCTGGGGGTAAGGGGAGGGCGTGGGAGGGGGGAGAATAGGGGAACCCATGGCTGATATGTAGAACTGAATGGTATTGTACAATAAAAAATATATATCACCAAAAAAAATAAATAAATAAATAAATCTAAAAAAAAAAAAAAAAAAAAAAAAAAAAAAAAAAGACCCTCTCCCTTAACTAAGTGGGTGTAATAAAGATACATCATGGAGAAGCCAAATGCTGTAATCCCAGAGGGTCAAACATGCACCTCCAGGAAATATTGTAAGAATAAATATTATTGGTAAGATTTGTAAGGGATGGAAGGGTGTTTGTTTATCTGTTGATACTATACTTTAGCAAAGCAGTAGATATAACATTACACATATGTGAACTCCTAGTGATATTTTTCCATGATTCTCTACAATCTACCCACATTGCCTGAGCACAGCTAAGATGTCGATGTGACACTTCCTTACTGGCTAACTCTCATAGTGATGGAAGATCTCATGAATACTACTGAAAGAAAAAGGTGATCATCAGTCATAACCAACTGTGAACTGTAGGAGCTACAATAATAACTGGCAGGATAATACATGCCCACTGGTGCTGTAGTGGCACTAACATTATAGAAGTAACCAACCACTTTCTGGATCGATTTAAGTTCTGCTCCACAAGATGAAACCCAGATACTGCATATCTGTTGAGTCAAGAACATTGTCTAGACAGGTCATAGATCTTAATGGAGAACCTATCACTATAATTATATTAAATACATATTGTTAAAGTGACTCTTAATTACTTACTATTATATCTATAAGTTCATGTATTACTCAATCCTCATTACAGAAGCTTTTATTTCTTTTTCCATTCTTTTTTCCCTTTTAATGGAAATAGAGAAGCGTTTATTTGCAATAGATGGTAATTAACATAGAGCTACACTTAACAACATGCAGAAAAAAGAAGACTACTGAATTCCCAGCTCTAACTGTAACATTTGTACCACAAGTTCTCCTCCCAAGGTTCAGGGATCATTGAAGAAGAGGAGGTAGAAAGAGTGTAAGGGACAGAGGTAATAGATAAGTACAAGGAAAAAAATGCTTTCTGGACACAGCTTGGTAGTTGCCCTCATAATCTCAAAATGGTTGTAACAGCATATACAAGACTAGCATATGGGGAAGAGAAGATGAGCATGAATACCACCTCTACCTGAAGAGTCACTGGTAATTGGTAGCTGCTGGGAGAGGGAGGGTCAGTTTTTAAGACTGTGGTCAGCCATGCTCAGTGGAAGTCCACACAACACATTCAGTAATACACGGTAATACAAAATGGACTTGATGGATTATTTTTAAAAAATAAAGTTGAGCAAGTAGAGAAGGCTAGAAGATATGGGAAGAGATAAGGGAGGGGTGGATAAAACTTTGAATGAAATTCTCAAGGGATAAATAAAGAAGCAAGAGAAAAAAAATAAAACTTACCAAAAAATTCTAATTCACTGGGTCTAAGGTAGAATTCAGCAGCAATAAAATTGTTAAAATTCCCTGAGGAGTTCTTCAGTTTGAAAAATCACTGGTTTGGAGAAAACATTTGCACTTAATTTTCCTGAGTTTGATCTTTCTCATAGCTCCCATTCTCAGGTAAGGTAAGTGTGGGCACTGCAGGTTCACTAGAGGCCCAGGAGGGACTTTCCAAGAACTTCTGGAGGGGAAGCAACTGCCTGACAAAGGGAAAAGCATTACAATAGAAAACTTAGCTTAAAAATCACCATGGCACTTAAACAGACTCCTGAGTTGGAAATGAGAGAACATTTTTTTTTCTAATATCCCAGTGAGCAGTGCACTTAGCTAGCTGTCAAATATGCAAACAGAGTAATTTTTCATCCTAATTATTTTGGGATGTTTTTCCTAGGTTGCATGATTATGTGGTTAAAAACCCTAGTTTTGTACATGTATTATTTGATACTTGGGCTAATAAAGATGCTAAAAGTCTTGGAGTCCACAATAAGGGCCAGTGAGTGTACTTACTAATGGAGCCTGCCCATGCATATTTATGATCCACAAATGAGTATAACCTTAAAAAAATTAATGAACAATAGCATCTTCCAAACCCATCAGGACTGATATACATATGAACTCACAGAGACGGTGACAACATGCAGAAGTCCTGCACATGTTCAAAGCAGACAAAAATTCCAGCATAGAAAAGGAGAAATGAATGCAAAGTCCCACCCATAACCAAGAAGCTATTTTTAATTGATAGCTCTTGGGAAAGAGAAAATCAGTTTTCTCCAACGGAGTGCCACTGGATCTATCAACCGCATTCCAGACCAGGTCCCATGTCTAAGAAGAGTTAGTCAACACAAAGTGGACTCAATGTTCTTTGGTGTGTGTGTGTGTGTGTGTGTGTGTGTGTGTGTGTGTGTGTGTGTGTGTGTGTGTGTGTCTATGCATTGTGTTTTCTTTTCATTTTTTGGTATTATTGAGTTTTTAATTTGTTTTGATTCTATTATGTTTTTGTTGTTGTTCTTCCTTTGTATATGTTTATGTGGGTGAAGAAGAGAACAGGAAATTGAGTAGGTATGTAGGTGGGGAAGATCTGGGAGAAGTTGGAGAAAGGATATAAAAATATTGTATAAGAATTTAAAAAACAACAAAAAATTAACAAAACTCTAAATAAATTTAAAGATATGTAAAAATCATTTGACAACGTTTTATGTATTTATGGTATGAAAATGATGGCTTGATACAGGTATAAGCCTTGTGTCATGTTTTCACAGATCACTTATCTATCACCATGCGTGGTATGCATGTAGATCTCCAGAATGTGCTGATCATGTAACTAAAAGTTTGTAGCTTCTGAGCAATACTTTCTCAGGTTTCCCTACAGATCCAGCCCCTGACAAGTAACATTCCACTCCTTTTCTGTGAGTTTGAAGATTTTTAGACTTCACAAATGGCAAATACAGTATTTATCTTCCTATGTTTGGTTTAACCCATTTTACAAAATGCCCTCTGGGTTCATCCACACTGGCATAAATCCTTACTGTTGTAGCTAATACTTTATTATATATGCACCACATTTTTTTCTTCCATTCCCTGCTAGCTTGCTCTGATATTTTGGCGATTGTAACTAATTCTACAATGGACACAGGAGTACAGATTTTTCAAGATTCTGATTTTATTTCTTTGAATATAATACCAAAGGTGGGGTAGCTGTATCACAAGGAAACTCCATTTTTTATTTTCTGGGGGACCTGCAATGGTGTTCGTGAAAAGGTTCCTTTTGCTCTACACCAAAGCTAGCATATTTTAATCATAGACATTTTAAGATATAAGTTGATAGCATTCTTTGCTTTTGCTTAGCACTGATTATTTTTAGTAGTGTTAGACACATTTGTATGTACCTGTTCCTACATGTAAACCTTCCTTAGAGAAATAACTCTTCAACTTATCTGCCACTTAGATTCACTTGCTTGTTTCCCTTCAACTGAAGTGTGAATATTCTTTGTAAATATTGCATATTAGCCCATAATAAAAAAAGGTTTGCAAATGTCTCTTCTCATTTTGTATATTGCCTTTGCACTTTGTGATTTGTTGGCTATGTAGAAGCTTTTTAGTTTAGTTAGTAGTTTTAGTACTGTGTTGTGCTAGGGATGAGCCACAGAAATACAGCCCATGCCTATATGTGAAATCCTAGAATTGATTCTTACTGTTACAAAAATAATTTGCAGGATTAATTTTCTATTTCTGTGAAAAAACAACACTCTAAGTTTCTATCAAAATTATGGAACATACAATGGCAATGCAAAAATCAGTAGTAAATCATGTACTAACAATGAACAATTCAGAAAATTTAAAATTTAAAAAATAATTCATCAGATAAGTTGAGAAATTTGGCATTTATCTTAGTTAGGTTTTTATTGCTGTGAAGAGACACCATGATCATGGCAACTCTTTTTTTTATTTAAAAATAATTTTTATTTATTTTACATACCAACCACAGACCCCTGCTCTCATCCCTCCTCCTGCTTTCCCCAGCCTCCCCCCTTCCCCTCCTTCAAAAGTGTAAGGCCTCCCATGGGGAGTCAGGCTGCAGGCAGTCCTGGTGCTGTGCTGTAGCTGAGAGTCCTACATCTTATAGGCAACAGGAAGTCAAACTGACAGTCACACTGAGGGAAGTTTGAACAAAAGGGACCTCAAAGCCCGCCGCCACAGTGACACACTTCCTCCAACTAGGCCACACCTTCTAATATTGCCACTCCCTTTGGGGGACATTCTCTCTCTCTCTCTCTCTCTCTCTCTCTCTCTCTCTCTCTCTCTCTCTCTCTCTCTCTCTCCATTTTTCTTTATTAAGAAATTTTCTACTCACTCTACACACCACCCACAGACCCCCACCTCCTCCCCAGCCCTCCCTCCCAAGCCACCTCACATCTCCACATCCCCCAAATTAAGGTCTCCCATGGGGAGTCAGCAGAGCACTGAGCAGCACACTGAGCCTAGGCAGGTCCAAGCTCCTCCCCACTGCACCAAGGCACCACACCACAGGCACTGGCTTCCCAAAAGCCTGCCCATGCACCAGGAACAGATCCCGATCCCCCTGCCTGGGTGCCCCCCAAACAGTTTGAGCCAAACAACCGTCTTCCATATCCAGTGGGCCTAGTCCAGTCCAGTGGGGGCTTCACACCCACTAGTCTACAGTTCATGGGCTTCCACTAGTCTAGCTGGTCATCTCTGCACTCCTCCCACCCCCTCCAATCTTTCAAACCACCACAGCATTGTTTTCCATAACAGTTTGATAAGCCATAGTAGTACATTTTTCGTTGTTGGAAAACTCTTTACAACTCATTGATAATTCTGTCTATTTGAGCTTCAGCTTTGGTGGGTTGTGGGTCCCAGAGGTCCACGCTACCCAAGATTATCTGCGGAGTCAGTACTATCCTAACACTAATTCTAATGATAAGGCTGGAGAGACGACTCAGCAGTTAAGATAGCGTACTTCTCTCGCAGAGGACCTGAGTCTGAGTCTTAGAAGGCAGCTTGGATGACTCCCAACTGCCTGTAACTCTAGCTCTGGTTGAGACAACACCTTCTTCAGGTCTCCACGGACTACAGCAATCATGTGCATGTACTGATAAATACACACTCAGATATGACACAAAATAAAAGAGAAATCGTTAAAAAATTTCCATTGATACTTCCAGGTAAATAGAATTAAAACCATTTGATTTTGAGCCAGTTCCCACTCCTACCTACTAAGATGTAGACAGGACTACCTGGCATAACAGGAGAACAAGGTGCTCCATAAGGAGCTTTGACCTGCCCATTGCAGATTTCTTAGAGCTAAGGCAGAATCAGGGACAGTTCATGAAGGTGGAGGGTCACCTGTTAGGCAAATAAGTACTGCCCATTGAGGAGAAGGCAGAGTCAAGAAGGACACAGTATATCTGTGTATAGTGAAGCAGAAACTGTTTGATGGACATTGTTGTTTTCTCTTGAGAGGTATTTTTTAATTCATTTATTTTGTTGGTGTGCACAACAATGGGTTTCATCATGGCATTGTCACAAATATATGTCATTGTGTTCTGCCCCTGTTTGCCTTCTTTATCCTTTTATCCCCGACCACCACCTGATGGCTCCTTTCCTTCTTCAAAATAGCCCTTCTTCTGCCTTTGTTTTCTATTTGATTGTTTATTCATTTCATATCGTTGCCCTAATTTCCCTTGGGGAACAATCTCTTCTTTCCATACCATCTTACTGGACCATTTATAAAGATGCAATGCCTTTCTCTAGCTGAAGAGGAGATCAACAACCCTCAAAACCATCCACCTAGCCTTCTGTCTTGGGAATCTGAATAGTCTGCAGAAAAAACACAAAAAGGTGACTGGAATCAGTCCATACTGCAAGTTTGTTTCTACTTAAATCATTAGGTCTTACCTCCATTTAAGAATACAGGCATTTTAATTTACTTGTGATTCTGTGTGATATGTGTTCTAACACACTAACGTTTTGGTTAAAATATTTGCAATCTGTTTCTGTTGGCTTGCATCATCCAGAGAACTCTAATCATGTTAGCAGTACACAACAAAATATGCTGCAGAAACAGTAACTTCAAATGATATTATCATTTCTCCCTGGCTCTAGATGACACTCAGGGTATCTGCCCTTCAAGCATTTGCTCAGCCCCTACCCTCAGCACCTTTGATCTTTTGACAATGTGAAAGATATTTCTTTCCTCTTGATATAAATGTCTTTCTTTTTGAGTAACATGGTTTTATGTTTATTAGTGCATAATCATACATAAAACGATGAGTTTTGTTACAATATTTTTGTGCATGTTTATCACAGACTTTGCCCATGTTTATCCCCATGTTTATCCCCAGATCTTCTCTTCCATTCCGCATTTTTGCCATATATCCTTAAGCCTTGGGAGGAGGTTATGATATTGATACTGTTTTCATTGCAGAGCTCTACATAGTACATTAGTCTCTGTATCTTGGCCAGTTGTGTTTCTCTATGTTAATCATCCTCAACTGCAAAGTTTCTCCAAACAGGGCATTTCTTGCTAGGCCAGTCATTACTAGAGTTCACAGCTGGCTATAATTAATGATGACTTCTCTGTTCTTGTAGCTTGCATGGCACCTGCCAGCACTGTGAAAGTTAGCCAGTGAATATGAAGCTTCCAAGTCAGTCACAGCTTGGTATCTCCATGTTTTATGACTCAAGTATGAGGAGGTGTCTTCAGCAATGAGGCCTTAGAGTTAAGTCCTGGAGGGTAGCCAAGAGCAGCAGCAGTATAATGTTTGTGGGTTCTGTGGGACCTCACTTGTCAACATCTCTAAAAGAAGTTTTGCATTTCCAGCACTGTCAGCCACTGATGTCAAGTAAGGGAATTGTTGACCTGTACAGGGAGGGATAAATAACACTAAAGACCATTTGAAATAGGCACATGTGATCCCTGAGAGGCTACTTATGCTTCTGTGGATGGTCCTATATTCATTCACATATTGCAGCATTATGTAGACTCAGTGGGGTTTTGTGCACATGAAGTTATGAGAGAAAAGTAGTAGAGGGTGGAAAACAATTGAGGAGAAGAGAATGCAGGAGTGAATTTCATCAGGATGCCTATAAATATATGAAATTCTCAAATAATAAAAGCATTGGTCCACCTTGCCTGATCATAAATTATGAGGTCTTAGTCGCTGCCTGGTTGTTCAGTCTCTCCAGCTATAAGGCCATTATAACCATTCTTACTGGATAACTTTGTTTTACTGGTTAAATAAAACAATATATGCAAATTTCCTGTGTTTGCATAGGCATTTTAATATGCCATAGCTTACAAAAGAAGATTGGGTTATTTATCCAGGACCACAAGCTATAAAACTGTCTCCACTCCCATATTTACAATAGCCACTTGTCTGGCAGAGGAACTACAAAAGACAGAATGAGCCTCAGTTGCCTGCTCCCCAAAAGTAATAATAGTGCTGACCCCTACAAAAGGCTCTGACAAATGGGAAGTACTGCAACAGCAGTGAATTTGGTGACTTCTGCCCAAAATACCTCTTATACATTCATGTATTTATGAATTCATTTATTATCTCATTTATTTCATCATTATAGATGTTCTAGGCTCTCTGCCAGACATTGAGAACATCAAGACAAATAAAAGCCTGTGTTTCTGGCTCACTCCTTGTATCAACTGCACTAAATTGTTAGGGTTTCCAGAAGTGTCCCATGTGACTTGAGATTTCCAGTCGCTGACCATGTACTTGGGTGGGAACATCCACCTCAGCTTCACACTGAGCCCTCTCTTTGTCACACTTATCTGCTCGTTGACACCCATTAGCACAGCTGCTGGAGAAAGATGGAAAGTGCCCCTCCAAGGACAAGAGGCTACCTCCCTCTAGCAAATAGAAGGTCACTCATTCACCTAAAGCTGGAAAAAATTTATTCCATAAGGTTAAAAGCAAGAACAGCTTCATTAAGTTGACAAATAGCCTTGACTGCTTGCCTCCCAGGGCTGGAGAACTGGAGATTTGGGAGTAATTACTTGTAAAGGCAGACTTAAACACCATTTATTATTTTGCCTTAATCAACTTGCAAATCAGAATCCTCCAGAATTTCTGAAGCAGGAATGATGTCCTGTTTTTAAAAAAGAACAAGTTGTTACTGTTCTCCAAGCTCGTTTTCACATTAATATATAATTGTACAACTCTCAGAGCACTATTTTAGATATCACAGGATTCACAGCTTTATCTCTGTTTTCAAATGAGTAAACAAAGGTACAAGTAAAGTCAGCATCCCCAAACTTTCAACCGTAAGAGATGGATATATTCCAAAATTATGTGCTCTGAGAAAGATTGTTAAAAAAATTGGAACTCCTAATCCTGTATAGGGGACAACTTAAATGGTGTAAATAAATGTGAAGGCACATACAGTAGAAAAATAGGAGAGGACAAAGTTGTTGTTGCTTTTGCTGTGAGAAGAACTTATGTGACTTCTCCATATTTTCTAAGTTTTCCATGTTTGTCTACTATTTTTTATACTAAATGTTGGCTTTCATTTCCCTCTCAAAATAAGGATCCAATAACAATCAAAAGGAATGATTAAATGATTGAGTACTTACTTTATCATCAGAGATGTAAAAGAAAATGTGTTAACAATTAAAAGCAATACATGGCAATAGAGACATTTCTAATCTGTTAAAAAGATAATCTGCCTGAGAGCCAGAGTGTGGTATCACACACACACACACACACACACACACACACACACACACACACACACACACACAATCAGTGCACACACAATGCTGGAAACAAGATCTACAGATATCTGGGTGAGGCCAGAAGAGGCTAGTTTCATTTTGAATCATTGGTTAATTTAAGGCATTGGTTACAGCTGAGGGTTGACAGGAACCAAGATTATCCAAAACCCAATTGCAACAGCAGCACAAAAAACCTAGTCTCAACCAAGAAGAAAATCATTTCTTGCTCATGCCATAGTCTAGGAGTCAGAGATGTTTCAGAATCCATCTATGTGCAGTAGTTCAGGGACCCAGGTTCTATCATGTGCTAGGGACTCAGACTTCCACAAACAGTAGAAATAACATAAGCCAATGCGAGTGCTGGGGAAGGACATGGAAGTGGTGTGGATCACTTCCTGCCATTCCACTCAAAATAACTGTGAATCCAGCACTACCTTCCCTGTGAAGGAGACCGGAAAATGTCATCCAGTGGGTATGTAGGAATGAAAAGAAGTGGGTTTGTTTAGCATCTTGCTAATATGTCCCACAAAGGGTTGTGAAGAATAGTGAATAGAATAGGCAGTGAGTATCTACACATTTGTAGATACAAATGGCTCCATGGATTTCCCACACCTTTCAAGCATTTTAAATGTCTTCACAGTGAAGAAAAAAAATGCCATGGATGTACTTCCAATCTTTTGGTAACAAACAAAGGAGGTCCTTGGCAGTGTTTCTCCACCTCATTCATGCAGGGTGTATTTTAAAATGATAATATTTGTAGAGTACTCTAACATATAGAGTAAATATGTGTACAGTCATCTGACAGAACCCCAGAGGCCTCTGGCCCTACTCAGTATCTCAGTCCTCCGTGTAACTGAACTGCAGCTAATCTGTGGGAAACTTTCCCTTGAGCATATAATTACATGGATGGAGAGAAAGAAAAATAAGAAACCAGTATGGTCAGACATTCAAAACCTTCCCATCTCTCTTACATACTCCTATAGCGAATAATTGTTATTTCTGGAGAAAAGACAACTTCCCAGGCAAAGTTGGAAAAATAGAGTTAGCTCTGCATTAAATCTTCAATTAATCTTTATGTTAAGGAGGAATGCCAACAAACTGTGCAGCTAAATTATAACTCACGAATGTAAATCAGAGACTTTAGATTGCTCCTTAAACAAATATTTAGACATTCACCGTTATCGATCATTATATAGTTTATCTGTGAGGGAGGAAAACTGGAGACTTAGTTTGGACTTCATGCTCATTTAACTTTCAGTGGGCTCAGTTCTTCAAAGGACTAACCCAACACAGTGACTGCTCAAATCCTTACACGGAGAACACTTTCCAAAGGCCCCGCTGGCCACAAAAGTTACCTTTGTGAATTTCAAATCCTGCTCATCATCTGATTGAGTGAAGCCAGTGACAGTTTGTTTATGAGGAAGAAGTAGTATCTAATGTTTAAATTGACTCACTCATAAGAGTTTATTTTTCAGAAACCTGAATGCTAAGACAATATGATCCATGGTGGCCAAGGAGATGCCTTGTAATCTCCACCCAGGGACCTTGAAAAGAGCAGATTCGTGCTGGTGGGGACAACAGAGGGCCTCAGCAAACACCTTAGTCTCTAAAGTTCTGGTTTACCATAGAGAAATTTGTTTTTGTAGCCATTGAAGGTCATTTTTCTGTTGCTTGTGTTGTAATTTGGGCTTCTACTAGGGTTTCTCATTCTCTCTGGTTGTGTCTTCTTGACATAGATGAATTTCTTTCTCTTGGTGCTCAGCTACCAAAAGGGGAGTGTGAAGTATTACACTTAGTGTCTCTCATTCATGAAAGAAAGTGATGAGAACAGGAGGCCAGGGAAGCCCATATAATTCACCCAGCACCCACTCCTCCTCTTCTTTCTGAATCTGACACAGTAAAAAGCAAAATTAACCTCATTCCTCTGTTCAGATCTGGTAAATCATAGTATTCCATTGCACCCGCCTAGGAGACATACTCAGCCTTGAACTACAGGCTAGTGAAGTTTAATCAGAAGTTATCTGCAGGCACAAGTCCGCTGCTAAGCTCTGAGGACACAAGCCTCAGCAGCGATTTAACTACTGAAAGGTAATAACTGCTTGGTGGAATGCAGCCCACACTGAGACAGAATCCGGACATGACGCTGAGGACTAATGGGATTATTCAGTATCTGGACCCACCCACACCCAAAGACATGAGCATTATATAATTCAGAAAGTACTCATTTCAAAACACTTTTAAAAAATATAAATTTTAGTAGTTGAAGCCAGTAATCCCAAATAACGAAGTCACATGTCTGTTCAGGTGAAGAAATTAAGTATTGACCTACTAGCCCATCCATGCAAGATGCCTGAAAGGACAACTCTTGGAAATTATATTTGTATGACATAGAAATAAATTTATGATAATTAGAGCCAAGAATCACAAGAAATAAAGTCATTAGTGTGCCTTCCAAATCAAAGAAATCAGTTATAGGCAAACTAACCCAGACCCACAAAGCTAGGAACCATGCATAAACTTGGAGTCAGAAATCCATCTCAGATGAGGAAACTTCTCTTTGATGGACCTGGTCTGAGTCTTGGCCACAGTGTTAAAGGAGTGTATATTTGTGATAAATTTTTCAAAACTAAACACACACATACACAAACATACACACACATGTACTCACATGTATTAATATATACACATGCACAAACATGCATCCATGAATATACAGAAATAGACATACATACACACAAACATGCAGACATACATATATACACAAAAACATGCATATACACATGTATACATAAACATGCAGACATGCATACACACAAATATGCATACATACATGACACATGTACACATGCTCACATGCACATACACACACATAGTTTGTATATAAAACTAGTAAAATATATATAAGGGTTTTATATGTATATATGTCAGTTTCCTGGCTGTAGCACTATACTATGTTTATGCAGATACTAACTTTTTAGGAAACTAAGAGGAGGATACACGGATCTCCTGCATTAATTCTTGCAACTTAAAGTGATCTATGACTGGCACAAAGTTTTTGAAGTGTAAGAAGCAGCTCATAAAAAGTTGATCCCAGAGAGTAGCTGGGAAGGGCTGAAGAGAGGAACCAGATGGGGAAGTGATGTAATTCTATTTTGATTAAAAACATTTAAAAACAAATAAATAAAACAAAAATAAAGTTGACCCCTTCCCAGAGCATCTGTATTCTTCCAAGTATTACGTATAACCGTGGTCAACAGAGAAGACATTTGAATCTTGAGCACATGCATCATGAGTGATTGAATAAGACATACTAAGTTTTTACCACTTATAAAAAAAATCCTACACTGGTTTTCAATGATTTGCATCAATTTGCCACAACTTTAGTAGCTTGAAATAATATGGTGATTGATTCACACAATGAGGGCAGCATATATCAGCCTTCTGCTCAGGGTCTGGGGGGCGGCTGTCAGGGCAACAATCAGGCTGTGTCTGGAGACTTCACTAAAAGAATCTACTTCTGGCTTAGATGTAGATAGAGTTTACTGTCTTTTTTTATATTATTAAGATATTTTCTACTCATTTTACATATCAACCACAGATTCCCCTGTCCTCCTTCCTCTCCCCCGCGACCAGCCTTCCCCCCGCAAGCCACCCCCCATTCCCACCTCCTCCAAGGAGGAGTTTACTCTCTTGCATTGATGGTGACTTGCTTCTTCAAGGCTACCTGAAGAATCTCTCACTCCCATCTGCTAAAACAAGTCCTATGATGTAACCTAACCAAGGCAGTAATTGTCCATCAATTTTGTCATAGTCTCTTGGCTAGAAGTAAGTCAAAGATTCAATTCATATTCAGGGGGAGGAGACTATACATAGGCATAGCTCATCTGGGTCACATTGGGGTATGTCTTCCCCAAATTACCACATAACATTCTGTGTGAAAAAGCTTTCTGTTGTTCAGTTTTCCAAGGAGGAAAGAAATAATTTGGGACTTCGTGAGCCTCTGAAAGGTAAGGAGAGAATTCAACCATTATCAAACCAAATGCTAATACATCTTCGCTTTATCTAACCCTTAGAAAGATACAAGATCTATAAGCTCCATTTTACAGGTGAGAAAATTGACTCTCACTGACAGTATCTATGACCTGGTCCACATCTTACAGATGCTAAGGGGCAAGGATCTTTCCCCGCCTTTCCATTGAAAATAAATTCCTTTCTTACACAATATGTCCTGATTATAGTTTCCCCTCCCTCTGCTCCTCCCTGTTCCTCCCTGCATCTCCTCCCATCTGGATCCACTTCCTCTCTATCTCTTATTTTCAAAGAACAGGCCTTTAAAAGATAAAAGCAAAACATAACAAAATAAAATATAATAAGGTAACCTAAAAATCATTATATTGAAGTTGGACAAGACAAACCGGTAGAATGAAAAAGAACCCTAAGGGAAGGGATAAGAATTAGAGGCCCACTCATTCACACACTCAGGAAACCCATCAAAACACTATACTGAAAGCTATAATATATATGGATCAGGTCCTCTGGTGCAGGCCGGTACAGGACCTTGCTGCCTCAGTCTCCTTGAGTTCTGTAAGTTTTGCTCAGTTGACTTAAAGGGACTGTACTCCCTGTGTCCCCCTTCTCCTCTGCCTCTTACACTCTTTCTACCTCCTCTTCTGAGGAGTTCCCTGAGCCCTGAGGTGGGGATTTGATGGAGACATTCTATTTAGAGCTGTGTGTTCCCAGGTCTCTGTCTCTGTCCCCACCACCCTCTCTGCATAATGTCTTTTTGTGGATTTCTGCATTTGTTTCCACCTGCTGCAGAAGAAAGTCTCTCTGATGATGGCTGAACAAGGCACTGACTATGAGTATAGCATAATATCATTAGGAACCATTTTATCACTACTTTTTTTTTTTTAGATCAGTAGTATTTGGTTTTACCCTAGGTCTCTGTGCTATCCAGTCTCTGGTTCTTGGTCACCCAAGCAATGTTGGATATAGGCTCTGTCTCCTGAGTGGGCCTCAATCAAATCAGAAGCTTTGTGACACCAATGGCCCAGCACATCTTACAGGCAGGACAGTATGGCAGATCAAAGGTTTTATGGCTGGGTTGGTGTTTACATCTCTCCATGCTGCAGAGTATCTTCCTGTTCCAAAGAGACTGGAATATAGGGATGAAAGTTCTGCCCAAGCACTAGCTCTATCTCTCCCTGTTCAAAGAGTTGTATGAGTGTTGTCTTCAGCAATGGGGCCCCACCGTCAGTATGTGGAGAGCAATCTACAGTCTTGGCAACAGCCTGGGTTGTTTGGGGATTTCCATGGGACCCCTTTGGCCAACAACTCAATTGGATCTAACCCAGTCCTGGTACTGAGAGCCTTGTTTGATGACAAGAGATGGCCAGTTGGGACTCTGACTCTCTCATTTGGAGACTTCATTAGGATCGAGGGGCAGAGATCCTATATCTCCCATCTATTTCACACAGATCTTCTCCTTTCAGAGTGGAAAGAAACCAGTGAAATGTCAGGTGTCATAATCTTGGTGATGGATGAACAAAGGCTTCAGCCTAGAATTGTCCAGGAAATGTAACTCTTAGCAACCTGAAAGAACTGGACCATGAGATGTGGATCCATGAGATGGGAGCACTAACAGAATGTTATGGTGGCTCTGAGTGCAGGACACAAACATAAGCAGGGGAGCCTCCATCTGCACGTGGCTGTTACTGTCTCCAGACACAGCCTGGTTGAGACCCCAAGCAAGAAGATCTGGCTGTGCTGTGTCTACTGTGTGACATGCAGCTTCTCTCCAAAGGAGCAAAAAGTGCCCCGATGATTTAGAAGACACGACTGAATTTGCTCAGTTTTTTTTTTTTTCTATCCACACAACTTTGCTCTTTCTGTTCCCTATGCTGTATGCTTTGCATATGGCTGGTCTACCAAATCTTTCTGGTTTCAGGAAGCAGCTCCTATGTCCCCGTGTGTGTCCTTGTCACTAGCCAAGCTGCTGTTACGGATGCTAACATCCTTTTTTTATGATTCTACATACAAAATATAGCAACACATTTGGACACTTGCTGCTATGTGACCTCACCAAATGGTAATTCATGAACTCTGGATCCTGTTACCATGTCCTATTCACTTCTTCATCCAGGCTCTAAGGTGTTGATTAGCTCAAAACTGGTGCATGATAATTGTTTGTAGAGCACTCCTCTGCTGAAAGGATCTGCAGATCTGGATTAGGAGAGGGGATGTAGAAGAAGTTAGCACATGTCACCACACATCACTGCTCCTTCTTCCCTTCTGCTCTGTTTTCAGAAAAACTTTATTCTTGGCCCCAGGGGAGGCTAAGTAAGTAGGAGCTGCCTGCTGCCCCCACCTGGAGTCTTGTGCCAGCTTGCTAAATTTAACTCACTCCCTCTTATCCCTTCCTTTTCTTCTCAGCAGAAGGCAGAAAACCTGACTGGTGAAACCCTGTGGCACATACAGTTGTGGAATGGGCTGAAAACAACAGAGGAGAGAGCAAGCTGGGTGTTCCTTTGTGAAAGCAACCCCCTGATTCCTTTCCAAGTGCGCGTCATTCCACCACTTTAAAATGCCCCATTTCTGTCTCCCTCAGCTAAGATCTCTAGACATCCACCAGAATGCACCATGTAACTCAGGCATGTCTTTTTCCTCCTCCTTAATCAGAATCTAAATTAAAGAAGCGCCCATGTATTTAAGATTCTACATCTAGACATTAATAATGCAATGCTTCTTTATTGAGTGGCTGCCATGTGCATATGAGATGCTCTAGGCTGTGGGAGAGAACAGAAGGAGTGTTATGGAGTAGGAGAAAGCTCTGCATTTGGACCAAAACTTGAACAATGTTTCCTATTCTAGACAGGGAAACTGAGGTACCCCGAGGAGCAGAATTTTGGAACTGAGATGTGTTTTTTTTTTTCTGTAAACAGCTGATAATCAAGTAATGAATGAGACAAATACATAATTTGAAGAACCAATGTGACTTGAAGTGAGCATTCATCCTCATTGGCAGATCATCTCCATTACCTTCACAACGACTATGAAATGCAACTGAGTTCCAGACTCTCTGCTATGCCTCATATGCAATTGTCTTACTTAATTATGGTCAACAATTGTAAAAGGGGGGAGTCTGAGATTCTAAAGTCTCGGGTTTAAAACCCTAGGAGTCAGACTCGTGAACTCACATTTTGTTTAGGCACCTTATCACTGTTGGAATTTGTGTGAGGGGAGTATGGATATTTGAGGTTAGGGAAAGTGTGCATAGATGTGTAGAGGTCAGAGAGCCATCTTAGGTATCAGTCCTCTGGTCCCTGTCACCTTTTATTCAAGATAGGGCATCTTATTTGCCTGGAACACTGCCACACAGGCAGGTTTTCAGGGGTTCACATGTCTCTGTGTTTTATATTACCATGGATGGGATTAGAATCATGTGTCACCGCATTTGATTTTTTTTTTAAACATGCGTTCTAGAAATCCAAACTCAGGTCTTTATGTTTATAAGACAAGTGTTTTACTGAATGTGCCATCTCTCCAGCTGCTGGTATTTTTTAGCTTTGCTCTGCCTCCTTTTTAGTGGCATACACAATGGGAAGCTAGGAATGCCTAACTCATTGATTATTATGAGAATCGAGTCATGCAAACCATCTGCTAGCATCATGTCATTGTTACCATGTTGCTGTTCCTTTGGTAGCATTTTTTGTTAATTACCTGAAAGTAAAGGGGCAAAGTTGGGTATCTGGAACAAAAAAGGCCCTTGTAAAAAAGATCTCAGCAAGGCTGGGGAGATAACTCAGGCTGTCATTAAAGCTATTGTCATATAAGTACAAGGACCTGGGTTTGATTTCCAGAACCCATATTTTAAAAAGTCAGATATGGTGATTCACATACATAATCCCAATATTAAGGAAGCAGAGACAGGCAGTTCCCTGCCACTCACTGGCCAGCTAACCTAGCCTATTTGATGAGCTCAAGGCAAGTAAGAGATACTTTCTCAAAGAACAAGGTGGATATATCCTGAGTAACTAACTTCAAGGTTGACCTCTGGCTTCCACATGCACAGACAAACATGCCTGTGCACTTGCTTGTATGCCTATACCCACAGAAAAACACTAAAAAAAAAAAAAAGGGGAGATAGATAGATAGAATTAATAAGAGGTATAAATTCACCTGGGAAGACACTGGTTCCCTGCAGAAGACACTGAACCAAAGGATATGATACCCATATGTAGCTGAAAGTTTTCCTGATCCTGTCCAGCTCCTGAAGCCCCACAGTCCACAGCTGCTCAGACCCAAGTAAACACATAGAGGCTTATGTTAATTAAAACTGTTCGGGCTGGGCAGTGGTGGCGCATGCCTTTAACCCCAGCACTCAGGAGGCATAGCCAGGTGGATCTCTGTGAGTTCGAGGCCAGCCTGGGCTACCAAATGAGCTCCAGGAAAGGCGCAAAGCTATGCAGAAAAACCCTATCTCGAAAAACCAAAAAAAAAAAAAAAAAAAAAAAAAAAAAAAAAAAAAAAAAAAAAACCTGTTTGGCCATTAGCTCAGGCCTACCACTGACTAGCTCTTATATTTAAACTCAGCCCATTTCTGTTAATCTATATGTCGCCAAGTGTTCCATGGCTTTACCTGTGTGCCGTTACATGCTGCTCCCTGGACAGCAAGCTGACTTTTCCTGACTCGGCCTTCCTCTTCCCAGAAGTCTCCTTGTCTGCTTACCCCACCTATACCTCCTGCCTAATTACTGGCCAATCAATGTTTCATTAAACCAGTGTACAAAAGCATTATTCCACAGGACCCGTGGTTAGGAGGGAAGGTTACCTGCTCACCTGAAGGTCACACAAGGATGAGCCTCTGAACAACCCCAAGTTGTTAGTGGGAATACTTTTAAATGGTAAATACCACAAGGAGCCTTCTAGGGGTTGACTCCTGAGGAAGAATTAGTGCACAAAATGCCTTAGTCAAGGCTCAGTGAGAATAAACAAAGCCAGTGGGGAAAATATGCATTGACTTAAGAAGATATCAGATTAGACTCTGTGTATTTGCTTAGAGGTCATTCAGTGGCTTCAAAAATGCATGTATGTGACTGTTGAGTTCACTGAAATAATTAAAGTAGGACAATGGAAAAAAATAAGATATCAACACCTTCATTCATTTTTCTATTGACTTGTTTCCTCAGCATTTCATGGTATAAGCTACACAAACACTGGGAGTCCAATGAGAAGCAAGATTAATAATGCAATGGCCAAGAAGACATTAAGTACTAGTCCCGAACCATTAATAAGCTGATCATTTTTCATTTTAAGAACCCTATCTTTTGGATTTTATGAGGACCACTTGACCAAGGGCAGCAGGAGAAGATTACCAGTGTTTAGAGTGGAAAGTGGCTTTCACAAACTTCACAAAGCTAGCAAAGAAAACTTCAGGCACAATGTAACTCAGAAAGCCAATTCAAACATCAGAAGAAAAATAAAAAGTAAAGAACACCCCAGTTTCCATCCTCAAAATCTCTCAGATTCTCATTTCTAAAGTGGTTGTGGTTAAATTTAGAAGCCCTCAATTGCTTTCCAGTCCAGTCTGCATGGCTGACTGCAAGATTCTAGGATGTCATTCTTTGATTAAGGGCATCAAAACTAGCTGCTGAGCCATCTTGGCCCAGCACAATGGGGGCTCAATTGGGGTATGAGTCAGCCAGGAAGCCACCGTGAATGTCAGGAACAAACATCCCAGAATAGCTATCCACTGGGCACAAGGCTTCAGTGGCTGCCCCAGACTGTCAGCCTATGAAGTGAGGATGGTATTGAGCATGACAAGATGGGTCTAAGCCAAAAATAATAATTGCTCCCTGGTCCTGATGCCTCCCAGAAAAGGAAGGAGAATGATCACCAGCACTAAGCATTGAGCAGATGTGTTCCTTGCAGGTTGTAGAGAACACCACCTGATGTGATGTGGTGACTGTGGCCCAGATGAACACATGCTCTGTCCTAAGACTGTGCTAGTAATATTAGGAGGCCTTCCTAGAGATTTGCTTTTAACTTACTCATTATTGTCTTGCATATGTGTGTTTTATGTGTGTATGTGTGTGTGTGTATATATATATATATATATATATAGATGCATGCGTGCCATGATAAGCATGTGGAGGTCAGAAGACAGCTGTATGGAGTAGGTTCTCTCCTTCTACCATGGGCTCTGGGCCACTGAACTCAAGTTAACAGGATTACAGGGCAAACACTTTCACCTGCTAAGTCATCTCATGCCCCCACCCCCTTGTAAAGGATGTTTTTTTAATAATGTGCCAACGTGAAATTCTAGACACACACACAAAAAAAAGAGATGAGATGAATTCAATTCAGAACCTAGAATGTCCACTAGAAAAGAGAACGTGAATTGGGAGTAAAGGAGATGGGCTTTCAGACACCAAATGCTTAAATGGGGCTCATGAAGTGTTGGGCAAATAGCTGAGCACTGGAGACACAATGGTAAACAATGCATCATTAAACACCGAGTCTCCACAAAATCCAAATTCATTAAGCAAATGCTCAAGGGGGTCTCCCTTTGGGGGATGCATAATGCATCATTAGATCTCCCCAAGTTAAGTGGAAGAAAAACACACTCCAATTTACAAGAAGAAGAAAAAGATTTTGTTTATGTAACAAAAAGTCCAGAATTAGGATGTCTTCAGATGTCCTCTGATCCAGATACCGTTTCTGAAACTCCTGCTCCTCTCTCTCCCTCTCTCTCACCTTCTCCTCTCTTTTCTCTCTCTATGTCTACATGCCTCCTCCTCACTGTCCTCTACTATTCTGTTGTAGTTTCCTTTTTAATTATGTTATATTTTAAATTCCTAATATCTCAGGACTCTCATGTGTGGTGAGAGTCATTCGGAGTTCTCATGATTATCTCTGATTGAAATTCTTTGAGTAAGATGCTTATCCTGAACTATTAATAGCTGGTGAGACACACTGGCTGTTTAAAGCTGAACATACTACTCAGTAGCTGGAGATGAGGATCAGACTCAAATAATTCACATGAACTCTAAGTAAGAAAGGGGTACGAAGTTAGATGGGCAGAAACAAACTCTGCACAATACCCAGGGATAAGACTGCTCCTGTGCTAAAGGAGTTAAGTGGCTGCTGAGTTCTATTCCTGTCCCTGCCATTAAAGAGCTGAGTAATGCCAGAAAGATTCCTCCTCCTCTGAGCCTTGGCTTCACTTCTGAAGTAGAGATTTGTCCCAATTCCTCAGCGGTGAGTTATTTTGTTTAATTAAATGCTATAGAGAAGACCAATACTCGACTAAGACATCAGACAAACATGCACAAGCTTACGGTGGAGAAGTACCACCCCTGAGACTCCCGGGGTGACAACTGGGCTCCTTTGTTAAGGACAATGAATTGGTACAGGTTTTGAACACTTACAAAGTATTGTACCAAGTACAGGGCAGATGACAGAGAAAAAGAAAAATGGGAAATAAGTCCAAAGCAATTGTCAAATGAGTTATCACTGTGAAGACAAGGACGTGTGCCCCACTGTGGCACCATAGAGGACAGTGAACTTACACCATGAGCTTAGAGCACCTAAAGCATTTATTCATGTTATCAGCCTCTGTATGCTGAGGCCTGTACCCAGGAATTCTCAAGACACTGGCTCATTTGATGATGTTAGGGAAAGCCTTGAGATAAGAAGTAATATGTTCTAATGGTGAAGGAATGGACAGTCACCAAATAGCATCTGTTAGAGGATGTAAAAGTTGTCTCCTTGAAAACTGGGGAGATGATTCACTTAGTAAATTGTCCATCGTGTAAGTATGGATATCTGAGTTGCACCCCTAGAACCCACATAGAAAAGTTAATATGGTATCATGTGCCTGCCATCCTAAGACTGGAGATGTGGAGACACATCATTCCTAATCATAACCTAATTAGTGAGTTCCATGAACAACCCTGCCTCAGAAAACCATTTAGCCATTGTTTTGCTGGTTATCTAGATTGGGGAAGATAATGTAAATTAAACTTAAAGGTAAGGCTTATTTGGGGACATTACACTATATCTGGTGAGAAGAAATATTCCCTGTATTCAAAAACCATTTTCTGATTCAGCAAAGAAAAAAAAATCTTATTGTTCGTTCCCATTGCTTCACAATTCATCTTACTCATTAGCATAAATAAAAGCATATGCCAACAATGCTCATTCACCAACTAAAACCATAGTTTAACTACAGAGCCAAGAGTATGGCAAAAAAAAAAAAAAGGAGCTAGAACCTTCTCTAAAAATTGACCAGCTCTATGGGATTTATAACACAGAGTGCTATATCTTTTGTGACTGTAAGTTGTGTACTACACATTCTTTATATGTCAGTAAGATGCATACATCTATCCATATGTATTGTTGTATTGGTCTAACATTTGCCAGGACATCATAGTGTGCATCTCAACTGCACACTATCCTGTTGTGTGATATTTTGTTTGTGTTCTGACGAATAAAGCTTGCTTGGAGTCAGAGGGCAGAACTAGCCACTAGCTAACCACAGAAGTCTGGAGGTCAGTACGGAGAGGAACATGAAGTGATAAGGCGAGGCTGAGACAGGATCTCAGCCCTTTTGGACTGGAGGAATGAAAGAGGAAGGAAGCAATTGTGGCTGCTCTCCTGCTTCTCTGATCTTTCAGGTTTTACCCCATCATCTGACTCCTGGTTTTTATTAATAAGATTAATTAGTTTTATGCTTCACTATTGAACAAACAGCTTTTGTGGAGAGACAATAATTCTAGGTCCCAAGGCTGGGCTCAGGCAAATGTCCTTCTTCCAGGTAATTTCTTCCTTCAGATCTCTGTGGAAAGTATCCACAGCAATCAAAGAAGACCTGTCAGCTGGACACCAAAAGCAAGGTTTTAGGGGATCTTCATAGACTTTCCCACAGAAAACGATTCATCAACAGTACACACTGTATGCTTGTCTTCAGAACCTTAAAGCTCTTCATACCAAGAGTTAGAGTAAGAAGGGTAGCTTTGGCTAATCCATCAAAAAGGTTGCGTGTAACGTTATACCTTCATCTCCTTAATGCAATCCAAAAAGTTCTCCATGGTCAACTTCTGTGGTCATGAGAAATCATCTTTCTTTGGTTCTACCACTAGAAGGTAAGGGGAGAGGCAAATCTCAGATGTCAGGTTCCCAATTTTGTTAAAATAGAAATTAGTATTACTTAAACAATCCTATCTTGGCAACTACTGAACACACATGCAAAATACACAACAGGACATATTGCTGTTGTCTTAGCATCAGCAAGGTCCCCTGGGGATACAAGAAAACAAGCACATTCTTCAGTCTGCCTAGAAATGCTCAGGTAGGTGGTGTGAATATGTAAGAGGGAGAAATCACCCCTTCCTGGTGTCATTTCTCTGCTAGAATTCAGAAATGCCCATCAAGATGTGGTAGAAAATATGGGAGCAATGTCAGGAGAATGGTGCGCGCACACACACACACACACACACACACACACACACACACACACACACACACACACACACAATAGCTTCTTTGATTTTATCTATACCTATCACAGTTCCTCTTCCCCATCTCTTCGGCTTTCTCAATTCCCTGGGGATGGGGGTAGGAGTCAAAGGTTATAGTTCTGCATGGACTCCTGTGTTCTGGTGAGGAAAGTACCATGGTTCCCTGAAAAGGACACTGATCCTGGAATTCAAAATTTTCATCATGGTCCATTTTTCAGCTATATTACCATGGGTACATAATTTTACGTGTCTTAGTTTCAGTCTCCTCCACACAATAAACTGTAACCACCCCTACCTACTTCACATTGCTCTTGGTAAGTTCAAGTAAATGTTTTGTTATGTAGCATCTTTCAAATGTTGAATTATGTAGGCACATGGTATTGAATCTCATTGTACAGAAAGCACTGGAGATGAGAATATTGCAAATATTTTATTAGAGTCCAAGAACATGCATCATCACAATCCTTCAGTTTTGCAAAGAATTTCTAACATGAATCATTCTTCATCAATGACCAGCTTATCCCACATAAATTCATAAAACTGAAATAACTTTTCAAAGTTGGACCTTAAATTACTATGCTAGATTTGGTGCCTGGCCCAAAGTGATATCAATGTAGACCAGTCCAATTAAGTGAAGTTCAAACATCATTTCTTTCTCAAAGTTTTCCGTGACTCAACTGTCTCCAAAAACCTCTGGAAACCTTCTCATCATCTGAATTCACTCTATTTTGTCATCTTCAGAATCCTTCCTTCCCCAAAGTAACTAATAAATTGAAAAATATAAAAGTGAGCCAGAACAGAACAAATTGAAATCAAAATATGCATATGAACCTCTGCTTACTATACTTTGTACAAGTAACAGTTGCAGATACTAGCTCAGAAAACACCCCACCCACACATCCCGCAAGTCATAATATTCCATAATATCTCAAGAATCCTAAAAGCTAGGACCATAGAGAAAGCCAAGAAACTTATTGGGATGCTTACGCTGATACTGTATGTAGGGTCAGTTCTAGCTTTATCTTCAGTATGACCTTCATTGCTTTGAGTAAACACCTGCTTTTCACTGAGTCTTATTTCCTTCATCTGTATGATAGTAAGTGATAATGATTCTTAACTCAGAAATTAATTAATTAATTAATTAATTCCAGTTATCAAATGAGATAATGCTGAGAGCACCAAACCCTGTAGAAATAATCTATAAATGTCATTTTGTTATTATTGTTATATTTCAAGGTCTAGGTTTGTAGCTCCCAGGTTAGTAATGTCACCACATTCACTGCTATAGCAACTCCTGGCCATAGATTTTTCCAATGACCATACTCTAGGCATTGCTACTTCACAGCTGGACATCAACACAAATACAAAGGGGAGAAAGAAGTCTTCCAGGGAATGCTTGTCAAAGCTCTCTTGCCTTTCATACTTCATTCTCTTGCCCCACTTGACACACTTAACTTCTTAACACACACTTTTTAACTTCTTCAGGGGTGTATACAATACCCTGACTCCTTCTGAAAGCAACATATTGCTAGTATACTGCTTACTTTCTTAGAAAGAGTTATAGATGGCTCATTTTAAGGCAACTGAGAGCACATTTCACAAATAGGGTACACTAACAAGGATATGGGGGCATGGAATAAAGTATGAAAAGTAAGAGAGCTTGCAAAGGGGGATCCCTGGAACACTCCCTTTTCTTTTTGTCTTTAAGTTATTGGTGATCAGTCAGTTTTCTACCTCATACTCAGAGACATTTTCCCACCCTTCTACTCATCCATGTAGGTCATTATTATCCCTTAAAGACTGTGAAAGATTCAGGGGCAGCAAAGTATTTCTCATCTTTGTACTCCTAGTGTTTCATAAAGTATATAGCATATCATTGATACAATATGTCATGTCATTTATGCTAAGAAAGTAATATTTATCTATCCCTGCTTTGTACAGTTCAGTCACCAGATAACACCAAGTGGTAAAGGCGACAATTCATGAATTGTAGCATTCTAAGCACTGGCTGTAGAACATGTGACTATGTTGTTTATTGTTTTATTTGTCATGGTTGCATTTGACATAGGTGAACCAACTATGCACACTTATATAAATAGGGCAATCTTTCCCCATTTCACAGGTAGGAGATTTTTCACTTGCTTTTACTGTTGATGCCGTACTAAGCTGTAGTATGCTGTCTTTCTGTTTCACTATTTTGACCTACAGCTCCAGGCAATTTCTACATTCAAAGCAGGGGGGAAAAAAAGACAGCACTAAGCCTTTGGGCCCTCTCCTTGTATTCCAGGAAATCAACATCTCTTCTGTGGTGGCTTGAGTGATCACTATTAGAAAGTGTGGCCTTGTTGGAGAAATTGTGGTCTTGTTGGAGGAGGCTAGATGATACACACCTTTAATCCAGATCTTGAGGCTGGAGGGCACACCTTTAATCTGGGCCACACCTTCTGTTGGAAGTGTGTAACTGTGGGGGCAGGCTTTGAGGTCTTTTTTTCAAGCTTTACTCAGTCACTCAATGTGACAGTCAGCAGACTTCCTGTTGCCTGCAAGATGTAGGACACTTGGCTATTTCTCTAGCACCATGCCTTCATCATGCTGCTGTGTTCCTGGCCAACATGGACTGAACTTCTGAACTATAAGGAAGCCAGTAAGCAGCTCCCCTTCATGTCATCTGCATCAGCTCCTGTTTCCAGGATCCTGCCCTGTTTAAGTTCCTGTCCTGATTTCCCTCAGTGATAAACTGCAATGCTGAAGTGTAAGCCAAATAAGCCCTTTCCTCCCCAACTTGCCTTTTGGTCATGGTGTTTTGTCACAGCAATAGAAACCACAACTAAGACACAGTCCCAGGAATCATAGTGAAGTCCACCTGTTCCCTGCTTGCCATCCTAGTAGATGAGAATCTTGAAGAAGTTCAGAATGAAATAAGCAAGTTTCCTAATGACAGAGGAGGAGAATGGGTTTATTAGGACAATCCTTAAAATTATCTACCACACTCCATGAAATCCTAATGGAAGTGGCACTCTTGCCCCCCTCCCCAAGTGTGGAGCCCCAAAAGAATAGCACAACATATGCGGGTTAAATGCCTGACATATGAACAGCTGTCACTCACATGAGTTTGCTCAACTCAGGGCCCCATGGTCTTTGCCCCAAGATGTTCTGTAAAAATAGACAGTAAAAAAAAAAAAAAAAAAAAAAAAAAAATGGTCTAAATGCAAATTTATCTACAAGTAAAACAAACAAACCTCTCGCTTACAATTTCCTTGATTCATAGGAAGAGGTTATTTGCCAAGAAGGCACATAAGTGAGCTTCTAGCCATGGGCATCACATAAGGACTAAATTACCTTCTGCCTCTGCTTTCTAAGCATGCTTTATAACTAGTTGCTCACTGTCAACAAAATGTCACTTCAGTATATCTCGCTACTAAATGCCTTCACCCTACATGTTGAAGGTTGAAATGAATTACAATGAGGTTTTAAAGCTGTGCAGGGCAAAGAAACAACCCAGACTGGCAAAAATAAAAGCTCTATCCTGCTCATTTAGAGAAAAGCTTGGCTGAATCCATTCAGCTGGAACCTCCTAACAGCTTAGAGTAGAAAATTCCTTTGTGGCCTTTTGAATCCATTTTTAATTTTTGAATAAAATTAATAACATAAGTACCTAGGAGTTATGTGCCGCCTTCCTTCCTAAGGGTATAAGACTCTTTTTCATAAGCATCCCCTGACTTTGCCAGAGCCTATTGCAATTTATAAATAAAACAATAATTGTATCTATTTTGCAGACAGTGGAATTAAGACCAAGAGAGATACATTTGCTTAAGAAATGGGCAGACAGTTGTAAAGATTACACTGTCATCCAACTTGTGAATTCCTTTTTTTTTTTCTTTTTTTTTCTTTTTTTTTTTTTTTTTTTTTTTTGGTTTTCCGAGACAGGGTTTCTCTGTGTAGCTTTGCACCTTTCTTGGAACTCGCTTTGTAGACCAGGCTGGCCTCGAACTCACAGAGATCTGCCTGCCTCTGCCTCCCGAGTGCTGGGATTAAAGGCATGCGCCGCCGCCGCCGCCGCCGCCACCACCACCACCGCCCGGCGTGAATTCTTATTAGACCCCATACTCCAGGAACCAAACTCCTGATTTATTTACTGTAGGGCCCCTGACACTTAGCCAGGTGCCTTCTTATACTACAGCCGACAAGACCAAAAGGTCATTCTTGTCATCGAGCAGTTGCTAGACAAGACTCCTGTGCATGTTTCCTCATGAAATACATTGACACCTTCCTTCAGTTGAATTATACCTCCCTGAAACAAATGTTTCATGGATTTTGTCCCCACACCCCACAGAGATCTCACCATCTATAAAGGGTTTCACTGTGTAAGGAATATAGAGAATTGCTAATACCATTGCCTGTCCTTTCATGAGCACCTGGAATTGTTGGGGGGCAATTTTACATCATCCAATGGAAGTAGGCAAACTGGAGAGCAGAGAGTTCTGCCCACTGTCTCCACTTGTCATCAGCTGGAGGTCAGTTAACTTGCCACAGCAAGGTGAGAAGAGTAGGTAGAAAAGCAAGTTCAAGCCCTAGTAGCCTTGCCTTTTTCTAGCTGTGTGGTCTCCTTCCTAAGCTGCAACCTATGATGTCTGTGAAGGGACAGAGGCTGTGATAAGTATACTGAGGTGTTTCAGAGATTTCTTGGGCCAGCCAGATGACTAAACACATAAAAGCTCTTGCTGCACACAGACATGAGTCTGATTCCCAGAACCCATTAAAAAAATGGATGCAAAAGCTCACACGTGTAATCCTAGAACCCCTGAGTAAGATGGGAAACAGAGACTGGAGAATCACCTGGAAGTTTACATGCCCTCTGGCCTGGAGTATGCAGAGTGGCAGAATCAAAATGAGATCCTGCCTCAGCAAGATGGAATGAGAGAACTGACTTCTAAAAGCTGTTCTTTTACCTCCACATGAATTTGTGGCATATGTATACCTATAACACACACACACACACACACACACACACACATACACACACACACCAAATATAATACAAAATAAGCATTAATTAATTTGTTGGGATTTTAGGTGAAAAGCCCTTTTAAGCATTTCATGTGATACGTTTTTGTTTACCCATTGAAAGGTGGTAAGCAGTTGCTATCATTTGCTGAATGCTGTCCTCAGAGGCTGTGAGGGGGCCAAGTTCCAGACTAAGTGCATTCTTCTGTGGGTTGGACATCTCTAGGGTAAGTGAGTGAGTGTGAGTACTGGTCAAAATGCCTCATCTTAGAAGAGGAAGGAGATGTGAGACTGGATGAAAATAGATGATATGAACACAGTGAGCTTAGTTCTGAAATATGAATTCCTAGGGAAGGGCTAGGAATTAACCTCATTCAGAAATGTCCAATCCTGCTCTTAACTTTCCTGGGTCAACTCCCCATTTTTCCTGAATGGTGCCTTACCCCACTGTCATTTAAAAGGACTCTGTTTGGAATACCAGCTAGGTGGAGCTGAATTGGTGCCCGGGGAAAAATAAATGACTAAAAAACAGTCACAATATCCCCTTAAGAATCTAAGAATGCAAAAGATAAGCAAACATCAAAATATCCCAAGAGGGCATAAAATGTGGAGGGAGATGACATGAATGTTTCTTAAGCAAAAATCCCTTTGCTTGCTTAAATATTTAATATTTAGCACTGATAATTCTTCGGGTAAATCTCAAAACATGAACAATTCAAGTTGCGGTTTTCCTTTTCCTTAAGTACTGAAATAATGTAGCATGCTCACAAATATAGCTCAGTGTTCCTGTAATAGCAACACACCAACAGCATCAGCAAGAATTGGGCTCACAGTATGGAAACTACAAGGAGAAGAAGTGAGGGGCTTTGTTTGAAGTCTTTCTCAGAGAGTGATGGATGAAAATGGGATGATAGAATGAGTCTTCAAGAATATGGCACCTTCTCTGGCTGATTCCTCACTGGGTGCCAACTTGTAAAATACAAGTTAATCCTCTCCCAGAACAGAAGTTTATCCTCACCCTGCTACTTACTCCCTCAACACAGATTCACATGACTCCAAAATGAAAATGCCATTTTAGATCAAAATACTAGAAATATATCAAGACATCTAAAATTGCATGTAGATCAAAGAATATGAAATCATATATTTTCTGGATCCCCTCAGGATTGTCATCAAAATAATAAAGAGTCAGTTTCCCACTTCCCACACCAATACTAACATAATCACAACACAGTTACACATTTCCCTTCGCTACACTGGGATTTGCAAGTTTATGAACAGAAATGAGTGTACGTCAGACTCTGAAGTTTCAGAGAAGAACATCTGTATCATTTGGGCATGACTCAGTGGCGATGCACGAGCTTTGAGTTAACTGACAAATAGCCACTGGCTACTACTGCAGTGAAATACTTTTATGAAAATACTTCTTGACTTTAAAAAGACTGAATGTTTGCTGGACCTCATAGCTCAGCTAATAATATGCATAATTCCTTACTGCATTCTAAATCAGCAGTTCTCAACCTGTGCAACCTCTTTAGGGGTCAAGCAACCCTTTCATAGGGTTCACCTAAGACCATTGGAAAACACAGATATTTACATTATGATACATCACAGTAGCACAATTACAGTTATGAAGTAACAAAGAAAATGATTTTATTGTTGGGGTCACAACATGATGAACTGTATTAAAGGGTCACGGGTCACGGCATTAGGAAGGTTGATAAGCACTGTTCTAAATCTTACCCATATGTCCAGTTAAGTATAGTTACTACCTCTTATCAAAGAAGTCACTCTTTACGGCAAATGGAGACAATCACAGAAAACTATAACTGGACACAGTGCTCAGGTCAATGGATCATGGGAAACCCGTCTCCAAAGGAGACATCTGCATTGCAGCTCCTGCAACAGTTGCTCAGAGAACATTGTAGAAGAAAAGGCAGAAATATTGTAAGAGTCAGAATACCAGGAAGTCTGTTATGAAAACATACCTCCTGGAAATGGCTATATAAACAAAAGTGGAACAATAGCAATATATATACAATATATATATATATGGTCCTACGTAATTCATTTCAAAGCATAGTAGTTGGATTATTACTCAGATTTAAAACTACTTACAGGCTCATCACTAACGTCGTCACAAGAGCTGAAGGTACCTGAGTCTGGGAAATCCTCCAGTTTACATTTGGGAGTAGATCTTGGGTTCTGTTTATGCATGAACACTCAGGAGGAAATAATCTATTATAACTTTTGGATCTCCTTTTAAGGAGGACTTCTCATGTTACAGATAGACACAAGAGAGATAAGTAGAAGAATGTCTAACCAATGCTTATTCTTTGGCTGAACTCTCTCATAGCCAAAAGGCTTCCAGATTCTTGATGTGACAGGGTATATCAAACTTGAGGTTGTCAAGTCTGTAAAGACTTTTATCAAATAAGCTAGATTTTTTTTTATGAAAACTAAGATGATGGAAGAACTATGTGAATATTTGCCTTAATGCTGAATTTCAATGGGACACTATTAGAAAACAAAGTCACCAGGCAAGGAAAATTTGGGTAGTTATTTTATGAAGAAAAACTACAAAAGCAACAATGATAGAAAGCAATTACCAAGATTTAGGCAAATCTTCATAAGATCCTTACCCTATGAACAAGAAAGTTAAGTTACATGAGTTGGTCAATATTAGTGCATGAGCCTATAAATAGATTTGAATCTTAACAACTTCCATGCTTTGAAATGAATTACATAGAACTCTGAGAAGCCTCCCCCAAATATTAGTCACATATCACAAACTCACTGAGAATAATCCCTTCAACAACATAGAAAATGTATATGTTTTCAGTCACAAACTCTAAAATCAGTAGTCAATATATCCTCATTTACTATAAATTTCAGGGTCAATTCTTTTTTCTTCTCTCTGCTGAGTAGAGTTTGGTTAAGAAACTCTTATATCTACTGTGCTTTGTGTAGCTGAACAACTAAATTCCTAGAACATATTTTGTTTTTAAAGCTATGTAAATGTTTTCAATTAGGTTGGAGCCAAGATCTTTTGTGCTGATAGACATTCCGCCCATGTGAAATAGCTTGCATTTGTTTTCTCTCATTAATTACATATTGATTTCCCACTTCAGCCCAGAGGCAAACTCTCCTGTTTTCTTTTGTAAAGTTGGGTGACCTAAAGCTACTTGAAATGGGAAGCTGTAGAGACCAGAGCAGAAAGCTGCTGGCCATGGTGCTGAAACTCTTTCATGGTAAGATAAGGATATCTCCCAAATTCAAGCTGGCTGAACAGAAACTCAAACCAAGCAGTAGAACAACAAGAACTGAAAAAAAAAAAAGAAGGGAGAAGATGAGAGAGAAGTTTGGATGGGGTCTGTGTAATTTTCATTCATGAAGAAATGACAATGATAACATTGGTAGATTTACATGGTACACCATCTGTTAGGTACTCATACAAAAATGGTATTTTCATCACCTCTGAAGCACGGACTTGTTAACAGAGGCTTTTCTCTGTCCCACCCTGTACTGTAACCATTTTTTTAAAAATCACTCAGAGGCTTATATTAATTATAAATGCTTGGCCAATGGCTCAGGCTTATTACCAACCAGCTCTTACATTTAAAATTAACCCATTTCTAATCATCTTTGTATTGCCACATGGTCTGTGACTTACCAGTGCTCTGGTATCTTGCTCCTTCAGTAGCTGCTGGCATCTGCCCTGACTCCACCTCGCTTCATCTCCATCTTCAGTTTGAATGTACTTCCTACCCTTATTCTGCCTGACTATTGAACAAAACAGCTTTATTTATCAACCAACAAAAGCAACACATATTCACAGCATACAGAAAGACCATCTCACAGTACGTCTCCCTTTCTGTCTAATCAAAAAGGGAGGATTTCACTTTAACGTAGTAAAATTACATACAACAAAACAGTTATCAAGCAAGAATTACAGTCACAATATCTAGTCCACTTGTATTTGGCAAAATTAAAGAATATATTTTATCATCTATCCTATCTTTGTAAGTCTAAAGTTTTCTATCTAATTTACCTTTTATCATAAATAAAGAAAACTATAATTATAACTGTCTAGTCTTCAACTCCATGAAAGACCCCAGAAGGATATAATATTACATGAGTAAACAAGAAGTGCATTGCAAGCAACTTCCAAAATTCTATAAATGATAAAAACATCTGGCTTCCTGGAAAGTCACCCCAAGTACTTCTGTGACATTGGGGCATCTATCTTCAGCCTATAAACTTAGAGTTTCTGGCACACTTTTTTAGTGAAGTAGGAAATTTGAGTAACTGTCCTGACTTGTATTGGCAAAGTTCATCAGTTGCTTTCCTCTATGTCCTACAGAATGTCTAACAGTTTTTTTCTGTGAAGTAGAAACCTGAGGGACCATTCTGCCTTGTTTTGGCAAAGTTTAGTGGTCACTTTACTGTGGGCTTTGCATGTCCAGTTTATTGAGCATACTGTCAAGCAGTCCAGGCCAGGGCAGTTCCTTGCCCAAGGGGCTAGCCTTGCTACATTGAAAGCAAACTCCATAAGGATGTTCCTCAATGCCCATGGTTCTCTTTGAAGTAATTGGTGCTGCCAGGAGCAGATGTGTCTCATTGTCGAGAAAAGTCTAGGTTATTAAGACATTTTAAATGTCATATTCTGTAGGTCTTTGAAGTGTTTAAATATTACCTATCTAATTGAAATATATCTTTGTAAAACTAAAAAAACCTAATATGGTTATAAGTTTAAGTATTATAGTTGACTATTAATCTGTATTTTTAATTGTATAATATATTTTTAATGAGCTGCATAAACATAATATCTTAAACAAGAGTAGAAATATAAATACAGTAAAACAAAATTGACCTTAAATTTGTACTCATAAACCAAAATCAATACCAATGTAAAATATGTTGAGATTAAGAGGGTTTTTTGGGGATTAAAGTTGATTCAATAATCTACCCTTTTGTCCCATTATAATAATCTATCCTTTTTTCCCATCATTTCTATATCATATCCCCCTTTTTTTCTTTAGAAACAGATTGACTGTGACAATTAACCATTTATAGCCAATCCCCCTTAAATTAAAACAAGCATTCATAAACAATATATGGAAAATTTTGTAGCATGAATCTTAAAAGTTCTTATTAATAAAAACAAACCCAGAGCCAAGTATTTGGGTGAACACTGGAAGATCAGAGAGACAGAACAAGCCACAGCTAACCTCACCTGACCAACTTCTCAGCTGATCTTGTTTCCTCAGACTGGAAGCCTCTGAGTTCTCATCCAGAATGAATCTCAGCTGAACTGTGCTGCTCCAAAGCCAGAAAGCTAAACCAGCCAAATGCTTCTAGTTTCTGGTCCTCATACCTAATACATCTTTCTGCTTTCTACCATCACTCCCTGGGATTAAAGGCTTGCTTTCTGGGATTAAAGGCATGAGTCACCATGCTTGGCTGTATCCTTGAACACATGGATTTCTGCCTCTGGAATGCTAGGATGAAAGGCATGTGATACCACTGCCTATCCTGAATGTTTAATATTGTGGCTGTTCTGTCTCTGACCCCAGATAAGTTTATTAGAGTGTACAATATTTTGGGGAACACAATACCACCTCAAAATTTGGATATAGTTCTCTAAACTACTTCCTGTTAATTGTGAGTGCTGGTAATCTTATGGGGATGCTGAGAAAATCTGAGATAATGGCCAAGTCCTTATATCACCTGTCAAGGTTAAGGAGGTTTTGTTTGGTCAAACCTGGTCCATCTTAACCTGGAATGAATCCACAGCCTCTTGTTTCCTATGGAAACAAAAAGCAAAACTGTTTCACCAAAGCAATGCATCTTTTAAGTTCCATTTTACAATTAAATGTTTTGACTTCTGTTGTAAAGTCAAGGCCTTCTTAAATATTTGGGTTGGTATATTTCATCAGTCTCTCTTTCAATCCCATGTCTCCCAGCAGCTGTCTCTTGCCCATCAGTCATCAAAAAATCCAAAATCAACACAATAGCATACAGGATTCAGACTCCCCATATATTTTCCATCTCTACATGGCTTATTTTTTTTTATTATTTTACTTCTCTCTTTAAAGACTTTATTGTATTACTTTTTGAATCATTTTTCCTTTCTATAACTGTCCATAACCTTTTTATTTCTTTCTTAAGCCTACATACATTGTAAAACATACTGGAACTTGTTTAGAGGTTTTTCTGTCAGGACCTCTTTTTATTGTGTATCTTTTAGCCTTATCTGTTTGAGCAAAAGCTTTGAACTTGCCATGTAGCACATGCTTGGTTCATGGCCCATGTAAGCTAGTGGGTTACAGCTCAAGTATGCATGGGGATGCATCTCTGTACAGCAGCCCACATGAGAGATATGAACTAGGAGGCTGTTTTTGGCTCTGTTTTAAAACCTTTTTTTAAGCTCTCAGGTTTTATGTGGATGGAGTTGCCGAATGTTGATGTAAATGGAGGCTCTTCTCTGTTATGCCCCATCCTGTAGCCATTTTCAAATAATCATGCAGAGGCTTCTATTAATTATAAATATTTGTCTGATAGTTCAGACTTATTACTAACTAGCTCTTACATTTTAAATTAACCCATTTCTATTCATCTCTGTATCACCACATGACCCATGGCCTATGAGTACTCTGGTATCTTGTTTCTTCATAGGTTGCTGGTGTCTGCCCCAACTCCACCATTCTTCATCTTCATCTTCCATTTTAATATACCACCTACCCTTATTCTTCCTGGCTATTGGCCAAAACAGCTTTATATATCAGCCAATGAGAGCAACACATAATCACAGCATACAGAAAGACCATCCCACAGCAAGTACTCATATTTATCCACATTTTATTTATGAGGAAATAAGGCTTAGAGAAGCTAAATAGTTTTTTGTTGGACATAGCTAAGTGGCAGGACTGTGACTTGACCCTAAGAAATTGTATTCCAGACATCCTTTCTGACCATGGTAAAATGATACTTTCTCAACCATGGTGAGAGAACACCCTCCTCTTCCCAACTGTGTTCTCACATCTTTATATTGACCAAACTGTTGTTTCCCTTTATTTTATATGGTTTAGACATGAAATTTTTTTCACATACATTATTAGCAATTTCTTCAAGAAAGAAAACCACTAACACTTGAGTATATGCTATCCTAATCACTAAGGAGATTCTATATATAACTGTGCCTGTGCATTTAGCTTGCATTCTGTAGGAGTCAATTACTACCAGCCCTTTAGAATTATGTTTATCCTCCATATGTCTTAGACATCTCTCAAGAAAAACTGTGCTAACATTCATAATACTTTCTCACTGTCTATGTCTAAAAGGGTGATCACAGTTCCAAATGTATGGGCAGCATTTCCAGCCCACTCCACATAAAAGCTATCCCACATCCATTGTAATTCATATTTCCTCTTGTCGAGGGAGAAATGGGGCCTATCATTCTATCAAAAAGAAAACGAGTGCAATACAGAAAAACTCAACAGATATTTTGTTTTATAACAGGATCAGAATAGAATGAGTCAAGAAGCCAAGCAAAACTTGGACTGAATCCCAGCTTGGCCATTTTCTGGCTGTATATACTTTACATAATTACTTTCCTGTATCAATTTTGCCTTCTTCGTCTGCAACAGAAGAATAAATGAATAACAATAGCAATGTGCATTTCTCTTCATATAAAATGCTAAACTTGTTTGCCTTTTTATTCATAAGGCTGTAGGCAAGAGGATAAGGAAAAGTAGCTTTCTATGGAAAGCTAACTGTAGGTCTTAGAGGATAGAATGGAAAGACCATTAGATTCCACAGACACTCACTCCATTCAGTCCTGAGGCCTGTGTGTCTCTGGTTCTTTTCAAAGCAGGAGCTCATGGCTCTTTACTCTTTTGGCATCATAGTATGTCTCAGCTTTGTTTGAACTCTGTTTTCCTTTGTATCTCACCTTCCCTTCCCCTGAACAACTGATATTGTCCCATGAATTTCCCAGTGTAAATTTCCTGAAAAAAGAACACTTGCTGAGCATAACACTTGTTAGCCTGACCCCCCCTGTAGTCAGGGAAAGAGAAACATGATTCAGAAAGCATACAGCTCAGGATCGTTTAATCAGAAAATATGGCGGATGTGAAAATCAGGTTTTCTTCCAAAATACTAATAGATTCACTGCTTAACATACAGAGCACTATGTTAAACTTTGTTCCCAGAGTGCAGAGGTACATAGATCCCTGTGAGTGCAAGGCCAGCCTGGTCTACGTATCACATTCCAAGCCAATCAGAGAGACATCATGAGCATTGTCAAAAACAAACCAACAAAAACAAAAAAATTGCTACTTGTCAGTGCTCTATAAAAGATACATTTTGTATTTTAGGAGGATTTAAAATTAAATTCTACATCCTAGTTCTCATAAGAGGAAAAATAACATGATAGATAGTTTAATGGATAAGCACAATAATTTGAAAAGTTATTGTGTTATCTTGAAAAGAAAATTCAGTCATAGGTGATTTATATAATCTCCCTAAGGACACAAAACTAAGGAACTTAAATTGAGCACTCATTAATTAGAGATCCTGTACTTATACATACTGTTTAGAAAAATAAGAAACTTTGTCCTGGGTAAGAGCCTGAGTTCCAGTCCTCTGGCCTTACTGAGGTCACCAAAGCTTCCTGGTAACTCATGTATCAACAAAAAGGGGTGGGTGACTACACAATAAAGGACACAATTTACAATGATAAATATGACTTATAAGCCCAACAGGCCCCACCCCTTCCCAGTTATGTAGCTTTCATAAAGTTGCATGATAATAGAATGTTTAAAGAGAAATAAAGATGGGTGGAAGGACGAGGAAATTATTTTAAGAGCTTTGACACCAAGCTGAGATGTCTAAGGAAGAAGAATCACAGAAGCATTTGAAAGAGTAATGAGGCAGCTTCACATCTTCTCTCACAACACTAGGAAAACTCTTTCAGGAAAAAAAAGTGAAGACAGATCACTAGGATAGTGGCTATAGTTCAGGTGAGCTGCTGTATGTCCCTGGTCTGGACCTGAATAGTTGTAGGGAATGGAGAGTGCAGACATGGTGTGGTGAGCATAGTAGAGAGTAGTTTGATGGACAGATAAATAGGCAGATTCATAGATTAATGATAGATAGATTGATGATACAGAGAAGGATAGATAGGTAAATAGATAGATAGAGAAGATAGAAAATAGATAAATGGATAATAGATAAACGAATATTGCTTCTTAAATGATTGTGTTTATCAAATTTTATTTCAGATGTGGCTTCTCAAACAAACTAAGGCCAGTGGTAAAGAGTACTTTTCTTCAGAAAAGCATTCCTTGCACTATATAAACAAAATAGTAAAATATGTAAACCCTACATGCATCTGTAGTGAGAAGACCTAAGAGCATGGCAGCAGTCAGACACTATTTATAAGGATGGAATTCCAACCTCAGCCACTGGCTCTAAGGTCTTCCCCAAAGACAGATCAGTTGGGAGGATGTGAGAGAGGGAAGACTTTGTGTTGAGGTCAGTGACTGGCTAGAAAGACAGGACTCAGCAAAAAGTTGTACTTTTAACTGCATGTTAGCAAAGAGGTACAAAGCACAGCCAGCAACAACAACATCAAAGTATGCATGGAGCAAAGTCCAGAGGAAATCAGGCTCAAGATGCCAAGGGAATCACATGGGAATTCATGACATCTCCAGAACAGGTTATGGTAACACATGTGGGGTACTGATTATCAAGAAAGCTCACTAGAGAGTGGGCATCTGAAGAGTTGAGAGGTTGTTACACAGACAGCCTCTGGGCAGCATGTACAAGAAAGAAAGATGAAGTTTCACAGAAATCATCCTGTGGGTATAAATTAAGGTTTATGCACCATGTTTCTCACTGCTATAGCAAAGATCTAACAAACATAGCTTAAGGGAGAATGGGTTTACTTTGGCTTCGAGTTTAAAGGGAAGCCCATCCCAAGTGGGGCAGGCACGGCAGTAGGAGTGTGAGGCACCCAAAATCAGGAAGTAGAAAGATGAACACTATGCTTGGTTATGTGTTTTTATGTGCAGTCTGGGAACCTCCAGCCCATGGGATAGTTCTGCTCACACTTAAGGTGGGCTTTCATGTAGTGGGTAGCCATTCCAGCTTGGATCTGGAAGTTCCAGCCCCCATTGAGACTCTGGCAACTGTCATGCCTACGAGGCGGGGCGAGGGGAGGCGCCTGGGGACCCGAGAGCTGGATGGGCCAGCGCTCTCTCTGTGCCGGGACGCTGAACGGTGAAGATGGATTGTGCAGAGCTCCGGAGAACACCCCTGGACTGCGTTACACCTTCCCCAGACCCTGCGACCTACCCATTACTTAATTTGTGAGTTATGCCATTAAATAAATATCCTTTTAACTACGTGGAGTGGCCAAAATAATTTCTCCAATATTTTCTCACCTCAATTAGCCAGATCTAGAAAATCTTTCCTAGGCATACCAGGAGGCTCATTACCTAGGGGATTCTCGACTGTGTAGAGAGTCGGTATTGACCATCATAGACATTTTTTCTTATTGTTTATGAAACATTTCATATTAATGTAAGGAATTATTTAGTAGACAAGTTCTTAGTCACCAGCTAAGAGTCAATGTTGCCATCAGGCCTTATGTGAACAGTGGTCTCATCTATTCTGTGTATGACTCTGTGTAGTGGAGATACCGATGGCCCTGCTAAGAGGGCCATTCCTCCAGACATAGACGATTTCACAGGAGAAGTTTGTAAAACTCTTTGCAAGCAAAAGTGCAGTTGCATCAGCACTGTCCTTGACCTCCTGAGTTAGTAGATAATTACATAGCCCTGGGGATCCATTTCCACTGATTAAGAAGAGTCCAGCTGTATCACAAGCAGATGTGTAGCAAAAGATGTGCTTGCAGGGGTGGCTATAAGATGATGAGGCTTCTAGTAAACACCAATCTAATTACCTGAAATCTGTATCTCAGAAAAGAAATACTTGCAAATCAAATCTAGTTTTGCATTGATTTATATTTGATTTGCAGAATTTTCTGTGGTAAAATAGAACCTATCTAAAATTCTTAAATCTAAATCTAGTCTTACTGCTTATTAGTGAGTATGGATAAGTCCCTGAATGTGGTTTATTTAGAGGGGTAGAACTCAAGACCAAAGGGTTGGAATAATAACATTCTTCAGGATGGTCCAACACTCATTTATTCATACAAAGACCCTCTGTTAATGTCATTGTGTAGGTTCCTATGAACTGCTATGTCCTCTCTCATTCCCACTCTATAAACATAGGCTTGGATACATCTGTAATAAATGTGCCTCTAACATTCTTTCATAAATGCAAAAAATAAAATAGGGAGAAGTGTTTTTCTTAAGTGAGGTAGGCTAACTATATTCCTGTAAGTAATCCTACATGCATCCTTATGCAAGAAACCTGAATTACACTCATTGGATCACCAAAGGAATGCATAAATACAGGACATTTATTGGCAAGGAAATGGAGTTTGGAAATACTATAAGAAGGTTAATAAAGGGTAATGGGTGAATATAATCAAACTATATTATGTGCATGTATGAAATTGTTAAGTAATAAACTTTAAATTTTTTAAATATACCTCAAAACACTCATCAGATCCTCCAGATAACTATGAAGTATTTTTATCCTCTCATTTTAATTGTTTTGTTTTGGTTTTGGGCTGCAAATATCTCCTAACCTTTTGTTTAAGGTTTGTTTATCTCCTCTTTTGTCATCCCTGGCCAGACCCGATATTGAACCAGGATCACTAGGTTCATATCTGTTGTGCATTGAACCGTGCCCACATCCCAGTGATGTATACAGGTCCTAACTCTCGGTACCTGTGACTGTGAACTTACCTAGACACAGATCTTTTAAGATATCAAGTTTAGAACATACTGATTTACAATGGTCCCTAAGACCAATGACTGTTGTTCTCATAGGAGAGGAGAATTTGTACACCAAGATATAGTCATGTGACAGGAGGCAGAAATTGGAGTGAAGTATGTTTAATCCAAGGAGAACCAATAATTGATTACAACTGTCATATTCAGAAAGAGGCAAAAATATATCAAATCATTCTTAGAGCATTTAGCAAAAATATGGTCCTACAAATATTGATATTGGACTTCCATGCTACAGAACTGTGAAGGAAGAAATTTGTGGGTTTTTTTTTTAAATTTTCCCACACAATACATCCATATCACAGCCTTTCCTCCATCCACTCCTCCCAGCACCCCACACACACAGACCTCCACTCTCCCCCAGATCCACTGCTCCTCTGCTTCACTTCAGAAAAGAGCAGGCCTCCCAGGGATATTGACAAACAGCATAGGAAGTTACAATAAGACTAGGCACATAGCCTCATAGCAAGGCTGGATAAGGCAACCTAGTACAAGGAAAAGGTTCTCGAGAGTAGGCAAAAAAGTCAGAGACACTCACTCTACCACTGTTAGAATTCCCACAAACACCCTAAGCTAAACAACCACAGCATGTAAGCAGAGGAACTAGCATAGACCCATGAAGGCTCCTTGATTGCTGCTTTAGTGTCTGTGAGCCCCTGAGAGCCCTGCTTAGTTGATACTTTGGGCATTGTTCTCCTAGTGTTCTCATCCCCCCCTGGCTCTTACAATCCTTCTTTCTCCCCTTCTGAAGGGTTCCTCAAGCTCAATCTAATGTTTGAATGTGGATCTTTCTTTGTGTGTATGTCAGTCATGTATAGTTCTACCCTAGGTCTCTGAGCCATCTAGCTTCTGGTTCCTGGACATCCAGGCATTGCAAGGCATGGGCTCCCTCTCATGGCTTGGGCCTCAATTTAGACTAGTCATTGGTTGGCCACTAGTCTGTGATAATTTGTGACAGCAGCTCTTGAAACTCATCACTTCAATGGCTACCACAGTACCAACTTAGTGGTTTTGGCCAAATAGCATTATCAGGTTGTGCTGGCTCATTTTATGTCAACTTGACATGAGCTCAAGTCATCTGAGAGGAGGGCATCTCAATTAAAAGAATGTCTCTATAAGAGTGGGCTGTAGGCAAGCCTGTAAGGCATTTTCTTAATTAGTGATTGATGGGAAGAGGGTCCACCCCACTGTTGGTGGTGCCATCCCTAGGCTAATGGTTCTGGGTTCTACAAAGGGAGCAGGCTGAGCAAATTATGATGAATAAGTCAGTAAGCAGCACTCTTCCATAGCCTCTGAGAAAACCATGATGAATAAGTCAGTAAGAAGCACTCCTCTATGCCCTCTGCATCAGTTCTTGTCTATAAGTTCCTGCCTTGTTTGAGTTCCTGTCATGACTTCCTTTGATGATGAAGAGATATGGAAGTGTAAGCCAAATAAACCCTTTCCTCTCTAACTTGTCTTTTGGTCATGGTGTTTCATTGCAGCAATAGAAGCCCTAATTAAGACAAAGGACCAAGTGCAAATAGTGTTGTTCAGAAGCAAGACAAACCAGAAATGAGCCATTAAGTCCACTAGCTATAAAAATAGTAGCCTAGATCTAGAGCCAGTCCTAGGGTACAGCCAAAAGAGAAATATGCTCTCTAGTGCCAAGAAAGCATGACTGCATTGTAGCTGAGGTTTTCTCCAGTCCTGCCCAGCCCCACAGACCCCACTGCTGCTTATAAAACAGTCATTCAGAAGCTTATATTGATTAAAACTGCTCAGCCATTAGCTCAGGCCTACCACAGACTAGCTCTTACATTTAAACTTAGGCCATTTCTGTTAATCTATATGTTGCCACGTGTTCCATGGCTTTATTTACATGCTGCTCCCTGGATGTCAGACTGGCATCTCTGACCCATCTTTCCACTTTCCAGCATTCTCCTTGTCTGTTTATCCCACCTATACTTCCTGCCTGGCTAACTGGCCATTCAGCTTTTTGTTCATCAACCGACCGGAGCAACACATTCACAGCATACAGAACATCCCACAGCACTGCTGTATATTCAGTTTTATGAATAAGAAAAACCAAGGCTGTAGGAGGTGAAATTCCTCAGCTGTGGGTTACGCTGAAAGTGAGATGCAGTACCCAGAAGAGCTGATTCCTGAGTTACTCCGGCTCTCTGCATCACACGAACAACTTGGAAGTTCTGTTTCACTCACATTTGAAAAGGTGTAAAAGATGAGGAAGGGAAGACAACCTGTTAGGTACAGGAGTAAAGCAGCCTGCTGCAAAGATCAAGGGCTTCAGAGCCTTTTTTAAGACAGTGAGTCATCATTGCTTAAGTCAGCATCAGAAGCAAAGGGAGGGCCTTTTTTTCGGGAGCCTCATTGGTTGAGTTGCCATGGGTGAAGAGCAGACACTGCTCTCCCATTAATTTTAGTGGCAGCTTAGTTTAGAAGGATTTATGACCATAGAGTATAAATAGTGATTTGAGTTACAACTTGGCCCCAGTCATGTTTGGAGGCAAGGGGTAGGATGTTTCATTTTCCAGACTGCTGACTTTCTTTTTAACTCTCCTTCCCTGAAAACATAAATAAAGGAGAGATGATGAAAAATGATCCTCACTGTCTTCATGGTTGACCCTATTTGGAGTGGAAAGAATAAAGGCCTAAGAATTCAAGAATATGAGCTGAGAAGGCTTGCATGGTACCAAGAAAAGAGTTCTAAAGCAGGTATCTATGCTGCTCTCAACTTACTAAAGTGTTCCGGAAGAAGCTTCTACAACCTGGACCTCTGCTTCCTCATCCATAAAAGAATGTGTTATGATCTCTCACAGAAACTCTGGTGTAACAATGTCTCTGAATTCAAAACTTTACATCTACTCTCCCAAGCTCTGTGACCTTGAGCAGATCTGCCCACCTCTATATTCCTTTGTTTAAGTGGGTTTAGTTCCCATGGATTTGTATGTGCCTTAAGGGGAGAAAGAAAGAAAAGGGGCAGAGGCAGACCTCAATTCAATATGAGGTCACTTAGCCAGATATTAGGTTAAAACAAACAAAAACACTGATTAGATTTTCTCATTGGATTATGTCCAGATGGGCAATTGACTTCAGAATGGTGGCCCCACCCACCAATGAAATGCCTTCCATTGATTGACAGACATGCTCTCTCACATTAGTCAGTTCAAAACCCTCTGGAAGAGGAAAGTAGATGGTTAAAAGGAGAGGAATGATGGGGGTTTGCTCTTTTATGCAGAGACAGCTCAGTTCTTTGTGACAAAATAATGAATTGGTTATCATTACATGCACTTTCAATAAAATGAACTTGACTATGGGTTTCATCTCATGACAGACACAATAGTTTTAGGCTTCTCATCATGCCTTCTCATCCCAATTCCCTGACTAACAGAGTACGCTTGGGAAATTAACTTCTCTCTGACTCATTTACTCATCTTGAAAATGGAAACAGTAACACTCTACCTCATATATATTTGGGGAAAATTGAAAGAAATGCTCCTCATGTTAAGAAGCATGAAACACAAGGCCTATAACATGTACATGATGGTAAATTACAGTCATCATCAATATTTTATGAGAAACTCTTCAGAGCCCATAAATGCATCTCCTTCACTTCCCCTTTTCAGACAGAAGAATGACTGAAGATCCCCTAGTTCACTACCAAATTTGCTAAGGATCTCAAATTATAATCCATTGTACTTCCTTTATTTTCAAATCAACATCCTTCTTTTTCAAGGGAGATGCCTATTGCTTTAAGGTTTTTTTTTTTTTACTATTATTCTTTTAATTCAGAGGGTCCTTTGAAAGTAATGATAATGGCTCCTGTAGGCCAACTACCCTTCCATAGAGCAAAGATCTCAAGTACATTTGGAAAAATAGGCCAATCTCTTGTGACAAACATCTTAGACTTCATATTAATTTCCTTAGCATTCTTGGCTCAAGGATTAATTTATCACCAATGATCTATGCCAACAAAGTGAAAATGGGGAGGAATGTTTAAGTGTTCAAAGAAGCCCCTATTACCTTATTCTATATTGGTAGAAACTTGGAAACAATTCAGAATTTTGGCAATAATAAATTAGTGTGGCTACATGTTAATTAACAGTGCAGTCAATGGCAAGAGGGCCGACTCACTAAATTCTTTGCAGTGTAGCCATGGCTTCCAGCCAAACTCATCTATTCATTCAGCCTTCCCGACACTCACATATTTGTTAATGCTGATTTCACAGGAGATAAAATATGTTTAACTCTGAGAACATAATATAAAGCAAGACACTGCTATCCTTGCCCTTAGGATCATTATTTCTAATAAAATATCTAAGAAACTACTACAAACATATAAAATTGTTAATATAAGGGAGCATGGCAAGTACTTTAATCCAAAACTCATTTCAAAATGATGTCTGGCGTCTTGAATTTGCAAACCTCACTGTAAGTTTTAGCACTCACTATTGCTCAATTGCCTGTGGCTAAACAGATATTATAGTTAAAAAGTTGAGACATGAACTAAGAGAAATATTTGTAGGATATGTTCAGATATAGGACTGTTATCTTACAGTATAAAATAACTCTCAAAACTCAACAATTAGACCATAAACCAGCTAAAAAATATGAGCAAAAGATATGAAAAGACATCTCAGGAAAAAAGATATACAAATGGGTTTCCATTGCAGTTCATAGGGAAGTAAAAATTAAAACAACAAGACACTTGAACACATCTAAGAGATTGTACCAATATGTAACTGCAGAAATAGTTTTAAAAGAGGAAGTCTGATAGTTATTTTAATATTGCTTGGTTTCTAGCGACAGAACTCATCTCAAAACAACAGTGAGATTTAAACAACTGGCTGACACAGCTGTGAAGCACACAAGGTAGTTTGTTAGACACGGCAATGAATGTCAAGTGTAAGAACCTCACTGTGCTCCACTCTTGACCTACTTTATTGCCTCACTTGTATCCACCCTTTCTATCTTAGTTGTATGAGGGTCTTCGATGCATGACCCCAATGGTGGCTTTCTTCCTATGCTGAGACTCTGAACAAATTAATGAAAACGTGAAAATCCCATGGGAATCCAAATTTTCATCTTCATTTTCAAAGAAAGGATCACTGGGAAGAGGATGCTTACTCCAAAGGCAAACAGGTCTGTGAACATCAGGCAAGTTTCCTCATGCAAGCAAGAGGGCATTGGAAGAACTCTCTTTGCCCATGTGCTGATGATTTCCAAAAAAGCAGAAGGTCATGAAAGGACCAAGTAGGATATAAGGTTAGCCTGTCTTCCTCATCCACCCTGCCCCTGAGAAGCAGTGTAAAGCTTTCCCACATCTCCTGGACATATGTAATTTAGCTTCACGGAGACTAAAAGTGAAAAATGACCAGGAGCATTTTAGTTGGTTTTTGTCAACCTGGCACAAACCTAGACATATCTAGGTTCAAGAAGGAATCTTAATTGGTTAACATTTCCATAAGACTGGCTTATAGGCAAGTCTGTGGGAGAATTTTCTTGATTAATGAACCAGCCCACTGTTGACAGTGCCACTACTAGGCAAGTGATTGTGAGTGCTATTTTAAAAAAAAAAAAAAGCAAGCTGAGCAAGCCACGAGGATCAAGTTAGTAAGCAGTACTTCTCCGCGTCCTCTGCCTCAGCTCCTGTCTCCAGGTTCCAACTTGAGTTCCTGCTCTGACTTCTCTCAGTGATGAACTGTTCCCCGGAAGTGGAATCTTTTTCCTACCAAGTTCCTTTGGGTCATGGGGTTTAATCAAAACAATAAAAAAATTACTAATATAAGGGATGTGCTTAGAATAAATTCAAATCCTTTTGCAACCAGAGGAGTGGAAACTAAAAGTATCCCCTCTATCACATTTGACAGTTCAAGTTTCTCTCTATGGTATAAGATGACTCCAGCATCCCTGATGTCATTCTTTCCATTGTGAAGCTTTTTTATGTACACTGGCATTTTGCCTTCATCTATGTCTATATGAGCATGTCAAATCACTTTGATCTGGATTACAGACAGTTGTGAGTTGCTGTATGGGTGCTGGAAATTGAACCCAGGTCCTCTCGAAGAGCAACCAGTGCTCTTAACGACTAAAGCCATCTCTCCAGCCCCCAGCTTGGACCTTTTAACACTGTGGAAACATCTTTCCTCCTGATGTCTGCATAGCAGTCCAACAGAGCATACCTATCTGATTGGCCTCATTTGGGCCACCTGTATATCCCTAAGCCATTCATTCCATTTCAAACAAGAATTGGTTATTAATCAACTATCATTTGTGTGCCTGTTCTGGGGTTTAGGAGAACAATGATACTTTCCAAAAGAAAGAGCCTATGAAAATGTGCTGAAGATCTGAAGTTCCCACTGGATTGAAGAGCAGTATACTCATAAATTCACAAAAATTGTGACATTTGACCTCTTTACTAGTTAATTTTTTGTTGTGATATAATAATAATAGGGAGGAGGAGGAGAAGAAGAAGAAGAGAGAGAGAGATTGAGATTCTTTGCGATGTATGTTCTAGAGGGTGAGTACATAAAGGCAGGTGGTGCATGGAAACAGGCCAGAGCAAGAAGTGAGCAAATTAGATCTCCACCTCAAACACAAAGCAGAGAGGGAATTAGATGTGGGCCAAGGCAGTATACTCTCAAAACTCACCACTGGTAACATATTTTCTCTCACAAGGCCGCACCACCTCCCCACATCTCACCACCAATTGGAAACCAAGTCTTCAATTACCTATGTCTGAGGGACACGTCTCATTCAAACCAATATAGCCTCTCCATCCATCTTATAATGAGTCAAAGGAAAAAAGAATAATACCAACACATTGACTAATCTTGGTTGTCAACTTGATATCCCTAGGAAGAAAGAACTTCAACTGAAAATTTGACTCCCTCAGATTGGCATTTATTGATTAATAATGGTTGTAAGAGGGCCTAGCCCACTATAGGTGATACCATCCCTAGGCAGGTGGATTTCAGATGTCTGTGAATGGTAGTTGGATGTGAGCCTGTGAGGAATCCAATAAGCATCATTTCTCCATGATGTCTACTTCAAGCTCCTTCCATGAGTCCCTGCCCTGACTTCCCTCAGTGATGGACAGTGACATGGGAATTTAAGCTAAATAAACTTTTTCCTCGCAGTCCTGGTTGGTTTTTCTTTCAACTTGACAAGAGCTAGCATTACCTGGAGAGACAAACCTCAGCTGAGAAAATGCCACCAGCAGATAGCCAGCAAGCAAGTCTGTAGGGCATTTTCCTGATGAATTGAGGTGGGAGGGCCCAAACAACTGAGGGTGCCACCTCTGGGTGTGTTGGGTGGTATGAGAAAGTAGGCTGAGCAAACCGTGGATAGTAACCCAGTAAGCAGCACTCATTCTCAGCTTGTGCTCAGTGATGGACTCTGAGTTGTAAGCTGAAATAAACCCTTTTCCCCTGAAGTTTTTTTTAGCCATGGTGTTTTATCACAGCAATTGAAAATAACTTAGGGACTCTTTAAATTGGTTTTGATAAGCACATTAGGGCAACCTGTAATTCAGAGTGAAACGCCTGCTGCCTGACAAGGGCTGAATCTGTTTCTGATGGATGAGCAAGTGTAGGTTTGGGCCTAACCCCCTTGAAACCGATAGTATTATCTCTGCTTTAGTTATTTTGACTTTCATTTCTTTCTTATTATCATGCATATGTGTGGATGCATGTTTCCTTGTGCAGATGGAAGTCAGAAGGCAACTCTGTGAGGTTATATCCCTCCACCTTTCTGTGGATTCCAGGAAAAAAACTCAAGTTGTCTGCCTTGGGTGGCAAGTGCCTTTACTCATTGAGACATTTCACTGGCCTTTCTCCCCACTTTACAGAGAAAAGGGAGGATAAGAGGGCTTAAATAATTGGCTAAGTTTATACAGATTGCAAACGGAAGGTCTAGGTTCAAACTCAGGCCTCACAGGAAAGCCCTCAGTCTGGAAAAACACTTTTAGTTGGGACCAAAGTTCAGGCCACCAGTGTTTATCAATAATATATGTATATCCTGTCTTCAAGCCTCACTTCAGTCACAGGAAGTCTTTCAAACACACCTTCTGCTTTAGGTTCTAATTTCTTCTATCCGAGAGAGCCTCAAAATTCAAGATTCATATATAATAGATATTGGACTAGCCTCAGAAATCTACATTTAGCCACAGTTCTGAAATGGGAACTCATTCAGAGACTGAAAACCCATCAAGGCTAGACCTAGGACCTGGGGGAAAAAGGGCCTCATATCCTTCAGATCTGTTGTGCAAATCTTCCCGGGTTTCTTTATTGGCAAAGTCTGCCAAGAGCTATTCAAGATAAGAAGCTGTAGTGATGCTTCATAGAGCACAGTCAACACACATGCACACACACACACACACACACACACACACACACACACACACAGAGAGAGAGAGAGAGAGAGAGAGAGGGAGAGAGAGAGAGAGAGAGAGAAGCATACACACATACCACACATGTGTGCATATCCAGATATCACACATATACATGCTTACATGCACACAAAGCATACAAACTATCTATCTATCTATCTATCTATCTATCTATCTATCTATCTATCTATCATCTATCTATCTATCTATCTATCATCTATCTATCTATCTATCTATCTATCTATCTCATTGATGTACAGTTTCAACAGACATATTGATGACCTCAATCCATTCATGGGTGATCACTAATTGGTGATATTCAGAATTATGTAAAATTGTCCCCAAGCTTCCAAGTTTAAAGACATGGTATAGAGAGATCACTGTCTTCACTGTAGTTTCATTCATTCTGGTTGTAATATTCCTATCAACTAGTATTTCTTGCAGATGTGAGGATTGTGCCTCTTTACTCTGTAGAATCTTTACAATGACTCCAAATCTATCCATCATTGTAGTAGGTAGCCATTCCAGCTTGGATCTGGAAGTTCCAACCCCCATTGAGACTCTGGCAACTGTCACGCCTATGAGGCGGGGCCAAGGGAGGCGTCTGGAGACCTGAGACCTGGATGGGCGAGCTCTCACGCTGTTCCTGGACCCTAGACAGTAGAGGCTGACTGAGCAGAGCTCCAGAGAACACCGCTGGACTGCGATACACCTTCCCTAGACTGCCGCAATCTACCTATTCCTTCATTTGTAAGTCACCCACTAAATAAATCTTCCTTTTAACTACATGGAGTGGCCTTAATAATTTCACCAATACAACATGCTTTTCATACCCTGGTTCTGGTTTAATCAGTACAGCACATATACACCATTCATTAGTCACAAGTGCAGTTTTGGAAATATTTGAAGTCAATAGTCATGTTCTCTAGGCTTCTCTTTTCCAAGTTTTTAGCAATTTATGCATGACTCATTTGACATGAATCCTCAGATCATCTAGGCCCTGGCTTATTTATCTAAAAACATTTGGATTGTTGCAAAGAAATGAATACTTTACTCACCAAATAAATGAATGAATGAATGAATGAATGAATGAATCACAAACACTCTGATCTCCTAATAACCTTGGGGAACTTTATCTCATTAATAGCATTTCTCTCTAGTTTTTTCCTCTTTCTTTCCTTTGGTTCCTCTAGCCATGTTTCTCACCTTTAAAAGGTCTTTATGTTTCATAGGTCCTCTTTCTACTGTCTCCCATATCTCTTGGTTTCTCTATTTCCCTTGCTCTTCCTCTGTCTCCATGTGTCTTTCTGACCTTGGATAATGGTGTTTGTCGAAGGGAAAAAAACAAATCAGGACAGGGCCTCTCTGGGTGAGAGTCTCTACTGCAGGTAGAAAATTTTTGCCAGCCAGAAACAGCTTCAGTAAGAGGCACTATCCATCCATCTAGTTTCGCAGACGATAGCCTCTTTCTCCTCCAATGTAGCAGGTGATATAAGATCTAGGGAGCCAGGGATAGTGGAGAAGTATCTGTGCCAAGAGCTAATGATCTATGAAATGAAAATTGTTGGCCCACCTGCTCTGCATGACCACTTCACAGCAGGGACCTGCAGCTGGCCCAGACCAACGCTGAAGAAACACAGACGGATTCTTGCCCCAGATATCAGTTGTCAGAGAAAACTAAGAGAGTCTGCCTGGTGAAAAGAACTCAGGCCAAGATTCTTCACTTACCAGTGTCATCCAACCCTCCAAATACCCTGTAGCATGAGCTCCAAAGAACTCCAGGAGTCAGGACACCAAAGCCTGACTCATTTAGGGCTTTGACACTAGCTGTCTATGTCCTTGGGGAGGTCACTTCTCCTTTCTGGGCCACCAGCTTCTCAGCTGTCAAGGGAAGAACATAACCCTGTCATCTGCTTGAATTGCTTCAATTATGAAGGTATTGTAACAGAATTTGACAAATTTTGGTTTCTCCAATTTCTATATCTGTAGCCCATCCATATGTGCTAATAGTATTTTTCCATGGTTCTATAAGAAAGGAAATAGAACTATGTGGTTTATGAGAAAGACCTAGAATTTCTCCATTTCTTGCACAGAAATCTAAGGAATTGCAAGGGATACAAGCTTCAAGGACCTGGTTTGAGCTGTATTGTGAAGTGACCTATGGGATATACTGAAATGTCTGCTTTATTAGTCTATTAAATGCACTGCCAGTGGTACTTGCCCCTTTGACCTGAAGTTCCCTTCCCAGAAAAAGGGTATCATTGGATTATTTGCTCAAGATAGGTGGTTCAACAGGGAAGAAAATCTGACCCAGGAGAGCCCATATAGGCTGGTCAGAGCACAGAGCCGGAAGGGGGAAAATAATTAGCACAGCCAATCATATAATTTGCTACAGTGCTGGTGAGAGGATTGACCATAAGTAAGAAGAGAATGGATTAAAGATGTGAGAAGAAGTAGGGGTGCCTAGAGAAAGAACAATTGTCTTGAGGAAAATAGAGAATAGTGGTCTAACATCTAGGCAGCTTCTGGAAGCATCCAAGGTCATCACAAATTCTGATCTGCAGAAATTGGCCTTTCTTTGGCATACTGAAGAACACTCCTAACAACCCCAAAAAGAGCCTCAGTAGCAGCCACATAAGGAGAACATTCAAGCCACAAGTCACAGCCCGCTGCAGGAATGGCAGGAGCCAGCCTTCGCTACATGAGACTATCTCAGAAAGACTAAATTACAAAACCAAGCAGAAATGGAAGACGAGACTTACATAATTTAGGTGATTCTTTTTAACATATAAAATTCTGGATATAAAATTAACTATGCAAATGTATGTATATTTAGAATGTGCACATGCCAGCGAGGAGGAACCCTGAAGCTTCAGTTTCATTAGCATCACAAAAAGCTACTGCCTCTGGCTCACCATTTTCAATTTTCTGTTTGGAGTCCTTTAGGATAGCTCTGTGATCTCCCCTTGCTCTTAGAGCTGGTGTAAGCAAAACTCAAACACAGGGATGGATGGACCCTGTGGCTTGTTGAGCTGTAAGTGAGAAACAGTGGAATTTCGAAGACCGGATGATGAAATCAGACATGCTAGAAATATTTACACCAGAGAATTTAGAAAACATTGTAAACTGGGATTCCTTTTACCCTCCTTATCCCATTGTCCCTAGTCTCATATATTTACCATAAAACCACATTTCTTCCCGTAAGGCTATAGATTTTTTTAAGGTCTTATGTAGTACAGGCTGGTCTCAAACTTCCTAGGTAGCTAAAGATAACCTTCAATTTCCAGTTCTTCAACCCCTGCTTCCTAAGTGCTGGAATTAAAGGCATGAGCTATGATGTGTGGTTTATAGTGTTGGGAATTGAATCTAAGGCTTCCTGCCTACTAGACAGTCAACCAACTATACGTCACTGGTCCCTGAGCTGTAGGTTTTTAGAGCAGGCTCTTGCATTTTATTCAACTCCATTCCCTGGTATGTCTTAAAAATATAGTAGACATGATTTTGTTCTGACAGAAGCAATATAAAATAGCCCCCCTTGCTTCTTTCATTCTTTATTGTAAAGTGAAAACAGAAACGCTACATCATTGTCTCCAATACTAGTCATTACCTGGAAAATAACTAAGTTGCCAAGACTCAAGAACCACCAACAACAAATAGCTGGCCTTTCTTTATATATATATATATATATATATATATATATATATATATATATATATAGAGAGAGAGAGAGAGAGAGAGAGAGAGAGAGGAATTTTCTACTCACCCTACATACCACCCACAGATCAAACCTCCTCCCTCCTCCCTCCTCCCTCCTCCCATCCTCCCACCCCCAGCCTTCCCTCCAAGCCACCCCACATCCGCCAAATCAAGGTCCCCATGGGGAGTGAGCAGAGCCCAGCAGCACACCCAACCAAGGCAGGTCCAAGCCCCTCCCCACCGCACCAAAGCTGCACAAGGTACCACACCACAGGCACTGGGCTCCAAAAAGCCTGCCCATGCACCAGGGCCTTTCTTAATAGAAAGGCACATATTGACTCCCTGTCTGCACCAGAGAGCCCTTCCCTTCAGAAGATGCAGCAAGAAATGAAACTGATCCCTGAGCCTTGAGCAGAGGGGTGTGTGTTATAGAGACAACCCATTTGGGGCTCAGAATTCCAGTTTCTGCATATTGGCCACTTGTGGTTTTCTGTGTTAATCATTACTCACGACAAGGAGAAGCTTCTTTGGCAGATGATGTCAAAAAAGGCAGTTTCCAGATAGTCAGTGTGGATGCACATAAGAACTCACAGAAACTGGGACAGCATGCATAAGACCTGCACAAGTCAGTCAGACAAAATCCAAGCATGAGAGGATGAGGGGAGCATGAAGTCCCACCCTCAGCCAAGGAGCTATTGTCAACTGATAGCTGCTAGGAGAGGCAAAGTAAGTTTCAACTGGATCTACCAGTCATACTCTAGGGCAGGTCCTGTGCTCAGTAGTTATCCAAGTCAAACTGGGTTCTATATTTCATGATTTTATTTTATTTTGTGTTTTGTTTTTAAAAAGTGTAAAGGAAGCCGGGCGGTGGTGGCGCACGCCTTTAATCCCAGCACTCGGGAGGCAGAGCCAGGCGGATCTCTGTGAGTTCAAGGCCAGCCTGGGCTACCAAGTGAGCTCCAGGAAAGGCGCAAAGCTACACAGGGAAACCCTGTCTCGAAAAAAAAAACAAAAAAACAAAAAAACAAAAAAAAAGTGTTTAAAAAAAAAAAAGTGTTAAAAAAAAAAAGTGTAAAGGAAATTAAGTTGAGTGGGGAAGGAGGTGGGAAAAGAATGAATATGATCAAATATATGGCAAGAAATTCTCAAAGATTAAAAATAAAAACTGTGAGTTTGAAGGCCTGGTCTCACTGTATCTTGTTGTGCAGTGTTCAGTTGATATTCCTGGGAGGCCTGCCCTTTCCTGGGAGGTGAATCTGTAAGAGAGGAGAGGCTGGGGGACTAGGGGGAGTGGAGCGGGGAGAAGCTGCAGCCAAGATGTATAAGAGAAGAATAATGTTAAAAAAATATTATTTAAATAAAGAAATAAAATGGAGAAAGGCAGGAAATGGCATGCTGGTCAGTGCTTCTCATTGGCCTTTAAGCAGGTGACTCTCTGGAGGATGGTTTATGCATTACTATGGTGTATAACAACTTCAAAGTGTCTCCAATTCCTCTGAGATCAACAAACAAGTAAAAGACTACTACAATATTGATCTGACTGGCCTTTCAGAGAATTTCTAGTCAAATAAATGACAGCCTGCTGTGAAACAGGTAGTACAATCACAGCAGCCCCAGGGGACCAAGGAACAGTGTTTGCAGGAACCACTCACTCACCAGCCTTGAGGCATGGACCAGGGAGGGAGGGATTGTGCTACTGTGATGCTTCGGGGCTGGGCAGATGGCTTATTGGGCAAAGTTCTTGACACTCGAGAAAGAGAACCTCAGTTAGAATAACCAAACTCATGTAAAGTCAGCACAGTCACATGGAAAAAAATGCCCAGAAGTTTACCAACCAGGTAGTCTGGTTAAAACAAGGACAAGTTGTTGTCCTCTGACCTCCACATGCATGCTGTGGCACATGTATGCCTGTATTCACATGCATGAATACACACAGATATGCATACATGCACACTACAGAGGGAGAGGGAGAGGGAGAGGGAGGGGGGAATTGATGACAGACAATGCCTGAAAGCTTGAGATGAGCCTGAAGGCTAGTTTAAGCAGCCCTACAAGTTGATGATCGTTCTAGGTAGGGTTAGTATGTGCAAAGGTATGCAACTGAGCTAAACCTGTAGATAGCTTAGCACTCCTAGGACACTTGGCAGTAGAGGGGTAACATTTCACAAGATTGGCTCAAACACTCTTCCATGAATTATCATATCTCTTTTCCTGTTGAGTAACCTGAGCTTTGGTCAGTTTTAAAATGCTTTTGTGATGACCCAACAGGTTAGTCTGGGGCAAAGTGAGCATCATCATGTGTGGAATCTAAACTTTCCCTGAGTGTTCAAGATGAGAGTCTGCCAAAGAAAGGAGCCATAGGCAGAGTCATATGAGAAAAGCAAACATATTTGATTACATTTTTGCTTAGCATCGGGACCTTCACATTGAAGACTCAAAATCACAGTTTGAACACTGCATTCTTATTCTTGGGATTAACAAAGCATGGACAGTCATGTAGAAATATGTCTAAGCAACACAGTGTGAGATAATGGAAATTTTAAATGGACCAGGCAGACCCAGCCAATTTTTTCAGATTCTTCTGGACTTAACAGAGGTAGCCCTTCTTCTATTAGATATGGGTCATAATCTCTTTGTAGCCAGCTCCTGTGCAGGGGGCAAAGTTACAGCAATCATTCTTGCTAACTTTGGAGGAAGTAACTCTGGTTTCTATGCCATGCCTTGAGGAAGACAATACACAGGGTCTACAACTTGCTCAGGAAGGCAGAAGCAGGTTAGAGATACATTGTCCTAGGGCTACCGTTGAGACCTTTTTAGAATGTGATTTTTCTAAGCATTGACACTAGCAAAGACTTTAGACTTTGAATTCTAATGTGCTCTACTCTATCCTGGTGTATAATAGTTCATTCTATCCTACTGACCAATCAGAACGTCTTAGAGAAACTTTTAAATAGGTCCACTGCCCAGGCTTCAACCTAGAGTTTCTATTGGCACTAAACATTGTGCATAAGCATTTCAAAAGGCAGTCCCACAGGCCTGAGAACAGTGGGATGAAGTAAAATCAAACAAGCAAGGCACCTGTACATTATGAAACAGACCTTTGGTTGTGACAGGTAGGCAGTGAATATATGTAACAGTCTCTGGCTGTCCTTGGCTTACAGAAATAGATATTGCAATAAGACATTTCCTTCTTTATCATGAGGGACAAAGCCCTGTAATCTGAATCCTAAAATAGGTACACTGGTACACTGGCCTTGGAATTGTTTGCTTCTTCACAACAGATTGGGACTATTAATTCAAAGCTCCTTGGTTCCAAATTCTTATCCCTATACTTCCAACTACTTTAAATATAGTGAAATAAATGTATTTTTAGCTAAGTAGAGCTTCTTAGTTTGCCTCCCCCATGAAATTGAACTCAGCATCTCCAACAAAGTCTAAGCTACTGGTAAGTTGCATAGTTCTCAGACCTAGAAACTATCTACCTTGCTATTGGACAACCTTGCCTAGACATGAATGTCCTCTCTCTGTTTCCCCTTCCCTTGATATCCCCTTCATGTCTTTCTTTCTTGTCTAGTGGCACTTGCCACCTGTCACATGAAAATCCCAATGTCAGAGACATCCTCTATCATTCAGAAATAAGCCCAACCTTATCAGAGGTTTATGTGCAATATAGAATTTCATGGTTTTATCTTTCCCAAGTCAGCCTCTATATTAGCCGGTGTTGTCTAGAGGAACAGAACCAAGAGAACAAATCCATATTATAAAGGTATATTTATTAAAATGGCTTACACAATATAGGATGGATAGTCCAATGATGATCACGTTCATGCTGGGGAAGCTGAGAGCCTAGCAAAGTTGATCAGTCTATGAGACTGGATGCCTCAGTAGTCCAAATAACTGATTAATGTATGTGTGTTTACATGTGCTGGGGATGCTGTAAATGTGTTGCTCTGATTGATTGATAAATAAAATGCTGATTGGCCAGGAGCCTGGCAGGAAGTATAGTGTAGGAGGGATAAGGAGAGAGGAAAATTCTGGGAGGTGGAAGGCTGAGAGAGGATATGCTGCCAGCCACCGCCATGAGAAGCAAGATGTAAAAGTACCAGTAAGCCACAAGCCACATGGCAACTTATAGATTAATAGAAATGGGTTAACTTAAGATATACAAACAGATAGCAAGAAGCCTGAGCTGTTAGGCCAAATAGTTTAAATAATATAAGTGTCTGTGTGTTTATTTGGGTCTGAGTGGCTGCAGGACCAGGCAGGACTGGAGATAACTCCAGCTACATATATGTCCCTTAAAAAAAAAAATCACAATATAAGGCATGGATAGCACCCTATAAGACACTGGTCATGGAGGTCCCAGAGGTTTCCAAAACAACACAGGCCAATACCACTTCCTTCAGTGGCCTATCATAACTACATTCTAAATTCTATAGCTGAAGACACCACAAACTTTGGCTTTAGGACTTAGAGAAATCAGTAGCAAACTAACCAGGAGACTTCTTCCTTGCTAACTGGCTTTCATGCTCCTAGAAAATGCTTTGCAATTTGCTAGGTGGGAAAAAAAATGCATCAAAGATCTTACCTGGCTCTAGACACTTGCTGCAATATCACTGATGCATCTTTAGAGGTGTACTTAAACACTTTCTGGTTGGCTTTAAGGCCTTCTTCACAGAAGGTAATTTCATTCCTGGTACTGTAATCCTTATTAACAGCCCATGTCTGGGGATATCATAGGCTCTATGCTAGAACTTGCAGTTGTCATTTTACTAAATGGTCATGCTGTCAAATTACATTCCAGATATTTATATTTATATCTGTAGACCTGGGTTGCTTCCAGTTTTGGTCAGAGAAGGAAGGACAATGGTCAATGGAGATTTGCATAATTGGTCAGTGTTGAGAACAAGAGACTGAATAGTCAATTCTAAATAGGACATTTATATCAACTCTATCAACAACAAGGCTCAGAGAACATTGTGGAAGACAAGACAGAAAAAATTTAAGAGCCAAAGAGTGGAGAGGAATACCATGAAATATTGTCTTCTAGACATGTCATGGCTATTGCAATCATGAATTCACCACATCTATGATTACTCACATAAGACCTGCAAGAGAAAATCAACCAAAATCTGAGTATAGATGAGGTGGATAATCTCTAGGCCTCGCCACTTATTAAGTAACTATTGTCAGTGGATAGTTGCTGGGCGTGGGAGAATCTTTATTTTTTCCCTGAGGATATAGCCACTGGTACATTGCCCATGCAGTAGGTAGTCTTACATCCATGCACACATGAACAGCACTAATTGGATTTTGTAGGTAAATTTTTTATTAATTTTTTTAATTTATTTTACATACCAACCACAGTTTCCCCTCCCCACTTCCTGTTCCCTCGCCTGTTATGCCCAGATTGTGACCCCAAAGAGACCACCGAAGTCCTTGGATGTCTAGAATGCAACAGCAAGGTTTATTCTGTAGATACAAGTCTAGATAGGGAACTCATTCCTACACCCAATACAGTGAGGCAGGGAGGAGTTGCTCTTTCTTTGTGAGGCTAGCTATTTAAAGGCAAAAACCACAAGCCCTTCAGGGCAGTTGGGGGGGGGGTTGCACAAGTGCAACTTGGATTGGTTTATTTTTATCTCTGTTCTTTTAATTGGGTGAGGGTATGTAACCTTTGAATTTACTGGTTGGGCTTACAATTATCATTTTGGGGGCTGTCCGGGACAAGTCCCAGGCTTTGTCCTTGAGCTACCATGGGGGCTGGCTGGCCTAGCACTTACTGACTGTGGGGGCTGGCTCAGTGGTCTAGGCTCTGTCCTTGACTCATGCTCATAACTCTAAGTTGGTGAGGGGTCCCAGACAGTAAACATCTGGCTGAACTTTGAGCAGTCAGAGTACATGCAGAAAGGGAGCTACTGCAAGGACTATGTCTTTTGTTCACGGCCCTCCCAGAGACTGTTTGTTCAGTCTCAGGAAACTGAAATTGAGGCCTGATCTCTGAGAGAAGACTGAGCAGCCTGTTATGGCATCTGCTTGGTCCTTTTATTACCTACCTCCTTTCTAACTTTCCCGTTCACTCCTCAGAAATGGTAAGGCCTCCCATGGGAGTCAACAATGCATGGCATATCAAGTTGAGGCAGGGCTAAGCTCCTCCTCCCCGCATCAAACCTGAGCAAGGCATCCCACCACAGCATCAAACCTGAGCAAGGCATCCCACCACAAGGAATGGGTTCCAAAAAGACAGCTCATGCACCAGGTAAATTTTTAAAAGACATGCTACTTAGAAGGATGCATGTTGAAAAATATATGGGAGGAGTTATGGTGAGGAGAGTAGCTATTATATTTTATTGTATACATTTATGAAATTCTCAGAAAAAAAAAAAAAGAAAGAAAATTTTATAAATAGGGGTATGGATTTCCCAGAGTCCGGGGAAGATGCTAGGTCTGGCATGGGATATTTGAGGGGGAAAAAAAAATCTATGTACACTATGCTACTATGTCTGTTAACTTTATTCTGCTATGTCAAAATTTTATCTTTACAGCTACAGCTCTGTTCATCGGGCATTCAGGGCAGGAATAAATCTAGATACACCAAGCTCCTTGTCCGTCTATTTTATTTCTCTGGAATGAAATCTTGTCTACATAGCTTCAGTTCCGTCTTGACACTCAGTTCCTCTTTGTTCCCTCATTTACTGGCCTCCCATAGTCCTGCTAACAACTAAGCCCTTTTACTTCCAGCCTCATCTTTATCTTCTTTGCCCTCCTTCTCTACTTGCTCTCTACTCCTGGCTCTGAACTCTACAAGAGTTCTGCCGTACCATCTACAAAACCTCTGTGTTCTTTCCTTCTCCCTGGTCATGCCATTCTGTCTGCCTCTACAGAAAGAAACCTGTTCCTTCTTCCCCTGGCCACAAGGTTCTCTGCCCCCTCAGGAATGTTGCTCCTCCCTAACTTCCACCTTGATATGTAAAAACCTCTTTTGTTCTCAGTCAGAGAGACAGTAGGCTTCAAGGCAAGGGGATGGTCGGAGCTTCATTAGCACAAGAAACAAAGCTATGGACCTTCAGACAGCTTGTCTCCTAGGCTGGGGGCATGGGGCGGGGTGGGGGGAGAGAGTTAGTTACCTAGAAGTTCAGCTGGTCTAAGGAGCTGAACTGTTTGCCAAATGGTCTGGGAATATTTTGGCATGCAAGAAATTCATAGAAGACAGCTGAAATATTAAAGGCTGGATAACACCAAATATTCATAATAAATGGCTTGCCTTTTGACAGACCCTTGGCCAGTCAAAGTATAGCTTTAATACACAGCTGGAATCCTTATAACATATTCCTGTGGCTCACCACACAGGGGAAAATATTCTTGGCAATTACAATCCTCATTTCTGTAACTTGTCGGGTGACCTTAGCTGGCATTGATGGTGAACATCTTCTACTACTTATTCTGTGTTTTCCCTCTTCTCAGAAAGCACATCAGCAGGTGCTGCTGTTTTGCTCAGAAGGGTGACTATTCCTGAAGGGTTTAGAACATTTATCATCCTGTTTGGATTATGCTGCCATAATTTCCTATTGACCTTAATTATAGAACATGATGACACCAAGAGATGCCTTACAGGATCTCTTGCTCTCCAGGTATAATCTTCCATACCTCCACTGTGGACAAGCAGTTCAATTTTCCACAGCAGTCTGTATCAATTACCCTCCTCTGTTATCCAGATGACTCGAGGGAATCAGGAGCCAGAGGCCAGAGCCTTTTGGTAGAAATTCCTGCACAACAAAACTGGGATAGCAGAGATGTGGCCTGTGTCAGGTGAATGGGGAATCCTATCTTCACCACCAAGTGCTGGGAACATAGGTATCTACCACACCCAGCTTGCTTTCCTTTAAGTTCTTCAGTATAAATAGCTATTTCTTATCAGTTTATCTGCGAATCCTGTTAAAATATAGTCTGGCTAGATAGACAAGCTCCCAGAAAATACTAATACTGATGTTCTGTGGATCAAAAGTTCCCTGTAATACTGATGTACTGTGGATCACAAGTTCCCTGCAGATGTACAACAATGTCTACACAATAACAGCTGTGAGTCTAACAAAGCTGTTCCTCCACTGAAGGTCATCCAGTGAAGGTTTTGCTACTGAGCAGTGAACTATCACAGATTCGTCTCACGGTGCCCCCTGCCTTTGCACCCAACCTAACCTCATTCTCTGCAATCCCAGATTCCCTTTCCTATGAAACTCTTTGAGGATTTCAAACCTGCATGCGATTTGGATCATATCTACTCCCCCTCCCTCCTACTTTCATGTCATTTTTTTTGTAACCCAGAGTCTGATTAGTGATGCCTATATCTGCATGAATGTAGATCTGCTGGAGTAAAAGCAATCCACCACGGACCACAGCACTGAGGGGCCGGGGGGGGGGGGGGGGGGAGCTAACTGCCCCCTTCCCCAGCATCTGCCAACTGCCAGTAGCTCCCTAGCTAGAGGTGAGGTGTAAGGATTTGATCCTTAATTACGTCAACAGCCTTCGCCGGCTTCCCAGCCTAAAAAGCAGGTGGGCCCTCTGTGGGCTCTCTCTGTCCCCTCTCCTCTCCGCTCCTTCCTCCCGTCGGCTCCCCTCTCCCCCTCCCCCCCTTTTGTGTCTCTCTGTCTCTGTTTCTCTCTCTCTCTCTCTCTCTCTCTCTCTCTTTCTCTCCCCTCTCCCCCGCCCCCAATAAAGCTCTAAAAGGTAACCATGGCTATGATTCTTTTAATCAGCATGCTGCTCCGACAGCATGGTCGCTGCGGGCAGCGACCAGCCAGGAGGGGCAACGCCGCGGTGTAGGGAGGGAGCTAACTGCCCCCTTCCCCAGCATCTGCCAACTGCCAGTAGCTCCCTAGCTAAAGGTGAGGGACTCATGAATTCCTTGCCCATCCACAATAGAAGTCTGGCTGGTGTGATCTTGTGAAATCCATGTGCAAGGAACTACAGCTGCTGTGAGTTGATGAATGAGACAGCCCTGTCATGTCCAGAGACATTGTCTCACTGCCATCTTCCCCAAGCTTTGGTTCTCCCTATCTTTCCTCCTCTATCCCAGGATGCTCCCTAGGACTTCTGCTTCTTATACTCATACCTGATATTAATCTCTCTTGTGGATTTCTTAATTCTAGTTTATCCATTTTAAGAAGAAATACATTTACAATAGGGTGTGGAGTCCTTGGATCCCAGCAAAACTGCTACTCTAACAGGAACAGCTACTCCAGGAATGCGGGATTCTTGTTGGACATTTCAATCTGTTACCCAACCGGAGCAAACAAGGAAATTGGAGACCAGAAAGTCTGTTAGTCCTGAAATACTGCAGAATAGAAACTCTAACCAACCCATGTTCCAAAGACTCAACTTCCCAATCTTTAGCCTACACCTTATGCGCAATGACTACGTTCCACTGCTTACACTCTCCCTGTCCTCTCCACAAGGAAAGAAATCTTAACTCATTCCCTTTACTTTACTTTCTTTTTTATATGCCTTCCTGTTATTCTTAGGTTTTAAATTTTATTTATGTACTTATTTAGTATGTGTGTGTATGTGTGTAGGCATGCATATAGTCAAGTGCCACTACACACATGCGGAGGTCAGAGGACAACTTACAGGAGGAATAGATTCTTTCCTTGTGATTCTTGTGACCAAACTCAGGTCATCAGCTTTGGTAGCAAGTAATTTTCCCCACTGAGCCATCTCACTGGCACTTAATTTATTTTTTTCTATTAATAAAATGAATATAGTTGCATCTACTCCTTGTGACTCATAGTTGGAATCAAGAGTTGTGAAACTACCTGTATTATATCACAATACTATGGCTACCTAAGCAAGATTCAAATAATGACAGTACCAACAGACATACTAGCATAGAAGGAGGCAATCTCATGGAGTCTCAGCCCTAGACAAAGAACTGCAAGCAAACTAAGGAATGTTGAGAAAGGAAGAATTAGTCTTCCCCAGAGATAAGCCCCCGACTGGTTATCTAATATCAACTGATCAGCTCTGAAATTGTACACATACAAGCAACACTAAACAGACTCAGAAGGTTGTGTGTGTGTGTGTGTGTGTGTGTGTGTGTGTGTGTGTGTGTGTGTGTGTAGTGTGTGTAATGACAGTAATCAAAGAAAAAAAAGGCCATGGACCCAACAATGAGGGGAGGAAGCAGACCCAAAGTCCCACACCTAACCAAGAAGCTATTTACAATGGTACATACTGGTAAATGGAAACTAAGTTTTCTATAATGGAGTGTCACTGGGTGTCACAGTCATACTCAGGGTAGACACCATGCCAAGGACTAATTGACCAACATTGAATGATGATACCAACTCCCTGGGAGTTTTGGGGGCACTCTGTTTTATTTTCTTTTGTTTGGGCATTTTTTTTCTCTGTTTTGCTTTGGATTTTTTTGTTTGTTTTAATATTTGTCTTTTGAGATTGTTAGAGTTTTTGAGAGAGAGAGAGAGAAAAAATAAAGTTGGGTGGACAGAGAGGCAGGAGGATCTGGGAAAAGTTGGGGGAGGGGAAAATGATCAAAATATATGGTATGTAGAAGGCAGATGGCTGAGAAAAGGAAGGGAGACTAGGAATGGGAAAAGTATAAAAAAGAGTAATAGTATGTTCATAATAGATTGCATACGTGCATGAAATTATTAAAAGAAATTTTAAATTTTAAATTTCATGTCCTAACAAAAAAGTTAGGACATGAATTCTAGAGGAAGTGAAGAGGGACATGGAAAGATTGGAAGGGACATGGTAGAGGTTGGAAGGAGGAAAATGTAGGGGCAAAACGATGTGATTATATTTTAATTTCAACTTAAACATAACAAAGGAGAGAAAATATATAAAACAACTGCCTAAGGGCCTAGAGAGATGGCTAAGTAGTTAAGAGTACTTACTGCTTATGCAGAAGATCTAGGTCTGGCTCCCACGCCTCACATATCAGCTCACAACTGTCTTTAACTCCAGATCCAGGGGATCCAATACCTCTTCTGACCAACATGGGCTCCTGCACACATGGTACACATATATATAATGGGGCACATATATAAACATAAAATTAAATAAATAAAGCATGGAATACTGGAAATGATTAAAGTGGAAATGGTCTTTTAGCACAGATTTTTTTCTGATGCATTAAAGGTGACTTTGACATCCCCTAATTAATATCAGTGATAAAAGGTATGATATGAGATTTGTTTCTGGACCAGGCAGCCAAGTCTGAAAGACAAAGTGTGCCTGCTCCTGCCTGTGCTAGATCAGCAAGTCTGCTCAAGCTCAGCCACGATTCTCACCTCTGAGTCCTCACTGGGACTCCTGGCAAGAATAGGCTTTCTTCCTGTGACTACTGCAGCTGCTTACCAAAGACACTTAGCCCAAAATTCTGTCTACATTGCACCTGCTGTGGCTTCTCCTGAGGGTCAAGGACAGTTAAAGTTGGAAAGACTTTAAAAATTTCACTGTCTAAACCTTGGCTTTTCCTATTTTTGGCAATGATGTTGGTGGTTATTTTGTTACTAAAGCCAAAAGTCTGACATTGTTTAATCTTTCCTTGCCCATTCACCTCTTGGCCATCAACAAGCTCTGTTGGCACTACTCATAAATCATAATTTGATTGTAATCACTTGTTTCAGACGCCATTTCATCAAACTAAAATAAAATAGCTTCAGTTATTTCTAAAGTTAGGTGCAGGAATTGTTTTGTAGATGTATCCATGAGGACTGGGCTCAACAACTGTGTTTTTATTGGTTGTGGTTTTCTGTAGTCTTCATAGGTTGCAAAGAAAAGTTTTCTTGGTGAGGGGTGACGATACACTTATCTGTGACCATAATGACAAATATTTAGAATGTAGTTAGTGATTATGCTGGCTTAGTAAAGTATGATTGTAGGTCCTCCTCCAAGATCCATTGCTTCACTAGCCCCGGGTAGAATACAGCTTTTTAAATATGTATTTTACTTACTGTTTAAGACTTCTATACATGTACACACTGTGTTTTAATCATATCCTTTCCTGTTCCCTCCTCTGCAATGCTCAAACAGCCCCCACCAAGTCTCCCTATGAAGTTCATGTCTTCTATTTTTAATTCATGGGTCTAATTAGCCCTTCTAGTATGTACACAGGTGTAGAGTCATCCCCTGTCACATAGGCAGTATGTCAAGGCCCACATTCCCTGAAATAATAACTCTCCATCCTGCATCAGCCATCACTGCTAAAAGCTTCCAGCTAGGGGTAAGGCACCATGAACTGCACCATCCATATTGGAGTATTGTTAGGTTGTATCTTACAAAGGTCTTGTGTAGGCAACTTCAGCCACTATGAGTTCATGTGTAACAACCTTGTGTCTAGAAAATACTTTCTGAGTAGTTCCCCCCAACCTTTGACCCTTACATTATTTCTACTCACTCTCCCATGATGATCCCTAAGCTTTGAGGGAGAGGGAGTATGATACAGAAATTCCATATAGTGTTAAGCAACCTTTAATGATGCTAAGAATTAAAGGACATATGCCCTATTGTATTAGGCAGTTTCCTAGTTGCCCTGATGGTGAAAGGAAAAAAAATATTGAGATCTTCATAAACAGGAATCAGAGACTGTCCTGAGGGAAATATGTTGTTAAACCCAAGGTGAGTCAGGATGGACTTGGGAGCATGGCTTTTCTCCCAGACAGAACTGTATCCTTGTCATAAACTATTAGGCTATAGCCCTGGCAGTGGTAAAATGTCAGAACCCCAAAGAAGCTATTACTCACTTCACAATAAAATAGAAAGTACTGACCTCCTCAATTGTAGAAAGCAACTCAAAATGAAGAATTGTCTTGAGTTTGGGCTCATCCAATTTGTTATTTCTTCCCTCTTAAGTATAAATTAGATTGAGTTGGGATATTTAATTGCTCTCTAGTAAAACCTCTAGATAGGCCAGGGGTTACAGCAAGAAATTCAGAATCATGGTATTATTGGTCTTTGAGAAAGCTATTTGAGATTTTACAAACTCCCAGTGCCCACCTGCGTCCCATTAGCCTCCCCACAGTCCTGGTGACTCTAGGAAATGATGCCAAATCTCAAAGACTCCCCCTTAGAGAAGCCCTTCCCATGGAAAAGCACCAGAGTCCTAAATTACTAAACAAACTTCATTTTTCCCTTTCAGAAAAGGGGTTCTTTTATTTTCTAAACTAGAATAAAAATATTCAGAAACTGAAGAAATACTGAGTAGACTCTAAATTCCAACTCCACTACCAACCAGCTACTTGGACATGAAGAATCCATTTCCCAAGTGTTCATGTGTGAGAGAACCAATAATGAGATTTGGAGGAGGAAGTTAAAGAAATCCTATGTGGAAGCATTTATCATGGTCCTCTGAATAAAGTATGTTTTGTATTAATATGTGATTTCTTTCTCCTCAGCTCTAGTATTAAATCACCTTTTTAAAATTCAAGATTTGTGATTGGATCAGGCATTTTGAAACTAGCTTTCCCTTGAGTTATAATCATATTTGGAGGTTCTTTCACCTCTTACCCAACGCTGCTGATTGGTCATCTAAGAGCAGTACAGTTCATAAGACAGACTACCTGCATTCTGAGTCTGGTTTGGATTTTGCTTGCTGTTTAACCTGTTACAAGTTTTACAGTATCTCTGTGTCCCAATGTCCCTGTGTGTAATCACACTGCCATCCTCAGAGTTTTGATTCGAGGGGCCAAATGAGTCATGTGCAAACAGAACAGTGCCAAGAACATGGGAAAGTTAATCTCCATACCAGAGAAAGTTGGGAGCTGGAGAGATGGCTCAGTGGTTTAGAGCACTTGGCACTATTGCAGAGGACTCACAACTTGTGTATTAGTTACTTTTTGTTGCTATGACAAGACACTATGGTCAAAAATAAATTACCCATGGAATAAAGAGTTCGTTGGCTATATGTTGAGAGAGAGAGAGAGAGAGAGAGAGAGAGAGAGAGAGAGAGAGAAAGAGAAAGAGACACAGACAGACAGACAGATACACACACACACACACACACACACAGGAAGAGAGAGAGAGAGAGAGAGAGAGAGAGAGAGAGAGAGAGAGAGAGAGAGAGAGCAAAATGGTGGGGTAAGCAATGCAGCAAGTGGCCAGAACAAGAAACTGAGGAGTTCATATCTTCAACCACACACAGAAAATGGAGAACAAACTGAAAGTAAGTTAAGGTTCTAAACTTACTCTCAAATTCCACCCGCAGGGACATGCTTCCTCCAGCAAGGCTACACTTCATAAAAGTTTCATAACCTCCCCCAATCAAAGGCCCCAACAGGAAACCTAAGTATTCAAATAACATGTGCCTGTGAAGAATATTCCACTCCCTGGCCACCATAGACTCACGGCCATACTATAAGGCAAAAATGCATTTAGTACAACTTTAAAAGTCCCCAGTCTTTAACAGTTTCAACACCAGGAGTTTAGTTGCCGGTTCCATATCATGTGGCTCACAATCACCTGTTTTAACTCCAGCTCCAAGGAATTCAACACCCTCTTTTTGCCTCTATGAGCACCCATATACATTTGGCGTGCATGTACACACACACACACACACACACACACACACACACACACACACACACACTAAATGAATGAATGAATGAATGAATGAGTGAATGAATGAATGAATGAATAATCATAAGCCCTAAAGAAGAGGGGGAGAGGGGAAGAGAGAGAGAACTAGGCTATATGACATCCTTGCAATGTGAAGTCTTCTTGATCAAGCTGCCTTCTAGTATCCCATTGTATTCCTTTTTCTGGGATAACTGCTCTTCTGTAGCACAGCAACCAGCTCAAACTTGTGGTGAGATAAAATCTTCCTGGGTAGAGCTGCAACATGAGACTCAATAATACAAAGAACGGTTAATCAAGAACTGGAAATCACCTCTAGGTAAATGGGAGAAAGAATACATTTTTCTCTATACCTCTTGAATTTCCCTGAAACTTGTTTCAGAATCCAGATGTCTGAATTGTTCTCCTGGCTGTGTGCTTAGATGGCACTCACCACAAAGAACCAGTAAGGCACAAGGACCAGGTGGTACCTCATACTCTCAGCTAGCATGCTGCATTTTGTGACTCAACTTGCCTAGCTCTGTGTTGTCCTGTTTGTTTCTGGTTTGTGTTAGCCATAGTACATGAATTTTGTCCTATATGATGGTTCTACTCTGCAGGTAGAATTTGCCTTATTAGGAGAAAATTGACAAGTCTGAAGCTTCACCTGAATTCACCAGAAAATGTGGGTCGTGATTAATTGTCCCAGTCTGCCATTGATACAGGTTGGAGAGTGGAGTTACATGGCCTTTGAGCTTCATGCTTCCTTGATCTGCCCAGTCCTCACCTTGATGCAGCTGCATCATCAGAAACAAAAAATCAACCAGATGTCGACAATGCATGCAATCTAACCTGAGCTGATGAGGTCCTGTCTCTCCAGAGAATAATTTTCTTTGTTTTTTATGCTTTGCAAGTCTGTCTAAATGCTTATGGAGTGCAAAATACCAATACTCATGTAAGATTTAACTGTTATCTTTTCTACACCCTAGTCCCCATGTGTGCCCTGTATTATTCTGTATCCTTCACCACTAAGACCAAAAAAAAAAAAAAAAAAAGAAAAGTCACCCCCTTAAAAACACTAGATTTCAAAATCTTGACTTGAGAGTTTCAGAAAGCTTCAATCCAGGGTTAAAACAAAAGCTTATCCAGAGTCCACCATTCAGAAACAGACTTCATGACATCAAATGTTGGCTCTTCCCCTGAGCTGTGTGTCAGCAAACCATTTAACTTTTCTGAACTTCTGCTTAGTCCTGTGTCCTGTGTGTAATAGCAAAAGTTCTTCTTTTATCTTTCAAAAATTCGGAAGGGTCACAAGTCACATAAGAAACACTTAGAACAGGGGCAGCTATATAGTGAGTGATCCATAGGTGCCAGGTGCTCCTATTTTGGTGGTTTTTTTTTCTTGTCTTCCATGACTTGATTTCTAAACATCTGCCAGGAAAAGAAGGAAGGTATGAGGAAGAGTGAAAGGGAGTTGAACTTTAGCACTTTCTTTTAGAACAGGTCTCTCATACTACCATATCTGGAGTTAGCAGTTAGAGTAAGGGAGTCTACAATAAAATGTGAAGCAAAATCATTTTGATTATTTTCCTTCAAGAAACTGAACTTAATCCTCAGCTGAATGTCTAGGAAAGTAAATGTGTACCCAGAGCAGACCTCCTTGTTGAGGCAAGATGGGAGCAGGGAAAGGTGGCGTTGGGCTCTGAGAAGAAAGGGAGCTTCCTGGATCATTCTTGCCAAGAGCCTACAGTGGGCATAGTGAGGAAAGCTGAGGGTCTTTTCTTATCCAGCCTTTGTACAGGAGGGGGAAAAAGAGGGAGTTTATGGGATGGTATCAACTTGACACAAGCTAAAGTCATCTGAAAAAAGGGCTCCCCAATTGAAAAAAAAAATGCCTCAATAAGATCAGGCTGTGGCAAGATTGTGAGGCATTTTCTGGCTTAATGATTGATGTGGAAAGGTCATTCCTAGTGTGCATGACACCACCCCTGAGGCATGTAGTAAGTACTGAGATATATGAGAAATTGGGCTGAGTAAGCCAGGAAGTGGTGTTCCTCCATGGTATCTGCTCGAGTTGCTGCCTCCAGGTTCCTGCCCTGCTTTAGTCCCTGCCTTGACTTCCCTTAGTAAGTGACTATTCCAGGACCTGTAATAGGAATCAAACCATTTTCTCCCCAACTTTATTTTGGTCATGGCCTTTATCACAGCAATAGAAAAGTAATGAAGACAACTCCACAATGACAGTTTTTATGTGAGTTATAGGTTTCTAGAAGGTTATAGGCCATGGGAATTAGGAATCCTACGGTGTTTGAGAATGAGAGTATTGGGGGAAGATGGAGCAAAACAGGCAGTCTCACTTGGATTAATTTGGAAAGCAATGAGTTTAAAAGACAGGGAGTTGAAAGTGGCAGCTACTCCGGCTGGTGGCAGTGCACTCCTACTGAGTTCACTGTGTGCCATTCACCTGCCACGGGACTTCATTACATCCGCCTCACCCTTTGCACCCTTCCTCTTCATGAGACAGTTTCTCAAAGGTTCTTCCCTACCCTCCACCGCATGTGCATTCAGCCTTGTGATGCTGTGTGTCTATTCATTCCACTGAAAAGCAGTCAGGCAGGACAGGTCCTAACTGAGAGTACCAGCTCATGCCCCACCTCTCCATGTAGGAGTCAAGATACGTGGGTGCACCAAAAATAAAAATTGGTGCTAATTGGCATTCTCTCCACCATCTGTGTGCTCTTGAGCAAGCCACACCACTGTGACGGGGTCTTGGATAATCTGTGCTGTGAGCCTGTTAGACCACAACAGATCAAAGCTTCTCATTAGTGCAAATGTTCCATAACTTACAGATTCACACATTCACACTTCCACTTTACCCTGATTTTCACTTTCTTCTTTTATCCTCCCTTTTGTAAACCATGTTCTACTGTGTGGTTGAGGCTGGAAGTGACCCGTGGCCCATTCCAAACAGCATTTTGCCAAACTCGTCTCAAGAGAGAACTCCTGCTGGCTGCTGCCACCTCCTGCTGCATCCTGGTGCCAATCAGCAGTAGCAGCAGTATTTGCAGGACATTTTTAGAATGAGCCCTGTGCAGAGGGATAGGATTGCATAATAGCATTGCTTTAATGAAGGAGAGAAGAGGATGGATGCAAGGAGGAGCTTGGCACAGATGCCGGGTTTTAATGAATTGTTGAAACAAGAACTCTCAGTATGGAGAGTGAAGACAAGACACTGAGCCAGGATAATGCTTCATTTGCCACTGAAATGTATCATGGAATATTGGCACCCAAACAGGATTGATTGTTTTGATGGAATAAACTAGTTGGTAATGCTAGACAGCTGATCAAATAAAATAACAGTTGCTGGTGTGTGTGTGTGTGTGTGTGTAAAAAGTATTTACTTGCTCAGCAGCTGATTATTTTTCTCAATTGTGTGTAGAAAAAAATGTATGCAGATCATTTTTAAGGGTCTGTTCAAATGTTATTGCCACCCTGACTTCACCAGTTAAAAAAAGTCTGGTCTCTCTCCTGAGAACTCCCATAATGTTATGTAGACACGTTTGTCATCTCCAGTTGTTTCTTCCTTGGATTAAAGGCATTTATATCTTACTGTTCCACCACAAACCTGGGGGAAGAATCCATGCCCAGTTCACATCTTCCCCTAAAAAGTGACATGTTAGAAAGCTTAGAACATGGTGAATGTGTTAAAAAAAAAAAAATGAACAACTGGGTGAAATGTGCCATTGTGGCATAGTATTAACCCTTCAAGAAATTGCTACATGCTTTATTACTCACTTACTTGGAAGGATTTGTAACACTGAATAGAAGGCAAATACTTGGCACTTACTTTTTGCAAGCTGCTGATCAATACTAGAGATACCTTCAATAATAAAGGAGAAAAGGCTGAGCCCCATGGGACTTAGGTTCTCCAGCTAAACTGATTTTAGTTTAGCCTCAAAACTATACCAATGAGCTGGATTTGGTGACACAAATTGATAATTCTCTCACTTCGAGGGGGCACAAAACAAGGGGACCACAAGTTCGAGGTCAGCATGGGCTACATAGCAAGAATTTTGTCTCAAACAAATGAATGAATTATCCCCAAATGGGAAATCTGTAGATCTTTGAGGACATAGAATATATTATATGGCATTATTCAATGGCCTTGGTCATCACAGTGCCTCTTCACAGCCTGCTGAAAGACTTTCCTAACCTGTCTGTGACAGGCTTGAACTTATCACTCCATCCCACTCTACTGAAGATGTTGGACATCAACCAGGTAAAGATACCTAAGCCTGAGCAGCAGTGTCAGTGTCTACTATTGAACCAAGCAGTCAGGATGAGTACTGAACATGCCTCATGAAAGACTTCCAACCACCTCATGCCAACCCTGGGAAGATCAGGATATTAAGACTTCAATAAGCTGTGGAACTTTTCTTTGGGCACCATACATAGAGGAATCAGAAATTAAACATGTTCAAATAAGGCTTAATTATAAAACCTGAAAAAGAAAAACGGCAGGTGTTACTTTGGTGATTAAAAGGGATTTGTAAAACTTTCATCCTTCAGCTTTTACATTAAGGACATTAGCCTTAAGAAGCATATATTAATATAAACCTTTAGAATATGAAGTTTAAAGAGAAATTTTAATAATGAAATGTGCTTTTGATGGAGCACATAGACTAGACATCAGTTTCTGAGGAAAGTTCCTGAAATGTTTTAATAGTAGCAGCAAGTATGAATTATGATTTATTGTAATATAACAAAAACCTGTATATTGGTTACATAAAGTGAATACTGATAAGATATGGGTTATTTCAGGGTTTAAAGAAAGTTCTTTAGGTTCTTCCCAGAAGCTGGCCCATTTAGGGGTACTTTACAGTTGTTTCCCTCCAATCTCTTGGTACCACTGCTTAGTGAAGAGGAGGGGCATACAGAGCCTCTTCTCACACCTTCCTGATGCTTAGGTGGGAGAAATTCTATCTTCTATAGGCTCTGTGGAATACATGAAGCAATTCCTGAGAGAAAATGATCCAGCACACTCCCACGGCCACAGATACTCATTTCCTGAAGCGAGGAGTTGTAGAATCCTTTTCTCTCCCAAAGAAAAAGCACAAGTGCCCTTGGTGTGCTGCGGCCAGCACTCCAGGCCTTGCAAAGTGGCTTTTCTCTGAAGAATTTCTAGAAAAAGAAAAGCCTCTTGTCTCTTTGACCCTAGAAGATAAAACTCAACTGTTTTAGGTTCAAAAGATTCCTACTCTTGCTCAAGCGTCTTCCCATCTCTTTAGAAAGCAGAAGTGGCTGTGAAGTGTCCAGATAACAGCTTTCACCACCACTCTGTTAATTGACATGATATGCTGAAAAAGAATAAGAGTCTCCCATCCTGAGTTGCAGAAATGAGGAGCCCACAATTGACGGTAGCAGAACTGTGAAGATTCGACATCTTCTTCCTGCCAGGACAATGCTTCCCTTCGTGCGTTTCCTAACTAGGAGATCCCCTTTCTCTGGTTTTTCAACATACTACACATTTCAAAGATCCCCAATCCAGGTGAATGGTGAGACTACATTGCATCCTTATCCAGAATGCTTTCTTCCTCTTGCTAATAGCACCAGCTGCTCTTTTAAGGTCATCTCATCCTTCACCTAATCATCTGACAACCTTTTCTCCAAGACCTTGGATGACATTGCTCCTTCTCTAACATGAATGTTACAACTATTTGTTCTCTTACTGACTTCACACCTTCATTTTCTACAGCTCTGTTTAGAGATAAGAAGGGCAGGGAAAGCAAATAAGAGTATGATTGTTTCTGTGTGGAAAACTACCTCTCCACTTAAAAAAATCTACTAGATAGAAGAGTTATGCTCAATTTTAGCCATTTGCCTTTACTCCACATTGGTTGGATTGAGCTCTGTGATTGCTAGACAATTCAATCAACCCACATATCTAAACAGATTGGAAACAGTCCATCAAAAATCATTAACAGTTTTGTTCTCCCCATGCATCTGTAGATAGACCAGTGGGGAGCAGAGATCTGAACACAGTTTTTCTCTTAGATGGGCTCTCTTCCAAATACAAGTCTGAAGAATTAGCATGGAGATTTGGTTGTTCATGTACTAAGCAGCATTCTTGGACTTAATCTGGACCACTGATAAAGGGTTGTTTTATTTTCTTCTTTGATTCCAATTTTATTTTCACTTGTTTTATTGAGAACTTAGGTAGAGGAAGATGAATACTATAGTTTGCTACTTAAAAGAACTCTAACAGGTATGTAATGCGAATTGCTAAATGGTCTTATTAATAAAATAATAAAAAAAAAACCTGGAGCCAGGCATTGGCGTGAAAGTTGAAATATCAGAGAGCAAGCCAGCCATGTTTTACCTCTAAGAAATCCTCAGCCCAAGAGAGTGACTTCTTGCTTCCTCAGACTGAAAGCCTCTGAGTCCTCACCCAAAAGTGTCTCAGCTGAACTTTCTAAAAAGCCTCTGGTACTCATCCCTTATATACTTTTCGGCTTCCTGCCATCATTTCCTGGGATTAAAGGCATGTGTGCTTCCCAATCAAAGACATGAGATGTCAAGTGCTAGAATTAAAGGTGTGTACCACCACTGCCTAGCTCTGTTTCCAGTGTGACCTTGAACTCACAGAGATCCAGATGGATCTCTGCCTCCTGAGTGATAGGAATAAGGGTATGTGCCAACAATGTCTGGCCTCTATGTCTAATCTAGTGGCTGGCTGTCTCTGACCCCCAGATAAGTTTGTTAGGGTGCACAATATATTGGGGGACACAATATATCACCACATAGGTGTACTGGCTGATTTTGTGTGCCGACTTGACACAACCTAGAGTCATCAGAGGAAGTCAATTGAGGAAATGCCTCAATAAGATCCAGATATAAGTCATTTTCTCATTTAGTAATCAATGGGGGAAGCTCCAGCCCATGGTGGGTGGTGCTATTCCTGGGCTGGTGGTCCTGGGTTCTGTATGAAGGTGGGTTGAACATGTCATGGGAAGCAAGCCAGTAAGCAGCACTCCTCCATGACCTCTGCATCATCTCCTGTCTCAGGATCCTGCCCTGTTTAGTTCCTGTTCTGCCTTCTTTCAGTGATAAACAGCAGTGTTGTAGTGTAAGCTGAATAAACCCTTTCCTCCACAATTTTCTTTTTGGTCATGGTGCTTTGTCACAGCAATAGAAACCTTAACTAAGAAAATAGGTATAGACAGATTGGGGTACATGGTGCATGGACTGCCTTAGTATGAATTTCTGATTGGTTTGCTCCAGAACATTCATTTCCTTGTGTGTATTTTCCTCTGAAAGGAAGCATGAGAGAAGGTGATTAGAGTAGGGATTGTGGATGAGTCTATGGATATAGGAGACTTTGGTGCTTGGATGGTAGCAGAAGTAGTGAAAAGAACATAGTGTTTCCACACAAAGATGGTAAAGTTGTGTCCTTCAGTTCTGAGGAGAGCACCATGTTTGGAACCTACAGGCTTCTGCTGTTTAGTGAGTGAGCTTTCAGAATCCCATAGCTGATGAGCTGGCTTTTCTGTCTTCTCGAATTAGATGCCCCTTTCCCATACTCCTTTTTCATCTCCTTCAGTGACAGTCCACTGATGAGAATCGAGACTACATCCTAGGCATTTCAGCAAACTTTCCTGTAAGTTGTTGATTCATTTCCAATGCTCTGGCTGAGACTGCACAACAGACATGATTACCTTCCACTACACCCTTATCCTACTACACTTCTGATTAGAGCCTGTAGCTTTTCTTTTCTTTTTTTAATGTTTATCAATTTATTGTGCATGTGTTTGCATGCACAGGCCACAGCACTAGTGTGGAGGTCAGAAGACAACTTGCAGGAGTCAGCTGTCTACTTCAACAATGTCGGAGCCAGGGATCAAACACAGGTATTTAGGATAGGTGGCAAGTGCCCTTACCCACTGAGCCACCGCCCTAGACCAAGCTTTTAAAAGACTCATTTGTTGCTGGAGGGCTCCAGGTTCCCCAAGCCCCGCAGTCCCACAATCCACATATAAAATAATCACTCAGACGCTTATATCACTTATAAACTGTATGGCCATGGCAGGCTTCTTGCTAACTGTTCTTATATCTTAAATTAACCCATTTTTATAAATCTATACCTTGTCACGTGGCTGGTGGCTTACTGGCGTCTTCACATGCTGCTTCTCTTGGTGGTGGCTGCAGTGTCTCTCCTCAGCCTTCCGCTTCCCAGAATTCTCCTCTCTCCTTGTCCCACCTACTTCCTGCCTGGCCACCTACTTCCTGCCTGGTCACTGGCCATCAGTGTTTTATTTATATATAGAGCAATATCCACAGCACTCATTAGATTGTTAGATTCAATTAACAACATCAGTCTGGCAAAGGACAATTGTTTAAGAGGAAATAATGAGACAAGAAGAAAGGAAAGCAGAAGAATAGGGAAAAGTCAGAAAGAAAATTTAAAGAGTACAACTGGTGGGAAAGTATGCATTCAAATCAAACAAATGGCATTTTTTTCTGTATCCCTAGAATGTTTATGACACTCATCCCAACTCACACAAGCATACATGCATGTATACACACACACACACACACACACACACACACACACACACACACATCCCATGTAGCATCATGTTTCCCTTAGTTTACCTGAGGAATCCGTGGTTCTTTTATCTCCTTTCAGAGAAGATGTGATTTCTACTCTTCCTCCAGACATTGCAAAAGAAGTAGCTAAGCTCATTAGTAAGAACCTATCTACCTGTTACTGGGGATGAGGTTAATGTCCTAGAAGTTACATGTAATGTTCTGCAAGTATACTTCAAAATGAGCAGGATTATCTGTAGCTAGAGTTTTCCTGCCTTTCCCACAGTCAGGACAAATCTCTGTCACCCGCCAGTCCCACAGCCACTCAGACCCAACCAAGTAAACACAGAGACTTATATTGCTTACAAAATGTATGGCCACGGCAGGCTTCTTGCTAACTGTTCTTTTTTTTTATGGTTTTCGAGACAGGGTTTCTCTGTGTAGCTTTGTGCCTTTCCTGGAACTTACTTGGTAGCCCAGGCTCGCCTTGAACTCACAGAGATCCACCTGACTCTGCCTCCCAAGTGCTAGGATTAAAGGCATGCACCACCACCACCCGGCGCTAACTGTTCTTATAGCTTAAATTAATTCATTTCTATAAATCTATGCCTTGCCACGTGGCTTGTGGCTTACTGGCATCTTCACATGCTGTTTATCATGGCGGCAGCTGACAGTGACTCCTTCCACCTTCCTGTTCTCTCTTTTCTCCTCTCTGTTAGTCCTGCCTATACTTCCTGCCAAGCCACTGGCCAATCAGTGTTTTATTTATTGACCAATCAGAGCAACAGATTTGACATACAGACCATCCCACAGCAATTATCAGTCACGAGGAAAACACAAATCAAAACTAAAATGAGATATAATCTTACCCCAGTTAGAATGGTTATTATAAAAAAGATGAAACATAAATGTTAGCCAAGTGTGGTAGCACATGCCTGGAATCACAACATACCCAGGAAGCTGAGGCAGGAGAATCTCAAATTCAAGGCTAATCTGACCTATAAATAGATACCCTGTCCCCCAAAAAAGTACATAAGAGTGTAGAGAAAATCAAGGTTTTGCACATTGTTAGTGGGAATATAAATTATATTAAGAGGAACAGTATATAGGTCTCTAAAAATTAATATTAAAATTGCCATTTGGTCAAGCCATCCCTGAAATCAGCAGCCAGAGGCATATCTCTACCATCTGACATGGCATAGCCATACTTACTGCAGTACAACTCAAAATGATCAAGATACAGAATCAACCTAGGTGAGAACCCATCAACAGATGAATAGATACAGGAAATACACACACACACACACACACACACACACACACACACACACACACGTGCTAAAATACTCAGTCATTTAAAAGAATGAAATGCTATCATTAGCATTAAAATTCATAAAATTGGGAGGGGACATTATATTAACTGAAATAAGTCAGACCAAGAAAGACGGATGGATGCACAAGTTCTTTCATATGTAGAAGCTAAAGTCTCTATGTGAATGTAGATAATGAGAAGCTGAGATGTGTGAAAGGGGAGGGAGAGACGAGTGAACATTTGGTGATCAGCAGCATGATGTGGTAACAATAGCTCCCAATAGCCCTCATGAAGATCTAGAAGTGCATCTTGAAGTCCCTAAATATGAAGAAATTTTAATGACATGGGAGGACTAATGCCCTCAGGTTGCTCAAATTAAATATATGTGTTGAAATATCAAACCTTAGCCTATGAATACATATGACTTCTTCATATTAATTGAAACAGGACAAAACAAAGATGGAACCATTTAGCCCCTTCTGGCTTCCTCTTATTGTCTGAGAGATACATGTAAGAAAAGCACCCCCTCCACTTTCACTTGCCAGTGCTGAATTGGCCTACTCATATCTTTCTTTGGATGAACAGTGATGAAGTTTCCTGTGTGATAGTGTGTATCAGGGAGCAATGTTGTATGCAGAAGGGTGGGAGTCAGCTAATGAAGAGATATCTCACTCCACAGGCAGGCTTTATGTCCCGATGTGGAAAAAGATAGACACTCTACTTTGGCCTCAGAATCACATTTTCAACATAGCACTTGGATGATTCTTAGGCATTTTCTTTCCTCTATATCAGTATTTAACTCTGATATGACTGAGCTGCTATGTCTTTCTACCTGACTGGTTTTAAACATTGGTTCTTTTTAGGATTTAGGTCATCAATTGCTAGATCCCATTACTAGAGTGTGTTGAATCAGCAAGTTGAAGGTGAAGTTGAAGAATAGGCATGCTAACAATTTCTCAGGCTTCCCAGGTAAGGACTCTGCTCTTATTTCAAGGACCACACTTTGAGAATTATTGTCCTAAATATAGGAAAGGAAGAAATGGAGGTTTCATAATGGCCGCCATATTTGTGGTTCCTGGTTGAATACTTCCCTTTGCCGAGTTACAGGGTGGCATAACTTTGCCTATCTTTTCATTAGAGTATTCTTGGTGCCTTGCCTGAATTAGGAGCCCAGTGATTGTGCACTGAGTTAGACACAACCGATGTCTTTACTAATCAGACATTTCTAGCACACAGAGCATTTCTCCATGCCATGTGAAGTGGGATGTTCTACATGGAATTCTACTGGGAGGTGCAGAGGCTACATATTACAAATCTTTAGAAATGCAAACTGTTTCATGTGTGTCTATTTTTAGTGATATTTGTCCTGGGTGGAAACTGAAAGATCAAAACAAGGAACTGGATATTTACTTGATTAACCAGTAGGGAGGGTCTGAGAAGTCCTCCTCTCTTCTCATCCTGAGTAGGAAATCAGTGCTCAGTGGTCACTGTGATTAGAGCTGATGGCAATAATAAGCCTGGTACACTATCTGTGGGGTTGCTAACAGCTAGGAATGCCCTGATTGCTCGCCGACTTGTTCTGAATACATTAGAATGTAGCTGGAGCTGGGATGAAGGGATGAGCTCAGAAATAAATCAAATTTGGTACAGAAACACATCTATATTTCATGTGCCTACTTCTGCAGGAATGCCTCAGTAATTGGTTTAAAAATATCCATGACATCTGTTGATTCTTCTACTTTTAAGTTTGAATCTTCAATTTTGCCTGTTTTTGCAAAAGATTATGCTGCAAAGCAGAGAAACAGGAAGAAGGTGTTGCAGCAACTACAGTAAAATATCCTTTGTGCCTCCCAGCACCATGGTGCAGGCCAACACACTGGTCAGTCTGACCTGATGTAGAAGCAGACTCTTTAAACCCTTGTGAGAAATGAACCAGCTATAAACCACCATGTGGTAAGTTTCCCTGTGTGTGACTGCTGGTCTATCACTGAATCATAAGTGTTTGGTCATTTCAATGTTTACATATGTGTCCCAGGAATGGTAGCTCCTTTGAAACACACAAACAAAGCCACTTCTGCCTTTAAAATTTTCATCTGGAGAAGTCTTTCTGGAGAGCATTCTGTTGCCTCAGGAAATCAGCTAAAAAATGGCCCCACAAAAATTATTGGGAATTAAGGGAGAAAATGTGTGAAGTATAAATAAGAATGATGTAAAGGTAATTTGTATTGCTATCATTGTTATTACTGTACTGACACTTAAGAACACCCAAGGCCCACAGCATCCATAGGGCATGTTAGAGATTTGCTTTAAAGCATTACCCACAACAGACAGATGTCTTACATTGCAGCTATATCTAATCCTTCAAAGTTTCCCTCTGTAAGATTACAATTCCTTCCTGGAACATCTTCTGACCCAAAAGGTCTTCACTATATTCTCTTTGTCTAAAATGAAATATAGGGTCACCATCTCATTAACCTCCCTCATCCTATCCCATCCACAACTAGTGTTCTGTTTCAGTTCCTGAAGACCTGGGCTGCTGCCAGCCCTTACCATGCTGTAGGATCCTTGCTTATTTGCTGGTGTGTCTCTTCTTCTAGGTAGTAAGCTGCTCTTAAAGTAAGTATCCAATCAATAAGAGAAAATCATCCAGCTCCTGGTCCCAGGGAAAGATCTTTCATCAAAAAACAAGATGAACGGCTCCTGACAAATGGCACCTGAAGGCTGCCTCTCATATACCACACACACCCACACTCATGAACTTGTATCTTCACAAACACATATACACATGAACACACACACATGTATTATATGTAAATAAGTAATGTCATGTTGAACAAATAATAGAAAATATAAAATGCCATTTTACTTATCAAGCATAAACTGTATCTATTTCATTTGAGTGATATTAGAGTGTACAGCCAGCATAGAATACTTATATCAAAGCACATAAAATGTAATTGACCAAGCACTTGAAACATCATGTTTCCCATTAGTGATATTTTTTTTAATTGTTGAGTAAGCTATGTGAGCAATGGGACTCACTAAGGTTTTGCTTTCATTTCTTTTTTTTCTCTTCCCACTGGCTGCCTTTTGATGAATGAATGACCTGAGCATATAAAGTGAAGTTCCTCAAACTTGCTTTCATACTGAATTTCTCTAAGGAAACTAAAAAGATACAGATGGCTGGACCTCATCCTGTATTAGTCACTTCATGTTGATGCGCAAAAAACCTGAGATGAACTGCTTAAGGAAGGGTTTATTTTAACTCACAGCTTCAGAGAGTGCAGTCCATGGACAGATAACTCTGTTTCTGGACCTGGGACTATGGGAGGGCAGAACTGCATAGCAGAGGAGCACAGCGCAGGAAAGTTGTTCACCTCACGGCAACCAGGAAGCAGAGAGAAAGAAGAGGACTGGGCATGGGTGACATTCTTCAAGAGGACACCTCAGTAACCTACCTTCTTCCAACTAAGCCCATCTTCCCAATAGTCTGCTCAACATGAATTTATCAATGAGTTAATCCATGAGGAAGTCATAGCCTTAATCACCTCTCGACTCTTCAGTTTGCAACTAAGTCTTAACATGAGCCTGTGAGTATATTTATGGATTCAAATCAGAACCCACTCAGAGGTGTTGACTGAGTGAGTCTGAACATTGGAAATTTCCAGAACTGAGGCCCTTCCCAGAGGAATCAAATATCCACCATCATTTGAGAAATTCTGAGTAGGATATAGGTGAAGTTAGTCATGTTCTCGGAGTGCACTTCATATAAATTGAAGGTGACAACACTCCCCCTTGAGCTGTCAATAACAGCAATATTGTAACTAGCATGAATTCGGCTCTACAGAGCTGCAGGTTTGAGTGCTCTGCACTTATCTGAATTGAGCCTTACAACATCCTTGAGAGGTTGGAAGGAACTGTTATCCCTGCATTTATAGGAAGGAAGCTAAGTGACAGTTGCAGCAAGGAACCATAACCTAAGCAAGTCACATGATTAGGGATAAGAAAGATGGCCTGGTGTCCAAACCTTTTTCCATAATCCAATAGTCTCCTTCCCTGTGCTGTTGGAAAAGCTTTGAGGAATTATCACCGAAGTACTGAGCAAACAGCCAAAAATATAGGTGCTCCGAGCCCTACTCACTTTTTTAAGTTCATTTGTAAGGCAAAGCCAGGGTCATCCCTTGGTCCAGGAATTGATGTCCAGTCCAGATACTAGAAAACGTCAGAGCCTGAGGAACAGGTAGAGTCATCAGTGAGGGAACAGCACAGAAGCAGAGGCTAATTCAGGCAGGCATTCACCTCACTTTAGCCAAGAGCTCTCTCTCCCTCAGCCAAGCATCAGGCCAGGCACCAGGAGCCAACAGTGGTGGCAAGTGTTAGTTTATTAGTGACCACACCTCACAGGTCCAACAAAGGATGCAGGGAGAAGAAGAACTCAGACATGAACAAGTGAATGGACCCTAAACAGGGACAAGCTTTGACTATAAGAATGGATAAAATATAAAGGAAAGCCAGAAATATTTGTCTATATTTCAGGAACATCGCTATCAACATTGTAATGGAAACAAATACTGCAAACATAGGCAAGAAACCAGGATTAAAAGGAAGCTGACTTATTAAATAAAAGGATTGTCAGCAAAGGTTTTCATTTTGCTAGTGTGGCCCTGATGTTATTTGTATAATAAATGAGAAAATGATAATAATTTCAAGTTATAAAAGAGCCATCAAGAGCACATCAAGATAAGAACACCTATTCTTGTGGTCTGTAATTTGATCAGAAACAAGAAACAATATGGAAAATGGTACAAAGGAGCAGCCACCCAAGCTCAAAAACATTTCATTCTTGCATTCCTTTCTCCCAGCCTGCCTCTCACTATCAAAAACATAGAAATTACATATGTCATTACTGCTCTTTTCACATGTATACATCCATATATACATGTTTGCCTCATGTAGCTATATATAAACATATAGGTAAACATATATAGAGACTCTATTTATTTGGAAGTTAAGACAGTACTATGCTGCCTAACAATATTCTTTATGTAGTAGCATGCCATGATTACCGCCCCCAAGTGACCTAAAATATCCACAGACATTTTAATGGCAACATAACATTCCATATATTGCAATATAATATGTGTCCTATTTGGAAACAATGAAGCAAATCTACTTGTTGATTACAATAAATGGTACTGAAATTAGTAATTGATTTTTCCATATATGAGAAGTATTTAGATATGGAATCATTGTACTAAACCACATGGTTTGAATATATGTCACAAATTTTCTCTTCCAAAGTTCATTAGTTTATATGCCCACCAAGCAGTTTCTTTAACTTCCAATATCATGTACATCAAGAATTAACTACTTTTAATTGGTTAGCTGAAATTTTTCCCCTGGGTTCCTCAGGTAGGAGTCTTACTTTGAGTCTAATCTTCCTCTGATTGTCATTTGTATTCTTTTTATTAATCATCTTCTCATGTTCTGATTATATAATTGAAATTTAATGAGTCAATATATAACACCCACTATTCCTTGGCTAAGACTGGAATCAATTACACTGATCCAGAATCCATATTTGGAGATGAAGATATAAACTTCACTGGTAAGAAAGGTGTTTAGAACACATGCTTGACTGTATAGCCAGGAGGCTTGCTGAAGGTATATCTCTAAGGATGGTTCTTTTCAGATAGCCCCATAGGAACTGGACAGTTACTGGCCAACCTGTGCACAGGCAGATCCTTCAGAATAGCAGGACTGATTGCTAGAAGAGGGAAAAAAGTTCAAGAGCTGAACCAAGTTCAAAGTTAGGTGCTACGCACTTGCTCCCATGGGTGGAAGAAAGAAGGGGATGGAAGACGTGGCCATGGCTGCATTCTCAGTTAAAAATAAAATCTCACCATGTAAAAGTAAGATAGGGCAAACTGGGCTCTTTTGTGATTGACACGGTGGAATGGCATTCAGCTTCCTCTGCAAGTGTCTTCCCTAAGCACTGCATTATCCAGACCTTTCACATGAGGATCTTGGATATCATCTAGGATGTGAGCTTGTCTGATATTTAAAAGGGGGAAATAAAGTAGAGGCTATGTTTGAGGCTTCTTTTTTCATGCTCATCATTCTGAGCAAGTCTGAGTTTTATAATCTGGTGGTTTCTTGGCCATTGGGGGGAGCATAGGCCTCAAGCCAGTACTTTTGCACAAAGGTTCCAAATTTAGTAGATGTCCTCCTCGTCTTTCAGGTTCTTTACCTAGTGAAGATCATGTGGTTCTGAAACAGCAGTTTCCACATTCAGGGGCTTTCAGATCAGAAAAGGGCCAGTAACTCCTGGGGTGACCCAGTTTTGCAAGGTGATCCTGAAAGGTCAGTTATGAGACAGCTTCTTGCCTCTCTCCAATGCTCATGAAAACCATTTAATACACTGCATTTGATCCATTTCTATTTAAACAATCTAAAGTAAATTCTGACCTTTACAAAACTACACTCTGTTGATGTCCTAGACAACTATCATCACTATTAATAATCTATAAAAACTATGTAAGGACTGCTGTAAAATTATAATGATATGATGTGTTATTGATGTAGAGTGCATTATTTCATGCACTTGTAACAGGGACACTATGAGATTAAGATTCCTATTTCTCCTATTACTAGATGGAAAATAATCTATCAGATATTCAGTACCTGATATATATTAAATGACAGTGATTACACTAAAATGAACATCAGCAAAACTACCATCTCTCTGGTGACCCATTAGTATATTTTAGCTTATTTTCCTACCATGGCACTTAATTTTTTTCTCTATCTAAATGTGCCCAGATTTCATTTGAAATATATTAGTTTTTTTTTTCTAAACATCTAGAAAGACACCTCTCATCAAATGTAAGCCAAACATCTACCTAGGTCAATTCTCAGCTTCAACATGCAACATAATCCAAGTCCCTCACCAAATCTACTAAAAGGTAAGGAAGAGTACAGATGATTTTTAAAAAAAGACCAAAAACACAGAAGCAAACCATGAGAACAATGCTTTTTGGGTGGAGCATGTAGCTCAGGGGATAAAGTGTTAACCACACAACAGTGAGGAAGAGTATAGTTCCTCAAGCACCCAAATAAGTGTCAAGTGAGTGTGGTAGCCTGTCTGTGATCCTAGTGCTCTGGAGGCTGAAGCATGGGATCCCAAAAACAAGCTGACTGGCTCGAGTATCCAAATCAGTGCACTCAGGTTCAAGTGAAAGATCTTGCATCGGCACATGAAGTTAAGAAAAGAAGTGAAGAAGATACCTGACATCAACCTCTACCTCCACATACACAGGTACACACACACATACACACAATGCGTGCCCATGCACATGTAAACATACATACATACACTGATTCATATACATTTTTTAAGGGCCACTCTCTTTGAGATGTGCCTACCGATACTCTTGGGTGTTCCTCTCTCTTAACCTTAACCCCTTGATTGAAGTGCATAATAAGATATTTGGTGCCCCTTGCTCATAGCATCCCTCTTCTTTCTCTTCTACTGGACTCCTGGAGCCCGGCCTGGTGCTTGGCTGTGGACTTCTGCATCTGCTTTCATTAGTTACTGGATGAAGGCTCCATGATGACATAGTATTCATCAATCTGATTACTGGGGTAGGCCATCTCAGGTATCCTCTCCACTATTGCTAATAATAGTCTAAGCTGGGGTCATCCTTGTGGATTCCTGGGAACTTCATACAGACAACTGAACCAAGATAGTGGGAACTCATGAACTTTAGACCAACAGGTATGGAGCCTGCATGGGACTGGACTGCGTAAATGAGTCAGTTCTGTAGCTTGCTCTGTTTAAGGGGCTCCTGGCAGTGAGATCAGGATCTATACCTTGTGCATGAGCCAGCTTTTTGGAGCCCACTGACTATGGTGGGACACCTTGCACAGCCTTCATGCGGGGTGGGGGTGGGGGTTGAACCTGCCTCAATTGAATGTACCAGGCTTTGCTGACTCCCTATGGGAGACCTTACATTTTCAGAGGAGAGGATGATTGGGTTGTGGGTGAGGAGGCTGTGAGAGAGTGGGAGGAGGGATGAGAGGGGGATCTGTGGTTGGTATGTAAAATGAATTTAAAAAAATTCTTAATTAAAAAAAGATATTTGGGCATATAGTCAAACGTGCTTCATAAAAAAAAAAAAAAAAAGAAGGCCAGAGCTACAATTTGGATGTGAAATGTCTCCACAAAGCCCACATTAATGGCTTGGTCTTCTACTCTGTCATTGGTGGTAGAAAGGTTTGAGAAATGTGGCAGTGGGAGGTCGTAGGTCACTGGATATTGCCCTAGAAGGTGTATGTAGGAGGCTTGTCTCTTTCTCCTCTATATTTTGTCCATGAGGTGAATGGTTTCATACACACTTATGCTGGACCTTCATACAGCCAGTCCAATGTAACAGACAACCAACTGTTGTATGGCAGTGTTCTCTGAATTGAAACATTCCCTGCATGAGAAAAGGGGTGGCTCATGTGACTCAAAGGGTAAGCAAAAGGTCACATGCCTGGGAAAGTGGAAACATGGAAAATTCTTAAAAGCTCCTCCCCAGATTAATAGAAAGAGGAGGAAACTGGCCACTGCAGAGAACTGCCAATCATCTGCTTGAACGTTGTACAGAGAGCGCCAGAGCTGCAGCGTTCACATGACACCACCTGTGCTGTGATGGGCTTTTCAGAGCTGCAGCTGCTTCTGACTCATCCCTGCTCTTCTACGTAACCCCTCAGCCACACTCCTATTAAAAATCCCAATACAAACTCACTGGTTCATCGGGTTGGACTTTGGTGCAGCCATTACTTTGTTCTGTTGGGGATTCTCTTTCTGGGGTGAGCAGCCACGTATGTGGTGTGTCTCCCCAGAAAAAATGTCTGTTGTATGAAACCAACTATGACAACAGCCTGCAAACCTGTGAGTCTGAGTAAACTTTTCATCTTTCTGAGCTGGTTGCCTTGGGTTTTTTTTTGGGGGGGGGCAAGAATTAAAAGATAACCAACCCAGATACAATAATGAGAGTGGAGTGTGGAAAGAATTCACTAGCCCTGGTGTGCAAAGGAATGCTCTGCCAGCCTAGCACTACTCGTCATGTAAGCTCTTGCTCCCATTTCACAGGGGCTGGAAGCCTGGGAGCTGCCTTTCTCCCGTCATCACATTTATAAATTTGACAGTAGACTAAGAAGGGCAAAAGGCAAAGGCCCTATTATTGCTTCCATAGATCAACCATCTGTAATCATGGACCTCAAAAGATGAGGGTACCTCCAGAAATCATGGGGCTTTCTCTAACAAACCTCTTGCTTAAAATGTGAACAACCAAATATAATCACTGGTGGCAGGTTCTTGCAGTCCCTGAGTATCCAACAGCTAGCAAAACAAACAAACAAACAAACAGAAACCAAACCTGCCAGCAGCTGGGTGGGGCTTTTGCTCCTCCTCCAGCACCTCCAATCACCCTACGTCATGAATACGATTCACTAAGATATTTCTTGACTGAAACACCGTATCTGTTTTCCTTGTGGACATCAAAGATTTCATCCCAACTATACCACCAGAGTGGCAGGTCCTGGTACCACTCACTCCCCTCCTCTAAGTCTGTTTCCTCAATTATCAGACAAAAGAGCTAGACTTGGATAAATATAAAGTTCTCCAACTCTAGTAAAGGAAAAAAAATCAATCTAGAAATTCTCCCTCCTTTTTACTCTTTTCTCCTCTCCCTCAAACCCCTGTAAAAAGAAGTTCTATTTATCTAGCAGATTCCATCGTAACAATTTTACTGGTAAAACTGTATTGAGAACCATGAAAGAGAGGTGAGTTAGCTATACTCAAAGACGCCAGTCCACCCAAATACCACTTTGCCAGAAGTTGACCTAATGTCCAAAACCATTTCACTTAATAGATACATGTCCATTGCTGCCTGCCACTGAAAGAAAATATCTTTTACTGGACTGATTCTTAAGTGACTCCTGAATGGTCTTCACGGACCCAAGCAGAATGTGTGAGAAAGTAGAAAGCCTTGTGTGGCTCATGAGGCTTACGTTCCCTGCTGGCAGAATCAGCATATAGGGAAAGCAGAGCTGCTGGATGTCCTGAGGCTGTCCAGGTTTGAGACTACTCTTAGATGGCATGGGCTATCATAGCAAAATGCCACAGCCTGTGTGTTTTCAGCAACTGATGTTTTCTCAAGTTCAGAGGCTGAGAGGCCCAAAGTCAAGGTTCAGGCAGAGCTCATTCCCAGTGAGGGCCCTCTTCCTACCATGGACAAGTTGTCTTCTATAAAAGTCCTCACCTAGTAGAAAACTGGTCTCTTGTCCTCCTCTTATAAAGATACCAATCTCATGTTGAGGTCCCTACCCTCATAACTGTATGCAAACTGAATCAGCCCAAGGCTTCATCTCTAAACCCACTCAGGATTAGGCCTTCACTTCATGAGTTTGAGAAGGACATACATATTCAATCTATCATCCTGCTTTCTCCTGTCTGACTCTGTCATCTCTTGTGTGTTCCTCTGAGACAGCCTTGTTGAGATACCTTCCTTGTTATAATTCCAATGCTAGGTACATTTCTCTTATGTCACCTCCTATGGCAAAACTGTCTATTGTGTGGCAATGTTTACACAGCTTGCTCAACAGACTGAACATAGCATGGAAGTAATAACACTGTGTTTCACCAGGGTTGTGGCCCATACCATAGCACATGGTGGGGCTTATTACATCTGGGACTTGAGTGACTTAGCCTCTCTAAGCCTGGATTTCCTTGACAATAGCTGCTGTGCATACCAGCGTTGCTAAAGGGTTGCATATAGTAATGTGCATAGACATGATTCATTAGTCTTTGGAAGGGATACCCTGGTAGAGGGGAACAGCTTAGCCTTTCAAGATCCACCGAGCTGTTTTACAATACCAGATTCCTATTAAATAGCACTGGTAACTTCTGAGCCACCAATAATTGTTCCTACAAAAGGGGAATGTTAACTGCTTAATTCACAACACTAAGTTTAAGATTATATGAACTACCTCAAATCAATACCTCGCCTTTAGAAAGGGTCAATAAATGTGCTCATTCCCGTCACACTGTCCAGTTGTGTGAGTTGGTTGGTGTTCATGTTGGAAGAGAATCGTGACTCTACCAGCCTCACGGGGTAAAGGTTGTTTCTTACAAAATCTGCTAGCATTCCTGTTTCTGCTACCACCAGCAATACTGAGGCTTTGTGAGAAACAGGAGACAAAACGGCTTAGCCTCCTCACCTTCTTTCATCTGCTCTGTCAGTCAGAACACTAGCACTTCCAGGCCCAGAAAGTGACTCATGGGCTGGTGCCAGCTACAGGGCTCTGCCCCAAAGCGATACAGCCTAGGGAATTCTTACACCTGAAGCCAAGAGTATTCAGAAACAAAACTCCAAAATAGAAGCTAGAAAGAGAGCCCGGTGGTTAAAACCACTGACTACTCTTCCAGAAGACCCAGTTTCAATTTCCAGCACCTACATCACAGCTCAAAACATCTGTAGATCCAGTTTTGGGATTTGATGTCCTCTTCTGGCCTTTGTTGGTACCCGGCATACAAGTGCTACATAGACATACTTTGAGAAAAACTCATATATATTAAATAAAACAATGATAATAACAATATTTTTCATCTAAAAATTAACTGAGCCTCAAAACAAAAACAAAAAAAATTGAAGAGCTGACAGAAGTGCCTGTCTGCTCTTTTCTCATTATATGACAGAGAGTAGCTTTCCTCAGAGGAAGAGAGGGGTGGGGCTTCAATATCTTTTCTATGGCCCCCTCAGCTGTGACGCTAGCTGAGTGCAGCAGCTTGTGCCAACCAATTTGGGGAGCTCACTGCATGCCCTGACTATTACTCTTTGTACCTGTCTTATGACAAACCACCTACTCAGGAAGTCAACGTCCAATTGCTGACCATGCTATACCTACCATGCTTTACTTCTAAACACTCTTCCCTTGCTATTTACCAGTACACAGGTAAAGACACAGAAGCCTAAAGAGGTACAGCAGTGTGGATGAATTCACAGAGCCACAAGGTGGGACTGCACTGGTTTGGAAACAGTGACCTTCCATTTGCTTTAAGAATAAGTGCAGTTTCTTTCTGGAATGGAAAAACATGCCCATTTATGCAATTAGTAGAGACTTTTGAAAGTGTTTACTCCATAGGGTAGATTGCTACATTATTGACAGAGTATGTAGCTAGTCAGAACGGGCCTGCGTTTGTTTTTGTTTGTTTTGTTTTGCTTTGCTTTGCTTGAGACAAGGCTATAGCTAGTGTAGAACTCAAGACAATCCTCCAGCCTCAACCTCACAATTGATGATAATATATGTATGTTCTACCATGTGGCTCAGATATGTTTTTGACAGTGGTTCTGCCCACCCACCAGAAAGTGGCCATTAGCTTTTCTAAGCTACAGCTGTGATGTTGGTAAAATTGGCTGGCTCAACAAGTATTTATTCTGGGGCAAGACATTAAATACACAGTGATGAACAAGACAGCTATAAACTCTGCCCACAAAGAATTTATAGTATGATAGGAAATAATTTTCTTTTTGAATGCCAGTTCAGATGGTTAGAGGAGAGACAGAAAGAGAAAGAGAGATCTCAAAGCAGGGTAGCTGAATATTTTGAGTGTTTAAATTAGCCACATTCACAGAACCAGGATCATCCTGCAAGTGACCTCACTGAGACACTGCATTTTGTTACTATGCCTTTCCTCAATTCAATTATAATATCCCTTATCTCATTATAATTAATAGTAGTGTAATAACTAGTTCTTAATGCTTAGATTGTATTAGGTACTGTACAAAACAGCCTGCATAAATTAATTCTCTTTTATTTATCTTCTTTTGTTTGTTTGGAATTAGCACTTGGAAATTTTGCTACTGAATATACCTAGAAATAAATGCTATTAAAAGCAGCATTCATTTTTTTCTTAAATATTTCATTTGGTAAAAGCATAAGTATTGCAATCTTAATGTACAGTTCCAAAGATAGATAAAGATACAGAGTTAGAGATAGTCAGATTAAATATAGATGTAGATGTGCAGTATCTAGAACTTTATATATCCCATATCCCATGCTAATCCATCCTCCTCCAACCCAGCCTTTAGCAATTACTTTCTCATTTGCAGTCCTATGATTTTATTACTCTTGATGGCGCATATGCATGTAATCATACTATATTTGTTTTGTAAATGACTTGTTTCACTTCAAGTCCATCCACATATTAGTATGTGACAGGATTTTCTTTTTTTTAAATGGCTCTTGAATATCCTACTGTGGTGATTTGAATAAGAATTGCCTCCATAGGCTCATATATTTGAATGCATTCTGGAGTGGCACTACCTAAGAGGGATTAGGAATGTGGCCTTGTAGGAGTAGGTGACCTTGTTGGAGGAAGTGTGTCACTGGGGATGGACTTTGGGGTTTCAAAAGTCAAAGCCAGTCCCAGTGTCTCTTTCTTCCTGCTGCCCACTGATGTAAAACTCTCAGCTACTTCTCCAGCACCATGTCTATCTGTGTGCCAACATGTGCCTTGCCATGATGACTACAGACTAAACCTCTAAAACTGTAAGCAAGCCCCAATTAAATGGTTTCTTTTATAAGAACTGTCATGGTCATATGTCTCTTCATAGTAATAAAACACCGAGTAAGACAGAGGTTGGTATCAGGAGTGGGATATTGCTGTGACAAGCCTGAACATGCTGCTTGTTGTTATAATGTGAACTTTGGAATTTTGAATTAGGAAAAGAGCTGAATGTGTTAAGTGGGGCTTAAATGACCATACTAGTAGGAGCATGAATGATAACAATGAGGGCAATTTGAACTGTAGGGTTTCATCTCAAGAAGTTTCAGAAAGAAAGAATACTAGTAAGTGGCCTAGAGACTATTCTTATAATATTTTGGCAAAGACTGTGGCTGTTTTCTTTCCTTGTCCATGAAATCTGCTTGAGGCTAAATTGAAAGGTTTTGCATTAATGGCATTGGCAAAGGAGATTTCAAGACAGTCTAGTATTGGCTGTGTTGTATGGTTATTAACGGCCAGTCTTATGCACATCTATAATGAAAAGGAGCAAGCTGAGTAAGGAAAAATACAAAATGTACAGTTTTAGGAGAAAAGGAGCATCTAGAAATATAGATGCTGGAGCTAAGTACAGTGCTCAAGGAGATTTAAAAAAAAACAGTTTAAAGAAAAGGATAATGCTAAATGGAAAAATGGGAGTGGTGACCTCAGGACAGGACCCCACCCAACTAAGCTTAAAACTTTTGAGAAGGTATTAAAGAAAAACTTAAGAAGTGAAGGAGACCATTGAAACAAAAGGCTGATGAGAACATCTTTGAACAAGGAGCCAAGTTCTAACTTCAGAAAGCAGCAGAACATAGTAGCTTTGGCCATGTGGTTCTGGCTTAGAGTCAAGGATATAAGATGTAGATTCTCCCTCCATCGCTAAGGAAAGCTGCTGAAGCCAGGCATCAGGGGTGTCCCTGCATGGAGGCACAGAGAGGCCATTGCATGAAGTTGTGAGAGTGAAGCATGGATTTCATTGGAGACCCAAAGATGTTGGAGATGACAGAGTCATTGGATACTGTCCCAAAGGGAGCTGATAACAGAGTATGGAACCAGCCCAAGAGAAAGAAGTGTATTTCAGTCAACAAAGCTGAAAGGAGTTGGATATCTAAAGAGTACTTTGACATCAGACATGACATGCAATGTTTGGAGTTTGCCCAGCTGGTTTTCAGTCCTGCTTTGGTCCAGTATTTCCTCATTATGCTCCCTTTCCTTCCTTTTGGAATGGCAATGTACAGTATGTGCCATTGCATGCATCTAATCTGCTTTTCAATTTTGATTTTACAGGTTATCACAGTTAAGAGATTGCAGGAATCTCAGGAAAGACTTTGAACTTCAGACTTTAAATAAGTTCAGGACTATTACAGACTATGGAGACTTTTAAAGTTGTACTGAATGCATTTTTTTTTTGCATTATGATATCGCTACAATCCTATGGGGGCCAGGGAGTATGTGGTAGTTCAAATAAAAATGGCCCCAATAGGCTCATATCCTTGAGTGCATCAGGGAGTGACACTACCTGAGAGGGATTAGGAGGGTGACCTTTTGGGAGTAAATTTGGCTTATTTGAGAAAGTGGGGGTGGACTTTGGGGTTTCAAAAGCTAAGCCAGTCCCAGAGTCTCTCTCTTTGTATGGACCTGGATATAGAATTCTCAGATACTTCTCAAGCACCACATCTGCCTATGTGCCACCGTGAACCCCACCATGATGACAATGGACTAAACCTCTGAAACTTTAAGCAAGCCCCAATTAAATTCTCTTTCCTTAATTAAGAGTTCCTGTGGTCATAATGTCTCTTTACAGCCATAGAACATTGACTAAGACACTCATTGTATGTTTGAACCATATTTTATTTTTCCACTTTTCCACTGGTAGGCATTTGAATTGTTCTCATGTTCAAACTTACTTTGCTTCATAATCATTTTTCCAATACAGAAATTGAGGCTCTAAAGAAAAAAATACTCAAAGTTATACTCAAATGACAGAGACAGAGACATCTTCCCTGGCAGTCTAGCAATGGAACTTCTGACTGTCACCTGCCACTTGGAAGACACTGCTGTGAGTATACTGATTCATTCATTTTCTCTCAAGACTGAGCTCTTTGAGGTGAGGATACCCATCTCACCTAGCACAATCTTTGGCTTATAGAAAGTATTTGATAAACATGAATAAAATACATGAAAGAGTAAGTCAACATTTCACTGAAGTTTAAAGAAGTGACCAAGAAAGAATGAGTGTGCCTTGAGGAGTTTAACTTTAACCGAACATATTGTTTACAATAGGTTTTGAAGAATAAATTGAAGCATGGGATCAGATTAGGGATAGGGGGAAGGAGAGTCCAGGCAGAGAGAATAACATGGTCAATGCTGTTTGCAAAGTATGTTCAACTCTCTAGACAGCTCAACTTGCCCTTCTGGCCTGTGGTGTCATTTTCACAGCCTCTGAAAGGGGGAGCCATATGTGCATGTCTGACCCCCATGAGCTAAAGTGCCTGGATCAATAGGTACATATCTAAATCATTGGGCTCAGTGTAACCAACAGACACTCTCTTGACATTTTTTATTAAGAGACATTGAATTGGGCATGAATGTACTAGTGCTTGAATTAGTAAGTCACATATACTTGATAGAGATGGGTAGCCATTATCTTCCTATTTGGTTGACAGAGAGAGCTACATAAAGAGAGATGTGGGAGAAATGGAATCCCAGACAGAAAATAAATTTAGGCCCATGTGATACTGGGAAAATGTAGCAATCTGTGTCTAGCTTTACACTTCTGTACTGTTTTCTGCCATTGGCATCTATGAACTTTCCTGCAAAGTCCCCTTAATCTCTGCCTTTTTCTTAGTCTGGATTACAGACTTTGGCTGCCTTGAGTGCACCAAGAACCCAAAAACCACAGGGATGAGTATTATGAAGTATGAAAGTGCACATTGTGCTCTGGAAAACAGGCATGATTCGGTTTGGATAAATCAATGGGAAGATTCGATAATATCTTCTATACCCACTGTCTCAGGTTCTTTTCTTGTTGCTATGGTAAAACACCCAGACAAAAACAACTTAAGAAAGAATGGACTTACTCATGGTAAAGTAGAGGCAGCAGGAGCTTAAAATAGCTGGTCACATCAAATTTACAATTAGAAAACAGAGAGCAACGATTGATTTTTTTTTGTTTTTGATTTTGCACTTAGCTTACTTTCTCCACTTTCTATAGTCCAGGAACCACTGCTGAAAGAATAACCTCACTCACAGTCAAGATGAGTCTTCCCACATCAATTAGTATAATCGGTATAATCCCCTATGGGCATACTCAAGTTGACAATATTGTCATCACACCCACTATGAGCATAGTCAACTAGTTTCCGAGCATGCAATAAAGCTATAAAAATAGTGTGCCTCTCCTCTTTTGGAGGAGCAGGAATCTACTGCATTACCATTTGCATTCCCTGTTGCAACAGTGACACCTGAACGCATTATCAACAGTTCTACCTGTCTCCATGTGTGCAGGACACCTCAACCTCAGTTATTCCCTTTGGCCTCAGACATTGTCCCATACCAAGTTTAATGTCTCTGAAACTGTTTCTTAATAGAAACATGTCAAGAGCTGTAGAGACTCTTGAGGGACATGGGAGAGTGGTACTTGTTCATCTTCCTCTGTGCCAACAAGGATATTAAAGTCAAGCCATATACAGTTATCTTCCCAGGGCTGTATAATGGACCTGAGCCTTAGATGAAATGAATTTTTAATATCAGGAACTTTGGAAGAGTAGCAGGAAAATTCTGCAAGCTTCTGAACTTATTTCACAAAACAAAGGATTTCTATTCTTCTATATAGCCATGGTGAAACTCTCTACTCTGTCTCATGAAGAAATGGTAGTACATGGATTGTTCTATGGCCCTCTAAGCACATTGCACTAATAACTCCTAGGCTCTGATCAGCTTCTATTTTGGAAGGAGGCAAGCTGAATGGCAAATGTCAGAATTAAATACATTACTTCTTATGCTCTTTGCAGCTTCCCTCCACAGCACACCTTACAGATGACACCCAGTCCTTACTTGCATGTCTCTGAAAATAGAGAGTTTGCTATTTCTGCTCGTTTTGTACCCACCAGATAATTCAGATGTGAGGAGTGAATTTCTGGAATATAGCTACAATTCATTTCCCCAAACATCACAGAGCAAGCCTGCTTCCCCTTCCAAGTCAATAATGTTCCTTCATCTCTCTGGTAATCACCCATCCAACTCCAACCCCTTCCATCTCCCAATCAGCATCCCACTCATTAACCAGCTTCTCTGCAGGGACCTTTGCAGCCTCCTCCTCAACTAGATTTGTTTTTCCCCAGGAAAGAAAACAGACATCAGAGAATTAGCTTTGGATTGCTAATTAGCATCTCTACAGTTGAGAAAAAGAACACAGTTTATTTATTTTTGTCAAGGTAAATTAGTAACATATACTCTCCTAGATTTCACATCCTTTACCTGGATTGTCTTGATTTATTAGATGCATCTGCAATCCTGATTTTTAAACAAGTATTGGCCTAGGCCTTGCTTGGAATATGAAAATAACCTAAGAAAGGTTTCTAAAGAATCATGATATTTTTGAGAGACAGGGCAGATTTTCCATTAAGTCATACAACAATGGAGAGGAAAGGCTTTTCAAAATGGTTGAGTCCATAAAGCAGGAAAATGAAAATGTTCAAAAACTTAAAATAATGGGTCAAGCATGATTGGACAGACAGAAGAATATGACCTATGGCCAGGTGGTGATAAAACTGTGATCACCATCATGTCCAGATAATATTGCTTCTATCTTCATCTGGTAATTTTCTGAGTGATCAGGTGAGCAAAGTTGGCCAGATAAAAGTGGACTTATGAGTCAATCTGAGCCACAGGCTTTTCTGAGACTGAATTAAGAACATTCAAAAAAATTAAAATCTAGTACAGTCATCCTTCCATGTCTGTGGATCATTGGTTCCAGAACACATTTAAATCCACAAATGTGTTGTTTCCTTCTATAGACAGTGCTGTGCTTGTGCATAACCTTCATGCATCCTTTTATATTCTTTAAATCATCCCCAGATTACTTATAAAATACCCAATATTATGTTAACACTATGTCAACTGCTTTCATCCTATATTGTGTAGAGAATGATGATAAGGAAAGTCTGTACTTGTTCAGCATAGATGCAAATTTTAAAGTCACTTTTAACGCAGGTGGTTGAATTCATTGATCAAGAACCTATAGAAATAAACATCTAGTTATATTTCCTCTTCTTGTTTGCTTTCTGTAACTATGATAAAACAGTCAACTAAAAGCAACTTATAGAGGAAATGGTGAATTTGGCTTATACTTTCAGATCACAGGCCATCACTGAAGGAAATCAAGGCAGGAACTTTAAGCAGAAATCCTGGAGGAATGCTGCTTACTGGCCTCAGGCTCATGCTCACCTAGCTTCCTTACAAAGCTCAGGACTATCTTCTTAGGGATAGTGATGATCACAGTGGCTGAGACCTCCTGATTCAATTAATAATAAAGACAATTTTTGAGACATTCCCACATGACAATCTGATCTACGCAATTTCCTCAATTGAAGCTTTCCTCTCAGATGACTCTAGGTTGTGTCAAGTTGACAAAACTGACTAGAAACTCACCTTTTCCTTGGGAATGATGGGTTCGAGTAACCACATAGCATAGACCCCATTACCAGGTCTCATCTTTCCAGCCATGCAAGAAAAGTCATACTGAACCTACACTCAGAGAAAATCTGAATCAGAATGCGATGGAAGAGCAAACCCATTAATAACCTTATTAGCCTCATGCTTCAACCACTCCTGAAACTCCAACCTCTAGACAGCTCGGCATAGGTAACTATAAACTTAGGTCAGAAGTTTGGATGGTTCTGAGAGGCACTTTGATGGGAGTCTCATTAAGGCTAAATTCAAGTTATCAGTCAGGAAAAAAAAAAAATACCTAGTGGAAGGTGAAAGACCAGACTGGAGGGTGAATCAAAGGTTCTGTGATGGACAGCAAGGTTGTACTGCAGCTTCTCCCAAGTCCCATTGACATGTGTCTGCAAACTACAGACATGTGAAATTAAAGTTTCCAGCATCTCAGCTTCTGCAAGAGAGGGGGTCTAGAAGGAAGCTGGATGCTGCATTCAAAATGTTTAAAGCTATATCACACATTACTAGACACTCATGATATTTCCCTCACCCCCTCTTTATGTGTTCTATTTTTCCTTGGATACAGATTCACAAATCTTTCAAAATATACTTTTTCTGCCTACCGCTGCCATGCATAAACAATACAGTGATAAATAGATTAGCTTTCATGAATCTGAGAACCTCACAGACTAGAGGGAGAAACTGATATTCAGTGTCAACAAATAAACAGCAAAGTATATGAGTAACATAGTAATAGAGGTGATGAGATTTGGGGAGCATTCCATCATAATTTAAAACTCAACCCTGTCCCTATGTCTTAGGAAGAGTTATTTTGTTTATCACCTGTAAACAGAGGTGAGAGGAATAGCCCTCATAGGATGGGTCTGGGGATGGAGGGCAACATAAGATGTTTATCACAGGCTTGATACATAGTTCTGTTCTCATATGTGCTCAAATTCCAAAGAATTTGTTCAATATGTATTTATAAAGGTGCATTATATTTAAGGAACTGAAAAGTTTCAGACAAGAACATATATCCTTCTCTCAATATACCAGTCATTGATTCATGAAGCCCATTTATAAAGGCCCCCTTTTTAATATCAGTTAAACACCACCTGCTTTGTTGACACCTCTGTGTTATGGAATAATCGTTTTGTACCCTGTGAAGATTTGTCACTCAGACTAGTTTAATAAAAAGCTGAATGGCCAATAGCTAGGCAAGATTATCAGGGCAGAGAGGATGCAGGGAAGAAGAACGGTGAGACACTGAGAGTTACCAGCCAGACACAGAGGAAGCAAGATGTATAGGAGATGAAGTAACAAGACATGAGTCATGGGGCAGCACATAAATTAATAGGAATGGGTTGATTTAAGGTATAAGAGCTAGTTAGAAACAAGCCTAAACTATTGGCTGAGCTTTCATAATTAATAAAAAGTCTCCATGTGGTTGTTTGGGAGCTGGCTGGGGGGACAGAAAAGTCCACCTACAAATGGCACCCAACATTCGGCCATGTATATCCACGTAAAACCTGAGAAAACTTTTTAAAAAATGGTTCTAAACACACAAAACTGGAGTGAAACATGACTTCCTAGTCTTGTGTCTCTCATGCCTGCCATGGTACAAAGACATGTCTCCCAGTGACTGCCTATGTGCTTGAGCCGCTAGTGTGCCATGAGCTAAGCCATGTGGAAGATTTAAGGTTTTACTCATGCACACAGAAAAGGTTACAGATTGCAGTAAAGTAGGTTCAGATGGAAAAAAAAAACTCTAAGCAGTTACAGAGCATTTAAGAATGTACATATGCTTAAGAAAACTGGGTTTAGACAGTAGAAAAAGTAGTTTAAAAATAATGAAGTCTTCAAAGAGAGAGTAAAGTAATAAAAAAATAAGCCACATAAGGATGGAAAATACAAACGGAGCCTGGATAATAACATGGTGTCTTGTTAACTTTGAATTTTTTTAAATGCTAAAAAATAATAGCTGCTAAAAGAGATTGGATTTTGGAAACTACTAAATTAAATCAACCTATATGTTTTTAAAATGTCTTATCTTCAAAATGGAAGTCGGACAATGTGTTGCATTGGGGGAGAGGTTATGCTTCTGTTTCCACAGGAAATGAAAGGCTATGGATTCCTCCCAGACTAATAGAGATCAGATTTGACCAAAGAAGATCTCTGAAGTATCTTGGCTATAGACATGAGGGAGGAAGCCAAAAAAGGCTGCAGGACCAGTGGTATGTAAGCTGATCTCTTGACACAAGAACAGCTCTGAGATGAGATGAGACATAATAAATCTTGTTGTATATAGAATTCTCATGACTTTTTATTGCATGCCATACTTTCATATGGCATGGATAGAGATTTACATTACAGTCTGATGTAAGTCCAAATGGACTTATAAAGTTGACAGATGACTCTTGCCTGCTCAAACATAAAATAAAAATCACCTTTAACTGACTTGTACACACTGCACATTCCATGCTGTGTCGATGCAGTGTAGATATGTATGTTGCCTTTAAAAGTTTATGTGTTTTCAGAGCAAGGGGACCAAATACCAATGCAAATGGGTGACCCAGGTGATCCAGCCTCCCAGAATGCCTCTGTTGCAGTTTTCTCAGAGTTCCGAATCCAGAACAGCTTCAAGACTGGTGGATGAGATGGTCCAGCCTCACGGACTACTCCAGCCAGGACTTCAGATAACCCTTTCGCTTTCCCATTGCACAGACACTGGACAACAAATAATTCAGCTAACTCTCCCAGGATTTGACCATTATTCCAATTTTCTCAGGGTCTCCTAAAGATGCCAATGCCCACATATATCAGGAAACAGTATAGAGAACTTGGCAACCACATTCCTGAGAGGTGGAGTGGATGGTCATTCAATGGATTATAGATGTTTGTCACCATTTGGGAGGGGTTGGTTACAAGTTGTTATTGGTCATAGCCAGGAAAAAAGCTAAACAAAGGAGTTAGGTTCAAGGATCTCTTTACGAAGGAAAAGAGGAGGATATAGTATAAACAGGATGAGATAAAAGGGTGGATTTGAGTCTACTTTTAAACAACCACTAGTCTCAAATATTTTACATTGATATGATTTTTGTATATTGGTACAAATTTAATGTTATTTTGTTATACTGTATATATATTTATATTCTTGTTTAAGGTATTATACCTATGCAGCTCAAGCATCATCAAGGAAACTTCTCTTTGCAACAGACAGAGTCCATTATAAAGAACTATATCCAATCAAAATGAAGAGTTGTTCAATCAAAATGGAGCCCAGTTCCAGTGGATACATGTACAAATCATTCTTTCCTTCTTGGAAATTATTGCTGCCTTTGATTAAAGGAGAGATTACTATACAGCACTTTACAAAGACATGTAAATGATTTCTTTATTACAACTGGTTAAACAGAACCATCATCTTTTTTTTTTTGTTTGCTATTTATAAACCATAAAAAGAATGAAAAAGCAGACAGAGAAATATTCCCAGGACTATATAGCTCGTGGAGGTACAGCTGAAAGTCAAACACTCATTATTAAGTCTGCTATTTCATAACCCTGCATATTTCAAACAAGGCAACAATCCCCAATGAAATGACTGGAACCATTATCCACAGACCAAACAGACAGAAAATTCTCTGTGGTAAGATTAATCAAGGTATGGTTTCACCAAGGAAAGTCATCAAAATTTATAACCAGGAAGGAGTTGAATTATCATTCCATGATGGACAAATATGTCTGGAAGGTAAGAGTCAAACTATAAATGGCCTTGAATTTTCTGTTAAGGCTCTTTAGGAGTCAAGCTGTAGATGCAACCCTTCTCCAAAGGAGTTACCAGCTATGTTTATCACTTCTCCTATGGGATCCACAAACATAATTCCATCTCCCAAGTACTGTGCTTGGACTGTTCTAGAGACTTTTGTTAAAGCAGGAAATGGTCTTCTGCCCTGTTTTCAGATCAGCATGCTGAGGCTTCTACAGGTCAAAGGCCTTCCCTGCGATCACACAGCTCTCCCACAGCTCCATAGAGGGATAATAATGTACTTATATATGTGCTTTCTCAGAGACCATAGCTTATTTTTCCAGAGACTCTCTTGGCACACAGAAGGTGCTCAATACCTGTGTGTTAATGATCAAATTGGATATACTGATCCTAAAGATATTTTACATCTTCCCTGGGGCAAAGACAGAAAGACTCAAAGGTTTTATTTATAACATCTAGAAATATTGCTCTATCTGTTATTTATTTTCTCTGCAGCACAGCTTTGTATCCAAAAGAGAGGGCTAATTGCCTCATGAGTCTGTTCAGTCACTATGTAGCAGGCTGTGGTAAGGTGAGGTATATGACTTGGTGTGTATTTCAATTCCTGAAATGGGTGGAGTGCACTCACAAATGCACAGCAGAAACAGGGAGCCTTATTAAGCCGTTCTATGGCTAATAGCAAAGGTTACATTCAGAGTGTAGAGACTGACAGAGCCTGTTCCTGAAACCCACAGTCCTGCCTCCGCAGAGTCTCAAAGATGGATCAAGAATAGAAGCCACCCTTTCTTAAGTGGGATTGTGGGGACAGGATGTAGGTTTTTACATCTCTTAGAAATTAGAGAATATATGCTCAAAATTTGCAATGAGTAGACTTAAGTTCAAACTCCCAGACCTTCTAGAAAACTATGTAAGACACTGATCTTCTCTGGGCATCAATGTGCTAACCATCTTTGAAAAAAAAATAGCATTAAAAGTTTCATGATGGAAATCAAGTGAAATGACACAGTTGAGGCACTTAGCCTGTTCTCATTCAGGAATCCGCTTATCACCCACAAGGTATCTGTTTTGTGACTAAAAGAACAAGTATACTTCAACTACCATCTTAGCCTTATTAGACTTGCCACAACAAAATACCATAGACTGGTTCCATTTATTTTCTCACACCTCTGGGTGCTAGGAAATCTAACATCAAATGCTATTCAACTCCTGATGAAAACTCTCTTCTCTCCTGACTGACTTCCTACTATGCCCTTACAGAGCAGAGTAATTTCTGTTGTCCTCTTTTCTTCTTATAAGAGTCTATTGGGCCTAGGAGGTGGTGCCACACACCTTTAATTCCAGCACTTGGGAGGCTGAACCAGGCGGATCTCTGTGAGTTCAAAGCCAGCCTGGTCAACAGAGTGAGCTCCAGGACAGGCACCAAAACTACACAGAGAAACACTGTCTCAAAAAAACAACAAAAAAATCTATTAGATTAAGAACCTGTGTAGTCAGAAGTTTCTTCAGTCATGCCCAGCCCTGTGGTCAGGACAAATCTCTCCCATCTGCGTGCCACAGCCACTCAGTCCCAAGTAGACACACAGAAGCTTATATTACACTCTATGGCTTATGGATTGGGTTTCTTGTTAGCTAGCTCTTAGAACTTAACTCAACCAATTTCTATTAATCTATATATTATCACATGGCTGTGGCATTACCAATCTGCTGCCATCTTGTTGCTTCTAGGTAGCAGGCTATTATCTCCCTGACTCCACCCTTCTCCCTGTATCTCTGCTTGGATTTCCCACCTGCGTCTAAGCTGCCTTGCCATAGGCCAAAGCTGCTTTATTTATTAGCCAATGGGAGCAACACGCATTCACAACATATAGAAAGACATGCTACAGCAATCATGTACTTCTGGTTTTATTTAGCAATAATTTCAATATGGCTATATTATAATACAGTCATATTGAGAGTGAAGGTTTCCATATATCAATTTACAGGTAATACTATTAGTTCATCACAGCTACTCTTTGAGAGAATGAAGAATTAAGAGTAATGAGTCTGGAATTAGAAGTCAGGTTGCAGGTATGACACATAGTTGACAGTAGTGATGCCCCTCCTTGTCTACTTAACAACTTCTTAGCCTCTAACTCAGCTCTGGGGGCTACCTCCCCCATGCATACTCCTGTAACTTCTCAACTCAAAATTCAGTACCCCTCATTGAGGCTTCTCATGTAAATACATAACTATTTACTTACTTATTTCATTCATTGGAGTGGGTTTTTTTAAAGGCTAGAAATATAGTTTTATACTGTATCAATAGGGTTAGATAGACTTCATTGAATAAACAATGGTTGGATGATGTGCTGGTTAGTCTCATGTCAGCTTGACACACAAACTAGAGTTATTTGACAGGAAGGGGGCCTAAATTGAGAAAATGTCTCCATATGATCAGACTATAAGGCATTTTCTTAATTAGTGATTGATGGGGGAGGGCGCAGTCCTTTGTGGGTGGTACCATTCCTAGGCTAGTGGTCCTGGGTTCTATAAGAAAGCAGGCTGAACAAGCCATGGAAAGCAAGCCGGTAAGCAGCACCCCTTCATGGCCTCTGCATCAGCTTTTGCCTCCAGGTTCCTGCCCTGTTTCAGTCCCTGTCCTGACTTCCTTCCATGATGAACAGCAATATGGAAGTATAAGCTAAATAAACCCTTTCCTCCCCAACTTGCTTTTTGGTCATGGTGTTTCATCACAGCAACAGAAACACTAACTAACTAACCAAAACAGATGCATGGGTAGGTGGATGGATGGATGGATCCATTGATTGATCTATTGATTGGTGGATCAATGATCAATGGATCAATGGATTGATGGATCAGTGGAAGTTGGCCCTACAGACAGGCAAAAAAAAAAAAAAAAAAAAAAAAAAAACAGAAGAATCTGAGACTCAAGAGTCTAGTTCAGCACTGTCAGTGGAAAAATCCATCCTGACTCCTCAGTTGAGTTTTAGAACAAGGTGCCAATTTCTGCTGTGCCAAGCAGAAATGTGGAAAAAGATAGAGATATCATGTAACTCACTATAGAAGGAAAGAAGCAAAGACCAAGGGCAGCAGTAGGAACAAGTCACCGGGCACAGGTATCAAGGAGCCCACCCCACCGCTAGCTATTCACATCTGGAATTTGAAGCTAAACTGTAGACACAGGAGGCTTCTAGATGGTAAAATACCCAATACCTTCAGGTAAAATTGGTTCTTGGGACTAGAGTATCAAATTATTAATAAGATGGTTCTGAAGCTGCTCTACCAGTGTGAGTGTTATATGGAAAACTGCATAAGAAAGTGTTCTGTGTAGTGCACAGGGCTACTTTGACCTCTGCTGGGTATGGAAAAGCTAAGCAGTACTTGATTTCCTTGAAGCTAAAGGTATCACTAGCCTACATGCCTTCAGGTAGACTGTCAATACTCCAAAGCTTGTTTGGGACTCAGCAAAAGATAATTTGGTCTGAGATGGCTCTTTCTGTTAAAAAAGAAAAGAATATGAGTTAAGCAGTATAAATTTGAAATAACAACAGAACTAGAACAAATGAGACAAAACAACTTCCATTTTCTAAGATCCTGCTGTGACTTTGGAGCTATATTAATTGACTCCAATATGTTTTCTCATGTAACTGAACACACAGCAACCATAAGAGGTAGCTGATATTATACTCCTTTGAAGTCTGAAGAAGCAGACTCAGAGTGTTCACTGATTTTCCCAAGACAATAAAGCTAACAATTAGGGAAAGATTCTCTTCTTTTCATTATTCTACATTGCCTGCTTAATACTATGGTGGTCTAATAGAGACCCCAAAATATCCAAATCATAATACTCAGTTTATAATATATTGCTTTTAATGGCCAAGACTGCTTGAGGATAGGTTGAGCTGAATATTCTGAAATAAAGATAGCACTTTGAGTTATCCAGATAAATACTAAACATAATGACAAGTGTCCTGTGAGGTAGAAAGTTCAAAAGAGACAGGAGGCAATGTGACAACAAAGACTGGCAGCTGCAGTGACCAGCACATGAGCAGACTTCTGAAGCTAGATTAAGGAAGTGATGGGATTCCTCTTCAGAGCATCTGAGAGAGACAGCCCTGCCACAGCCTTGACCCTAGCCCAGTGAGACAGACACAGTAACTTCTCACTTTTAATATTGCTAAGCAAATAAATTCCTATTGTCTTAACCCACAAGGCTTATGTTATTTTGTTACAGCACCCATGGGAAACAAATACAAATAATAAGATCTAAAAATTGGAAGATGGGTGGTAAAATCTTAGAAATAATGCTATTTAAATTTTTTAATTATAATTCCTTATTCTCAGGAATTTTATACGTGAAACCAATGAAGGATGGTCATATCAGTCTCTTATTTTCCTTCTCTGACCTCTCAAATCCTTTCAACATTTCTGTCTCTGAACTTCATTCCTCTTCCTCATACTCCATTTTCCTCATTCCTCTTTGATAACATACTAAGTCCAATCAAGGTTACCCACATGGGCATAATTAGTAGGTCCATTCACTGGACCATGGAAACCTTCTAGTGGAAACAGTTTCATAAAAGAATGGTTCACCCTCCTTGAGCAGCAGTCCCTACCAACAGTGCCTCACTAAGAAGTGGGGACTGGAGAGCACCTCTTCAACCAATGACAGATTGTGGCTCCCTTGACCTGTGCAAGTCTTGTTCAGGCACCATAGTTTCTGTAAGTACCAATTGCAATAGACATGTCATGTCCAGAAACCAGTATTTCACAGCAGTCCTCCTCATCTCCAGTTCTTTGTTCTTTCACTCACCTCTTCCATGATGTTTCCTGAACTTTGGCAGTGGTAGGTCATTGATTATGATGTTCCACTTAAGGCTACATTAGTTACATTTCTGCAGATGTGATTAAAAAACACAACCAACAACTTATGGAAGAAGATTTTTTGGCAGTAGGAGAAGGAATTTGAGAGGTCATATGACCAAATGCAAACATGAAGCAGAGAATCAACTGGAATCAAAGCAAAGCTAGGAAATTTCAAAGCCCCTCCTCCAGTGATGTACTTCATCCAGGCAGGATACATTTCCCTCAACCTCCCCAAACAGCATCACCAACTGGAAACCAAGTGTTCAAATACAAAAGTCCCTGGGGTCATTACTTATACAAAGCACCCAGTCTCTTTACTTTCAGCACTTTGACCAAGTATGTATCTCTTCATTGACCATTGTCTGATGTGAACAAAAAAAGCTTCCCTTACCAAGACTGAGAGATGTCCATGTCTCTGGATTGCTGTGGGATGATCCTTTTGTATGCTGTGAATATGTATTATTCTCATTGGTTAATAATAATGTTGTTTGACCTATAGCAAGGGCAGCCAAACTAAGGATGATGGGAAGGAAAAGGGCAGACTCAGGAGTCACCAGCCAGATGCAGAGGGAGCAGGAGATGAACAGACCATGCTAATAAAGGTACTGCCACATGGCAAAGCATAAATAGAAATATGTGTTAATTTAAATGTAAGAATTAGCTAATAAGCCTGAGCTATTTACCGATCATTTATAACTTATATTAAGCCACTGAGTCAGTTATTTGGGACCAGATAGTTGGGACAGAAAACATCCATTTACATGGATACAAACACACATATTTTAAGAAGGCAATCTCATAGCATGAACAATCTCAAAATAACAACAGCAGGTTCTACCCTCAGGCCTATGGCTTTACCAGCCATGGGCTATTAACCAAGACTATAGTACCAGGCATGGATTCCTTCCTGGAAAAAGCTTCATCAGCTGCCCCATGACATCCATGCCACTATTGCACCTGTAGGCACATATTGTCTGGCAAGTCAGTGTTGTAGCATGCACATTCTAGAATGATACAAGATCACTGATGTGTTTTCTCTCCCAGTAGCCTAAAGAGCACCTTACAGCAGTGTGAAAACTAGCTAGCAGGGAGAAGGTTTCCCAGCCATGGAGATTGGTTTCTCTATGTCAACCAGCCCAAATTAGTGGTGTCATCACTAAGAAGATCTTACCATGTAGGTGTTGTGGGTAACTAAGAGAAATGGCAATAGCTTATATTATTTTGGAGACCTCTGGGGCCTTCCTGACCAGAAACTCATAGGACAGCATCCCTTGTTTTGTACTGCTATTGTTAGCCACTTTTGAAACTAGCATGGATGCTTCTGAAAATAATAGAAATAGAACAGCCATATGACTCAGCTATGCCACTCCTGGGAATATTTTAAAAACTAATAAAAAGTTGGCAACTGATTTGATTATGAAAAATATCACAGAGTAAACAATTTAGGTTGACAAAGGGCATACTTGCTATTCACCCACCCCACTTGGTGGCTAATCTTGACACATCTAGGAAGAAGGAATCTCGATTTAAGAATTTTCCTCATCAGATTGGCCATGTCTCTTGGACATTTTCTTGATTGCTGACTGATGTAGGCAGGTATAGCTCACTATGAGCAGTATCAACCCTGGGCAGGCATGCCTGGGCAGTATAAGAACGTTAGATGAACATGATCCTGGGGCAAGCCAGTGAGAAGTATTCCTCCTCAGTGTCTGCTTCAAGCTCCAGCCAGTTCCAGCCTTAGCTTCTGTGGTAGTTTGAATTTATTTGGCCCCCATAATAGGGAGTTCATAGGAAGTGGTACTATTGGGAAGTATGGCCTTGTTGGAGGAAGTGTGGTCTTGTTGGAGGAGGCTGGATGACACAAGCCTTTAATCCGACCTTGAGACTGGAGGGCACACCTTTAATCTGGGCCACACCTTCTGTTGGAAATGTGTCACTATGGGGGTGGGCTTTGGGGCCTTTTCTCAAGATTCACTCAGTGTGACAGTCAGTTAACTTCCTGTTACCTGCAAGATGTAGGACACTTAGTTATTTCTCCAGTACCATGCCTGCCTGCATGTCACCATGGTCCCCACCATAATGGACTGAACCTCTGAACTGTAAGTGAGCCACCACAATTAAATATTTTCCTTTATAAGAGTTGCTGTGGTCATGGCGTTTCTTCACAGCAATAAAAAAAATTAACTAAGACAGCTTCTCTCAGTGATACCTGTAACCTATAATGTGAAATAATCCCTTTCTTCCCCAAGTTGTTTTTGGCTATGGTGTTTGTTATGGAAACAGATAAGCAAACACTACAGACATTTATCTCCTAAACTACAATATGTCCAATTTAGCTGAGATACCTTCTTTGTGATGAATTTTCATCCTATCATAATCCATCTTGTCTCACCAATCTAAGATAGCATAGTTAGCTTCAAGCACAGGTGACCACAGAAATTAAATCTACTCACCATTTTGGCTTAGAAGCCGTAAGACCATTAATTTCTTGGCTACTTAACCTGCATATATTTAAGAGAACTCACAGTCTTGATCTTACTGAACACTTACCTTGTGAACTAAGCAGACTAATCAACATGGTCAACTATATTTTCATATGGATAAATGAAACTTGGAAAAAAGTTGATGGTTTACTATCTCCAGCAATGCTACTGAAAGGAGATAAGACTCACATCAATGTCTGTGCATTCATAATGAGTCAGCCAGAGCAAAGTACCACAGATAGGGTGGTTTAAACAAGAGAAATGTTTTCCTCACAGTTCTTGATCTTCTAGAAGTCAAGATAATCCTGTCATCATACTTGGTTTCCTGAGGCTTCTCTTTGGGCTTCTTGATGGTTGCCCTCCCCCTGTATTTCAAGGGATTTTCCACTTGTACATCTGAATCCTTACCACTCGTAAGGATCCCAGTTGTACTGATTAGTACTCACCCCAGTGATCTCACTTTAACTGAATTATATCTTTGAATACCCTGTCTTTCAACACACTTACATCCTGATGTACCAGGAGATAGAGAGTGAGTAAAAGTACACAAGTCAGCTCATAACAACTTTTTCAGGTGTGTTCAACTTTTTGACATGTGACAGGATGTTGTCATCTACAAAGTCCACATTAGACAACCATTCATTGTATTGATAACTATCTTTGACCACATGTGGCTCAGAGGATAGAGGTAGAACACACTTAGAATGCCTATGTTCCCTTGTTTCTCTAATCTCCTCACTGAATAATATAATTATTTCTTTTAAAATAACCAACTTATATGAGTCCTAATTTATCACTCAAGAGTTCTGACTTGTTGCTATGACAGATTTTGTTTGTTTGTTTGTTTAAACACCTAGAATGATCTAGCTTCAAGAAAGAAACTGAGTGGAGACTCTGGGCTATAAGGTCAGACACTCCTGGCCAGAGAGTCTCCTGACTGAATTCTCATACCACCAGGAACACAGAGAGATCCTTCCTCTAGAGCAAGGGAATTTCCACTGTCTGACAAACAACTCACACTCAGAAATCAGGAATTCTACAGTGAAACAAAAAGCCACTAAATTTGGCACCCTATCAGTATGGGACAGTTCTTTGCTTCTCTGATAGGTGACATTTAAGAGAATGCAGCATGGCCAGATTGGGGAAGCTCCTTCACAGCAAGGACAGGGCATGATGGGACAAACATGCCAAGTCCTTTTGCATGTGCCAGCAGAGACCTCGCCATGGCTGAGGGACAGATAAATGTCACTTCCTGAATGTAATCCTTGCTTGTCAAGCAATTTTTTTTTTCAGTTTGATTACATTTTGAAGTAAGTTTTATTCTGAACAATTTTTGGAAGTGATACCTGTGGACTTTACAAATGAAAAACCAAATTGCTTTGGGAGATTCAGATATTTTCTATGCAAGAAAAAAAAGAAAGAGAGAAAAGAGGGGGAAATCACAGTATTCATGTTCTGAATTTTAAAAGCAGTACTGTATTGAGCAAAAACACTGTACCCTTCTTCCCATACTCTCCCACCCTTCATTCTTTAATACAAACATGAACATACATACCTTTTGGAATCTTAAAGTTCTATTTCTGACTATGGCAAATATTATTTAAGTTGTTTATATGGTGGTATTTTATTTGTACTGAAATGTGATTTTATTTGTATGTTAATAAATAAAGTTGCTTGGGGGTCAGAGCTAATAGGAAGCCATAGCAGAGCTGGGTGTTCTTGGGGCACGCCTTTAATCTCAGCACTTGGTAGAAGAGCTAGGTAGATCTCTGTGTGGTCAAGGATACAGCCAGCATTGGAGACACATGCCTTTAATCTCAATACCATAGAAGACCGGAGGGCTGTACATACAGGCAGTGAAGAGGCAGTCATGTGTTTGGGTTTACAACCAATGAGAAGGCAGAACAGAAAGACTATATAAAGACAAACACACAGGAAGTAGGTCCCTTTTGGAGAGGTCTCTTGGCTTAAGAAGCTAGCTACAGCAAGCGGTAAGGCTCTTAGCTCTGATCTCTTGGCTTTCTTCTTTGCATTGGTTCTGTGTTTCTTATTTAATAAGACGGTTGGTTACATCTACATGTTTATCAACAGACATCTGCTTTATATATTAATGGGGTTCAGCACACACAGACGTATAGTGTACCTACATCAAATCATTGCTCCAGATAAAGAACCTTAGATACTCGGTCCCAAAGACCATCTCTAGACATTGTTAGGATAAAAGCTTTTGATGGGAAGACCCTATTTGACCTTCTGTTCATTTCCATCCATCTGGTCACTCTCCAGGAGAGTTGCAGAGAAATCACTTCACAAAGGCTCATCACTGGCATCTTCATATTCATCCATATCTCCATTTTAGTGAGCAGTTGCTATGCTTGCCTGTCCCACTAGCTTCTCTAGGAGGGCTTTTACATTTCAACATCAAGATTTAATTATGGCAATGCTTTTATTAAGACCATTTTTCAAGTGGGGGCAGCTAAGATTTAGTCACTTTCCCAGGGGAAGCATTCATGGTAATAACATTGTCAGTGACCAACAATAATCCCTAGATGTACCCTTGTCTTAAATCTTGAATCTTTAAACACTCCAATTAACTGGAACAAGGGGATTGACTACTGTGGTAAGTTGATATCTCATGACAAGTAGATTACCATGAATAATCTAGATAAACCAGGTGGGTCCAGTTTGATCCATAAGTATCACATGAGACTCTCTACAAGACAGAAAGGGAAAGCAGACATGTTAATAGAAGAGATGAAGCAAAGGGAAAGGATGTTATGGGAATATAGTTTCTGTCCTTAAAGGTGGGGATGGGGGTCACAAGCAGAATTCAGGCAGTTATTACAAAATGCAAGAAACAGATTATTCCACAAAGCCCACTTATAAAGGAGACATTTTTGTAAACTCCAAGAGATCTCTTTCATACTTATGACCTCCAAAACAGGAAGATGGTCATTGTATGTCACTTTAATATACTAAGGTTATGATCATTTGTTGTAGAGACACTTTAAAAGTCAGTGAAGAGTCTTCCATTTCCTCCTCTTGAGTTTGAAAGTTGAACAGAGAATATGTTCTGTCTGTTTATACCTTATAGCCCTGTTGGCTCTCCGTGTCACTTATTTAACCCTGATAATAATTATGAGTGTTGGGTGGTAAATCTGTTGTATCTTCTCCAGACTGGCAATGGCATCATTAGTTTACCTGGAGCAAGATAAGGATCTATTGAGATGAGAATTTAAAAAGTCTAAAATTGATATAATTTCAGTTAATGTTGAGTGATTGGATGGACAGATGAGTCAATAGATTAATGGAAGATGTGTAAGTAGATTGATAGAAGAATAAGTGAAGGTGTGAATAGATAGACAAATGAATGGATATGGACAGATGCACAGATGAGTGGATAGATAGACAACAATGGGATGAATAAATGCATGCATAAGACTGACATGTTCTGCTGATAAATACATTAGTAGACGATAAATCATATATAGTATACGCTTGACTTACAGAAGATACTCTGTAAACAATATTTACTGGTAGGATTTCATAGTCAGAGTACTAGTATTGATCATATAATGCCTGATCCTTTGTTTTCACCTTCAGGGGATATAAATTAACCCCCAAATACATAAACAAATAAAAGGTAACTATAAAATCAAGTACTATTTCTCTGAGGGCTGTATAGATATTTAAAACACTGCCAAAGGTCTCAAGGTCAATGAGGACCTATTGCTCCTCTCTATTCCACTTTCCCTTTCTTCTAGTTCAGAGAAAATAGAAAAGATGTAGGAAAAATCAGATTGGGCAGAAAAAAAGTGACAAGATCATTGTCCTTTTTCTTATTAGTATTATTAATCATGATGATAGGCAGACCCTGTGATCTCAGTGGCATGATAATAAAAAGAAGATGATTGGCAGCCTCTCCAATACAGCTCAATCATTTGTTGAAAGTATAGATATGAAAGTGAAAGTCATACAGCGTGGAACACAAAGGAGAGAACCAGTATTACCTGAGTACCTGCTGTGTGCTAGAGACCTATGGTCTATGCAATTTAAGTGCCAAAGCAAATGCTGAGTGGAAATCCATGCCATCCCCATTTCAACAAGAATACACAGATCATCAATGAAGTAAATGGGAAATAAGATGTCAGACAGGTTTGTTGTCTCCAATGTCATTCTCTCCCAGATCTCTAGCAAGATAAACTTAGGGTTATGTTAAGTTGGTAGAGGCCTTCAGAATCAGTCCATGCAATAAGTAAATACTCTTTTTCTAGCCTCAGATATACAGTTTCCTCTTCGGATATGAACCCCTAGTTGTTTCTCAGAAACTCTCATGTCTGACCAAGAAATTAACATAGGTTTGACCTCTGACCTCATGCGTGACTATTCATCATGTGCCTCATGCTTTTGTTCACAGTACATGTCCCAAGGATGGACATCTGATTCACATCAACATAATAGGTGTCAATCACAAAACATCACCAAGAATTATTGAAAAGTCCCTCTCTCCCCTTCTCCCCTTCCTCCTCCCTCTTCTTCCTCCACACCTTCTTTCTCTCTATCTCTTTCTCTGGTGTGTGTGTGTGTGTGTGTGTGTGTGTGTGCGCGCATGCGCGCACACACACCCCTCTCTCTTTCTCTCTGTTTCGACCCCCACCACATGCCCTGTAATGCCTGGATCACATATGGGCCCACAGAAGCCAGCATGAAAGAGACTGGAACCAACACACACAGATATTTCCAAAGGTAAACTCTGATTCAATATCAGTAACTTCCAATTTTTTTTGGTTTTGTTCAAGTCTATTTGAATTGCGTTTTTGCCACTTGCAACAAGGCATTCTAATAATACAAACTGACACTGGAAGTAATTTGAGCTTATTTAGAACACATACCTAGGCTGCCAACTAGTAACTCATGAGTCATACAAGGGAAGGGGGTCCAGACCTCTGGAACAGAAAACTTATATAAACTGTGCAGGCCATCAGGACCCAGCCAACTAGACTGAGTTTCCAGAAAATAACAAATCCTAGCCAGGAACTAGATTACCAGACCCTGAAAAGGAGGGGCCAGGGACTAAGATGATACCATACCCCAGAGGCAAAGCACACTACAATCTAAGGTTTAGTCCTGCCTTATGCATACCATGCTCAGAAACAGACTTCAGCTGATGGTTGGACGCTTTCTTTTACTGCTCAACTCCTAAGTTTCAAGAGATGCAAATGGTGCCCAACAAGAAACCTCATGGAAAGAAGGCAAGGACAGAAGGAAAAGGATGCAAACTAAAGAGATAGCCAAATAACACATGATGTAGAAGATGGCTTTAGGGCCAACATTCCTCAGAGAGTTCCTCTAAGTCATAGATAACATCGTGTTAACAGGAAGAAAGTGGTAAGCAAGATTTTAAGGAAGAGCTGAGATACCTTCCAGGTAGGTTTGCAGCGTGGCATTCAAAGTCTATAAGATGACCATGATGGTGGCAGTAGTCAGTGATGTTGATCATGGTGGTGATATTAATGATAAGATTATGGTGGCTGTGTTAAACATAGCATCAGTAAGCATGGCAGGGTGGTACCAGTTCAGGGAGTGTTGGTAGTCATCGTCTCTCACATGTTATCTAGGAACTAGGCATCATACTGGATCCCTTATTTCATTTACTTCTCATAGCCATACTATGAAGTAGGCATCATCAGCCCCATTAATCTATTGTACTTAGCAAAGCAGACCAAGGAGTATCTGCCTGAAAAACCAATGTTTTTAAATACTATGCTCTCCCTCCATTCACGCATCCCAGAAACATCTGTGCCCTTTAGTGCACTTTTCATCATCCTGGGCTTTAACTATATATAGCTCAGTATCTGTGTGTTCCTAAACTCATAAAAGTTTTCAACACATAGTATCCTAGATTTTGGCTTACAATATTTCAAATAAGAGAACTTTCCATCAGAATATTTTGTTGATTTCTATTTGTGTGTACTTGTTTTCAAAAGTTATCACTTACTGACTTGTGTAGATGGAAGTTTTCCTGTGTCCCACAGCTGTTTGGTCCCAAATAAACACACAAAGACTTGTATTAATGACAAACTGTTTGATCTATGGCTCAGACTTATTGTTAGCTAGCTCTGTCATCTTAAATTAACCCATTTCTATTAATCTGTGCATTGCCACGTGGACGTGGCATTAACAGTCTACTGGCATGTTGCTCCTTGGATGGCAGGCTGATGTCTGTCCTGACTCTGCCTTCTCTTCCTGTATCTTTACTTGGATTTCCCACCTGGCTATAACCTATCTTGCCATAGGCCTGAACAGCTTCTTTATTAACCAAGGGTAGCAACACATATTCACAGAATACAGAAAGACCATCCCACAGAAGACTTGAAAAAACACATAAAAAATCAGTTGGGTTAGTAAAAAAAATTAAACTCTATGAGATTAATCACAATAGCATCTGCCTTTGAAAAGTCATCATTCATCATTCAATATTATAACATAATTATCCAAGCCAAAACTAAGACTTCATGTATATGAGAATTGACCAGTAAATGGAAGTGGTCACAAGGCCAATCACCATGGGACACTTTCTCCTTGAGATGTTTCGGGGGCAACTGTGAAAAATAGATGGTATTGACCCATCAGAGAATATCCATGGTGGACACTTGACTACCTAACAATGTGTTAGACTGGAAACATCATTGTTCTCATCCTAGGAACTATTGGGCTCAGTAGGGCTGATATGACTAGGCATTGGGATATTCATTCCTGCTCATCTGTTAGCAAACTCTGTGTCCATGGTCCCACCACTAACCGTGCCAGAGCAGGGGCTCCTTACCATAATGAGAGCCATGAGCTAAGTCTCCTTGGATCCTTTCAAGTGTTGGTGCCTGGGGCTGTTTATGCCTTTGCATGTGGTGCATTTCCCCTACCTGTCTTATTTATAATCTCCTGCTATTTATCATCAGAAATAACCAGTGTGTTAAAGTGCAATGAAAAACTTCAAAATGAGATTTTTCAAAATATAATGTTCTACCCGAGTACTCATCAATAACAGCCCTGCCTTGTGCAATCAGTGGCAAGGTCCATCATCCCTTTCCAAATCCAATCTGTGTACCAAAGAGCAATCTATGCTTCTCAAACAGTGACTTTGACTTGTTTTAGGCTCTGACCCAATTTCCCTTTCCCAATGTTAATATGGATATGAAGCTGCTGAACCTCTACCCTATCTTTCTAGCATTAAAATTCTCCCTTCACAGAGAGGCCAAAGCAAAGGTTTTTCTCATGGTTAAAAAAATCATAAGGCTTAAAGTTTCCCAGTTCTTTTCATTAAAACTCTAGGTCAAACATTTGTGATTTACTCTTGTATCCATCAACACATTGCTTGTCTAAGCAAGAAGACAAGGGCTATTCAAAGATGGCCAATAGTAGACTACAGACAAAGGCTAAGAGTAAATGTTCAGAGATTCAAAGGAATTTTATATAGTAACAATATCCTAACACAAAAGCATATTTCTAGTGGTCCTTTTTTTATGCAAAGGTATTGGTCCAGCAAGATGAAGGGGAGCGGGGACTAGTCCTTTACTACAGTAGTCTGAAAGACACTGAGAAGAAGCACACACCCAATTGTAACATGGCAGAATGTTTTCATATCATGGTGGTGCAAATGTAATAGTTAACTAACTCAATATATGCTCATTGGACATTGTGTAAAGTGATAGGAATGGTGGATTCAGATTGCATGGTTTGAAATCCTGTTTCTGCACTTACCAACTCAGTAACCTTATCCAAATTCCTTAATTATTCTTAGACTGTACCTGTAAAATGGGTACAATAAAAGACACTGTTCCTATGAACACAATGCTCATTCATATGTATATACTATGGAAAAAAGATAGAATATAAAGATACTACATATGGAGTAAAGTACAAAGGAAAAAAACCCATGGTGAGTGGGGGGTTATATGCAGAATTCTAAGAAGATCTGTGTTCTATGGGCACAAACAATATGTTCTAGGAAGGACCTAAGAAACAAGAGAAACAGATATGGCAAAGATAGATGCCAGGGAACTTCAAAAGGTACTCACAGAGGCTTCCAGATTCATTGAGAAGTAGTGTCCCAGTACTTCTCTAGAAGAAGCATCATTGCATTCTATGAATGCATTGTACGTCTTAGCTGCTTTTCCTGTTCCTGTGACAAAAGCAGCTCTGGAAGAAAGGTTTTATTTGGCTCCATTCTAGGATACAACCCACTGTAGTAGAGAAATTATAGCCACAGGAGCTTACCATGACACCCGCAGTCAGAAGTAGAGAGTAATGACTGCTTATACTCAGCTTGCTGTCTTATTTTTGGTCTTGTTTTGTTATTGTTGTTTTGGTATTTTTTGTTTGTTTATTTTCAAGACAGGGTTTCTCTGTCTTATGGCTGTTCTAGAACTCATTTTATAGACCAGCCTGGCCTCAATCTCACAGAGATCTGCTTGCCTCTGCCTCCCAAGTGCTGGGATTAAAGGCATGCAACACCACCACCCAGCTTGCTTTCTCACTTTTATATAATCCAGAATCCAAGCCTAGAGAATAGTGTTACCCACAGTGGATGGATCTTCCCATCTCATTTAACTCATGAAGATAATCCACAGGCATATTTCCCAGCTGATTCTAGATCTCATCAATTTGACAATTGATATTAACCATTATAGTGTATATAATTCAAGATGATGGTGGCGGACATAACCAACTCTGACTAGAAGACCCTAGAGAGTCCCTGCAGCTTCACCGAATATCTGTTGTGCACAATACGGTGATTCAAGCACTTTTGCTAGAACCTCAGAGAGTCAGGGATATTCATGAATCACACTTCCTCTTAACTCTTTCCAATACCGCCCAGTCATTTGCCCAACTCACCCTTTAGTTTCTGCTTTAGATCTCTTCCTCCAAGACATTTAGCTGATCAATGAAGTGGGTTCATTCGCTCAATCACTTAAAACACTTTCTTTGGATGACTAAGAGTGTGTTGACCACACAAGTAGTGGCCTTCCAGGATCACATGGTCACCTATACCACAAAACCTATTACATCATTCTATGATGGCATTTTTATTAGCATGTCTCTTTGATTCTACTGTCAGATCCTTGAGACCATATTGATCCTTGAGACTATATTGAATCATGCATGTGTCTCACCTTAGGTATGGAAGTGCATGCCTGTACTCTCAACACTCAGAAGGCTGAAACAGAAGGATCATAAATTCGAGGCCAACATGGGCTACATAGTGTATTGGAGGCTATCCCTGGTTATCTAATAAGACCCTATCTAAGGAGGGGGAAAAGCAAGAAAACATTGTCCTCTAAAACAAAGCCTGCTATGTGCATGTTCAATAAATATCAGCTAATTGATGTATGGCAAATGGGATGAATAAGTAAAGAACATATTTATATAGTCTATCATAAGAAATATATGTAGATAGCTAATGGAATGGTTGACAGAAGTGGAGAATTACAGGGAACAGGGACAAATACATAGTCACCTCCCTGTAACCCTTTTGGATTTGAATATTTTTGATTTTGTGGTATGTGGAGATGCTATTTTAAATCCCTTAGTTATTCTAATGAACAAATGGCCTGTTTCTGGATATAAGGCAACCCTCAGATTCAAAGCAGAAGTTCTCCAAGGTACCCAGTCGAAAATAGACTATGTGTGAGTCTGAACCTTAAATTATAAACATGATGTAAGAAAAGAAGCTAGGCCTTCCAGACATGAAAAACTAGTCCCAAATTCACTACCCATCATTTGTTGGTATATCTGTTCAAGTTCCTTACCAGGAGGACAGCAGAATTGTAGCAAATATGTGTGATTTAAAGATTAGATGAAAACATGTCTAAAAAAGCTCAGCTCAGTGGCTGGTTCATAGTAAGTCCCCAATGCATGATGGCTTTAGTGTCAAAGAGGAAAATTGTGATACAAGGCAGGAAAAGAGGAAGATGAAGAGGAGTACAAACTGGAGGAGGGGGCAGGGAGCTGGGTGGACTGAATAATATTCTTTATATCCATGTACTTTTCACATGCCTGGCACGGAAAAGCATCTCAACACCTGTTAGTTGTTTCTCTCTTTCTCTTTGTATAGCATACAAGACATCACTTCTGAGACTGAGGTCTCCAGAGCAAAGAAACAAACTTGTCTAGAGTTCTGAGACAGAAACAAGGGCACCACCTACTGTCCAGAATAAGCATTGCCCTTCTTGCCTCCCGCAGGTTAGTCCTCTGCAGTAGATCTGACTTGGCAATAGAGCCAAGAGCAGGTGTGGAAAAGGTCAGGAGCAGGAAGATGCCTTGCAGAACATCCCCTCTGAAATACTCTGCTCCTTCCCTCCCCACCCTTGCCCTTCCTAGATTGAAGGTGCTGATTGTTCAGCAAGTTCAGTTGCCTCTGCACACTTGCACTTTCCAGATTAAGAGTGAGAGATGAGTTATAGGAAAAACTGGAGCTCTGCTTCCAGTCCCCTCTCCGTCTGCTCCCCCAAGCCATGTCATTACACAATGTGACATTTGGGCTTCCTGGGCTATTCTTCATTCTGAGACTGCACTTCCTTGCTCCTTTCACCTTTTGCTGGTGAAGTTCCATGTATCTTTTCTGGTTTTGTTCCCATTTTTTTCTTTTGAACCAATGTTCAGTGTCATAGCATGATGTCTAGGACCCCAGGATGACTCTGTATTTGATGCTGTCTCAGTCTTCTTGTTCTCACTTGTGAGATAACTCATTCTGAGAGGTTCAGCATAGAGTCATATCTCCTAAGAGTGCCCCCTCAGTCAGCCCACACCCTGTACAGGTGTGCCTTTATTGTTTCCACAGTGTCTCTGCTTTGGAATTGTTCATTCATGTTCATTGCTCATCCACAGACTGTGATCTCTGGAGTTATCATGGGAATTCTCTATCATTTATCACTTTACACGGCATAAAACTACGATCACCATTGTTGGTAGTGTAATGTAATTGATCCGTCAATTAAGTCATTGACAAACCAGTGCATTAATGAAGCAACCTGTTCTAATCATGTTTCTGTCACTTACTAGCACATGATTTCTGGCCAGTCTCTGCATTTCTCCTCTGCAAAGTATTAAAATACTAACATATACTTCTAGAGATACAGACGTGAACAAAACAAAACTCCCGTCCTAAGAATTTACAGCCTAATGTAACACAAGGGGACATAAAATTAATAAAGAATGAATTACAACTCAGGATAATTTCAGAAACATGGAGCATGAACTTTTATATCAATCTGGGTTATAAATTTGACAAATAAATATGTAGAGTGACAGCAGTGAGTGTATGCAAGGCAATAAAAGCCAGGTAGAAGACACATTGGATGGTTATTGTGCAGTCTGCCAATGGGAAGTAAGAAAATAGGCCATCCTGGCTTGTACAAGGGTTAGTACACCTACCTTAAGAAGACTATCTTCCTGCACAGTTTCTCTTGCATTTGCTTTCCTGAGAATAAAACATGCCAAGTCCCTGCCAAGTGCACACACTGTAACTGAAAGCATCTTCCACCTTCTCCATCTGACATGTCCTTTCTGCATGTCCACTGGGCTGAACATCAGTCAGATATCTGTAGATCTTCTTTGTTTCTTGACCAGGGAGACTGAGAAATCTGTTTCTTACTTCTTCCCTTCTGGTCTATATTATCAACACTTTGGCCCTTAAGAAAATTTCCCCCTAATGGAAGGTGATTCCAGAGTAGTGGGAGCCAATGATGAAGAGACATCACCAAATTCCCATTGTAACTTTGAAAAGGTCACTCTGGCGGCAGCATGAACAGTGTATTGGAGGGAACAGGCTGAACAGAGGAAAAATTTGTTTAAAAGCTATTACATGAAGCCAGTGGGTGAAAACAGCGGCCTACAATCAAGTAACAACAGACTGTATAGGCAGAATATGGCGTGACAGGGTCTATTGGTCTTGGCAACTAATTCATATGGATCCCTACAGAAGAGGATAAGTTCTGGCTGTCACTTTGGCAACTAGAGTTTGTTGATGTCACTGTCTGTCACAGACAAAAGGAGCATAAATGAAGTAGGAAATGATGATGTTTTTTTACCATGTCTTGAGCCAGCTTACAATTTGTTAAGAGAGCAATCAACAAGAAAATGAAGAAATTCATATTTTTTATGTAGTGGAAAAGATAGAACTACTAGTTAAATGAGAGACATCTTAAATCAGGGCATAATTAGTTGCAAAGAGATATATTTGGAACTGTGATAGGTCCAAAAGATACTGAATGTACTTCAGAGTATGATAAAACTCAAGAGGGGAACACTCAACATGGGGTGCGTGTGAGTTCTTGGACTGGGTGCTGGACAGAGTGAACGGTAGCTTTCCTGTGAGTTCTGTAGAAAGTGTGGTTTAAGGACCCTAAGAAAGACACGGAGAAATGGATGGGATCTACATGAACAGCCTGGACATGAGTGGGAGCAATGAAGGACAAGGGTCGAGGGAAAGAGAGCGGGAGATCCTAGCTGAATCAAGAAAAGAGAGGGAGAACAAGGAATAGGAGACCATGGTAAATGAAGACCACATGAGAAAAGGAAGAAACAAAGAGCTAAAGAGGCCCACAGAAATCCACAAAGATACCCCCACAAAAGACTGCTGGCAATGGTCGAGAGACAGCCAGGACTGACCTACTCTGGTGATGGGATGGCCAAACACCCTAATAGTTGGGCCAGAAACCCCATCCAAGGACTGAGGAATCTGGATGCAGACATCCACAGCTAGGCCCCGGGTGGAGTGCTGGGAGTCTAATTAGTGAGAAAGAGGAGGGTTTATATGAGCGAGAATTGTTGAAACCAAGGTTGGATAAAGCACAGGGACAAATAACCAAATGAATGGAAACACATGAACTATGAACCAAAGGCTGAGGGGCCCCCAACTGGATCAGGCCCTGTGAATAGGTGAGACAGTCGATTGGCTTGATCTGTTTGGAAGGCATCTAGGCAGTGGTACCAGGTCCTGGGCTCATTGCATGAGTTAGCTGTTTGAAACCTGGGACTTATGCAGGGACGCTTGGCTCAATCTGGGAGGAGGGGACTGGACCTGCCTGGACTGAGTCTATCAGGTCGATCCCAGTCCTCAGGGGAGACTTTGATCTGAAGGAGGTGGGAATGGGGGGGTAGGCTGGGGGGAAGGGGAGGTGGACAGGAAGGGAGAGAACAAGGGAATCTGTGGCTGTGTTTTTTTTTTTTTTTTTGGTTTTTCGAGACAGGGTTTCTCTGTGTAGCTTTGCGCCTTTCCTGGAACTCGCTTGGTAGCCCAGGCTGGCCTCGAACTCACAGAGATCCGCCTGCCTCTGCCTCCCGAGTGCTGGGACTAAAGGCGTGCGCCACCACCGCCCGGCATAAAAGTGTGGTTTAAAGAGTCACTGGAGCATGTGTTCACACCCAGGAACAGGCTTTATTGATGAGCTTTATGCTGAATCGAGTTACACATATATGAAACAGAAAATCAATGCTTAAATTGTGTTCTGAAGATTGCCTGTGATGGTACAGAGTAAACATTCACTATGGGTTCTTTGCTTTCTGCTACTCCCTTTGAGTCCCTGACCATCTAACTAACCCAAAGGAAACAACAGAATTCACTAATCATATCACGTGGCAACTGATCACAATGTCAGTTGGCACAAAGATTCTTTGAGTCCAAGTTACAAAAGGAAAGCATTATGAACTGAATATGGGGGAAATTGTGATGTTGAAAATGGAACATCATAAATATGCTAGATAAAATGCAAACAATTTACAGGTATGCCAATGCCACAAAACACAATCACTCTCCTTGCTGGTTTCTAGTCTATCCTGGTTCCCATACCTTAGCCAGTGGTTCCAGGCACAATTTAATCCATATCCACATCCATTTCATTGATTTCCTGGGCCTGTACATCCTGCTTCCATGAAGCTCTAATTTCAGCTGCCTCTGTTGCAGCCCTGAAAGCTACACTCTTTCTTCCACTGGAAAAAGAAATTATATTATGTTATTGTTCTTGATTATAAACCCCATGTTATCACTAATGGAGCATGGTTTTCATTATGCACTGTTTCTTTGTTTCCCTTTAAAAATATGATGATGATGATGATGATGATGATGATGATGATGAAGAAGAAGATAGATAGACAGACAGACAGACAGACAGATAGATAGATAGATAGATAGATAGATAGATAGATAGATAGATAGATAGACAGATAGATAGCCAGCCAGACAGATGGATAGATAGCTCTCAATATCAATGAACCTTTCACACATGAGTTCCAACAATGGCTGATAGAAAATGTTGAAAAATACTCCATCTGTACTGAACATAACCATATTTTTTATCAGTATTTCTAAAATAATGCAATATAAAAACTATCTGTATTCTATTGAGTATCATAAGTGACCTGGAGATAATTTAACATGCATTCAAACACAGCCATTTTCACTGAAGAGACTCTGCAGATTTGACTACACGTGAAGAATAATAGAACTAATGTTCTGTGTATACCAAAGGATGCCCATACTCATTCTGTTAATTCCATTTTTCCTATGTCTACACATTTTCCCTCCAATCTCTCTGCTGATGAGCTACCAGTCTTGACTGTTTGAGGCACATCCTTTTATATAGATGTGCTTCATTAATAAATTAGATAATAACACACATGATCATGCCTACTTGTTCTGAGTCACTGACTTCCTCCCCCAGGCTCTGAACACTTCCATAATGTGCCCAAGGCTTACTCATTTTTTGTTTCCCCAGGGTTTAGAACAATCTCCACATAATAGCTTTCTAAGTAATGTACATGGACTAGAACTGGAGCTTTTGAAATAAAAAGTTATGAGGAATGTAGGCTGCCCATGCTCCCAGTGGATGATCCTACACCAATGCCCATACTGGCAACACTAAGTAGACTAGGAGCATATGAAATTGAGAGGGGAAAGTTGTGCAAGGGCTGTGGGTAAGTTGGAGGAGACATGTTGGGGGAATAAATATGATCAAGCTAAAATGCATAAAATTCTCAAGGAATTAACTATAATACTTTTAAGTTATCAGGTATGGAGACAGTTTGAGGGATTGTCTGCCTTTGTCAGCTTCCTGGGCCACACTATGAATTGGTATTCAGGGAAGGAAGGATCATTACAAACCTGAGATTCTGTCAGAAGACTGGTAGGGTCACATTGTTTGTTTTCTTTCTTTTCTTTTGCTTGTTTGTTTGTTTTTTAATTTTTCAGATATAGAATCTTCATCTCCTGCCTTAGGTTCCTAGCCCTAACCTCCTGTTTTTTCTACCAGAGACTCTGCAGCTTCCAAATCATTGTGGAAAACAACTACAGCAATCCCTGGCAGTGCGTGTGATTCAAGACCAGTGTTCCAGCTCTCTTGCCTTCTGTTCTAGGTCATCATAAATTGGTTGAATTGGTTGTGGGCTATACTTCACAGGAGTGTGTGTGTGTGTGTGTGTGTGTGTGTGTGTGTGTGTGTGTTTAGCTATGTGTACAGCCTTTGCTTAGCTCCTCTTTTCTTCCACTTGTTCTGCTCCCTCTAGCATGAAGCTTCATTTCTGCACACTGCTTTACCTGTACATTCAGTCTTCATGGCACCATCCTGACTGCCTCATCCCTTTCCGCATCCTGCCGCACACACACCTCAGCTCCTGTCTTTAACTGCCAGTTTCAGATTCCTGGCAGTAAAAAAAAAAAAAAAAAAAAAAAAAAAAAAAAAAAAAAAAAAAAAAAAAAAAAAAAAAATCACATTGACTCAGTTCTCCTTTCTTCTCAGAGTCACATATTTGACCTTTAGCTACCTTGATCTGGCCATCAATGTGGTGAGGAGGAAGCGAGATGATGGTACACACTCCCTGGAAAGGTTCAGGCATCACCTGGATTTGCACAGAACAGATAGTTTTTGTGGAATCGATTCTTAATTAGCTCACAGGAATTCATGCAAAAGTACCTACCTGAATCTGATTCTGTAAGAAATGAGATGTTAGTGAGGGCAGTTCCATCATAAACACTGTTTGTGACAATGGACTTGTGGCATTGACCTACTGAGTTTATATATACAGTGTACAGTGGAGCAGAATGCTTATCTTACGAGACTGTTGTGGGGCTGAAAGAAGAGATGCCAAGTGATGGTGGTAAGCAATAGTGCTTTCTGGACCCATCACACATGTTTCTCCACTCCACAAGCAAGAGATAGAGGGAATCACTTACTCTCTAATACTTCTCCATACTGGAACTGAGGTTATTGGTGAAGTAACTCAGAGTTTGGGGCCAACTCTTCACAGTATGGAGAGGAACCTCAGTTGATGAAGCCTGAAAAACTACTGACATGGAGACCCACAGGCCACTCTAGACTCACATTCCTATAAGAAAGCATCTGATTGGCTCAGCTTTCTTTCTCTTTGCTGTAGATTGAATGTTTGTGTTCCCAAAAATCCTTAAATAGAAACCTAATCCCCAATACAATTATCTTGGGAAAGGAGGCCTTTGAGAGGTGATTAGGACATGATTGTAGACATTCCATGAATAGGATTAGCATCCTTCTAGAAGATTGTCTACGAATCTGAAATTAGACACTCACCAGATACCAAATCTGTCAGCATTATGATCTCAGATTTTACACCTCCAGACCTGTCAGGAATAAGTTTTTGTTACTATTAAGCCAATATTTTTTTCCCAAACTCATCCAGAAGTCCTAGAAATAGTTGGAGTTGGAGAGAAGGCTTAGGGAACTCCAGTGTAATCACTGTGGAGACGCTGGAGCTGTAGAGCCAATGGCAGAAAGCAAAACACTGTCTCATGCCACAGGCAGGCAATGTAGTGTGACAGGGCTTTGAAAATGATGGGAGCTCATTATTTTCCTGCATGCCTGTGAACTTGATGACCTTCTGCAGCATCACACACTGAGAGAGGTGATTGTAAGAAAGAGTCTTGCCCACTAGGATCTTGCAGTCTAGATGATAAAGAAGACAAGGCATAATTAAGAGCTTGGTTTTATAATACAGATATCAGATGTAAAATGGCAAAGTGGAACACCTCTAAGGCCAGAGAGAAAGAAAATTCCAAGAGACAAATAGAAATGTTGTAAAAAAAATAATTTGGAAAAAATTGATTTTGAGGCTAGACTCAAAAGTGATTTTCTATTCCATTTCCTGAGCTGTCTCAAACCCATAACAAAAATAGACCTATTTATAATGCTATTGATTGCCTGGTGTATAGTGCTAAGAATATAAAATGGAAGGAGAGTATATTCCATTTTGACAAATGCAGACATAATAAGGGAAATTCACTCATCATTCCTCCACTGCTCCCTCTGGATTTTTTCTGTTCTCTCTGACTCCCTACCTTGACAAACAATTTAGTTTTATCCTCACGAATGAAGCAATTTGTGTGATTTGCATCTGGCTTTGTTTGTGTATTACTGGAAAATGTCCTTTGCCTCCACTGTCAATTATCTTCAACAACATGGTGAAGATTCGTTTCAAAATAAATTTAAGAAAAATGTATCAGAGAGGAAGAATTCCATATAGAACCAGAAGACAGAATTACAGCATAAATGAACATTCTCGCTAATCTAGTTCAGGCTCTTTGCCCATCTGTAATCCAAAATCAAACCACCTCTTACTTGGATGAAAGGGTTGCACTCTGGTTACATACCAGCATTTAGGTCTTGCTGGGACTCTGCCTCTCACCTCCATTTTATGTTCTTCCTCACACAGGCATTTCAATCACTGTATACTGATTTCCTGCAGAGAGTGGCAAGATTTTTGTTTTAACAAATGGGTCTCCAATGTAGCAAAAGCAAAGAGCATGGGTATGACACCTTCAAATAATATAGATGTTCCATAGCTTTAAAGACTGAAGAACTGAAAGTGCCTCGTGTGTGTGTGTGTGTGTGTGTGTGTGTGTGTGTGTGTGTGTACATGCACACTCTTGATACACAGAAGCTTATTCAAAGCTCCTATTCAAAGAAATATCTTGTCCAAGAAGAAAGATTCTGACCTTTCTTTTCCCAATTAAAAAACAAAGATTTCCATGCTATATCCTAGGCATTTTGTACCCTAATACACACTGAGCCTTCAAAACAACTCAACTGAAGTACAGAAGATAACTGTCACCATTTCATAGATGAAAAAACTAAGGCATGGAGAATTTAAGGAAATTTCCAAAATCAAAGAGCTGTAATATTTTGGAGATGATGTGTGAACATGATGGATTAAATACAGAGCTCAAACTCTTAGCCCTTTATTTTGGCTAGAGACATTCTGGGGAGCATCCTAAATGCCAAATTAAAGGGGGTTATCTTGAAAAGGAAAATCTAACACATGATTAAAAACAATAATATGTGATTTCAGTCCCTTGTCATCCAACAAAATGCCACAGGGGAAAATCATTTCAAGGGAATGTGCAATGTAGTCCTTAAAAAAAAGTGAATAGGACTAATAGAGGACTCATATGGCAGTAGAGAAGAGGAAAGGTCAGTCTCCCCATGGCCTGCCTATTGACAGTGAGTCAACAGGTAAAGGTCTGGATATCTAGGTCCACACCATCAAAGAACAACCACACAGCCTGGAGCTTCATGGACCCTTAGAGCAGGAGGAAGAGGAAGAAGAGGGGGAAGCAATCCAAATTCACAAACACATTTTTGCAATTTCAACCTAAAACTCATATATAAGCACATCTAACAATATGTTTATGGAAGAATCGCTACCTTTTCTGTGTGTGATAGATTCTGACAATTCTGTTTTTACCTCTTCTAAAATAAATTAATTCTCAGAAACACTAATGAACCACAATATGTAGTTTGTGAAGAACAAAAAAGCTACTTGGGAGGACATCTCCTTCAACCCCCTATGCAAGGCCCATGAAAATTCTGATGCCTGCCACCTTGGCATCATCTTTAAAAATAGCAATGTCATTTAAGAAATCTGAGCTTAGCAAAACAATAAGAACAGAATTCATGGTAAATTTTTACCATCTGAACACCTACTATGTACCAGATCCAGCACCTAAGTTCCAGGTCTGTATACCATTTAATTATTACAACTTGCCCTTTAGATTGTTATGTTTCATTGCAGCTGAGGGAACTGGAAGATGTGGGCCTGAGCTGTTTTCAGTTAATCTGTCAGTTATTACCTAATGCACTGAATCATCTATCCCATTTGGCTTCCAGTTGTTTGTAGCGAAGGGGATGCTGGGGATTATATCATTTGTTTTCATTTCCCTTGAAACTTCATTTGAGCCTGGCACATGAGCCTTGTTTTCTGCAATAAGATGTTCATAGTTGTACAGATTTAGAATTGGTCCTAGATGACAACACGAAGAAAGTGTCCCTGAAACTGAGTCTTTATGAAGTTCTCTATTCCATCCACAGATGGTAAAAATGCTATAGACCAAGACATCATCACCCTCTTGTCCACAACTAAAGCTGCCAAGGAAGGGAGTTTTCATTTGGGCAACTTGTGTTGAAAGATCTAAAATTTCCCTATATATCTTTGGCCAAATCTCAATCATAAACTCACTTTGGGCCACTCATATATGGAGACATATCTGATTCAAACCCCAGGATGGCCACATTGTCACATGTGCAAAGTCATGATTGTGTCAGGAAAGAAAGGGACAGTGGTGTTATGCAGTGGCTGCTGCATCAGATCATGCCCACCTTGCCAGCCATGCATCTCCTCGCCTGCCTTCAAGTTTGATCTCTTAGTCAAACTCACTGACCTTTCTTGTTTGTTTATTTTTCTAACTTTTTTGATATATCATGATTTTCCAGTCTTAAAGTCTTTATTCTTGCTTTTTATCTTTTCCTAAAACATATACCCTTTCATGCCTGCAAAGCCCTTTATTTCCCTAAATTTTGTATTAAGTATCCTCTCTTTCAGTAAACCATGTTTAGTGGTTGGGTTAGTACTCCTACCTGATACCTATCTGGCTGAATTTAGAGCAATGACTATAGTTTCTTTTTTATCTCCCCAGTTTCCCTTTGTGGTTTTTGAAAAAATAAGAATTATTAAGTAGAAGGGGCATTGTGTTTTAATATTACCTATTTTAAGTATGTATTATCAAGTTTATTAAAATTTCATGAACCACAAAACAAAATTAGAAACTTTATCCTGATTTCACTCAATTGGGATTCAGAAAGATTTATTTATACATCCAAAGCCACATAGAGTATAGAAAAGACAAAATTCTAATCCTGGTCAAATTCCAAAGCCCAGGGATTTTCCATTCCACCATATGCTACCCAGTAAAAGACACTTCAACTTTTAGCCTCACCTGGCTCTAGTAGGGATATGACCTAGAGCAGATAATTTTCTGTAGCAAATGAGACTGTGAATATTCTAGGTTTAAGGAGCATATATACAGTCACTATCATAGCTAACCTGTTCTGTAGCTGTAACTTGGGAGCAGCTCTGGGTAATACATGAACAAGTGAGCTTAGAGAGTTCTAATAAAACTTTATTTGAAAAAAATAAGAGACAAACAGAATTTGGTTCACAGACCATGTTTCCTTGACCTGCTCACCTGTAACAATGTAGTTTTTCATAGCTAACTTTGGGTCCTTCATCCATAAACTGTGGTCTAATGCACGGAATTAACAAGGCAACTCCATGTAGGGAAAAGGAGGTTTATTTTGGGGTAAATTACAGCCAATAAAGGGCTGGTTACAGGATCCAGGAGAAGTGAGGTGCAGTTCAGCGGGGTTCTCTGGAGAACTCTGACTTGGTCTGCCATCCAGCATCCAGTATCATGAGGAACCAAGAGGGCCCCACGTCCAGATCTCAGGTCTTAAGGGCTCCTGTCCCTCCAGTCACTCCCCAGGGGCAGGTCCTAGGTAGGTGTGGCAGTTACCAGCTATCTTACTGGGGCAGTACTTCAAGGTCAAAGCTGGAACAGCTACCCACTACAGTGGTCTATACTAGATACACACCAAGATGACTTTGCTTTCTGTAGTTCAGTTATTAATCATTGCTATGAAGCCAAGAAAATATGAGAGGAAGGCTACCATGTGAGGTTTCGTCCAGAAAAAAAAATGTGAAGATAAAAAGAGTGTGAAAAAAATATTAGAGATAAAGCTGGTTCTAGTGACATCAGCTCCTCATCCCAACTATTCAAGATGCTCATGCAGGAAAGCAAGCTGGAGGCTTGTATGAGAAACAGATTAAAGGCCAGCACAAGCAACTTAGTAAGAGTACATCTCAAAATTAAAATATAAAAAAATAAAATAAAATGAATACTCAGAGTGTAGTTCAGTGCAGAGCATTTGCCTAATCTCATGCACAAGATCAAAAGCTCAATATTCAGTGTGCAAGAAAAGAAATTAAAGATCCCAGTGAGCAAGAGGAAAATGGTAGCCAGCAGAAACTAAGGTCAAAGGAAAGTGTATATGTACTATCACACAACAATTGTTTGCTATGTCATTTTATCCTATCAGACAATCTGTTTTTAGCATCCCACCATCTCTGAAAATGTAAGTTCACAGTTCCTATTTACACAGTTCAAAAACTGATTCAAAGTTTGTATATAACACATACAGAAATAATCACAAGTAGAGATGTTCATTGTAAACATTTACAGATCCCTAAACAGATATTTATTTTTATAGCAGAGTTCTATTAAACATGGCTAGCCAAATTATCATGACAAAAAGATAGTATCTCATCCATTGTGATTACTGTTGAGGCTGTTAAGTACTTTTATAGTGGTCTATACTTGATACTGATATCATGGGCAATGTCATATTTATTGAGTCAGTGATTCTTTTTATTGTTTTGTTTCTTTTGTTGAAATTATATATCTTTCTCAAATAATATATACTGGTTATATGTAATTTAGAATTTTTTTTTTAAAAAAGGAAAAGCCCTAATACCACATTGTGAGTCAAAGACCTGCAAGGATGCTGATGAGTTCATATTCTGCTGGCCATCTGTTGCTAGGCATGCAGCCTACCATTAAAAATAATTTGTAGCCCCAGTGAAACTCCCTAGGAGGAAACTAAATTTTCATTTGCAAAGAGTTATCAGTTGGAGATTGCTTCTGGGTTAGGGATGGGGGCTTGTGTTTAATCCTTTCAACTCTTGGACCAAAACCAGTGCAGAAGCACTGTGCATGCTACCTCAGTCTCTGTGAGTTCATATGTGCATTGATGATGCTGGTTTAGAGGACCTTGTCTTCCTGGTGTCCTCTACTCCCTCTGGTTGTTATACTCTTTCTGCCTCCTCTTCCACAGGGATTTGATAAAGACATCCCACTTAGGGCTGAGTGTTCCAAAGTCTCCCACTCTCTGAATATTCCTCACTTGGCTCTCTGTGGTCACATCTTTTGCAGTCCCTGATGATGACTGAGCAAGGAGCTGATCTATGATTATAACAGAATGTCTCTAGGAGTCATTTTATCACTATGTTTTCTTTGTTTGTTTAAGAACAGTAATATTTGGTTTTACTCTAGGTCCCTAGGCCATCTCCGTTTCTTGGTCACCCACTCAGGGTTGGTTATAAAATGGGTCTTAATGCAAATCAGATATTGGTTGGTTACTCCCACAAGCTTTGTGCCACAAATGCCCTAGCATATCTAGCAGTCAGGACACACCTGCAGATGAAAGGGTTTGTGGCTAGGTTGGTGTTGACAGTTCTCCATTGGTAGCATGCAGAGTACCTTCCAATACCAAAACTCTAGAATGTAGGGGTGAAGGCTATGTAGGCACCAGCTCAACATCTCCATCTTTAATAGGCTGTGTAGGCATTGTCTTCAGCAATGGGAGTTTGTTGTCAGTTTGTGGGAAAACAAGCTATAGTCTCGACAGCAGCCTGTGTTGGTAATTCCCATGGGACCCCCTTGGTCAACAACTCAATTAGATGCCACTCAGTCCTGGTACTGGAAGCTTCATAGGGTGAAAAAAGATGGTCAGTTGCGCCTCTATCTCCGTTATTCGGCAACTTCAGTTTTATCTATTTCATGAATGTATATGTTTTCAGATGCTTCTATTATATTAGATTTCCATACTACCCCTCAAATGGTCCTTAATTTTAGTCATCTCTTCCCATGTTCCCTCCTTTATCTACTCTGTGCTCCTCTCCCTGCTTGATGCTCCTATTCCAGCCTCTGGCCCCATCCATCTATAACTATCTGTTCTATTTCCCTTTCTACCTGTCCCTACTAGTCTCTCAGTCTGCATCTAATCTCTGTGGTTTTACAGATTTTAGCCTGGTTCCCAATGACTGAAGAACCAATATCCCTACAAAAGGAAATTAATACCATATTTGTCTTTCTGGGTCTGGTATACCTCACTCAGATAATGTTTTCAAGTTCCATTGATTTCTCTGTTAAGTTCATGATTTCATTCTCTTAATAGATGAGAAATACTCCATTGTGTAAATGTACCACGTGTTCTTTATCCATTCTTCTGAAGAGGGACATCTAGGTTGCTTCCATATTCTGGCCATTATGAATAAAACAGAAAAGAACATGGTTGAACAAGTATTTCTGTGGCAGAATAAAGCATCTCATTTTTCCTGAGAAACTGTCACACGGATTTTTATAGTGGCTGTACAAGTTTGCGCTCCCACCAACAATCAATGAATATTCTCCTTACTAACATCCTCACCAGCATGAGCTATCACTTGTTTTATTGATCTTAGCCATTCTGACAGGTGTAAGATGAAATATCAAAGTAGTTTTAATTTGCATTTCCCTAATAGCTAAGAATGCTGAACGTTTATTTAAGTGTTTCTCAGGCATTTGAGTTTTTTCTTTTGAGAATTCTGTTTTGAGTGGTACCTCATTTTTTAATTGGGTTATTTGTTTTCTTGATAACTAGGATTTTTAGTTTTTTTTCCTATTTTGGATATTAGCCCTCTATTGGATGTACAGTTGGTAAAAATATTTTTACATTCTGTACACTGCTGATTTGTAAGAATAATTGTGTCTTTGTCATGTAGAAGCTTTTCAGTTTCATGAGGTCCCATTTATTATTTATCTCAGTGCTTGTGCTAACAGTGTTCACAAAGTCTTTTCCATTCTAATGAGTCCAGGGCTATCCCCCTCTTTCTCTTCTGCCAGGTTCAATGTATCTGGCTTTATGTTGCAGTCTTTGACCCATTTGGAGTTGGGTTTTGTGCAGAGTGACAAGATCTATTTGGATTCTTCTACATGAAGACATCTAGTTCGACTAGCACCATTTGTTGAAGATGCTGTCTTTTTCCCAGTGTGAATTTCTGGTTTCTCTATCAAAAATCAGGTCCCATAAGTGTGGGTATTTATGTCTGGGTCTTAAACTCAATTCCATTGATCAACATTTCTGTTTTGTGCCAATAATATGCTGTTTGTATTAGTATAGCTCTATCATAAAATTTGAGGTCAGGAATGATGATACCTCCAGCAGTTCCTTTATCGTTCAGGATTCTTTTAGTTATCCTGGAATTTTGTGTTTCTTTAGGAAACTGAAAATTGTGCTTTCAAGATCTGTGAAAAGTTGTGTTGGAATTTAGATGGGGATTGCTTTGAATATATAGTTTGCTTTTGGTAAAATGGACATTTTTACCATATTAATCCTACTGATCCATGCTCATGGGAGATCTTTTCATTTTCTGATGTGTTCTTTGGTTTCTTTCTTCAATTTCTTAAAATTTTTAGTATATGTGCTGCTGAAGCGAGCACAATTTCTTAAAATTTTTATCTTACAAGACATTCACTAGTTTGGTTAGAGACATCCCAAGATATTTTATATTATTTCTGGCTATTGAGAAAGGTATTGTTTCCCTGATTTCTCTTTTAGTCTGTTTGTCATTTGTATATAGGAAGGCTATTGATTTTTGTGAGTCAGTTTTTGTCCAGCTACTTTGCTGAAAGTGTTTATCAGCTGTAGGAGTTCCCAGATAGAATTTATGGGGTCACTTATACATACTATCATAGCATTTGCAAAAAAAGATATTTTGCCTTGCTCCTTTCCAATTTGTATCCCCTTGACCTCCTGCAGTTGTCTTATTGCTGTAGCTAAGACTTCAAATACTATACTAAATAGGTATGGAAAGAGTGAACAACTTTGCCTTATTCCTGATTTTAGTGGAATTGCTTTGAGTTTCTTTCCATTCAGGCTTATGTTGGCTATGGGCTCATTGTAAACTGCCTTTATTATGTTGAGGTATGCCCCTTACATTCTTAAAAGTCCTGACTTTTATCACAAAGGGGTGTTGGGATTTGTAAAAGATGATCATGTGGGTTTTTTCTTTCCATTTATTTGCATGGTGGATTACATTTATTGATTTTCCTCTATTAAACCATCCTTGTATCTCTGGGATGAAGCCTACTTTGATGACAGTGAATGAACGTTTTGATGTGTTAATTTAGATAAGGGTTTGTCAGTCTTACAGATTTCCTCAAAGAACCAACTCATTGCTTTGCCAAAACTTTGTATTTTTTTTGTTTTTATTTTATAGATTTAAGCTCTTAATTTGATTATTTCTTGCCATCTACTCCTTTGGGGTATGATTTCTTCTTTTTGTTCTAGAGTTTTCAAGTGTGCTATTAAATTACTAATCTGACATCTCTTCAGTTCTTTATGTCGGCACTTAAAGTGCTATGAACTTGTCTTACAACTGCTTTCACTGTGTCCCATAACTTTGGGTATGTTATATATTCATTTTCATTCAACTCAAGAAAATCTTTAATTTCTTTCCTGACTCATTTTTTTTCACTAAGTAGTGAGTTATTCAGTTTCCATGAGTTTGTAAATTCTCTGTTGATGTTGAGATCCAGCTTTAATCCATGGTAGTCAGATAGGATGCAGGGTGTTATTTCAAATTTTATTGTATGCTAGGGCTTTTGTGTCTGAGAATGTGGTCCATTTTGGAGAAAGTTCCATGAAGTTCTGAGAAGGAGGTATATTATTTTGTGTTTGGGTGAAATGTTCTGTAGATATCTGTTTGTAACACAAAATCTAATAGGACTTAAAAAAACAAAAACAAACAAACAAACAAAAAACGAAGCCAGATACTGGGGTAAATGCTGAAAGATCTGAAAGACAGAGTAACAAGCCACTGTCACATCTTACCTTACCAATTCCATGAATCCTCTGACTGAAATTCTGAGTCCTCACTGGAAAGGCTCCAGGCTAAAAAGCTTCAGCTGAAAAGGTTCTAGTTCCTAACTCCTCGTGCCCTATATTCCTTTCTCCACATAGCTGTATTACTTCCTTCTTAGTGCTGGGATTAAAGGTGTGTGTACCTCCCAAATACGGCAAGCAAAGACATGAAATGCTAAGTGCTGTGACTGAAGGTGTGTGCCACCACTGCCTGGTTCTGTTCCTCTCCTAGACTGAGTCAATCTCATTCCAGGATGGCTTTGAACTCACAGAGATCCAGACAGATCTCTGCCTCCCAAGTGATAGGATTAAATGTGTATGTCACAACTTCCCAGCATCTATGTTTAATCTAATGGCTTGTTCTGTTCTCTGACCTTCAGGCAATTTTATTAGGGTACCTAATATATCACCACATCTCTTAGGACCATTTGGTTTTTAACTTCACTTAGCTCCAGCCTATCTATTTAATTTTCATCTAGATGACCTGTCTATTGGCAAGAGCAAGGTATTGAAGTTAGCCATCATCAGTGTGTGAGGATCAATGTTTGATTTTAGCTTTAGCAGTGTTCTTTCATGACTTTGGGTACCCTTGTGTTTGGTACACAGAGCTAAGATTTGCAATGTCCAATCAACTAACCTGGGCTATAGGAACTCACAGAGTCGGAAATGACAACTAGGAAGCCTGCATGGGACTGACCTAGGCCCTCTAAATACATGTGACAGTTGTGTAGCTTAGTCTACTTGCAGAAGTCCTAACAGTGAGAGCAGCTGCTATCCCAAATGCTTTGGCTGGCTTTTGGGAACCTACCCTTATACTGGGTTGGCTTGCCCAGCCTTAATATGAGGTTCTTAGTCCTACCTTAACTTGATATGCCATGTTTTGTTGATATCCCTGGGAGACCTGCTCCTCCTGCACAGAAACAGAGGAGGAGTGGAGGAGTAGAGGGGAGATGTGAGGAAGGAATAAGAGGAGAGGAGGTAGTAGAAAAAAATTAAAATAAATAAATAAATGAATGAATGAATAAATAAATAAATAAAATATCCTGAGGGGGAAAAATTAAAAAAGAATTGCTATGTCCTCTTGGTGGATTTTTGATGAATTTGTAGTGTCCTTCCCTATCTCCCCTGACAAATTTTTGTTTGCAGTCTATTTTATCAGATGTTAAAATAGCTACACCAGCTTGCCTCTTAGGTCCCTTTGCTTGAAGTATCTTTTTCCCATCCTTTTACCCTAAGATGGTGTCTATCTTTGATGTTAAGGTGTGTCTCTTGGATGCAACAGAAAGATGGATCCTGTTTTCACATTCATTTATTTAGGTCTGTGTCTCTTCACTGGGGAATTGGGATCATTGGTTTGGAAAGATATCAATGAGCAGTTTTGTTTATTCCTGTTACTTTCTCATTGTGTTGGTAGAGAGAGAGAGAGAGAGAGAGAGAGAGAGAGAGAGAGAGAGAGAGAGAGAGAGAGAGAGAGAGAGAGAGTTTTAATGTGGCTAACCTCTTGAAGTTGTAGTTTTCCTTCTAAAACCTTCTGAAGGGCTGGATTTTAGACAGATATTGCTGAAATTTGACTTTATTGCTGGAAGGTGGTGGCAAAGGCCTGTAATCCCAGCATTCAGGATGCAGAGACCATCAGATCTTTATGAGTTTGAGGCCAGCCTGGTCTATAGAATGAGTTCCAGTTTAGCCAAGGCTATACAGAGAAACTCCATCTTGAAAAACCCAAATTAATTAAGAAATAAATTTGATTGTGTCATGGAATGTCTTATTTTCTCCATCTATAGTGATTGAAAGTTTTGCTGGGTATAGTAGTCTGGGCTGTAATATGTTGTCTCTTAGAATCTGGAACACATCTGTCCTGTCCCTCTGGCTCTACGGTCTCTATTGAGAAGTCAGGTATTATTCTAATACATCTGACTCTATATGTTACTTAGTCCTTTTCTCTTGCAGTTTTTGATATTCTTTCATTGTTTTGTGTATCTAGTATCTTGATTATTATGTGTTCAGGGGACTTTTTTCTGGTCCAGTCTATTTGGTGTCCTGTATGCTTCTTATATCTTGATAGCCATCTCTTTCTCAGGTTAGGGAAATTTTCTTCAAAAATTTTGTTGGAAATATTTTCTGTGCCTTTGACCTGGGTTTCTTCTCTTTCCTCTATTCCTAATATTCTTAGATTTGGTCTTTTCATAGTGTCCCAGATTTCCTAGATATTTTGTGCTAAGACTTTTTTAGTTTCAACATTTTCTTTAACCAAAGTATCTATTTTTTCTTTATCATTTCTTCAGTGCCCGAGATTCTTTCTTCCATCTCTTATATTCTGTTGGTGGGGCTTTCCTCTAAGGTTCCTGTTCAAATTCCTAAATTTTTCATTTCTGGATTTCCCTCAGTTTTTGGTTTTCTTTGATTCTGTTATCACTTCCAGGTCATTATCTTTTTTATTCATTTCCTTTCACTAGGAGTGTGTGTGACGTGTGCATGCGTGTTTTCACAGGTTTGATTAAGGGATTTATTCATTTCCTCTTTAAGGACCTTGTCTTTTTCTTATGTTTCATATATGTAGCACTTCTTGGGGCCTATTGTGATGGGATTGCTTGGCCTTAATGGAGACCTATTGTCCTAGCTGTTCTTGTGTTTTGCACTGGTGACTAGGCATCTGGATTTGGGAAGATTATAATTCTAAGTGATTATATCTGGGTTTGTATTTGTTGGGCAGGTGTTTTGTTCCTTGATTTCTGTTGACCTCTCTGCTTCTTAGGAGAGTGTGGCAGCTGTGTGTTGCCTGATATGAAGTTCTTCAGGGATCTTAATAGATGTGGGCATTGCAGAGTCCAGGTATACTTTGTTTCTGGGTATTGGGAGCTAACACTGAAGAATGAAGATGAGGGGTGGTCCACAGGAAGGAGGGAAGCAAGATGCTCCATAAGCATCTGCTTAGTCTCTGAGAATGGGAGAACAGACTGAGAAGAGACCACAACAGAAGACCTGATTCAGAGCTGGATTTGAGACTGGGGGGTTGCACTTAGAAGCCTGGAGGGAGAGGTGAAGATCTGCAGTTAGCCTACTTACTTCCCTGGTCAGAATGGTCTGTGGGTTCCCAGGAAGTATCTGTCTGAGCTGGGGCTGGGATAAGGCAATGAGTGGGTGGAGGTAGATTAAGAAAGAAAAATATGTGGCATCCACTGGAGTTGGGGGTAGGGGGAGGGGAGGTTGTAGCAAGTGGTCTGCTTCAGAGCTTGGGTTAAGACTGGGGGATTAGATCTAGAGGAGCTGAGGGAGGAGTGAGGATCTGCAGACAACCTGCTTACTTCTCTGGCGATTGTGGCCTGAGAGTTCCCAAGGATTACCTGCTGGAGTTGGGGGTTAAGATAAATCGATTACTTGGGGGAGGGCACTTTAAAGGGGAAGATCTGTGTAGTCTACTGGAGATGGGAGCAGAGAGGAAGGGGAGGCTGCTACAAGTGAGCTGCTACAGAGCTGGGGATGAGACTGGGGAATTCCACCTGGAGGATCTGAAGGAGGGGTGAAAATCTGCGGTTAGCCTTACCTGCTTTCCTGGCAAAAGTCATGTCAGTGATTCTTAATTGTCTTTCACTCCTCCCACTAAGAGGATGTCCAGTCCTATTCCTCTCTGGACATATTTTGGGTGGGTACAATCGAAGGTTTCATTGCGCTAAGTAAATACCAGGAGCCCTGACAAACACTCTTCAACTCACAGAACCTATCTGTCTGTCTGTCTGTCTGTTTGTTCGTTTGTTTGTTTGTTTTACTCTTTGAAATTTCCATAGGCATATGCAATGTATCTTAACCATATCTAGCTTTCTATTCCCTCCTTCCAGTCCCTCCTGTCCCTTTCCCCAGGATAGATAACTCCCTTCCCACTTCAAGTCATCTTTTTTTAAATAACTTGTTAAGTCGAATTAGTGTTGTCAAAATGCTCATGCATGTAGAGGCATCAACTGGAACATGGGTAACCCACCATGGGCTATACTACTCAAGAAAACTATCTCCCTCCTCTAGCAGCCATCAACTGCCAATGGCTCTTTAGTTAGGAAAACTTCAAGAGCCTCTCCTTGATCCATGATGGAACCTTTAGCCGACTTGGTGTTATGCTGGTCTTGTGCAAATGGCCAATCTATGTAAGTCCAAATGTATAGCTTCCATATCATTATACCATTTGAAATCACTCCTCCTCATTGTCTGGCAATTTCATTATTTCCACCCCTCTCCTGCAGTGCTTCCTCAGCCTTGGAGACAGTGGTCAAATAAATGTCCCATCTGTGGCTCAGATCTGAACTCAACTTGTTTATAGCACTTTTAACTGGTATAAGTCTCTTCATTAACCATTACCCACTTCACTAAGAAGCATCTTTGCCTAAGGTTGAGATCAGCACAAATCTATGAACATAAACATAGATGTTTAGAAGGCAATTTGACAGCACGACCATTTAGCAAAACAACATCAATAGATTCTCCCCAGGGTCTATGGTTTCTTCGGTCATGAGTGTTGACCATATTTATAGTACCAGCCTTGAACCTGTGGAAAAGCCTCAAATCCAATCAAGAGAGCAGTTGGTTACCCCCATAAAGTATTGCCACTATTGCACCAGTGGATAGGATACACCTTCCCTGGTAGGTTTCATTTGTAGCTTGTAGAGGCTAACATTATATAAGACCATTGATAGCTTTTTAGGGAATAAATATTTACAATTAAAAATTATCTAGCTCAAATGTCAATGACAACAAGGTATAGAAACATTTGGTTTATACCCTGCAATCCATACATTTAGCACAGTTTTAAACATAAACAGAGTAGGTTGCCAAGAAATATTTGTGGCTTAATTAATGATTACTTAAATTAGTAAATGAATTTTTAAAAAGTCACATAATGATAGGATTCTGTTTCTGCTTTGCTAAGAAAACTGCGTATGTATGTATGTATGTATGTATGTATGTAATCATGTTTTAAACATGGTCTCACTCACTGTATAGCCCAGGCTAGCATGGAGTTCATTTTGTGACCCATGGATAATCCTCCTGTCTTAGGCTCCAAAGAACTGGAATTATAGGCATGCACCATCAAGTCTAGCAAGGGAGGGTCTACTGATACCATAACATTTAATTGATATATGCTGGAGTGTAAACATCATATCAACCATGACCTGTATTTACTTTTTAAGGCTAAGGCCCAATACATGACGTAGACATATTAAGTGTACTTAATAGTACATAGCTCAATAAATGAGTCACTAAAATATAATTACAGTTAGTTTTGCCTATTACAATGAATTCATTATTTTATCATCACTAAGCCATACTAGATACCAAATTTTTGTGCTAAGTTGTATTACTTCCTCCCCCAGCCCCCTGCCACACACACACACACACACACACACACACACACACACACACACACACCTCTAAAAGTAGATTTTCTTGTTTACAGAAAATTTCATGTCATTCTTAGTTTTGGCACAGACAGGGAATAAAAATCTATGCAGCGGATCTTGGCAGGAAAGTACATCCCACTTGCTCGACATTGACAGGCTGAATGCATTATTTTTGTGGACTAGAAACTACACATAAAGGTAATTATTCTGAAAGAACTGAGGCAGAAAATGCAGGAGTGGATGATGAACATGTAAGCCCTCCAGTAACAGAAGAATTCCACTGAGCTCCTGGCAGCAAAGGAGACTGCTGCCCCCAGGCAATGCAGTCAGTGCTGCTGGCTGAAGGGAGAGGTATTACTGCAAATAGTGTTTTGCTTTCTGTTTTTGTGTTTTTGTTTTTCTGTACAGAAAGAACGAAACGTTTCAAGTGTCATCTTTCTGAAAATATTCCATCTAGGAGAACAGGTCCTCTACAGGAAATATTAACCTTGGATTTATTGATCCTTGGATATCCACAAATATAAAGGTATCCATGATTCCTTAAAGGTATATATAACACTATCTTTTCAGGATCTCTTTCAGTCTGAAAATCTGCCATAAGATTTCTGATGCACAACAGAAAGGTCAGTTGTTGTTGAACATTGTGACTGTATTAGTTAGTGCCAAGCTTGAACACAATGTTTTTCTTAGGAATATTCCCTACAGAAACTGAAGAGATGGTTAGGAGCACTTAATCTTCTCTTGCAGAGGACCCAGATTTTGTTCCCAGCATCCACATGGCGGCTCACAACTATCTCTAACTCTAATTCCTGGGCATCTGATACCTTCATCTGGCCTCACAGCTACCAGGTATGCACATGGTGCACAGACATAGAAGCAGGCAAAACATGTATACACATAAAATAAAAAGAAATATTTTAAAGGACTAGTGAGAACTATTACTGTATAATTCATATTTTCTGGGTGAGAACTTAATATGGAGCCCAAAGTCCAACATTGTCAAATCCCTCTCTAAAATTACACTATCCCATGACACTGCTTTTGACTTTGGCTCATTCCATCCAGGTAGCCATCTGGATGACTTTGAATGAGTTGTTTGGTACCTCTAATTTATTCTACTTCTATAGAATTCAATTAATAATAATAATAGTCACATCATGAACGTACTATGAGGAATAAATATAAAGAGCTTCACTGACTCTGGACTGGTAGCTGGGGAGCCTACATGGGACTGAACTAGGCCCTCTGAATGTGGGTGAGAGTTGTGTGGCTTGATCTGTTTGTGGGGCCCCTAGCAGAGGGACCAGAACTTATCCCTGGTATATGAACTAGATTTTTAGAGACCATTCCCTATGGTGTGATGCCTTGCTCAGCTTTGATGCAGGGGGGAAGGGATTGTCCTGCTCCAAATTGGTATGCCAGCCTGTGTGGACTCCCCAAGGGAGGTCTTACCCCCTATGAGGAGTGGATGAGGAGTGGGGTTGCAGGGGGCGTGAGCAGAGGAGCGGGAGAAGGGGAGGGAGGGGAACTGTGGTTAGTATGTAAAATGAAAACATATATATATATATATATATATATATATATATATATATATATATAGCTTAACAGTGTGTATATCATACATAAAGCAGGGAATGAATGGTGACTGCAATTGCATCATCTGATGGCTTGACTTCTTGATACAAATGGTGTGCAACCTTCACAAGGCAAAAGATGAGTAATGACCATTCATGAACTAGATCTCAAATCTCCTATTTGAATTCAAAGCGACTTATATGTGCATGATCTCCACCCACCTGTCCTGATAGGACCAAAGATGAAGTATTCAAAAAAAAACTCAACAGATGAAGGTCATCCACACTCCAGCTATTACTGCACATGTGTAAACCTTTAACATGTGTTAGTGAGCAGCCATATGGCCTCTGTTTTTTAAATGTGTTCTTTGGATATTGATCTGAGTGAAGTAATAGAGGAGACAAGAAGCTCATAAAGAAAATACAAAATTAGAGTATTTCCTATCAGAAAGAAAAATACTGTCCAAATCAGTTCCTAAACGTATTCTCCTCAGAAGAGCGTGAGGAGTCAGAAGCTCTGAAATTAGACAAGTAGTGCTAAGCTGAGCAAGAGGATGACTCGCTAGTGTGAATGGGGGTGAGCTGCCCACCTTCTCAGTGCTGGCAACAGAGGCAGACAAGAACATAAGACCTGCTGAAAGCAGTGTAGCTCACGAATTCATGCTTTCAATGAATAAGTTCCAGCCCTGACTGTCACTTATAGCCATACAACTGAGCAGAATACATTGTATCTATAGACCTCATTATCCTTAGCTCCAAACTAGAGGCAATAGTAAAATTAACTAATCACAGAATTTTACACAAATAAAGTCATCTTACATATTTGTAAAAAGTTACTCAACAAAAAGGTTGGTACTTAATAAATGGTGACTAATAAGGACAATAAATCATCCTTCATAATTTTTAAAGAGTATGGAGTACTTTTGACTGCCTCTGAATTGATCTACACATTCACAAAAATATACTTTAAATACTATATGCTTTTGCGGCTGGTGATTCTGTTTGGAGAGGTGGTCTAACCCTTAGGAGAAGAGACACAGATGGAGGAGTGGGTCACAGAATGTGGGTGGAGTTTAGGATTATAGTTCAACTTTGCTTCTAACAGCTGTCTGCTTCTTCATCCCCACAGATGTGAAAAAACACCCACTACTTCCACTGTGAACAATGCCCCACATACTTCTCCTCCACAGTGGATTGTATCCTCTCAAACTGTGAGCCACAATAAGGCCACCCTCACTGAAGTTGCTTACAGGCAGATATTTTGTCACATAAATGAGAAAAACAACTAATACATCACATTTAAAAGCATCAAAATGAATACTCAAAAAAAAAGAAAACTGAAGAATTCAGGGAGACATGAAAGCATCTTAAATCTTGAAACAAAAAACTATCACATAGAAAAAGGTTTCATTCTCATCTTAGTAACTCCAGAGAAGGATATCAGGGTAAAGAAGGAAAAACAATTACCAGATGGCACACTTTCCTCTTGCACCAGGTTTTTGTAGCTATTTGAGTTACTCAATAACAGGATATTTAACCTTGAAAGGTAATACACTCTCTATTACTAGAAGCAGAACATATGCACTTTTCCATGCTGTCTGCTACATAGACATAGTGCTTCTCCAGACACAAGGTACCATTCCACATCTCTGTGGCTCTGTGAGTGCAGTCCATTTTACCTGAACAGATCTTGCCCCAGTGCCTTCAACATCTATGAGAACATTTCCATTGTTTTAATCTTTATAACCCTCAACTGATTGCTTGGGAGACATGAACCATCTTTTCCAATTTCAAGTCATTTAGAGTGTCACTCTGCCTAAACAGGCCCTCCTCTGTTCTGAATGATAATCAGTATACTGCTGTATTCAGAGATAATCAGAAAAGAATTCCTCTAAATCGTCTTAGGTCATATCTATGTATAGTCAGTATTGAGGAGGATGGGTTGGGTTTATGATGAGAACCACACAACCCAAAGTCATATTATGGATTAACCTGTGTAAGTTTATTATTTCTATCGTGTTCTGAGTGACCCATGGATTTGGCAGCTATCCAGGGTACTTAATACTCCATGGTTGATCCCAATAATGAATGCTACATGTTGTAACTTAATCATTCCAAATCATAGATTTCCACAACATCAAAGAAAAACTGGGAAAAATTTACAGGTGTTTTACCCTGTGTCAGTCAGAAGTATCATACTTCAACTCACCTGCATCCCATTTCGGGCCAGAACCACTTCTGTGGCCCCAACTAACTTCAAGGAGAACTGAGAATAGTTTTCCAGCAGGCTGAAGAAGAAAGAACAATTCATTAAACTCACATCATCATTGCCATGTGGTGCTTGAGAATAAGAATAAAATATTTCTTTAGGGTGTTATTAATATTTGCTGTTCTATAAAAATGGTATCTATGAGCCATTTTTACATATACTGAATTTTTTCAAAATGCAAAATATCCATATACATAAACATTATGTAGCTATTAAAAGATACTGCACCCCAAGCAGAAAACCTGGTAGTCTGATCACAGACTTTCTCCCGTCTCTCTGTTCCCCTAGATCCAATCCTGCAGTCTCATCCCTGGTGCTGCAACAGAATACAAGCTGCAGCCTTTCCTCCCCACTGCACACCTCTCCTGTAGTTCCCACAGACTGTCCCATCCCAACCTCCATTCCTGTACTCACCACTGTATCCAAGGCCCCAACTCTAGCAGGTACCCCACTTAAATCCAAAAGCAGCTCCTCCAGGGGCAACAAGTAGGCTTAAGGCAGACCCACCCTCTCCTACTGCTGCTGAGATGCAATCCTCCAGTCTCATCCCCAAATTTGTAGCTGGAAACCTGATGTGGTCTCCCTTTCCCCTCTGACCATATCGCTGATGGATCACAAAACCCCTCTCCCTCAACCTTCCTCCCCAAGACTCATCCCAATTACCCAGATTCCAACACCAGTAGGTATTACCTGTGCGCACACCATCTGAACCTGCCAGGAAAGCAGGCAACACACAGCCATCACACTCTCTAAAAATCCAGAGAGGGAGCAGAAACCAAAGAACAAAACATCCCACCCAACAAAGACTAATCCAGAAATCAAAATCAACACATAGACCTTTAATCATCCCAAACCCAGATGCCAAGATACCAGTCTAAAAACACAATCAACAGCCAAGGCAATACATTTCCACTAGAACCTAGCTAACCTACCATAGTGGGCCCTGAATATAGGCCTTCAACATAGATGAAGCCCAAGAAAAAGACCTTAAAACAACCTTTTTGAATACTATAAAAGTACTTAACAAGGAAATGAATAAATACCTTAAAGAAATCCAGGAAAACATAGTCTAAGGAAATAAATAAGACTGCTTAAGACCTGATTGGAAATGGAATCAATTAAGAAAACACAAACGGAGAATTCAGGAAATGAACAACTTAGGAATTCAAACAGGAACTACAAGAGCAAGCTTCACTAATGCAAAAGATGGAAGAAAGAATCTCAGGCACTGAAGATACTATAGAAGAAATGGATACTTCTGTCAAAGAAAATATTAAATCTAAAAATGGGCTGACATAAAGCATCCAAGAAATCTGGGACACAGTAAAAAGATCAAACCTAAGAATAATAGGTATAGAGGAAGGAGAAGAAACCCAGGTCAAAGTCCCAAAACATGTTTTCAACAAAATCGTAGAAGAAAAATTTCCTAACCTAAAGAAGGAAATGCCTATCAAGGTATAAGAAACATGCAGAACACCAAAAAGACTGGGCCAGAAAAGAAATTTCCCTTGATACATAATAATGAAGACACTAAACACACAGGACAAAGAAAGAATATTAAAAGCTGCAAGAGAAAAGGACCAAGTAACATATAGAGTCAGGCCAGGCGGTGGTGGCGCGTGCCCTTAATCCCAGCACTCAGGAGGCAGAGCCAGGCGAATCTCTGTGAGTTCGAGGACAACCTGGACTACCAAGTGAGTTCCAGGAAAGGTGCAAAGTGACACAGAGAAACCCTGTCTTTAAAAAAAACAAAACAACAACAAAAAACAAAAAACATATAGAGTCAGGTTATTAGAATAACACCTGACTTCTCAGTGGAGACCCTAGAGACAGAAGGGACAGGATAGATGTGCTCCAGACTCTAAGAGACCACAAATGCCATCTCAGACAACTATACCCAGCAAAACTTTCAATCACCATAGCTGGAGAAAATAAGATATCACATTATAAAGTCAAATTTAATCAGTATCAGTCTTTAATTCCAGCCATACAGAAGATACTAGATGGAAAACTCCAACCTAAGGAGGCTAACTACACTCATGAAAACACAGGAAATAAATAATCTCACATCAGAAAAATAAAAAAGAGAGGAAACACACACACACACACACACACACACACACACACACACACACACACACACCAAAGCTCAAGAAACATCTCATAAGAGCTGGAATAGAAAGAGTGCTGTGAGGAATTTTCTTCTGAAGATGATATAAGCATTGTACTCATGGATTCAACAATAGTTGTGGTTTTACCTATATAAGACCTCTTTTACTTGTATAAGAACTATACAAGATGGTACCCCAACATTTTATCATTGATAGGAGAAGGACAAGTAAGGATCCACCCCTCCCTGATGAGATATTGCTCATTAACTGTTGCTGGGGGAAAGGAGACAATTTTCTTCAGGTGTGTAGCCACTGCTAAGTTGCCCACACTCATGCACATAAGGTCCCCACTTGTGCTCATGCAAGCAACCTTAGTTAAACTCAGTGAGGCATAAGAAAGACTTAAAAGGAGGAGGACAGACAGACTGAGAAGGAGGAAAAGTCCAGAGGGAGTGAGAAGGACTTTGAGATAGTATGGAGGGTGAGCATGACCAGAATACAAGTTGCTAAAAGATAAATAAAATTTTAAAATAATTGGACTACAAATTACCTATTCACTTCTTATTATGAAAGATGAGAGTTCTCTCCCTTTTATATCTCATCTTTTTGCCCCCCATCCACTGCCCTCAGCACTCTCAATGCAGAGACAATTGCTTCTGTTGTACCATCCATATGTCCACCTCAGTCAAATCACTGCTCCAGTTTTCCATCATATACCAGTGTAAATGTCATCCAGTATTGAGAAACAACAAAACTTTGATGGCTATTTGACTTTTCTGTTTTCTCTCATTTTTTAACATGCTGAATTGAATGGTGTAATGTCTAATTATCTGGCCTGGAAAATAACAAGTGTACTCATGTTTTCAGCAGCACCAAGTACATCAGAACATCTCTGTGGAGTTCAACCAAAACATCTTTGCATGCTGTAAGGAAAGGTTGGCTGTGGATACTTGTACTTTGAGTGTGGGATTTTCCTGAACAGCCTCAATAACTCTAGTGAGTGACCATATTTCTAAGGAAGTTTCCGATCCCTGTAAACTGTCCTGTTCCCATTTGGTCCTGCAAGAGCTTAGCAGAACTCTGGCTTAATCCATTGAGGATTAATACATAAATTCTACATTTCCTCATGTTGGATTCTCTTACTCATAATCTTGCAAAATTGTTAAAGCTATTTAATTTTTATTTTGTCATCATTTATTCATGGTTTCCACTTCTGAATTATAGATACAGATAGTAATAGCAGCTTTCTTTAACTTAACTTTCATGAGTTTGTTTCATGCAATTTATCTTTTTCCTGATGAAATAATCATTCACCCATTTCTTTAGCAATATACTTTGAATAGCATTTTGACATTCTCTATAACCACATGAATGCTTTATTTTAAGCAATATTAAAATAGCATGTAAAGTTTGTCCAAAGACTATTACTTTATGAGTTTGCAAATTATCTTACGGCTATGATCACATGTAAAAGCTGACATATGAAGAAATATTAAAACTGAATTTTAATATATAAGTATGGTTGTTGGATCTTCCAAGAAGTCATATTGAGATAAAGTTATAAATATTAGAAGTTTATCAAAAGTAACACTTGTAAAATATTAAAGAGGTAGAAGGAATAGTACAAGGAGGTGGGGCTAGAATTCATGATAGAAATCTAATCATCTCAGGACAGACATGAAAGTTTTCCAATGAAGGAAGGGCCCAGTTTCATATCCTCCTGATCAGTCATTGGCTGAGGGTACCTATGATGAAGGTAGCATTGGTTGCATTCCTAATGTAAGTGGAGCCTAAGCATACTGGCAGGTGTTAAGGAGCAACATACTAAAGGGAATAGGAAATCAAGTGTGCTTTACAACACTGTCAGCCCTCCATAGTTGCAGATTCCACACCTGCAAACTGAACCAAATTCAAATGAAATATGTCCAAAAAGGAAAACTTTCTCCTGCATCATGCATGTGCAGATAGATGCTCTTTCTTACCATTCTCTAAACAGCACAATGAAACAATTGGCACCTGGGATTTTCAAGGAGCATCCATCCCATGATCCCTCAGGTGGACAGTCACTCTAAGTCCAAGACCCAAGTAGTGGTTTCCATGACCATGGGGTCTGGAATTCAAGCACAAGGAAATGGTAGCACCACCAATGTCAGCAGAATCTATGCTCACACACAGGTCAAGAACATGGGTCTTGATAACACATGGTGTCCATGAGGTTCCCCAAGTGCAGTAATAGCTCAATAGTTTTACTTTGGAACTAGCAATTTGAAAGTTACAGGAGCTTACAGACTCTGGACAGACAGCTAGGGAGTCTGCATCGGACCAACCTAGGCCCTCTGCATGTGGGTGACAGTTGTGTAGCTTGGTCTGTTTGTGGAGCCACTAGCAATGGCATCAGGACCTGTCCCTGGTGTATGAACTGGCTTTGGGAAACCTATTCCCCATGCTATGATGCTTCACTTGGCCTTGATGCAGGAGGGAGGAGCTGGATCCTGCCTCAACTCGATATGCCATGCTTCGTTAACTCCTATGGGAGGTCTTCCGCTTTCTGAACGGAGGAGGAGTGAATGGGGGTTGAAGTAGGGAATGGTGGTTGGTATGTGAAATAAATGAAGAAATTTAATAAAAAAAGAAAGTTACATTAAGAAGAATTACATTTTTTTATCTAAAACAATAGAAAAATAACACCCTTAGCAAGAGCCCTGGGAAAGCTTATTACTCTCAGAAAACATTTTTCTTTTCTCTTCAACACTTAGTGAAGATTAAAACCAGAAGAAAAATTACACATCATTGCTTGTTTTCATTTGCATGAACAAAAAAAAATATATGAAGATTCAATTTCAAAATCAATAAAATTTCACAACCATCTGAAATGAGATCTGGTGCCCTCTTCTGTGTTCATAATAAATAAATAAATAAATAAATAAATAAATAAATAAATAAATAAATAAATAAAAAACAAATAAATCTTTACGAGTTCCAGGAAAGGTGCAAAGCTACACAGAGAAACCCTGTCTCGAAAAACCAAAAAAAAAAAAAAATCATTAAAATTTCTAAAAGATTTGTGTAACCTAAAGTTGCCTAGTAGAGACTCATCATTTGCATGGGGAGGGGTTTGCAGAATTGCTGTTTAAATAAATCAGCTCATATGGTAGCATACTTTCTTGAAGTGTTCAGAAGCATCAAGTTTAGGGGTTAGAACAGGAACATGAGAAAACCCAGAAAAAAATGTTGTACATCTTCTTTCATAAGCCTCTGGAAAACAAAAGAACTGTTCTTCTCAATGGATAGCCAGCCTGTCAATGAATCACTGACTCTGTAGTGGCTCTACTGATCATCCAATTCAATATTAATTGAAATCAATTGTTAACCTAATTGGGCAAGCAGAAGAGATGAAGCATTCTGGTACATTAGCCTGGTGGATTTTCAGAACAGAGACCTCACTGTATCCCTTTTATTGCTTATTATCCTGAATTTCTTCATAAATATGAAGAAAAAAATACTCTCAACTTCACAACATCCATGAAAAGATTACAAAAAGAACAGAAGCTTCAAGTTCAAACACCACAGACCAGGATTTAGAACCTAGCTTGGCCCTTTCATTATGATATGTCAAATTTTTTAATACTCCTCTGCTCATTTTTCCTCAACTGAAAAATGCAAATGACAGAGCAAAATGCCATAGTGAGATGTTGTGAAAATTAGAAATAATGTATAAAATACAAAAGTCTAATAAATGAGTTAATGCTGTCTTGAAAGTGAGCTATAAAATTCTGCCTAAGTTTTGAGACTCCTTCTCGCTCTTCAATGTCTCTGCTATGATTTCACTGAGTCAGTCTATTGAGCTGTCCTAACAAGGAAGTGAAGCACAGATAAGCTTCACTTCCTCCCATCACTGCTTTGTCCTTGATGTGCTTTACCAAAGGCACATCTCAAAGCCACAGTAGTGGGTTCTTCCTGTCTCACTGCTAAAGCCTGATTGCGCTGCAGAGGAGTCCCACATACTTATAGAAGCCAAACAGTGAGAATATAAGGCCATCCCACCACCTACCCTCTACCCGGACATTCTTTTCTGGAAATGTCACCTGCCCAGTTGGGCTCAGATCATTAAATCAACTGGTGGAGTCCCTCAGCAGAATCTAACCAGAGTATACTCTTACCTTCTTTTAATCACCTCTGCTTCTATGAGTTTTCTCAGAGCACCTACAACCTGGATTTCTGGCAGGAACAGTGGAGAGTAAACACTCCAACATACACACACACACACACACACACACACACACACACACACACACACACACTTCATTAATATGGAGGTAACATTCACTTTATCTTCAACATGATTGACAGCACCAAGAACTCTTTATCTCATCACCATGTTTATATGGTTGGACGATGTTGAGAATGGCAAGGACGATGGCTGAAGAGGACCCCCATCCTGAGCTACAACTTAATAAGTCTGGGAGAGATGTCTAGGCCCACTGTCTGTTGGCTCCTTAGTGCTGACCTCTCCTTATACTTTCCTTTGTTCTTAGATTTCAATTTTAGCTGCCAATCCACTTAGCATTCTATGACACTTGACTCACCAAGAATGCTCTCAGGAAACTCTGGTGTACCTGATGGATATGAGACATCAACATTGCAATAATATTGATATTCCACCAAGGAAATACAAGAGGAATGGAAATGGAGAGGAACTCACTTAAAACCTCTTATACTTCATTTGGCCAGAAGTATAAAGCAAAATTTCCTTTTCTTCCAGCTAAACCATACACTGGGAGTTAATACATATTGGCTCCACCTCCACAAGAAAACTTGACTTCTTTTCCATTGTCTATCTTGGAGGATATTTGGAAATTTTGGTGGAGAAGCCCATTCTTATTACCAGTCAAGAAACTACATGCTTTGTCAAATACCTGTTCATTTTCTCCTCACAATCACTCTGTGAAGGAATTATCACTCCCTTTTTATGAATAAGGAAACACAGCCCATGAGAAACTTGAAAGCTGAGCAATCACAGATCTCCAGTGCAAAATACAATTTTTTGGATTCCATCTTCTCTATTTCTCCTAGCTCCTGATATGACTGCCTTACTTACACTTCCTGACATGCTCCAAATGCTTCCCTCTTGAGACAGCAAAGGCTAGGACAAGAATGGAACAGCTAAGTGTGCAGGGTCATGTGGTTAATATAGAGCATATCACCCATTGGTTCAACCATAGAAAACCACTGATTTCTCTGAATCTGTATCTTCATTTCAAAGAGAACCAGGGTAGTGCCTCATTGAGAGTTGTTAAAAATTAAACATCCCCCTGCATATGAAAAGTGTTTTATGAGGAGGAAAGCTCTTTAGGAAAGCTAAGTACCTGATTCGTTTTCATGGTCATGTCTTCTTGCCTGTTTTACCTTTCTGTCTCCCCTACATTGTATCTCACTTACAAAAACTTTGTTCTTCATTCGATCCCCCATCCTGGTCATTCATTGAATGAATACATAATCTTTGTCTCTGAATAAACTGCAATGTTTTTGAAGACAGACAATGGGAAAGTAATCAAGTTTTCTTGTGGATCTAGAGCTCCTTTCCTACTGCCTACATTCTATCTCCCTTCCCTCAATTTCCCCACCATGGTCCCTTATTAGTTTAAGGGCATTGCAATTAAAATACACATCTCTTAAGACTCAAAGTCAGCATCCACATATGAACAAACACATAGCTCATTTGTCTTTTTGGATCTGGCTTATTGAAGTAAGAATAATTGTTTCCAGCTCCATATAGTCGCCTCCAAATTTCATAATTTCAGTAAATCAGGGACCATGAGGTTGTATTTCAAGGAAATAGAAAAATATAAATCATGTGGTGTCAAGGGAGAAAGGAAATGATAAAACAGAAAGGATTAAATGTGGTTAGGAATGGGAGAGCATAGTAGAAAAATATAGAAAGTAATATCTACATTAAAAACTTTGAAAATATTATGTGGAAACCTACTACTGTAGAAGATTCCTAAAATATATATGTGGATTTTAAATGTAATTACCCCATAATGGGGACAGTTCCTCTCCAAGACACCATATGCTATCCAATAAAAAGCCAACCCATATCAGATATGGGTTACTTCTTTTAGAGTTGTTGGTAGTAGAGTCCCATAGGACACACACACACACACACACCACCAAAAAAAAGAAAAACATTAAAGGTGTCTTAGTTTGGGTTTCTATTGCTGTGGTAGAACACTACGATCAAAAGTAACTTTCAGGGAAAAGGTACTACTTCAGCTTATAAGTTCATCACTGAGGGAAGTCAGGGCAGGAAATAAAGACAGGAAGCTGAAGGCAGGAGTTGATACAGAGGCCCTGGAGGAGTGCTGCTTATTGGCTTGCTTTCCACAGGTTGCTCATCTTGCTTCCTTATACCATTCAGGACTACCAGTCCAAGGATGGCACTGCCCACAAGGGTCTAGGCCCTCTCTCACCAATCATTAACCAAGGGAATTTTCCCACAGACTTGTCTGCAGGCCAATCTTATAAAGTATTTTTTCCTTTAAGATTCCCTCTTCCCAAATATGTCTAAATTTGTGTCAAGCTGACAACAAACCAGCATGACATGACTTGTCATTGCTCTTGAACTTGGTGGTAAAATCCTGTTGCTCAAGAAACCACACGCCTCAGTAGAGATCATGGAGAAATCAAGATGGTACCATCCTGAAAGCTTCATTCCTGCTGGCTAGCTTGTATGGTGATAGAAGGTTATATGTATCATACCAAGAGAGGAAAACAATCAACAATGTTATCCAGCTGGGCACCCTGTGCATTATAACAATGACTGGACTGGCAATGAGAGTCCACTGGTGTACAAGAGTGGCACAATGTTATGAGAGTAACCAGTCATTTTCTTATTAAATTTAAACTCACTCCACAAGATAGAACACGTGTCTAGCACTGTTAATGTGGCCAAGAACATTGGCCATAAGCCCAGGGGAAAACCTGATGCTATTATTCTGCTAAGTGGACATAGTATTAAATTCCTCCCATTCTTATCTTTTACCCAGAGGTTAGTGCTTCTCTCAACCCCCATCAGAGAAGCTTCCTATTTCAGTAGATGGCAATTAATACGGAGATCTACAACAGAGCATCTTGCAGAGAATAATACTGTGAAGAGTTCAGCTCTAAACACTATGTCTTCATCTTGTTTCTTTCTCTCAAGACTCAAGAACAATTGTGAAGCAAGGAGTGGGTGGAGACTGTGAAAGTTCGAGGTAATGAACATCTGCAACAAAATAGTATTTGCAGGGTATAAAAGTGCCACTGTACACAGGAACTCATAGTAACTGTGCCTGTATACACAAGACCTGTACAAGATCAATCACACCAAAATCCTAACATAAATATAAGAGGGATCATGAAGTCCCATCTCTATCTAAGGAGCTATTGACCACTGATGTTTTCTATGGGTGGCAGCATTAGTTTTCTTCAGAAATGTGACTCTTGAGAGGCTACCCTTGCTTCAGTAAATGGCCCTACTTCCATGTACATATAAGCATCACTAAGTGGACTCAGCATTTTTTTTAAAGAGTACATTAAATTGGAAAGGGAAGTGGGTGAAGAAAGCAGAGGAAGAACTGGAAGAGAGAGAATAGGAAATTGTTCAAAACATATATGCACATATAAAATTAACAAACAAAAAAATTAGAAAAATGAAACAACCTTATAATTAAATAACCTATATTAAGTGTGTGAGTGTGTGTGTGTATGAATGTGTGTGTATGAGTGTGTGTGTGTGTGTGTGTGTGTGTGTGTGTGTGTGTGTGTGTGTGTGTGTATGTGTGTACATGTGTTTAGGTAGGAGCTAGAAGGCTATCATTCTCAGGTTTATTTTTTAGACAGTTTCTCACTGAGCCTGGAACTAATCAATTGGCTAGACAAGCTGGCCAAAAGCCCTCCACATCACACATTTCATCACACCCAGCTTTTTATATGGTTGCAGAGATCCAAAGTCAGATTATCATACTTGTGTGATTTTATCCAATGAGCCATCTCTTCAACTCCTGGAAGCTATATTGTTTTTAATTAAAGAATTCTTACAGCATAATAACTAAGTTTATGGCAAAGATACATCCCTACTTGTATCTGTTGATGCCTTATTACAGTAACCTGTTCCAGCAGCTACAGCTGCTGAAACATTTGTAAAGCATGAATGTAGATATAGAGTCTAATGCTGATAGCAAAATACATTCACTTATGCTCCTTGACACTAATGTCCTCAATATTATCTTGCAGATGCCTTCATCTACATCTCTTGTATCATGTCTGCCAAGTGGGTGGCTGTCCTACAAAATAACTGCTGGATAAACATTCCTTGGTTAATTTAAGAATGTGATACCATTTTCTTTTATTTTCTCTAGAACAATGAGGAAGCTCATTAAATGGTAGAAAAGACTTGTATCTATAGAATAATTTCTTTAATTCTGAAAAAACATTTATTTGTGTGTGTGTGTGTGTGTGTGTGTGTGTGTGTGTGTGTGTGTGTGTGTGTGTGTGTGTACCTGCTCCTCTCTATGTATACCACATGTGTGCAAGTTTCAGGGAAGCCAGAGAGGGCATTGGATATATTGTAACTAGAGATTTGGACAGTTGTGAAGCACCCAGCATGAGTGCTCGGAACCAAACCCAGACCCTCAGCAAGAGCAGCAAATGCTCTTAATGGCTGAGCCATCATCTCTCCAGCCCCAGTAATCATTTGTTATGGTAGATTTATCTCAGGAATTTTTAAGATTACAATGGCAATTCTGGGACAACAATACTATGTCCTTGTGTATATGGTTTGGTTTGTCTTTTGCCAAATAGTCTCAGTTTCTTGAACTAAACTCTGTGACCATGAGTCTAGATCTCGAGGTGGTCTGTAGATGGAAAATAATCTAAACATATGGTCGTAAGCCTTAGTAGCCACAAATAGATACAACTTCCAGTGTTACCTTCCCTAATCCTTTATCTTATAATCCCAGAAGTCCCAGCTATTTGAAGCTCCTCTAAAGACACCATAGTCATCATGTTTCAGAATCTTAGAAAATAATGTTCTCCCTTCCTTCCACATCTTTCTGTGACCTCCTTGCCAGGGGAGGTGAAGGAATCTCTTTGTCCTCATCACTGACCTTGGACATCATCTTATGGTTAACTTGGAATCTCTTAGAGAAAATGTCACTCTGAGCTAAGGACTTTGGATATGGTATTTTGTATAGATGCATTGGGTCATTCTGAATAGTGCCCAGTATCTTCTACTAGGCTTACTCCTAGGCTAATAATGACTCTGTTGTCTATTCCTAGGGGAATGGATTGGGAAAAAAACTGAAAGAGTTGTTTTAGGAAATTATGGCAGAGAGTGGAGTTCCTGAGGCAGAGGGAAAGGCAATTTTCCTTCTTAAATTAGCCCAGAGCATAGTACTGATTCAGCCACCTAGGGAGCTAACTGAACTAGCCTCTCTCTCTCAGGTGAAGAAGTGGTAGCAGGTACAATCTTGGTGAGTGCTGACAGAGTCAGGGATGTAAAACAGCTTATTGTGGTTTCATGACCACCAATAAAAGGACACCGAACAGGGAAGCAGAAGAGTGGTAGACCACAGACAGTTTGTTCTTGTATACCAAAGCCAGTCTCAGTGTCTCCCAGGAATGCTGTATGGGGATCAACTTGAATCAGATGGGAGTTTCATAACAGTTAATGGGGAAGAAACTCAATGTTTCTCCCACTGAGTTTGCCGTTGCTTGCATGAATATGAATGGGGGTTTCATTTACTGAAACACAAACAGCTTGTTAGAACACTCTTAAAGGAAATTACTCTTCCTCCCTCAGCACCCATTAACCACCAGGCCATGATGGGAGGTGTAGCCTCATGAGCTCTTTGTGCATGCATGATGAGATGGTGACAGGTACAATCTTGTGCGGGTAACTAAAGCTACAGTGAGTTAAGAAGACTCCATGTTCAACTGTTATGTGTATATAATCAGGGGAAATCTTGCTCATATCTTAAGGGGAACATATTTTTTAGTGAGCAAGGTTGACATTATTCAAGGCCAAATTGGGATATTACAATCGTGAGTGATAATTTGAAATGATTCGCTTGGAAGCTTGGAGGAGGTGGTCAAAACACATGACAGGAGCAGTGTACAGTCCATTCTTATCAAAGAAGAGAAATGATATTATATCATCTTACGGGTCCCTCACCGTATCATACTGAGAAACAAACAACCAAACTGAATACCTCTCCAGAAATCAATTCCTAAGCAGCCATGAGAGCACAGGGTTTGGGGTGAAAAAACAGCAGGGCTTTGAACAAAATCAATAGCATCAAACTAGTCTGTTATCCTTCGGTGACAGAATGACAGAAAATTGAAACACAATACATTTTGACTTTGCTTCTGATTTTCTTCAATGAGAGTTTCTCTTTCAACAAAGAGGGTAATTCCTAAACGTTTTTGAATGTTTAGTGTGTATGCTAGCAGGTAACCTAATAACTGGTCTCTATTGTTGGGAGAAGAAGATTATTGTGAGGACAGAAAGACATGTGGGCAAATAACTGAAATCAGGGCTAAGGGAATTTAATACAATTATGAGCAAAACACTATAGTTGCACACATTTAAAGCCGCTGACTCTCTGAAGTGGTCTCAAAAGCTTCTTCAAACATGGAAAGGCTTTAATAATGTCTGTGGAGCTAATCAAAAAGCATGACATAGAGGAATTAGGAGAAAAACGGATGTCTTATAACTTAGTACACTCACACACAAAAGATGCCAAGAAGTTTCCTGGCGGTGGTCGCCATTTTCCTTCAGGTTGTAGTAAGACAGTTTCTATTTAGATTGTCTTCCACTTCCAGACCATGAAGATTTGCATCGGTCTCCAAGGGATTTTTCCAAAAGAAAGTTTGATAACCCTAACTACCTGTCACTTTGACAAAAGACAATGCATTCCTTTCAATTAGGAAAACACTTGTAACAAAGAAAAGCTAAGTGTCCAACAGAGACGCCTTCTGTGGTAGATTCTTTGGGACTTGATGACTCACCTTCAAGGTCTTTTATTTATCATTGCTGTAGGCCATTGATAGTTCCCCATTTGTGCCCCAGAATACTGCCAAGAAAGGACCTTAAGTGTGGTGACTTTCTGATGTCAGTCATGCCAATATACTATCTCTGGCCCAGGATGACTTCAATGGTTTTCATGTTGGTCAGCCTTTTCATGTGTTTAAGATTAAAGTCTATCCCTCAAAGCATCTTCAGGCCACTTATTAATTACACTGTGTTTTATTGGTTCCTCTAATAATACAAACACAAAGAGGTAGCAACACCAAATATATTAGAATTGATTAACCACCAAAACAGAAAACAGTTCAATGGATTTGTACCACCCGTAATTGCTTTGCATGTAGACCTCAGCATCCAGCACTGTAGACAGAATTCTGTTCCACATAGTCATTCATGTATCCAGGATCCATCTAGGATTTTTTCCTCCTTTTTTATTTTTAAGTGTGTAAAATAATGGTTTTCAGCTATCAGTCTTGGAAATTCTGTAGAAGAGAAAGAGGAAACATAGAAAGTTCCATGGGAAATCTGGGTACTTGCTTAGGAATGGTATGTGTAACTCATGCATATATCCATTATGTCAACAAAATCTTAAAGTAAACATTAGGAGAACTTGGAGATAAAGGCATTCTGTATGCTCTACAGGAAAATGAGACAATTTAGAGTTAATACCTGACATTTATTTCAGACACACTAATGAAGAAGGAAAGGCAGGGAGCTTTTGATTAGTAGATATAGAGCCATTTCCCCATAGTATCTTTGTGTTGAATTTCCTTATAATGAGGCCATTTCCTTATGATAACTTCAAAGTGGATATGTTATTTTGCATATTAAGAAATACAGATGAAAAGCGTCCCACCTCTAGACCTAGATACATAAATATGAGAGAGATAAACATTTTTTTTTCTTTTTGAGACAGGGGTTCTCTGTGTAGCTGTGTGCCTTTCCTGGAACTCACTCTGTAGTCCAGGTTGGCCTCGAACTCACAGAGATCTGCCTACCTCTGCCTCCTGAATGCTGGGATTAAAGGCATGCGCCACCCTCCCACCCACCACCCACCACCTACCTCCAGCAAGATAAACATTTTTAAGAACCTTGAAGACCACTACACAGAATCAGAGGGAGTATAGTACTTTCTATATAGCAGCAGTCTGAGTCTTACTGATAAGAACTAAACTCTGAGAAATAATCCTTAGTGTTTTCTCTCTTAGTCTATACCTTTTAAGAATGCTAGCAGAATTCTCCAGACAACTCAATATTACATTATACCTAGCAATCAAAACTCAATTTCACAAACTATTCCTCATTGTCCATCACTACAGTAGAATCAAATTAAATTTAGAAGAAAAAAATCATATAACTTCTCATCATTCATGAGCAAATAAATGTCTACCAAATGGTAGGGCCCACCTAAAATTTACATATAAACCTAAAGCACTAAGATCTTGGGAAAATGATAGAAAATGACCAAGGTCATGTTGATTTATTACATCAGGTTCTTACAAAACTTTGCATACTTTTGAGCTAATTTACATGTCTATGTTTATCATTTTATTGATTAGACATATTTATGGAGTTTATCTTTTTTGTTAAGCCTCAAAAAATATCACAAATTTTTTAACCAAGCTTTACATGTTATAGAAGAGTATAAATCAAAGTTTATGGAGAGGCATTACATCTCAAAAAAATACCTTAATATGTTCTTATTGTACAAGTGGCATCTGTAAGTTAAAGTCATTTGAGTTGTCTTCACTTTACAAAAAAAAAACCCAGAGAGAAATTACAAGAGGTTGGTTAAAAGGGGCAATTTTGAAATAGGTTAAGAATAATATGCATAGCATAGTATATAACCAAACACAGGATTTTAGAAGTAAAATGAAGGAGACTGACAGAGAAGGAGCTCAGGCAGACCAAGAGGCTGAATTGCATGTAGTTGAGAACTAGAAGGAACTGATGAGAATGAGACCCAGTAAGTAGAGGACAGAACCATGAAATGTGTCATTCTTAACCACTGAGCCATCTCTCCATCCCTAAGATGTGACATTCTTAATCAACAAATGAATTCTAATTCAAGCAGCGCATCACTTCCTTATTGTAATCGCTAAGATTCAGGAAAGGATGAGAAGAACAATAAGAAAAGTGAGGGTAGAGTTATTCCATGCAAGGTTGAAATTTCTGGGCACTATAGTACTTACTCTGCACTCAGTAGAACTACTTTCAGGCCTTTCTATTAGAGATGGGTAAAGGGAGGCCTGCACATTGGTGATTAAAATCAGCTATTTGGTTTTGTGACCCTGCCAGTTGGGTGAGACACAAAACTCCATCAATAGGTCAGTAAATATCTTTCCCTTGAAGAGTCATAACCTTTCCATTTTCTCTGTCTCCTCTGCAATCATCAACCCTCCACAACACACCTGACCTCCACCCTTTCTAAGCCAATAGTGTCAACCAACTTAGAATCTTACCTGGTGGGTGGATATCTGCTCTGTTGACTTTATGGTTAATTCAACCATGGCTCACATACTGTCTTTTTTCCTGTTTCAACAAGCTAATGACTTGCATTTTTTGAAGACAATTTGTGTGTGAGACATAACACATAAAGACGAATTCATTTCAGTTGTACTATTTAAAAAAAGAGGCCAGAATGGAAGATACTTTATATTAGAAAGGAAGGACACATATTCCTTTACCATCCTCAATCAGTTATCAATGAATACCTACCTCATAGACTCTTAACAGAGGAGGTTGACATTTTCCTTTTTTAATCTTTCTAATTACCTATTGATACTTTGTTTTCCAAAGCAAAATTCAGACACATTGGCTCTCCAAGCTGTTTGTTTGTTTTGTTTTATGACCTTGCCTCCATCTCCAAAAATAAACTAAATTGGCCCAAGACTTACTTTTCTTCCTCATTTGTATTCAACCAGCTAAAAGCTGTCACAAGATAAGGATAATTTAAGAGAAAACTGTCATGTCAAATACAGGAATTCACAGAATTCAGATGTAAAAGGTGATAGATTTCCATATGATGTTCTCAGAAATATTTCATTTTGGTTGACTCCCCTTGACTACCACTCAATTCTCATCTCCCATCTCCTCCTGTGCCCCTTTCTCCATTGTAGCCTTCTACCTCCAGTAGTTCCCTTTCCACTGTGCCCTGTTGCACTCTGTATTCCTCTTCCTTAAAGATTCCTTTGACCTAGTCTCTTGAACAGCAATTGGCATGTGAAGGATAAATGTACAAATCAAAAGGATGGAAGTGAGAGTATACAGAAACAAGGCCTTACATTCCAAATTTTTGACAAAGATGCCAGCACAACTGAATGGTGAAGAGTCTTTTCACCAAGCAATTCCGACAAGTAAAGGCCACATTCACAAAAGTGAAGTGGCAGCCCAGCCTCCATTCACAAAAAGCCAACTGAATATGGATCAAAGACCTAAACATAAGAGCTAACATTGTGTGAGATTCTCAGGAGAAAACAAATATAAGGCTATAAAAATGAATCTTTCATATATGACCCTAGCTAATAAGGAGGAAAAACTGGATGCATTAGACATCATCAAAATCAAATCTTTGTGCTTAAAAAAAAATATAGAAAGTGAAGGAGATCACATCAGATGGGAAGAAACAATTGCAAGCTACATACCTAACAAAGTCTCTGAAATACCTCAAGAACTCTCAAAACTCAGCTATTCAAAGAAAACCTAACTTAAAGATGGAAATGAAAGAGGTGAGGTGATGAGAAGGCTCAGTGGGTAAAGGCACTTTCCTCTAAGTCTGGCAGCCTGAGATCAGTCCTCAGGACCCACATGGTAAAAGAAGAACTGACTCTTGCAAGTTGTCCTTACACACACACACACACACACACACACACACACACACACACACACACACAGGAGCATAATTGTGCAGAGCTAGGCAGATCATTTTCTGTTACTTGGACTTATAAATGTGTTCTTTTCAAGGATGAACACTTAACTATGTTGACATATGATATCTTCTTATGGCCCATCAGTAGCTGTTTCTCAGTTTCTGTTGCTTATATATTGGGCCCTGCCCTGAAAGTCTTCTTTGTGATTCACAAACTACTCCTACCACAGAAAGGTTCACGAGAGGAGACAGAGCTCAGCTTCTTGGCTCTCAGTTTGGCTAGGGAAATGCAGGTTTTCTCCCTGCTCTTAGGTGCTTCCTTTAGAAGGCAGCCTCTATGCTAAGCAGCATAGTAAAAGGCCACAGAGATGACCCAGTTGACAGTCTCAGCCCGACACAGCCACTGAGTCACACTTGTGAATGAAGACAGCTCCAGATGAGTCAGCCCTCAGCTGGCTGAGTCACCCAAGTCATGGCCTCTGAAACCAGGAAGTAGGGAAGCAAACTCCACAATGCACTATCTGGATTCTTGAAAGAAAGTCAGTGAGTATAACCAAATGATTGTTACTGCCAAGGGGTGTATTGTCAGCATCATTGTAACTGGAAAGATCTCTATCCTCCAGAGGCACACAGACCACCTGAGGACTGGAACACATGTTTGTGGAAATCAAATTCTGAACAGAGCAAACCCAAAAAGCATACTTTTGTGAGTGAAACCTTGAGTCCTGTTCCATTGCTGTGAATAGGCACCATGACCAAGGCAACTTTTATAGAATAAAGCATTTAATCAGGGGCTGGCTTACAGTTTTAGAGGATTACTTCATGACTATCATGGCAGGAAGCATTGTGGAAAGCAAGTAGGCATGGGACTAAGCACTCATATCTTGATCTTCAGGCAATAGGAAGAAACAAAGACTAGGCCTAACATGGGCATTTGAAACCTTGAAGCCCATCCTCAATTACATACTTCCTCCAACTAGGCCAAATCTGCTCCAGCAAAGCCACACTTCTAAATCCAATAATCCTTCTCAAATGGTACCTTTCCTTGGAGACTAAGCATTCAAATATATGAGCCTATGGGAGCCATTCTTATTCAAACTACCATATTCCACTCCCTGTCCTCCATAGGTTTGTAGCCATATCACAATGCAAATTACATTCAGTCTAACTTCAGAAGTCCCAATAGTCTTTCAGCCTCAACACTGTTTAAAAGTCTAGTCTCCTCTGAAACTCAAGGCAATAACCTTTATCCCCCTATAAAATCAAAATCAAAAAGATGATCATATGTTTTCAACATACAATGGTACATGATATACATTACCATTCCAAAAAGGGAGGAAAGGGGACATAATGAGGGTCTAAAGCAAGGCTGTAAACCATCTGGGCAAACCCAAGACTCTGCATCCCTATGTCTAAAGTCAAAGCACTCTTCAAAACTCCACCTCCTTCCGGCTTTGTTGACTGCAACACACTTTTCATTCTTGGGATGGTTCCACATGCTATATTTGGCTCTCTTTGGCAGGTATCTAATGCCTCTGGGATCTCCAATATATTGGGGTCTCCAATACAATCCAGATTTCACCTTTACAACTTCTTGCAATGGCCTCTCTGGGCCTCCATGCAGAACTGTCCTGCCATAAGCCTGGCCTCAGTAGCTTTCCTTAACCATCCTCAGAGAAAGATTCCCCAACCCTTTCCTGTGTCCTTCTTGACTCTAGTCCAGAATGACATGGTCAAAGCTGCCAAGTCTGACTTGCTGGGACTGGAACCTGGCCTCCTCCTAGATCAGATCTGCATCCTGATCTGTTGATGTTTTTTAAGTGGAAGAAATCACTCCAGCATTTTCCTTTCACAAGTTGCAGGATTAGCTGGGTACTGTCTTGCCCTGAGGTCACCACTCTCTTTATTCCATTTAGCATCAGGCCTTTCTTTAAGCTTGGTCTCCTTGAGCGCAGGATTTGGCTCCAATATTGCATTTCTTGGTTCTCTTTTTCTTCTTGAACTGTCCATTTTATATTTCTCTTTGCCCTGTGTGCTAGCTAGTTTTACATGAACTTGACACCAATTCTAGTCATCGGAGAAGATGGAACCTCAGTTGAGAAAATGCCTCTAAGAAGATGGGGCTGTAGGCAAGTCTATAAGACATTTTCTTAATTTGTGCTCTGGGATGCCCAGCCCATTGTGGGTGGGGCCACCCCTGGAATGGTAGTCCTGGGTTCTATAAGAAATCAAGATGAGCAAGCTAGGAGGAGTGATTCACCTTCCTAGCTGTGACTTTTCAAGCCATTTTTAAAAATCATCTTCAAAACAGTTTTCATATCTCTAAGGGAAAAGTGTAATAGTAGCTGCCTTATGGGATTGTGTGAAGGATTGCATGAGTTGACATGAACAGTTTCTGGAACACACTGATTCCTTAATATGTTCTATTGACCCAATCACTGAACCGATTCTGATCATCACATTCTTGAATGTTTTCAATGTGTGCTCTCTATCCTTTCATTTCCTTTTTGCTTATCCTTTTCCAACTTACTCTCCATGATCATCCCAGTATTAACCATCATCCAACAGGTCGTCACCCACATTGAAAGCAACCAAACATCCCCATTGTTGCCTGATAGTGCCGTAGGACCTTCCTAGTTTTGCAGCCCCCATGTCTCTCATTTTCTCTCCTACCACTTGGATGCCTCCAGTCTTTTTTCTGTTGACTGCATTGACTTGTTCTAATGCATCTATTTCCATTCCCAGAAATGTCCTTGGCCTCACTTCCCTCACTTGGTCACTTCTGAGAGACTATATCTGGCAAAACATATTACAATCTTAATGAGAACCCACTGGCAGAAATTCTCAGAATTTTTTTCTGCTTGATTCAGAAGCAGAAGGAGGAAAGAGGGACAGAGAAAAGTGCATGCACGTCAGGGACACTGCTTTAATGAGTGGTGTCAGAGTTCTTTTCTGAGAGCCATTGAGCTAAGCAACCTGCTGCAGGGCCACATTGTCCACTCTTTTGTATTTCCACTGCATACCATCGAGCTGTGAAAAAAAATATCTGGCTGCTGCCCCGGAACTGCAGTGTTCTTCCAGCTCTCCGAAAGGAAGAAAATAAGGAGAGGAGTGGGGAGCTGTTGAGCAAAAGGAACTATGATAATAAAGAAACCTATGGACATAAATGTTTATCTTTCCAATGTTAATCTTCTTGACACCCATCCAGACAACACATACATAATGGAAATGTGGGCACACAGATACACACAAGAATGATATGATCACTTGACAAGTTACATGTTTTTGTAACTGCTCACTATCTGCTTTCTTTCCCTCCTGTCATCATAGCACAACTCCTTCCCACCCTGGGAGCTAGTATTTTGCTCACTGTAATAGTTAGGTGTTTAGCATGGCAGCAGCATATATAGCAGGTACACAACAAATATTTGATGAGCAAATGTTAAATGATAAGATGGTGGGGAAAAAAACTCACTAAACTCAGGATCAGTAGAAGTTTTCTACTTCATTTCACAATCTTAGGTTAGGTTATCAACCTCTTTGAGACTCATTATTCTCCACTGTTAAACAAACAAACAAAATTTCAAGGAACAATTTTGGAAGAAAAGGGGATCTCAGAAGAAATAGTGTACTCTCAGGCAACATTGCCCAGCTCCACACATCTCCATGAAGAAGTTACCTGTTCCTCCCAACAGTGTCTGAAGCATCCAGCAATGGCTGGTCCAGATTCCCTCTACACTAGCTACAGGTATTCATTGCTATCTTTGGTACTGATTGATAGCTGACTTCCAGGAATGTTCTTTGGAGGACAGAATTCAAGGACTCAAGTAGAGGAAACATTCCTACATGATATCAGGACCATAGAAGAGAGACAGAAACATACCAGAGAATACCAGGAGGGCTCCTTAATAAAAAATCTAAAAACCAACAAGGAAAAAAGGAGGACAGAGAAGGTAACAGGAAAAAGGATGATGAAATTGGTCCTAACCTTCAAAAATCAGATTGTCATCATGAAAACAACAATATTTTTATGACATGGAAGTTGATGTTGAGAGCAACTGATAGCTCCAAGTATATTAGCTCTTCCTGGAAAGGCCACAAGGACGTCATTCATTGCATCAAGACAGAGAAGGAGATGCTCCCATGTTAGTGAGTCACCTTTGTCCTACCAGGCATACTTAATCTCACCAGGGCACAAGCTAAGGACATAGCAGTGTAAGAATGGTCCTTGTGAATGGATGTCCTCTTGGAAGAGAAACAGTGCCACCCAGTGTCCCAAAGTTTGCACTTCTTCAACCCATCACATTTTCACAACTGAAAGAATGTGAATGGTTTTTTTGTTTGTTTGTTTCTACTAAGGCAGTGGTTCTCAACATGTGGGTCATGACCCCACCTTTCACAGGGGTCACTGAAGACCATCGGAATTTTATTTCTGGAAATATTTACATTATTTTATTACAAACATCATAATTTATTATATTACAAATATTACAATAATAACAGTAGCAAAATTACAGTTATGAGGTACAGACTCTTGACGAATTTCCAAGAACAAGAGATGAAGTTGTTCATTTTATGCTTTTAGAAAGCAGTATGAATTAGGAAAAAAAATAATCAAGTGGATATTAGGGAGTCACTGTTATGTACCATGAGGTAGCCCTGCAGAAACTGCAAGGAAAGGCAACTAACACAGAGAACACTTCTCAAAAGAGTCTAATGTTGAAGGCTGTGATTCAAATGGACAAGGGCAAACTGAAGGTATTCACTGAAATCCTAACTATACTAAGGTATGTGGGTTCTGGAGAAAGCTACATAATAAACCACACAGTGAAGATGAATGTAAGGTCTGTGGGAACAGATGATGGTGAGATTAATTTGACATGTATAATAGAAAAAAAATAAAATGCTAGACAGAGTCCTAATCCTGGCTATACCATTTTCTCAATGTTGGTCTTAAAAACCAAATACCTAAAATCTCTCTATTAGTAATTTCTTACCACTGTAACAAAATACTGTACATGTACAACTTAATAGAAGGAAGTATTTCTTTGACTCATGGTTCCAGCTCAGGGCTATTGGCCTCCTTGTTTATGGGCTATGACAGGCTAGAATATCATAGTATAAATGTAGAGTAGAGCAAAGGTGCTTAGCTCATGGCTATCAGGAAGCAAAGAGGAGAAGGAAGAGTCCAGCGATAAGAAATACTCTTCCATGGCATACCCTATGACCCATTTCTTCCAGTTAGGTTTCTCCTAATAGTCCATTCAACTGTGAACTCACCAGTGAATGGATGAAGTTAGTGACCTCAGGATTCATCGCCTCTTAATAATGTCAACATATGGGAACCAAGCCTTTAACGCATGAGGCTTTGGAAGGGGCACTTCATATGTAACCTATAGTTCTCTCTGAGCTTCAGTTTCCTCTACACAAGTGGAGATGTTGTTCATGACTGCACCACAATGCAAGAAAGATTAAACTTGTGTGCCAGAAAGAATCTAACACAATACCTGCATTTTGTAAACCCTTCAGGAAAGGTGGATTTCTTTATCAAAGAATGCTGGGGAATGTGTCTTTAGAAACATGAGTTTTGAATTGAACTTTAAATAAGGGCTTCCCCCTTCTTTGCTAAAGAATCCTCACTCCTTATTGAGCAGAGTAGTGCAAGAGGAAGAGGTGGTACAACGAGGAAGAGGGTGCTTTTCCCTCTAGCCAGAGAGGTCAAATGATGCATTCTACAGCATCAGTGGTCAAAGGCTGTCTCCAGAGGTCTCCCAAACAAATTCGAGTTTGTTGCCATTTTAGGAAGTCTAAAGATGGACAGTGGCTCCATCTAACAAAATCCCTTTCTGCAGGACTGCAGTTAGAGCCTGGAGTATCTAAACTGGAGCGGTTGCTTTGCAGACTCGTGAGCTATAGCATAAAACAGCAGGTCTAGGAGATACTTGTTAAAGTCAGCCAGAACTGTTACTCTCATAACTTATGAGTGTGATCTGGTGCTTCTGTCTGTAATGGATTCAGATGCCCTCTGTTGCTAGAAGAGATTAGGTTTCTTCTATTGGGACTCTCAGAAATGCTTGTTTTCTTGGCTAGATAGCAACATATATTTAAACATTTCTCAGCTCTAACATTGGAATTTGCAGATTCTTCTAAGACCTGACCAACAATCACAACATCACTTCAGGGTAGAGAAAATAGATAACTAGCTCTAAGACCTAGGTCCTGGGACACAATCAGTCCCCAGGAACACCCACCAATTGCTGCCAGAGTTGCTGGCCAGCAGGGACGACTCCTGCTGGTAGGTTTCCCCACCAAAACTCCCCATCAGACCCTGTAATCTACAAGACCCACACCCTACCCCAAATCCTCACACCTCCCTGCAAACCTCAGTGGCTTCCTGAGGCACAGAATCCGACAGCTCTGATTGGACCAAGAGCAGCTTTCTGAGACACAGAATCTGACAGCTCCAATTAGACCAAGACCTATGACTGGACCCAGAGTGGATCCCTGAGACACAGACACAGCAAGCAAAGATTAGACCAAGAGCAGCTCACTCAGACACAGGCACCTCTTGCACATATTGGAAGAAGACATGGGTAGACATCAGTGCAAAAATATATACAACAACATAAAGAGCAATATGGTACCACGAGAACCTAGTGGTTCTGCAACAGCAAGACCTGAACTTGTTGCCTTTACATGTTGCTCCCTGGATGGCAGGCTGGCATCTCCTCCTCAGCCTTCCTGTTCCCAGATTCTCTTCTCTGCTTGTCCCACCTATACTTCCTGCCTGGCTACTGGCCAATCAGCATTTTATTTATACAGAGCGATATCCACAGCACCACATACTTAGTCACAAAGAAAATCTCAATATATACAAAAAAATTAAAATAACCTCCTGTATTTTGTCAGACCACCATGGTTTAAAGTTAGATTTTAACAACAACAAAAATTACAGAAAGCCTACAATCTCACAGGAACTGAATAATACTCAACTGAATCACCAATGGGTCAAGAAAGAAATTAAAGACTTCCTAGAATTCAATGAACTTGAATGTACAACATACCCAAACTTATGAGACAGTATGAAAGCAGTGTTAAGAGAAAAATTCATAACACTAAATGCCCACATATAGAAGTTGGAGAAGTCTCACACTAGTGATTCAACAGCACACCTAAAAGCTGTTAGAACAAAAAGAAACAAACTCACCCAGGAGGAATAGACACCAGGAAATAATCAAATTGAGGGCTGAAATCAATAAAATAGAAACAAAGAGAACAATACCAAGAATCAATGAAACAGAGAGTTGGTTCTTTGAGAAAATAAATAAGATAGACAAGCCCTTATCCAAACTAACCAAAAGGCAGAGGGAGAACATCCAAATTAACAAAAATCAGAAATGAAAAGTGAGACATAACAACAGACAATGAGGAAATCCAGAGAATCATCAGGTCATACTTCAAAAACCTGTACTCCACAAAATTGGAAAATGTAAAAGAAATGGACAATTTTCTGGATAGGTACCACATATGAAAATTAAATCAAGACCAGATAAGCAATTTAAATAAACCTATAAGCCCTAAGGAAATAGAAACAGTCATTTTTTTTAAAAAACCCAGGACCAGATGGTTTCAACATAAAATTCTACCAGAATTTCAATGAAGAGCTAATACCAATACTCTTCAAATTATTCCACATAATAGAAACAGAAGGAACATTACCAAACTCTTTTTATGGAGCCACAGTTGCCCTGATACCCAAACCACACAAAGATACAACAAAGAAAGGGAATTACAGACCAACCTCTCTCATGAACATTGATGCAAAAATACTCAATATAATACTGGCAAACTGAATCCAAGAACACATCAAAAAAGTTATCTACCATAATCAAGTAGACTTCATTACAGAGATGCAAGGATGGTTCAACAAACAAAAATCTGTCAATGTAATACACCATATAAACAAACTAAAAGAAAAAAAACACATGATCATCTCATTAGATGCTGAAAAGGCCTTTGACAAAATCCAAAACCCCTTCATGATAAAGGTCTTGGAGAGATCAGAAATACAAAGAATATGCCTAAACATAATAAAGGCAATTTACAGCAAGCCAACAGCCAACCTCAAATTAAATGGAGGGAAACTCAAAGTGAGTCCACTAAAATCAGGAACAAGACAAGGCTGTCCACTCTCCCCATATCTATTCAGTATAGTACTCAAAGTCCCAGCTAGAACAGTAAGACAACAAAAGGAGATCAAGGGGATACAACTTTGAAAGGAAGAAATCAAACTTTCACTATTTGCAGATGATATGATAGTATACATAAGTGACCCCAAAAATTATACCAGGGAACTCCTTCAGCTGATAAACACCTTCACTAATATGGCAGGATACAAGATTAAGTAAAAAAAAAAAAAATTAATAGCTTGCTGTGGGATGTCTTTCTGTATGCTGTGAGTATGTGTCATTCTGATTGGTTGATAAATAAAGCTGTTTGACCAATGGCAAGGCAGCTTAGAGGCAGGCAGAAAATCCAGGGGAGAGACAGGAAGAAGAAAGGCAGAGGCAGAAGAGATGCCATCCTGCCGTCCAGGGAGCAGCATGTAATGGCACATAGGTAAAGCCATGGAATATATGCCGACATATAGATGAATAGAAATGGGCTGAGTTTAAGTTATAAGAGCTAGCTAGCAAGAAAATTGAGCAATAGGCCATGGCCATGCAATTCATAATTAATATACGCCTCTGTGTGTTTACTTGGGTCTGAGAGGCTGAAGGACCAGGCAGAACATAGGAAAACTTCCAGTTACAGTAGCTCTTCTATATAGAAATGATAAACAGACAGAAAGAAATCAAAGAAACATCACCCCTTACAATAGCCACAAATAATATAAAATGCCTTAGGATAACTAACTAAGCAAGTTAAAGACCTGTATGACAAGAACGTTGAGTCTCTGAAGAAAGAAATTGAAGAAGATATCAGAAAATGGAAATATCTCCCATGTTCATGGATAGAGAGGATTAACATAGTAAAAATGGCAATCTTACCAAAAGCATCTACAGATTCAATGCAATCCCCATCAAAATCCCAACACAATTCTTCACAGACCTCCAAAGAATAATACTCAACTTCATATGGAAAAATAAAAAACCCAGGATAGCTAAAACAATTCTGTACAATAAAGCAACTCTTGGAAGCATCACCATCCCTGACCTCAAGCTCTATAGTAATAAAAACATCTTGGTATTGGCATAAAAAACTGACATGTGGACCAATGGAATAAAATTGAAGAACCTGTAGCAGGAATATTAACAGTTCTTATTAATAAAATCAAACCTGAGGCCAGTTATTGGGGTGAATGCTGGTAGATCAGATGCAGAACAAGCCACAGCTATCTCACCTTGCCAATTCCTCAGCTGGTCCTGTTTCCTCAGACTGGAAGCCTCTGAGTCCTCATCCAGAATGAATCTCAGCTGAACTGCTGCTCAAAAGCCTGAATGCTTAACCAGGCCAAATGCTTAACCAGGCCAAAATGCTTAACCAGCCAAATGCTTCTAATTTCTGGTCCTCACACCTTATATACCTTTCTGCTCTCTACCACCACTCCCTGGGATTAAAGGCTTGCTTTCTGGGATTAAAGGCGTGATGAGTCACTGTGCCTGTCTGTGTCCTTGAACACATGAATTTCTGCCTCTGGAATGCTAGGATTAAAGGCATGTGCTACAACTGCCTATCCTTTATGTTTAATATTGTGGCTGTTCTGTCTCTGACCCCAGATAAGTTTATTAGCATGCACAATATTTGGGGGAATACAATACCACAAGAACCTGATACTAATCCACACACCTATGAACACCTGATTTTTGACAAAGAAGCGAAAACTGTATAATGGAAAAAAGAAAGCATCTTCAACAAATGATGCTGGCATAACTGGATGTCAACATGTAGAAGATTGCAAATATAACCATATCTATCGCAATGCACAAAACTCAACTCCGAGTGGATCAAAGACCTCAACTTAAATCCAGTTACACTGAACCTGATAGAAGAGAAAGTAGGAAGTAGTCTTGAATGCATTGGCCCAGGAGACCACTTCCTAAATATAACACCAGTAGTACAGTCACTAAGAGCAACAATTAATAAATGGGGCCTCTTGAAACTGAGAAGCTTCTGTAAGGCAAAGAACACAATAAAATAAAACAAAATGACAGCCTACAGAATGGGAAAAGATCTTCACCAACCCCACATCTGACAGAGGGCTGATCTCCAAAATATATAAAGAATTCAAGAAACTTGACCTCAAAGTACCAAAGAACCCAATTAAAAAATGGGCTACAGAACTAAACAGAATTCTCAACAGAAGAATCTCAAATGGCTGAAAGACATTTAAGGAATTGCTCAACATCCTTAGTCAACAGGGAAATGCAAATCAAATTACTCTGAGATACCATCTTTCACCTCTCAGAATTGCTAAAATCAAAAACATTGCAGACAGCTTATGTTGGAGAGGATGTAGAGCAAGGGGAACACTCCTCTACTGTTGTGTTGCAAGTGCAAACTTGTACAGCCACTTTGGAAATCAGTATGGTGGTTTCTCAGAAAATTGGGAATCAATCTATCTCAAGATCCAGCTATACCACTCTTGGGCATATACCCAAAGAATGCTCAATCATACCACAAAGACACATGCTCAAGTATGTTCATAGTTGCATTGTTTGTAATAGCCAGAACCTGGAAACAACCCAGATGCCCCTCAACTCAGAAATGGATAAAGAAAATGTGGTACATATATACAATAGAGTATTACTCAGCAGTAAAGAAAATGACATCATGAAATTTGCAGGCAAATGGATGGAACTAGAAAATATCATCCTGGGTGAGGTAACCCAGACTCAGAAAAAGAAACATGGTATGTACTCACTCATAAGTGAATACTAGATGTAAAGAAAAGGATAACCAGACTACAACCTACAGCTCTAGAGAAGCTAGGAAACCAGGAGGACTCTAAGAGGGATACATGGATCACTCTGGGAAGGGGAAATAGAGGAAATCTCCATTAGTAAACTGGGAATGAGGGAGGGCAATAGAGGGTGGAAGATGAGGGATGAGAACATGATAGAATGGAATGGGGTGGTTGAGCTGGAACAGGGACAGAATAGAGGAGCAGTGAGGGAGATACCATGATGGATAGAGAAGTCATGGGGATGGAGAGAGGCCAGGTGCTGGGGAGGTTCCCAGGAATCCACCAGGATGACCCAGCTTAGACTATTAGCAATAGTGGAGAGGGTGCCTGAACTGGCTTACCCCAGTAATCAGATCAGTGAGTATCCTAACTGTCATCATAGAGCCTTCATCCAGTAACTGATGAAAGCAGATGCAGAGATCCACAACCAAGCACCGGGCTGAGCTCCAGGAGTCCAGTAGAAGAGAGGGAAGAGGGATTACTTGAGCAAGGGGGGACAGGATCATGATGGGAAAACCTACAGAGACAACCAAACCAAACTAGTGGGTGGGAATTCATGAACTTTAGAGCAACAGCTGTGAAGCCTCTATGGGACTAGACTAGGCCCTCTGCATAAGTGAGACAGTTGTCTAGCTTGATCTACTTAAGGGGCCCCCCCGGCAGTAGGATCAGGATTCATCCCTGGTGCATGAGCTGGCATTTTGGAGCCCACTACCTATGGTGGGACAGTTTGCACAGCCTTGATGCAGGGCAGGGAGCTTGGACCTGCTCAACTGAATATACCAAACTACTAACTCCCCATGGGAGACCTTGCCTTGTTGGAAGAGAGAATGGGGGATGGGTTGCAGGAGGGGGGAGTTGGAGGGGCAGAAGGAGAGAAGAGAGGGGGATCTGTGATTGGTATATAAAATGAATTCAAAAAATTCCTTAATAAATAAAAAAAAAAGAAAATAGATAACTATTGTGCAAATGAAAAGGCATCATTCCTCCACATAGCTAAGTGGAAGAAAACACTCTTGTCTGCATACCTCACTTGCAGTGCCATCTAATGGTCAGCAGCAAGCACTTTCCAGCACAGGTTTCTTTCCTAAGAATAGATGCTCTTACCTTAAACAAGGCATTCAAGAAAAATAGTGCTCAGAACTGTATTAGACACAGGCATACGTCAAGGAAGAGGAGGAGGCACACAGACAATTAAATGTCATTTTTTTTATCCTATTATGAGGACAAAGAGAGACAACAGAGCACCGGAGTAAGTTTGTGAAATGTCACAGTTAAACAGAATTCAAAATGTGAAAATAACAACTAGATACCTACCGTAAGCCTAAAATCACAAGGTGCTGATGGTATGCTGCACTGCCTAAGAGGACACTAACTATGGCTTCAAAAAGTTAACCTTAATACAGATGATTCACAATTCAAGGTGGCTAAGCATGGAGTCAGATTACAAGCAGGGCACTTAAATATTTAGGTACTACACTTTCTTAAGGTTTGATATGAGAGGGACCAGGCCACTGGGAAGTGTCACTTCAAGACGATGGGATCCTAAACTGTATAAGAAAGCAGGCTGAAGTACTCAGGAAGACACACTCCACTATGTTAGTCAGATTTTTATCTCTGGGACAAATATCCTAAAGAAGATTCAAAAGAGAGAAGATTCATTTTGTTCACACTTTAAGATCAGTAGTCCATAGTCAGCTGTTTGGGACTTAAATCGTATTATGGAAGTGGGGGTGTGGTAGAGCAGAAATAGTCAACTTAGTGTAGCTGGAAAGTAGAGGAAACAAAGGGACCAGAACAAGATTTGCCCTTCTAAATCACTCCTCAAAGGACCTGCTCTTCCCAAATAGGTCCTATCTCCCTCCCAACAAGGGATCAAATGATGAATCCCTCAAGTGATTAATCCACAGATGAAATCAGAGACTTCAAGATACCATCCCTCACCAAAGACTCCATCTTTGAGCACTGGTGAAGTGAATGAGAACTGAGCTTCAACTTGTAAGCCTTTTGGACATCGTCTACACACACCATAATATACACTTAAGAGCCTGAGAACACTCCCTGAGATGAGCTTTTAAACATTAGCCAGATAAATACTGAAAGAGAAAAGGAAGAAGTCTTCAGTTTGTAGGGGTTAGTGGACATATTCAGGGGTGTCACCCAAACCTGGGCTCATTCAAGAGCTTCCTAGACAATGCTGAGATGCTATCCCCTGCTGAACTGCTTGTATTATATCCATCCCCCATCACTTCTAAATGGAACCAGAGAGCATACATGGACACTCTTAAAGCTGAACGTAAAGTCCGTATTGCTAGTCAGCAGCTGCATGGGGAACTTGCCCAAATCATGCAAGTTCTTTGTCTTTTATGTACAAAAACCATATCCTGGTTGACACACTGCAGTTAGCAAGAATAGTCAGCTAGAAGTGAAACTACAGAAGCCGAAAAGCAAGGCTAGTACATCTGGGGCCTTTCCTGAATCCTGCAACTATGAACTGGGTTTTTGACAGATTATGTCTTTGTTTAAGTTTTGGCGGGTGTTGGGGCCTATGTGCTGGGTTCTAAGGTCAGAATGGTGTGCCTAGCATGGTATCAGTTGTGCTAAGATTTGGGAGCCTATTACTTGAGGATGATTGACCTGATTCAGCCTAACTAACCTGATCCTAGCACACAGACCTGAGCTCCCTCGGCCTCTGTATAGGAAGATAAAAATAAATGAATGAAAAGCTAACTTGAATCATAGTAACAGAATCATATCCCATTTTTCCAGACAGGTTTTGTCAACTTGACACAAGTTAGAATCACCTGGGAAGAGAAAACCTAAATTAGGAAAATAGTCTCTATCAGATTGTTCTATATATTCTGTGGGAGACTTTCATAATGATTGATGTGGAAGGGCAGAGCCCACTGGGGAGGTGCCACGCTTGGGCAGATAGTCCTGTATTGTATAAGAAGGCAAGCTGAGCAAGCCATGAGGAGCAAGCTTGTAAGCAGCATTCCTCCAGGATGCTGCTTCAGTTCTGCCTCTAGATTTCTTTTCTTTCTTTTTTTTTTTTTTGTTTGTTTGTTTGTTTTCGAGACAGGGTTTCTCTGTGTAGCTTTGTGCCTTTCCTGGGACTCACTTGGTAGCCCAGGCTGGCCTCGAACTCACAGAGATCTGTCTGGCTCTGCCTCCCGAGTGCTGGGATTAAAGGTGTGCGCCACCACCGCCCGGCTGCCTCTAGATTTCTAACCTGAGTTCCTGGCCCTGCCTTTCCTCAGTGGAGGATTGCAACCTAGGAGTTACAAGATTAATTCAACCTTTTTCCTCACCAAGAAGTCATCAGTGTTTTATCACAGCAGAAGGTACACTAGAACACCCATCAGTCAATTTCTACTCTGTATGTACTTCTGCTCTATTCTGAATGTAGAAAAGACCAGCTCCCATTTCTGAAGGGCTGTGCTATATTACTGAAATTTTACTATTAACCTCTTTCCCAACTTTTCCCAAAGGGACCTATGGCTCTTTACTAGGGTAACCTTATGCTAAGGTAAAGAAAATAATCAGATTTGGGGGTTGGGGTGCTACTAGATATTGGCTCTGAATTGACACCAATTCTTGGAGACCCTAATGAGCATCATGGCCCTCCAGTTAAAGTAGGGGCTTATGGAGGTCATGTGATCAGTGGAGTTCTAGCCCAAGTCTGACCCGAAGTAGGTCCAGTGAGCTGGTGGGTCCCCAGTTCATCCTGTGGTTATCTCTCCAGTCCCAAAATATGTAATCACGATAGGAATTCTTAGAAGTTTGTCTGGAAGGCTAGTATCCTGCTAACTAACCATCCCCTTTCCTCTTCCCATCCAGTTACCTTGGCTTTCTTGCTGTGACACAAACATAATACTCAGACCCTTTGCATGTGCTGCCCCTACAGCACGGATTCCCTTCATCTAATAAGCCCTTTCCTCCTTAGGTTGTTTTGTTACGCATTTTTGTCACATCAAGGAGAAAAGTAACTTACCTCATTTGGAGTTAGCCTAAATGTCAACTTTCTTCTTTTGGGTTTTATTCTTCAGAATTTTCATATCTGTACACAATACATCTTAGTCATCTTTTTCCCTTAGTCATCTTCCTTCCCTCTACCTCTCTCTATCTTCATCCTGTATGTATCTCTCTCTTTTCCTGTTTCAAATTCTTTCCTGATTGTTCAACAAGAAACCAAAACACTCTGCATTATAGGATTCTGTATCCTCCATTTTCATTTTATCTTTCTCCACAGAATGTAGGGTCATCCAACCTCCTGCCTATTTTCATTATGCATTTTATTTTTGTCTGCCTTTGTCTCTATACCACCTGCCACTGCCACTGTAAGATATTTCAATTAATTAACTAGTTAATGGAGCAAATATGTGTACTCTAAGGAGTCCTGGAGACTGTTCTGAGTCCCTAAAGCTGCTCTAGATCTTAATTCCAGGCACCTCATCCCATATGCCTGCCATTGTGCTATGTGTAGTGGTTTGAATGAAAATGGCCTCCCTAGACTCATAAAGACTTGTATCCTTCTTGGAGTAGGTGTGGCCTTGTTGGAGGAAGTATGTCACTGGGGGTGGGCTTTTAGGTTTCAGAAGCTCAAGGTAGGCCCAGTATGCCTCTCTCTTCCTGCTGCCTGGATATCCTGCTATAGAACTCTTAGCTCCTCTCGAGCACCATGTCTGCCTGTGTGTCACCATGCTTCCTGCTATGCTGAATGGACTAAACCTCTGAACCCCAATTAAATGTTTTTCTTTATAAGAGTTGCCATGTCATGGTATCTTATCACGGCTATAAAACACTAAAACAGAAGTTGGTACTAGAAACTGGAGTATTGTGATAGGCCTGACCATGCTTTTGTTTGGAGGAATGTGGACTTTGTTGAAAAGCAGTTGAACACTTTTACTGGGGCTTGATGGGCCATGCAAGTAGGAGCATGGAAGACAATGAAGGTGAGGGTGATTTAAACTGTGGGGGCCTATCTCAAGAGTTTTCAGAGGAGAAGAATATTAATATGTGGCCTAGAGATCATTCTTGTGATTTTTTTTAACTTTTTAAATTTATTTTTTGTGTCTTTCACATCTTGTATCTCAATCCCATTCTTCTCTCTATCCCTTAATATCTGCCCTCTGCCCTTGCAACCTTTCCCCCACAAAATGAAATAAAATAAAATTTAAGAGAAAAGAAGAAAGGAAGGAAGGAAGAGAGGGAGGGAGGGAGGGAGGGAGGGAGGGAGGGAGGAGGAGGAGGAGGAGGAGGAGGAGGAGGAGGAGGAGGAAGAAGAAGAAGAAGAAGAAGAAGAAGAAGAAGAAGAAGAAGAAGAAGAAGAAGAAGAAGAAGAAGAAGAAGGGAAGGAAGGAAGGAAGGAAGGAAGGAAGGAAGGAAGGAAGGAAGGAAGGAAGGAAGGAAGGAAGGAAGGAAAGATCTCATCATGGAAGCTGTAGTATGACACAGTAAGTCACGCAGTTCACCCTTTTATCCCTATATCTTTACTTGCAAGTGTTGGTTGCAAAGAGTCACTGGTCTGGTTCAAGGCCTCTGGTTTCAGCTACACTATCGATACTGGGCCCTCCCTGAGGCTCCTCTTGAATATTTTATTGTTTCCCTGTGTCCTAGAGATCCTGCAGTTTTGGTCTGTAGGACCAGCCCTTTCAAGTGCTCCAGCAGATCACAGATGTGGTAAATATTGGGGTGGGCTTACTCATAACCCTAGTTCTGGGCCTGGGTAGTTGTAGGGCTGGTCAGCCCACCAGCTTCCTCCCACCCCCCGGCCCCCACCCCTGTCCTCATGACCAGGGTGAGCACTCTGGCATCTCCCCCAGCTATTTCACACCTTGCAGCAATGAGCAAGAGACAAGACCAGTTCTCCTGCTTTCATGCCCTCAGACTCGGCTCTCCCACACCTACACCAACAGGGCCAGCTCCACTATGTTGCCCAGGCAATGAACTGGGGCCATTTTCCAGAGTGCTTCAGCTGGTAAGGGACAGGGACAGCTCTCCAGATCTTATTACCTCAGGGCCAGCTCTCCCACCCACCATGGGCAGTGTGTGTGTGGGGGGGTGTCTCCCCCTCCCCCACCCCATGATCCCATATGGCATATAGGGGCAGAACCAGATCTTCAAGCTCATGTTCAAGGGCAGTTTACCCACACTTGGTCAATAGGGTCAGCTCCCTCACCCACTACAGGTGGCAGGGGCGAGAGGGGAGGGCATCTTTCTCCCTGCCTCCATCACCACCCCATGGCAGATGAGGGGGTTGTTGCCCACTGTCCCGCTCTCAAACCCTCAGGACCAAATCACCCACATGTCCCCAAACAGGGTCAGCTCTACTGTGCTGCCCAGGTGAGGAGCAGGGCTGGCTTTCCTGAGTGCAGTAGCTGGTAAACAGGAGGGTCAGCTCCCTCACCACCTGGAGGTGGCAGCTGGTAAACAGAAGGGTCAGCTCCCTTACAAGCTGGAAGCTGTAAGGGTGAGGAAGAGAGGATCTTCCCTTGCCCCAATCACATGACAGATGAGGGAGGTGGTACCATGTATCTCATTCTCATGTTTTCAGGACTGGCTCACCTGTGCCCCTGTCTACAGGGTCAACTCTATTGTGCTGTCCAGGTGAGACACAAAGCCCATTCTTCCCAGTGCTGCAGCTGGTGAGGGGTTGGGCAACTTTACCTCACCCATGCAACCACATGGCAAACAAGAGGGGTGAGACCCACTCTCCCATCCTCATGCCCTCAGGGCCAGCTCACCTATGCCCGTGAGAACAGGATTAGCTCTTTTGTGCTGCCCGGGTGAGGTGTAGGACCCTCTCTCCTGAGTGCTTCAGCCTGGTGAGGAGGTGAAGGTTCTCCTAGTGTTGCAGCCAGTGAGGGGCGGGGCCAACTCTGAACAGCCCTAGCCTCTCAAGCCTTCCGTGGTATCAGGAGCCATGAACATCATCACAGACCTCAGCTGCAACAGGGCCATGAACCCAGACATGGCCTCCAGCAGCAGCCAAGGACCAGACATCACCATGGCCCTGGGTGGCAATCAAGCCACCCACCTTAGCCCACTCCTCACTGCTTTCACCTCTTCAGGTATGCCTCTGTCCACAGGAAATGAACCATTCTGTCTCCCTCTCTGTCCCATACCAGACCATGCATTTGCTCAGCGTAATAGTGCCTGACTGCCCAGCAAGGCAATAGGTGGGTCCATGTTTTTTACCTTGGAGCCAGGATGGACCACCCCAGGGAATGTGTGTGGGTCCCACTCAGTCCATCATGGCACTGGGCAGGACCATGTTTCCTCCTCTTGTGATATTTTGGTGAAGAATATGGATGCCTTCTGTCCTTGTCTGAAACATCTGCCTGAGGCTAAATTGAAGGGTTATAGATTAACAGCTTTAGCAGAGGACATTTCAAAACAACCTAGTATTGACTATGTTGCATGGCTATTAGTGGCCAGTCTTATGAAGATCTATAATGAAATGGAGCAAGCTGAGCAAGGGAAAAATACAAAATGCACAGTTGGAGGTGAAAAGGAGCACCAGAAAGTATAAATAGATTAAGGAAAAGCCTGATGCTCAGTGGAATAAAGGAAGTAGTGACCTCAGAGCAAGACCTCACCCAGCTAAGCTTCTAACTTGTGAAGAATTAAAGTGAGAAGGAATTAAAGAAAAGCTTAAGGTCAACTGTGGTGGTGCACACCTTTAATCCCAGCACATAGAAAGCAGAGTTTAAGACCAGCTTAGTCTACAGGGAAAGTTTCAGGACATCGAAGCTTAAGCAGTGAAGGAAACCATCAAAAATAGAAAACTGATGAAGTTGTAATTGAATGAGGAGGTCAAGTTCCAGCCCCAGCAAGCAGCAGAACTTGGCAGCTTCAGCCACATGGGTCTGGCTTTAGAGTAAAGGATATAAGAAACGGGTTATGGAATTTCCCTCCATGGCTAAGGAAAGCCACTGAGGCCAGTCATGTGTCAGGGTGTCTTTAGTGGTATTTGCTCCGCCCATGACCTTGTGCTATGTGGCCCAAAGGAGGCAGTGCCTCTTGCCATTGCAAGTGACCTCTTTAAAGAGACTCTTCTCCCTGCTCCAGCCTGCAAGGTGGATTCACTCCAGATCAGACCAGAGGATGTCTTCTGCTGTCTACTATGCTCTGTAATCGTGCGTGTATTTCCTCAATTCATATCTTGTTTTTGTTTTTTTTTTTTTTTTTTGGTTTTTCGAGACAGGGTTTCTCTGTGTAGCTTTGCACCTTTCCTGGAACTCACTTGGTAGCCCAGGCTGGCCTCGAACTCACAGAGATCCGCCTGGCTCTGCCTCCCAAGTGCTGGGATTAAAGGCGTGCGCCACCACCGCCCGGCCTCAATTCATATCTTAATAAATTCTGTTACTCAGTTAATAGACTCATGTGGATTGATCGTAGTAAGGGGAGCCCACGTGACAAAAAGACCCCACACTCCCTGTAGCTCCTGCCTGCAGCCTCTGCAGCAGCAGCAGGTTGGCTCAGAGGCTTGTGTTCTTGCTGCAGGTCAGCCTTACTAGCACCCCAGAACCACCTGTTCCTAACCACGTGGATATAACCTCACGTGGACTGATCATAATAGGTGTCCCTGCATGGAGACCTAGCGAGGTTGTGTGAAACTGTGAAGGTAAGGCCTGGATTGACTTGAAGATGTCAAAATGTTGGAGATGCCAGTCATGGGATACTGTGGGTGCCATCCCTCACCCCTGTTTCCCCAGAGTACTCTTGAGTATAAGCAGCAGGAAATACTAGTTAGAAGGATAGAGAGAAGAGGAAAAAATAGAAAATACAAGATAGCCTTGAGGGGGCTTGGATCCTAATCCATTGGGCACTGTGTCTGCAAAGGGTTTTTAAAGGAATGCCAAGAGGTGGAGCAAAAGACACCCTCCCACACACACACCCCAGCACAGCCAAGTGCAGACTATCTCAGACACCTAGTACTCAGGTCCATGATCCAATCATCCTCTTTATGTAGCCCGGCTGGGTAAAGCCAATAGAGACCTAAATGGGCTCCAACAGGATACCTGCCTAGGAGAGCTGCCAATAGGGAGTGGAACCAGCCCAAGAGAGAGAAGTGTGTTGCAGTCAACAAGGAATTAGAGATCTGAAAAGGGCTTTGACATCAGACATAGAGCTGCAGTTTGGAGTTTTCTCAGCTGGTTTTCAGTCTTGCTTTGGTCCCATATTTCCTCCCGTTTGGAGATGGTAATGTGTATCTTGTTTGCACCATTGGAAGTTGGAAGTATGTGGTCTGCTTTTCATTTTGATTTTTCAGGGGATTACAACTAAGAGATTGCATGGATCTCCAAAGAGACTTTGGACTTTTAAATGGGGTTGAGACTGTTAACAACTATGGGTCTTTTGAAGTTGGATTGAATGCATTTTTCATTAAGATATGGCTACAAGTCTATGGGGGCCAGGGAGTGGGATGTGGTGGTTTGAATGAAAATGGCCCTATAGACCCAAAGAGAGTTGAATTATCAGAGGATGCCTTGTTGAAGAAAGTGCGTCACTTCGGGGAGGCTTTGAGGTTTCAGAAGCTCAAGGCAGACACAGTATACCTCTATCTTCCTGGTGTCTGGAGATTCAGATGTAGAACTCACAGAGCCTCTCCAGCACTGTCTGCCTACATGTTGCCATGCTTCCCACCATGCTGATAATGGACTAAACCTCTGAACTGCGAGCCAGCTCTAATTAAATGTTTTCCTTTATAAGAATTGCCATGGTCATGATGTCTCTTCACAACAATAAAACCCTAAGTAAGACACTATGGGAAACAATCCCATATCCTTTTTAATAATACTGCTGCTCCTTAAAATAGTATCAGATCACTTTTGTTCTATTTTCAAATAAGAATTACTGGCTGACACAAGGGGAAAACAGCCTTTGAATTTTAGCTGTTTATAGTAACATATCCTTAAGTCTTGCTTACACAACTGTAGTTTCTACTCCTGTCTTTGTTGCAGAGGTCTTCCCTGATCACCTTATCTGAAGGACCCTCTCTTGACCCCATCCCACTCTGCTCTTCTTTGTACTCTTACTTTTTTTCAACCCCACATATGACTAGCCTGGTATGTATTTATCTTTTCATAGTTTAGTAGAGCCCCTACTGGAAGACAAGCTCCATAAGGAAAGGAATTTAGGAGGTTTTTTAAATTAATTTATTTTAACATCCTGACCCCAGTTTCCCCTCCCTCCTCTCCTCCAAGTCCTTCCTCCTACCTCCCCTCTGCCCCACCCCCATACATTCCTCCTCTGTTTCTATTTAGAAAAGGGCAGGCCTCCCATAGATGTTGATAAAACATGGCATATCAACTTAGAGTAAGACTAAACACCTCATTGTCTTAAAGTTTCTTTCTATTGCTGTGAAGAGACCCTATGATCACAGCAACTCTTATAAAGAAAACATTTAATTGTGGTGGTTCGCTTACAGTTTCAGAGGTTCAGTTCATTATCATCATGACAGGGAGCATGGCAGCATGCAGGCAGACATGGTGCTGGCTACATCTTGACCAGAAGACAGTAGGAAGTTGACTGACTGTCACACTGAGTGAAGTTTGAGAAGAGATCTCAAAGCCTACCCCCACAGTGATACACTTCCTCTAATAAGACCATACCTCCTAATAGTGCCACTCCCTTTGGGAGCCATTTTCTTTCAAACCATCACATTCCACCCCTTAGCTCCTAAAGGCTTGTAGCTATATCACAATGCAAAGAAAATCAGTCCAACTTCAAAATCCCCATAGTCGATAACAGTCCCAAACTAGTTTCAAAACCCAAAGTCTCTTCTGAGATTTATACAATCTCTTAATTACCTGTAAAGTTAAAATAAAAAAGCAGATCACATACTTCCAACATATAATGGCACACAATATACATTAGCATTCTAAAATGCAGGGAAGGGAGCATAGCAAGGAAATACTGGACCAAAACAAGACTGAAAACCAGCTGGGCAAACTCCAAATTCTGCAGCTTCATTTCTGATGTCAACATGCTCTTCAGGTCCCCTACTCCATTCAGCTTTGTTAACTGAAACACACTTCTTTCTCTTGGGCTTGTAACACCCCTGTTAGCAGCTCTCCTCAGCAGGTATCCCATGACTCTGGCATCTTTAACATCTTAGGTTCTCCCAGGTAATCCAGGCTGGAACTTCACAGCTTCATGCAATGGCCTCTCTACTAGGCCTCCCTTCAGGGAGACTCCTGGACACATGTCTGGCCTCAATGGCTTTATTCCATAACTCCTTTTTCCTATCTTTTACTCTAAATTCAGAACCACATAGTCGAATTGCCAAGTTCTGATGCTTCACATGCCCCCCTTGTTCAATTACATCTACACCAGCTTTCTGTCCTTCACTCCTAAGCTTGGCTGTTGTGAAACTTGCTCTATGGACCAGGCTGACATCAAACTCAGAGATCTGCAAACTTCTGCCTTCCTGGTGCTCAGATTAAAGGTGTGCCCACCACACCTGGCTCTCGGCTTTTCTTCAGTTCCTTCTCAATTTTTGGAAACTTAACTGGATGTGGTCTTGCCCTGAGGTCACCACTCCCTATATTCCATTTCTCAATCCATTTATCTCCTTGAACATAAGATTTAGCTCCATTCCACTTCCTGATAAATTTCTCCTCAAAATTTACATTTTGTAATTACTCTGCTCAGCTTGCTCCTTTTCATTATAAACCATCTTTAGAGTTGCCACTAATATCCACATGACAGTCTATGGTAGACTCTTTGGACAAGGACAAAAGGCAGCTACTCTCTTTACCAAAATATTATAAAAAATGATTTCTAGGCAACATACTAAAATACTTCTCTGAAACCTTTTGAGCCATCTCCTGACATTTAAAATCATTATTAGCACCATTGTCTTCCATGCCCCTACTAGTGTGCCCCATTGAGTAGTGCTTAAAGCATTCCACTTCTTCCTAACCCAAAATTCCAAAGTCCATATTACTCCAAACAAAAGTATGGTCATAGGCCCTAAGGGAAAGCCTACTACTATTATTGTACCATGTAGACATAGCATTAAAACAACAACTAATGACAAACAATGTACTCATAGATTAGTAAATATTTCACCACTCAAAATGGACTTCATGGGTTAAAAAATATCTTACAGTAGATAATTTTATTAACTTATTAACACAGAGATCCATGACTGGTCAATGTGCAAAGACTAAGAGATTGTAGAGTATTCACTTCTGAATGGGACATCTACATCACACCCCTCTGTCCAAGGCTCAGAGACCATCACAGGAAGGTGAAATAAAAAGATTTTGAAGAGTAAGATTTTAAGGCAGTGGATGACAACAAGGAAACAGAGCTTTCCAGACACAGCAGGGAAATTACACATAGGAACACAGCAGTTGTGACAGCATGCACAAGACCTGTGCAAGCTTAAGTCAGGCAAAATCCCAACATGGAGTAGAAACCTAGGCAGAGAACCCCACTTCAATCTCAGAAGCTATTGGCAATTGACAACTTCTGGGAGGGGCAAAGTCAGTTTACTTCAAGGGTGTGATGCCTAGGTCAACCATTCTCTGGGACAGACCTCACAATGAAGATTTGGGCAAAATAAATTAGTCTTAATTGGGGAAAGAAAGGAGAGAGAGAGAGAGAGAGAGAGAGAGAGAGAGAGAGAGAGAGAGAACACACAACTGGGCAAACAGGAAGGTGTGATTAAGATACACTGTATTGAATTCCCAAAGAATTAATAATTATTATTTTAAAAACATAAAGTACCCAGCACTTGGGAGGCAGAGGCAGGGGGATCTCTATGAGTTTGAGGCTAGCCTGATCTATGAAGCAAGTTCCAGGATAGCCAGGACTACACAGAGAAACCCTGTCTCAAAACAAAACAAAACAAAAAAACATAAAGTGAAGAGCAACTAAAGAAGATGCTGATGTTGACCTCCAGCATCCACACTTCTGTACTTCTGTACACACACACACACACACACACACACACACACACACACACACACACACACGGTGTCCAGAGGATACCATTTCTGTGAACACAGTGATTGCTCTAAGACTCTTATATGTAAACACTTCCACAGCTAGCAACAGAAGAAAGAAAAGGGCAGAATCCTTTCATCTTTGATACAACCATGCTTTTGAGTATACCGGTGGTACTTAATAGAGCTGGCCTGAGTTTATTTGGAGAAACACAACGGTATGGTAGTGGCTAGACTTTGTAATAGTTGCTGAACCTTACTAAAACTAATTTGTCCTCCTTAATTTTATCCCTCCTGTCCAATAATTGCATTTACTTGATAAAAACAACAATCTTCTTAAACAGCTCAGATGCATGAAATTAATAGCAATCAGTCTGCATTGTTTTTATGTAAATGTGGTTCATCCAATTTGACAGCAAAATTGTAGAGCCAAAGTTTTGGACTCTCAGAAATCAGTGAAATGTAAAAATAAGACAAGCAGTTCTCACTCATCATCCTTTTTTAAATCTGAGTTCTTGAACCAGCTCTGTTTCCTTTTGTTCAAGGTGACCCGCTCTGAACAGAACACAGAAAAATGCATCGTAATCTCCCCCATACATCAGTATGCTGAATTTTTGTCCTTCAAAAATTCATTTACTGAGCCGGGCGGTGGTGGCGCACGCCTTTAATCCCAGCACTCGGGAGGCAGAGCCAGGCGGATCTCTGTGAGTTCGAGGCCAGCCTGGGCTACCAAGTGAGTCCCAGGAAAGGCGCAAAGCTACACAGAGAAACCCTGTCTCGAAAAACCAAAAAAAAAAAAATTCATTTACTGAAATTCTGTCCCTATGCCAAGGTGATGCCACTATTAGAAGTTGACACCTTTGAGAAGTAACTAGATCATAAGAGTAGACCATTCATGTACAGAATTGAGGCCAGTGTTGACTAGTTTTGGTTGTCAGCTTGGTAAAGTCACAGCGTGTGTGCATTTATTTACTATACCCAGGTGTTGTTCATATATTACCTCACTAAATTGTATAAGAAACTAAACAAAGGAGTATATTCTCTTAAGGAGGTGTCTTAGTTAGGATTTCTATTGCTGTGAAGAAATACCATTACTACAACAACTCTTACAAAGGAAAACATTTAAGTGGTGTGGCTCACTTACACTTCAAAGGTTCAGTTCACTATCATCATGGTGGGACATGGTGGAGTACAGGCAGACATGGTGCTGGGGAGGTAGCTGAGAGTTCTAGGTCTTGTACAGGCAACGGGAAGTGAACTCAGACACTGGACCTGGCTTGAGCATATACGAGACCTCAAAGCTCACCCCCACAGTGACACACTTCCTCCAACATGGCCACATCTACTCCAACAAAGCCACACGTCATAATAGTGTCACTCTCTTTGGGGGCCATTTTCTTTCAAATTACCACAGGAGGTGATTTTTTTCTATACCACTTGGTATCTAAAATTTACCTTGCTCACTTACTTCCCAAATTATTTTTATCTTTTTCACTTAGACTGATCTCCTGAAAGACAGATGCCATGTGTGCCTTCCTCTATCTTTGCAACTAGAGCAGTATCTAGAATAGAGTTTCTTCCAGAAAATGTTTGTGAGAGAGACACTGGCCAAAATAAAGACATTTTTGTCTGATAAGACTCAAGCATCCTGAGTCAGAGAAGTCAGTCATGAGTCCCAGGCAATAGGTTTTTCTGAAAAAATTACTTGATTCATGAACTTACTGGTAATACCCATTTCCCAACTGTGATCCCATGGGTCCATGATACAGAAGTGAAGGACCCCACTTCATTGATAGAGGAGGATCTCAGAGCAAGGACTCACATATTAGACATGGTATGAGCAAGGCCAGTATTGGCAGCTTCCATACATGTCTGGCTATTCTTTATAATAATAGCCTTCTGTCTGGTCATAGAGGAAGCAGGCAAAAAGATCATGAATTGAAGAAGGTGGGGTGGATAAGGGGTGGTAGGAATTGTAATTGGCTCCTGACAGCCTGCTATGGAAAAGTTTCCCAACCCTATTTAGAAAGACTGTTCGCTCGAAGTCAGGGTTTTTTGAATTTCAAATCTCCATTTGTAAGACTTGCCCTGGACAGAAGCAGACAGGAGGGAAAGGAGAAAAAGTCTATGTCTAACCCAGTAGGGTTGAGCACAACTGCTGGGTGAAGCCTCTTCTTCTATAACTGAGTCCAAGGTAGTTGATCTCAGTGTCCTCTGAAACTCAAGGGAACTTAGCTGGGGTTGATATGAAAGAAGAGAAGTTATCTTGAGGTGGAGGACTAAAGGGCTGGAGGTGGGATAAGTGAATCCAACAAGGAGACCCTCAAATTTGGTGGCTCTGGGAGTTATAAGAATTCCTTTGCAAGGGCCCTTCCATTTCGGGGAAATAGGTGAGGCACCTTGGTTCAGAGGGGAGAGAAGGACCAGATCTCTGATGTGGATTGGGGATGGACAAGAGTTGGCATATGGCTGGTGTAGGCAGTGGTCAGTAAAGTTCCATAGGAGGGAGCAGAGATAACAGAGTAAGAGGGTAAATAGGTGATGAGGGAGAAGAGAGGGTTTAGGTGAAAGACCAGGGTCAGAACTGGTTGTCCACATATGAGCTCAAACTATAAGATGGAAAGAGGTTGCTTGGGGAGAGCCCACAGTCTGAGAATGGCCAGAGGTAGGAGATTTACTCAATGGAGGTGAAATTCTTGTGAGAATTTGACAAGGTTATTTTTTTAAGAAGCAGTTAGTTAGTTCTATCTTCCTCAAGGATGGGAACGATATGGGATATGGAAATGCCAAGGGAGGTTGAGGGCTTTGGATAGGGTTTGGGAAATGTGGTAGGTCAATTCAGAGCCATTGTCTCACTGGAGAGAGGTGGGAATTCCAAAGTGGAGAATGATCTCTTGGAGAAGGAGGTCAGAGACTGTCTGAGCCCTTTTACTGGTGATGGGGAATGCTTCTACCCTCACTAAGAAAGTATCTGTCCACCAATACCAGTAAGTACCTAATGCACTTGACTGTAGGTATGTGGATGAAGTCTAGTTGCCAGTAAGTTCTGGGGAGAAATCCTCTGGCCTGGTGAGTAGGAAAGGGGGGCTGGAATAACTGGAGTTAGGATCTGACATTTGACAGATTTTTACCAGAGGCAGTAAAAGCTCTTAAGGAAGACAAATCATCAAGGGTGAGCTGCAGGTGGGTCTTAAGGAAATAAAACAAGGCTTAACTGTAAGGATGAAAGAGCTGGTGTAGATAGGACAGAATTTGCCAAGTGTGTGTTTGGGGTGATAATGGGGATATGGATTGTAATGCAAGGATGTTCTGTGGTCGATGAGACAGGTCTGGGCCTCGAAGGGCCAAAAGGCTAGCCTCCTTGTTAGATAAATTATTTCCCTTAAAGATGATAGAATTGTTGGTCTGGTGGGACCAAGAGTGGACAATTCCTATAGCCATGGGGAGGTGGGAGGCTCTTAGCATGGTCATGATTTGGTCTAAGTTGATTGTTATTCCTTCTTTTGTTTTAAGTAGTCTGAGCTCTTTCTGGGTGGCAACGTGGGGCAGGAGGATATGGAAGCCATATTTGGAGTCTGTGCAGATGTTTAGAGATGGTACTTGTGCCAGTTGAAAGGCGGGTGAGAGCTCTTAGTTCAGCCTATTGATTAGTGGTGTGGGCAGGGAATGCCTATGCCTTAACCACCTCAGTAATTGACACTATGGCATAGCCTGCTTTTCTGGTCCCCTTATGTAACTGTTTTCTGTATAGTAGGTGTAGATGGCCTGAGGCAATGTGCTCTCCTGTATGTGTGAAGGATGGGGCATTAGTTCCTCTAAGGTTCCAATGTAAGAATTAGATGAAGAGTGGTCTGTGTTTGATCAGGGAGAAGATTTAAGATGTTGAAGGATGGCCATTATTGGAAAGGAAGTGTGGCATCTTCTACTGGTGTCACCTGGAAAGAGAGAACCTAGGAAGGAGGTAGAGTTTGTAAGCCTTTGTAGGTTAAGAGGTAGGACAGGTTGTGGGAGAAGATAGTGGTAGGTGACCCAAAAGTTAGTTTTTTAGATTCAAGAATAAGGAGCCCAGCAGCTGCTAAAGCACATAGGTAGGGTGCCCATCCCTGGGTGACAAGGTCTAATTTCTTTGACAGATAGATATGCCACAGGTGCAAAGGAAGATCCCAGTGGGTAGCCTAGGAGCCCGAGGGCATATCTTTCTTTTTCTGTTGCATAGAGGGAGAGGGGACAGATTAGATCTGGGATGTATAGTGCTGGGGCCTGAAGGAGGGCCTACTGAAGCAGGTTGAATGACCTTGGCCAGCATTTTCTAGTTTTGTTATGGGCTTTTCATCTCTCCCATGGTACACCTTAAAGGCCAGCACCAAGACTTCTTCCTATAGAGTTAGGGGTCCTCTCTCCAAGCACTTTAGCTTGGCCCTAATGTTGGGAAAACTTTGTGTAGGAGGAGTTTTTCTGTCCTGGCCACCTGCTTTGAAATAACTGGCAGTCACCTCCCAAATAACTGAGTTGGAGACATAATATAAATTATAAATGCTTGGTCAATAGCTCAGACTTGTTACTACATAACTCTTTTAAATTAACCTATACTTTTTATCTATACTTTGCCACATGGCTCATGGCTTGTTACCTCATTTTTTTATATGTCCTGTTTTCTCAGCAGCTAGCTGGCATCTCCTCTGACACTGCCCTTCTTCATCCTAGCATTCTCCCTTTGATCACCCCACTTATACTTCCTGCCTGGCTACTAGACAATCAGCATTTTATTAAACCAATTTGAGTGACAAATCTTTACTGTGTACAAAAGGGTTTTTCCATAGCAATTCTGGGAAAAGAAATAGGTCATGAGGAGTTCTTTAACCTCTGGATACTCAGAGTCTAGATTAGCATACTGTAAGAGGGCCTTTGTAAGGCATTATTGAGACTGCTTTTCATGTTTGTCCTGGATGTCCACTTGGAGTTTCTCATAGTTTACTTGTTTATGAGCTGCCTTATGGAGACCTGCTAGGAGGCAAGTTGTAAATTGATCTCTAGGTAGAATGTTGTCGTCGTCGTCCCCCCGCCCCCAGTATTGTAGTTCCATTGGACATCCTTATTGAGGACCCTGGGTGTGCTGCATTAGTTTGATGGGTTTCATCTGCATGTGCTCTAGCCCACTCCCAAACTTACCCTTGCTCTTCAGGAAGTGGTTGTTAGTTAGAGTCACATATATGTCATGGAAAGTGAGAGTATAGGATTGGGTAATATATTGGAATTCTTTAATGAAAATAGAAGAGTCAGAGATCTAAGACCTTAGGTTTTTGTTTTTTGTTTTTTGTTTTTCCTATTTGAGAGAGTTCACTTAATGAGAAGGGGACATGTATGCTGGCCAGGCCATTTACCCTGGCAACCTCCAGCAAAGGGAGACCCAGGGCCAGATTAGACAGGGTAGGGAGAGATAGAAGGGGTCCCACAGTAGAGCTGAAGTGAGTAACAGGGGCACTGAAGGCTGCTAGTGGGGTTTGAGTGGGTGCCAGGGTAGTTAGAGCAGCCTATTACTGGAGAGGGAAAAAGGGGGATCAAAGGAACTGGAGGAAGAGAAGGAGCTGGGTTGTGGCCTGTAAGGGGGGGGAGGGAGAGCATTACTCATTAGTGGGATGAAGAGTAGTGGAGGAATCATCTTCATCCAGGCATGACTTCAGCCGGTTCTACAATATACACCTTCTGCTGTTATTTTGCCCTGCTCCTGGATATACAGTTTCCCTGTGTGATTGTTTTGATTTCCATGGGAATCTTTTCATTATTTGTCACCTTCACATATTCCTTTTCTGCTCAAACCTGCTAGAAAAGTTGGAGAGTTGACATCAATATAAAAACACTTCTCATAACTCAAAGGAGAAAAGAGATTCTGGAACTAAACTTGAGTGACTATGGCATGGGAACACAGATTTAGGTTACCCCAAATTTCATGTTCCAATATGATAACAGTTGGATGACGTTTTTATAATAACAGAATAAAGTAAGTCATAAATCCAGGCATTTTCAAATACATTGGTGGAAACATTACGTACATAGGATACAGCAAAGTCACGGCATTTTTAGCCTTTTGGTTGGTTGGAAACTAGGAGTCTATTTTTACATTCAAAAGTGATTACCTGCTGGTCAGGAACATGTTAAGGTAGGAACAGAAGAGGGTAATAAATGGTTATTAATTGAGCTAAAGATGTTCCAAGATAATTTGCCTCTGGACTTGCAACATTCGAACCTCTCCACATCACTGAAGTCCTAATCAGTTAGTCAGCCTTGCAGGAGGTTCAGTGGAAGGTGCAATTCTTTTCAGGAACTTTCCTTCACACTGTTCAGCATTCCCCATGAGCCTTACTTCCCAGTATCCCCAACCCTATAGATACTCATGAATATAGCCCAGCTCTGTGATTCAGAAACAGAAGGGGTGGAATGACATTGTGACTCTTTCTATTCATACCCATCTCTTAGAATGGAGGCTCTCGGGGAAACTTATTTGGAATCCAACAGCCCTCCTGTCAGCTTAAGGACAGGCTTTGTGTTGTGCCCGGAGGAAAGGGAGCCAGAAGTAAGAGGTTTAATTCTTCCTGGTGACAGGGAAGGGAGATCTCTTTCACCCTATTTTCTCAGACTTTACTTTAGCAACGGGGTAATTCTAAGAACTTTCTGCTGCCTTTGAAATGTGTATAAATCCTTTTGAAGAGTTAAACGGGCTTTTTGTCTGCTTTAATACTCAGGAATGCCTTTCTCCAGGTCCTGAGAGCTCTCTCTTTGAAATGTAAATGTCAAGGGAGGTAGCACTCACCTCTCAATTTCTCAATTTTCCCAAGAATGTACACTCCTAATTGCAAAATCCCTCCAGTAAAATGATTCAATTAGGTTTTTTGGTTTTGGTTTTGGGTTTTTTTGTTTGTTTGTTTGTGGTTTTTTTTTTTTTGTGTGTGTGTGTGTGTGTGTGTTTTCTTCCTCACTAAACCCAGCCTAACACAAACGGCCTTCCCAGTTGTTGGATAAACTCTGCATCAATTGACAAATGCCATCAAGTCCTCTTCCTTGTGGACTAATGACTGCAGGTTCCGTTTGAAATCTGCACATGGTGGATGGGTTATATCTGCCTGGCTATTTGAAAGCATGAGACCTGTTTCTTTCTACTTCTGTAGGTTCTTAGTGGGTTGCCTGGTCCAGTTTAGTACTTTCCAATAACAAAGCTGTCATCTCTCTCTCTCTCTCTCTCTCTCTCTCTCTCTCTCTCTCTCTCTCTCTCTCTCTCTCTCTCCCTCTTCCACCCCCCTCCCTCCCTAGATGGGTGTTGTAGGTTAAAATAAAATTTTCTTTTAAATTATGTTTCTTCAGCAATGGGATCTCTGGTAGTGAGTGCCAGGTGAGGTCACAGACAACAGTCAGCATCAATTGTCTGCCATAGAAATATGAATTGAAGTCCCCAGGAGGTGTGGGGGAGGGGGAAGGTTGCCCCACCTATGTTAAATATTCTACAAAACTGATCAGAACTTCACGACTAGGAAGAGTTGGAATGTTACAGATTCAGAATCAAATTATTACAGCTATCTGATGCCCACCTCTGTGACTCCTTCTACATTTTTGAAAAGGAGCGACCTAACAGATCGCTCTACCAACCCCAAACTAAGAATGTCATCAGACAGATTTGGAAGCCTTACAACAGAGGCACACCCATCTCCTTTCCTGCAACCCGCTTACCTGATTTTTTTTCCCAACAACGTACTTGTAACAATGCCTTGATTTATTATTTTCATTTGTTTTATAACCATAAAAACTTCATGAGACCGTTTTCACATTGGAGCACACTATCTGGGTCAGCCTGAATCCATGTTCCTGGGCTCAAGGAAAGTGTCTCTTAAAGACTTTGAGGTGAGAGCTATGCTTTGTGTTGACAGAATTATGCAATGTTGAACACTACACCATCAGATGCCAGAGCATCCAGCCAAAATCTGATCACACCTACACGAGCGGTACCAAGCCAGAACTGCCCATATCAGCCTAAGCAAACATAGAGCCATGAGTTTTTAGACACTGTTTTAGGTGTAGTTTATAGCACAGTAAGGGATAATAAAATCCAGTGAATTTTGTCCTTGCAAATAAGAACTTGGCTGCTGTCATTCCCTCGTCCCTCTGTCTACAGGGCTAGGTAAGTACCCTGAGAGACATAACCCCTTTTCATCTCTGAGCTCCCTCTTACAATGACTGCTATTTGTTGCAGAGTATACTTACTAATACATTTCCTGCTTAAATCTCTTTTGGACAGATTGATATTAGATAAAATATAAACAACAAATTGGATGCAAGGAATGTCAATCAAACTGAATAGAATATTTTTTATCTAATAACTGCATCTCAAAAGTATTTGCTTCTGCTTGTTTACGCACACACTGCAGAAAATTTCCCCATGGTTTAAAACCCAAACACGTACATAGATGTTTAGAGAGGACTGAGATCATTTTATGTTTTCGAAACCATTTCTGTGCTCTGTCCTTGGTTCCTTGGACATTCTCCTCTGGGGCTTTCCTCAGGTGATAACGCTTTGGGCTTCTGATGTTCTCCTTCAGCACATTTTAATGATATGGTTTAATGCACCCTATCTTTTCATGATAGGGGCCTCTTTAATAAGCATCCATAGGACACTGTAAAAACTAAAACAAAATGATTAAGCAGAGGGGGAAAAAACACTACATTCCGGAGAGGCCCATCATCTCATCTCTCTGGAGCATCCATCTGTGTGTGTGACAATCACCAGATTATGTTTTTGCAGGCGCATGCTGTCCTCTGCTGTTTGGCTTTCCCACTCCCCTGGCAGATTACTGACTCAGAGGATTGAAGATGAAAGCCAGACATGATTTTCATGATTTTCCCCTGCATTAGTAAATGCGTTCTAGATGCAATTTCAAATTGAACTTTGGAAACTTACAGTTGCATTTTCTAGTTGGTGTGGATGCTTCCTGATGTGATTAGTCTCCCACAGTGAGGCTCTGCAAACGTGGGCTGGTAACATCTATATCCTGCCCTTCCCAATATCCCTTTTAACCATCACCACCCCCATGTCAGGAGTCACCAAAGCAGCAGGGAAAAGATTGCTGCAAAGGAGACCAGTGTGTGAAAGAAAACCAGGCTGCATGACCTGAGCTCCTGGGAGCACATGGACTCTGAATGCACAATTAGGGAGCCTGCATAGGACCGAGGTAGGCCTTCTGCATGTGGGTGACAGTTGAGTAGCTTGGTCTCTTTGTAAGGCTCCTAGCAGTGAGATCAGGACCTGTCCCTGGTTCTTAGCTGGCTTTTGGGAACCTGTTCCCCATACTTCACCTGGCCTTGACACAAGGGGAGGAGCTCTGTCCTGCCTCAACTTCATGTACCATGCTTTGTTCAAGCCCATGGGAGGCCTGCCCCTTTCTGAATGAATACAGAGGAGGAGTGGATGGATGGGAAGGAGGGTAGGTGGGAAGTGGGGGGGGGTAACAGGGGGAGGAGAGAAGGGAGGGGAAAACAGTCGGTATGTAAAATAAATGAAAAAAAAAATGTTATTTAAATAACAATTTAAAAAGGAAAAACAAAACAAACAAAAACAAAAACCCAGGCTGCAGCACATGGTCCAAGACATTGCCTTATATCTGGCTGGCTGAATTCTCTGATTTACTGAGTTACTCATGGAGCTTGGAATAATGACCTAGTGATGGGAAATGCAAAGTACTTCAGCAATTCAGAGAAGGCCGATGAGAGAGGCAGGACTGGGAGAATTCATTCACAGTCATAGCAGCTGCATATGAGGGAAGAACCTAGCATGAATTTGAGACTGCTGGGAAGCTTTGAAACAGTAAGAATGTCGTGGATCCCTGGGGCACAGATGGGGAGGTGGGGAATGGACGGGTAGGTTTCTGATGGTAAAGTGCTGAGTCAGTGGCACTTTGCATATTGTCCTGTCCAAGGAAACACTGACAACAAAAGCATGCTGCTTCTACTCTCCCCCTACCCCCATCCCCCCACGCCCCCACCCCAGCCAAAAAGGCTTTATTTACATTTTAAAGAAAGTTTTAAGGACATAAAGATAGAAGTTTGAATTCTACCTTTTATGTATATAGCCTCACAATCGTAAGAACAAATCAGAAAACAGCAAGCTTCAACCGTCATTTAGTTATACTGCTTTAGTGTCATATACTGTATATTGTTAATAAAATCCATTCCAAGAAATGCAGTTGGAAGTTTCTCCAGTCCCATCAGCCCGGCGGTCCCGCAGCCCACTTATAAAATAATCACTCAGAAGTTTATATTAATTAAAACTGCTTGGGCATTAGTTCAGGCCTACCACTGACTAGCTCTACACTTAAACTCAGCTCATTTCTGTTCATCTGTATGTCGTCATGGGTTCCGTGGTTTACCTGTGTGCCATTATATGCTGCTCCCTGGATGGCAGGCTGGTGTCTCCCAACTCTCAGCCTTCCTCTTCCCAGAATTTTTCTTGTCTGCTTATCTGGCCTATACTTCCTGGCTTGCTACTGGCCAATCAGTGTTTTATTAAACCAGTGTACAAGCTGTAAAAGACTCAGACTAAAATAGTATTCGATCTTTTGGTAGAACATTCTTGAACTTTGAAAACAATTTTCTGAAGGACCTGCCTTGTAACCAGCTGGTACTGAGGGGATCATGTACAGACTTGCCAAGGTTGGTGGCATGACAAAAGACTACAAAATATAGAGTCTGGTGTTCAAGGACAACCAGCTTTCAGTTTTTAGTTAAGACCAAAGTGATTTGACAATGGTAATGTTCAAAGATTCTTGATAAACCAAAGACATGTGTTTGAAAGCAAATAATGTTAGATGTGGATGAATTATTTTGCTGGGAGAAAATTGGTTGCTGAACAGAAAAGAGCAAAATAGTATTCAAGAGTTTCAGCATTTGTAAAAGTAGGTTATCACTAATTATAAGCAATATGGGTCCAGAATGGGAAACTAATAAAATGGATGTAGAAATACTCTATGAAGTAATTTGTATTTTTTTATATTTCTACTCATTGGAAGGCCTAGGACATATGATTTAACTGCAGAATTACAACCACAAGAGGCAAAGAGGAAGAAAAAAGAGGAGAAAAAAAGGTACCAAAGAAGGAAAGAAACAGAAGGCAGGGAAGAAGAAGGTACAGAAAGATGAGCAGGATGGTTGGAAGACTTTGAAATGAAGTTGATGTGCACCTGCAGGAATGAGACATGGAGTCTGGAGAACAGAACACACAGACAGCATGAGAAGTTAACCACGTCAGAACAAAGGGAACAGGCTGTTCAGACAGTAGTTATATATTTAATACTTACTTTGTATCCAAATGTGTGGTAAAGCCAATATGGTCCTTCCCCTGTGGAATGGTAAGTACAATAAAGGAAACAGGTTCCTTTAAAGGCTACACAGCATTCAAGGGTTTTGCAATACTCTGATAATGGTTTGGGATAGTTAGTCTGGACCATAACATCTAAGCAGCTTGTGGTTATCTGCAAATGCTCTACATGCTGCTTAGGTGGATGAGGATACTGAGAAATTACTTAACCAATATGAATATCAGACGTGAACCTGTTAAATGTTAATGATGACAGTACCTAATCACATGTTCTGAAAAATCTATACAAGCTATGAAGTATTATGACCCATGCCTGTCATATGCCCGAGCTCCACATTCAAAATCTGTGAAGAGTTTATCTAAATTTTTTGTTATTAATTAAAACTCAGGAGTCAAATATTGGGGTAAAAACCTGATTGGTCAGAGAAGCAGTGGAGAAGCCACCAGTGACCTCTCTCCCTCCTTTCCTGGTCCAAAAGGGCTGAGAATCTTTCTAAGGCCCTCCCTACTACTTTCTGCATGTATCTTGGGTCCTCCAAAACCTCTATGGCTAATTCTGGTCAGCTAGTTGCTAACTCTGCCCCCTGATTCAAAGTAAACTTTATTGGAAGTCTTGTAATGTCAGTGTGAACAAATATCCTGCAACAAATCTGTCTTCATTCAAGAGCCAGAAGACAAAGATCTCAGTCTGTCTGTAATAAGCCTCCTTTCCTAAATAGTTACTGATCACGAAATACACCTTTTCATCATCCTTTTTGTTCAGGCAGCATTTGGCTCCTACATGCAACCTTTGCCAAGTTTACAGGATAGTAAAGGAAATTACCATCGAGACAGAAATGTGATTATGAAAATTTATATAGAACTTATGAGTCAGAGAGTCTGATTTCCACGGAAGAAAGCAAAGCAGAGTCCCCACCCCTGCCAAATGTTATTCCCAAGGCATTTATTACACTTCCTCTACCTAACCTTTCATTATTCTGAAAGCTTTCTAAAATGCAACTACCCAGACCAGGTGATTACAGTGTTCCCAGAGTTAGAAACTGCGGCCTGCCTATCAAACCCTGGCCCCCACAGGAGGCCACAGAGGTCTGGACGTCTGTAAAGACAGACAGGAGGTGCCTACACTTTTCCTCTTCGCTCCTCACACTTCTACACGCATTCAGCCCCCTGTGGATTTAAAAAGCATTCCTTCTACTCCAGACACAAGTGCCTAACTATCTGATGGTGAGAGACGAGGGTGCAGTTCCACCCTGGACTTTCATCTTCTTCACCCAGAAACCTCACCTCAATGAATATGACTGGCATCTGTCCACTGTACTCCTTCTCTGTAGACTCTCAGCCAGCTAGGCCAGCCCCTCCCTGCCCCTTATCTTCTCCATCTCCTCTGCCTCCTTAGGTCACCATGGCAACCATCATTTCAGCACAGTACCCCAGCTTCCTTCTGCCTTCTGCAATATGTTAAAATCCTAACCTTGAAGGTGATGGCTTTGGAGGTGGTGAAGATAAACTACTCATACACAGGGTTAGTGTCCCCAAAACAGAGATCCCAAGGCCAAGCATGTGGTGCACTCCTTTCGCACCAGCACTTGGAAACCAAAGGTGGGCATATCTCAGTGAGTTGGAAGACAGCCTCATCTACAAAAAGAGTTCCAGGACATCCGGGGTCACATAGAGAGACCTGTCTCGTAAAAACCAAGTAGATAGATAGATGGATAGATAGATAGATAGATAGATAGATAGATAGATAGATAGATAGATAGATAGATAGATAGATAGGTAGATAGGTAGATAGGTAGATAGATAGATAGATAGATAGATAGATAGATAGATAGATAGATAGATAGATAGATAGATAGATAGATAGATAAGTGATCCCAGGAAGAATCCTTGTTCTTTCTGCATATGAGGACAATAATTAGATGAACATTCGTGAATCTGAAAGCAGCCCCATACCAGATATTGAACCTGTTGGTATAGTGATCATGGACTTTATAGCTTCTGGAACTATTAGAAATCTATTTCTGTATTCATAAGCCATACGGCTTATGGTATTTTGTAATATCAGGTGGAGCAGAGGCATGTGTCAACATGGTAAGGGGAATACAATAATGGAGGTAACACACTCCCTGAACACAGTGGAGTGGAGCTTACCCCTGCTTCCAGCTTCTGAAGGGAACCCAGCTGTCAACAGAATTCTAGATGAGGTAAGTGGGTAGAAAGGAGCTGTTTAGTGCCAGGTATTGGGAATATATTTCAGGTAGAGAGAACATGGGCCAAGGCTAGAAAGCAAGAGACCTTTGAGAAGGTTATGTCATGAGAAGGTAATGAGGGCTGGGACATTTTTGTTTGTTTGTTTTGTTTTGTCATTTTGTTTTGCTTTTTTGAGGTAGGGTTTCCCTGTTTAGCCCTGCCTCATCTGGAACTTATTATGTAGCCCAGGCTGCCTTGAACTCACAGAGATTCACCTGCTTCTGCCTCCTGAATGCTGGGATTAAAGGCATGTGCCACCACACTGGGCTTTGGGTTGGAGTTCCAATAAAGAGCCAGAAAAAATGGCAGAAAAGACCAGGCTATATGGAGACCCAGGAAGCATCCAGGTCATGGTGTGTTCAAAAGTTCATTCTAAGGACTTGGAATTTACTTAACAAGCCATGAGGCACCAACAAAGAATGTTTATCAGAGAAGCAACATGTAAAGATTTGTATTGGAAGAGGGTGGAGGATGTATCAGGGTGGATGCTCCCCTTCAACTAATTGTAAACCCCTTGTGGCCTCTCTCTAATCAGCAAAGGGCAAGAAATGACTTAAGAATCTTAGACAGTCACCACTGCTTTTATGTCAGTTTTATGACTTTCCATAACAAAATGCCACAAGCTAGATGACTTTGACAACAGAAAAGCTATTATCTCTCAGTTGGGGACTAGGTTGGTTTCACCTGAGGTCCAATATGGCTTCTCTTTTGCTGTGCTTTCATGATCCTCCCTTTATAGGCTTGTGCTATGATATCCTCTAGGATACCAGTCAGATTGAATTATGGTCCACTCCAATGACCTCATTTTAATTACTTGTTTGTTTAAAAGTTGTGTATCTAATTAATCATTCTCTGGGAGCACTGAAGGTTAAGGATGTTAATATACGAATTTCATGATGATTCAATTTATCTCACAAGAGCCATGGACTCAAGATTCTACCACTTGATGCTAGAAGAGCGATCTCAAAGAACTTCTAGGTTGGTAGGCTCAAAAAATCATTTTCATGTACAACCCAAGTCCAACCACCCCATCGGTTTTCTGTTATCTTCTGTAAACATCTGATGCAACTTCTTCCCTAATTGTATTCCAAGTCTCTTTAGACTGTAACTGTTCTACTATAAATTATTATTTATCTTATTGTTTATGAGTTTCTGGATTTAAATATCATTTTAATCTGAGGGGAAGGTCTTATGTCCAATTCAAGCAGAGTATTAAAGATTTCTGCCTTTCTCATCTCCCAACTCCCACTTTCTACCTCACTCTCTCTGCTCTGATTTGGGCTTTGGATATCATCCCACCCTCAACTCCCCTTGATGCCCATGAAAATACATACAGTTCTCTGTGTATTCAACAGTCTTTCTTGAGTCTCCATTGAGTACATTCCTCATTTCATTCCATTCTCTTCAGTTCTAAGGCCAATCGTTATCTACTCACAGATTTTCCTGACCACTCTTTATGACTATAAAAGACAAAGTCTCTCTATTAATATTCTGAAATTTCTATGCTAGCCCAGGCTGAGGCCAAGGAGTTGATGATCCACTGAAGTGTGAGGAATGGTCCCCAGTCCTGTTCAGAGGATTGTGAAGGCATTTCAGACACAGAGTTATACTACTGTGATGGTGGATATTGCATGAATCAATAGCTACTGATGCATATACACGGTGCCATATGATTACCAGAAATCCTAGTAATTACTAAGACTTGTTGAGTACTTCACCTTAGGCTAGCTTCACAGTTGTGAGGGCCAGTAATATATCCCAGAGTAGGAAGAAAAAGACACAATGAAAAGGAAGAAAATATCCAAATCCTAAACTCTTCAATGACATTCTCAGTTAATCTTTCATCATTTGCTCCAGCGACAACACATGCCTGGAAGGAATAATGAGCCAATGATGAATCCTGACAGATCTTACAGGACCCCTCACATCTGGAGAGTGAGTTAGAAACAGATACCTGGGACAGACATTGAACAGTGACTAATTGTCACATTCTGAGACCCTAGGACTGATTGTTAGCTTCCTAGCATATGGCCTTCAGATACAGCCTGGAAAACCAGTGTGGTGGTGAATTTAATATTATCTTGACTGTGCTACAAGATGCCCAGACATTTATTCAAACATTACTCTGGGTATGTCTGCAAGAGGGTTTTAGATAAGATTAACATTTGAATTTTAAACTGACTAAAGATATTGCCTTCCCCTGTATGAGTTAATCTGAGCCAATCATCTAAAGACTTAAACAGAATAACAAGACTGAGCATCAGTCCTGTCTGGCTGACTGAACTGGAACACTGATCTGATCTTACCCCTGAAGTAGAGCTTAAACCTTTGGCTGTCCAGCTTGCTGACTCACATTGCAGACCATGGGACTTCCCTGTCTCTACAGTTGTGTGAATCAATCTTTACAATAAATAAATAACCCCTATCGGTTCTACTTTCTAAGGAACTCTCACCAATATTCCAATCATGAGATTCTGTGTGACATCAGTGACCTGTTACCCAGAGGAAGCAGAGTGGCTGATGAGAGTAACCTCTGAGGCCACACAAAAAGCAATGATCCCAAGTAGTGACAGTTGCTTCTCTTCCCCCTAGGACAGAAGGGGAACACAGCCTGCTACTTCCTGATGATGCTTCTATGACTTACTCTATGCCAGAAGCTGTTCCACATTCTTAGACACATATGACACAAAGCGTCTAACTCCATTTCACTGTGTTTAATGAATACACATATGCATACACAGGACAAGCCAATACCAAATGTCTGGAATCAAAACATTTAGCCCAACAAGGACTTGTCTAGCAAGGAGTCAACCTGTTGGGACAAACTAACCTCTCCAGCACATTTAGTCAGTAATTAAAAAGGAAATGAAGTTGCAAAGTTGAATTTCTAGCTTCTTGTGGAAATAGAAGTCCCGTTGACTCAGCTCTTACATTTTCATATGACTATAGTCAACCCATGATAAGGAGCTCCCTTACTAGATTCAATTTCTCACTTTCACTTGACCACATGTTCCAAAAGTTTGCCTGTCTGTCCATGTCTGCCTGGTCCTGAATTGTTCTGAATCGACTGTTCTCTGGATATTGAACACAACTTAGACTCCTTCAGGTGGCGTTGGCTGTCTTCCTATCTACCCTTCTTCATTTCAGTGATACAGAGTCCCTCATGACTTCCATGCTTCTAAACTTGGTTCTGTTATGCTCCTTGCCTGGAGGAGGAAGGATAGATTGAGAGCTACATTCAGCCGAAGTTTTCATGCATGTAAGAATTGGACCAGACAAAACTAAAGGACAAATGACACACAGATATCTGGATAGTTTTAACCTACTCATGCAAAGGGGAGAAGTGAGGTGTAAACATGGTTAATGGGAGAAACATTTCTGTTCTACACCTATTGTTGTTTCCTTACAAGTAAAAGGAATTCTAAAGCAGAAACACAGGCTTTCCCCAACCTTCATTTGCTCTTCCTAGAGGATGAACACATGGGAATTTCAGGGAAAAAAAATAAAGTTCAGTTCTTTTATTTCACTTTTTCTCCAAAATTCTGGTTTGCTGGGGGTGCGAGTTGGAAGTATTTTGTCTTGGTGTATCTCAGATATGTGTGGTAAAGAACCTGCCCCACCCCCTTTATTTTAAAGTTTCATGTTCTCAGCTTTAACTGTGTTAGATTGGTAGCTCAATGTGTCAGACTGTTTTCATAAAACGGCTGCTATTCCTTCTCCTATTCATCTGTGCTAAATAGTTCCTACAGTTTCTAGAGACAAAGAGGAGTATAAATTTGGATGGGCCATAAGATGTCTGGGCACACATTTTCTGTTTTAATAATCTTTATTTCTCTGTTTATTTCATTCATTCTGTATGAGACAATTGCCAGCTTTGCCCATCAAGCATGTGAGTTTCTCCAGAGATGAGGCAGAATCCACTCCTTACCCTGAAATCTGAGGCACCAAGATTTCGCTTTTCTGTCCTCTTCCGCAGTGAGAAGGTACTTGAGAACTTGAAACAGAAGTTTCCTCTAACCACAAAAGACTATCGGTGGTGTCTTGGGGTTCCCACATGTCCTATACATGAGCTGCTTTTGTCATTGTCATGACAAACTATCTGGCAAAATCTCTTTAGAGAAGGAGGAGTTCATGTTAGCTCACAGACTAAGAGAACAGTGTTCATGGAGGCAGAAACATGTGTCTATTTGTCACATTTCGTCTAAAGGTATGAAGCAGAAAGAGGTGAAATTTGGTGCTCATCTATCTCTTTTTTTTTTCCTATGTAGGACTGACCTCTAAATCATGGGATGATAGTATTCACATTCAGGGTGGGTCTTGTGTCCTCATTAAGCCTCCCTGGAAATGCTCTCATATCATCAAAGACTCTGTATCTCTTAGGTGATTCTAAATAGAATCAAGTTGATAAGGATGATTGGCCATCACACTCTTCAGCACAGCATCACAGAGAACATTGCTTCTTCATAAAAATCTCTTCTTTGGCAATAAAAGAAGGAAAGTGAGACATTAAAGGAACCTTGCCCCATATCCTATTTCCAGGGGTCTCCTGGCTTCTGGAGCAGTGGCAGGCTTTTGAAAACACAATTATGATGCCAACTGGACTCTCTTGTGAGTCTGAGTTAGAAGTGTGTGTGTAGAGCTGTAACACACTCTTAGGTAGATAGTAATGCACGGCTGTTTCTTCTATAGCTAGGGTACACTGTATTTCATTTCCACAGCTCTGGGATGTAATGGCTTAAACAATTTAGTGTTCAAGTGACAAATGTTTCTCCTAAGAACGATGACTTTTTTTTAAAGGAGCTATTTCACCATCTGCCTATTTAGACTTCTCCATTATAAGTGCTGGGGAAAATGAGATCTAGGATGTTGTTTGTGAAAATTAATTATGATAAAGTAGGGAAGACTGGACTGATTTATCCCATAGTGGGGACACGGTAGGCTATTTCAAAAGCTCAGGGGGTCTACTATGGTAGTTCTTTGTTCTACCGCTTTGAATGGCAATTAAAGTTAATGGAACATAGCAGCAACCAGTGTAGGCAGAACATGAATGATGTGCTCCTTGGGAGTGAAAATCAATGTCTTTGAGTAAGTTCAGGACCCTGAAGTTCAGAGATGCTAACTGAGGTCAAAGATGCCAGCAAATAAATTCTCATCAATTCATAAACCCCAACTGTGGCCCTATAAATAATTAGTAGCTAATTCTCCTTGGTACTATGCTCTCATTGCCTTTCATGTATACACACATAACAGCAATTTCCCTCTTGTCCCCTGCCCTCCATTGTTTTCTGAGACAGGTGTGATGATCTACGTCACTAATTATTTTCACAGAAAGCAGAATATTGAGAAGAGGATTCCAACTGGACAGGAAAAACGGAATTGGAGTTAGATGGGAAATGGAAATGACTATGTTGGCTTCCTCATGAGAGGGATATAATTGGCCAATTTTATCAGCAAAAATATGGTAGAAACCAAACAGACATGTTGACATTGAGCAACCAAATGGGCATTTTTGCCTGCCTGATATCTTAAACTTTCCTATATATAAAGAATTGTTGCAGTTTAGATGTCTCCCAGTGATTGATGTTAAAAGGTTAGTTCCAAGGGTGGACTTTTGGGAAATGGTGGGACCTTTAGAAGATGGAGTCCAGTGAGAGGTCCTTTGGTGACTGAGGCATGCCCTTGAAAAGGACTGTGACCCTGACCTTTTTCTCTTTGCTTTCTGTAACCAGGTCAAACTCATGATCTTTGCCATAATCCCCTGATACCACCAGAAGATGCTCAGTCTGAAACTGTCAACTAAAGAAGTCCTTATGCACTGTACATTAATTAATCTCAGTATTTTGTTATTGTGATAGAAAGCTGACTAACATAGGGATCCACCCCTAAAAAGCAGTTCCTTCTACTAGGATCCTAAACAACAGCTCTATGTTTTCCCACCTATTTCAACAACCAAGCGTTTGACCTCAGACCTGTCTCTACCAAACTCTTAAACAGATTATAGTGAAAAGGCAAAGAAGGCAGGTACCCCCTTTGCATGTTTGCTTGGGATGGGTGACAGTAGACACACAAGAAGGTACTGTTCAAAACCAGTGAGCAGGGCTTAGAAAAGCATTACCAGGGGAGCAGACAGTAACCCTGTAACCCTACATTAGGCCATTTTTGTGTTACTAGATCCCTGGGTTGAAACCTTGAGCTTTCTTGACTATTCTAGGATTTATCCAGTATCTTTAAGTGAATTTTTTTTACTTAAATCTATGGGGTGTAGTTTCTGATTATTGAATTTAGTACAAGACTGATACATAGCATTCACTTTATAAGTATTTACCATGTATCAGGCATTGTTTGATACTAAAGACATACTGCTGCCTACATACAGTTTACACTCTGAAGGGGGAAGTAACAACTGAGTAATATGAAAAAATGCATTGGGAATGGATTCTGTTCATGTTTATGATTTTTCAAAGTCCATAACATTACTTTCTCTTGCTACTGAAGCTTAAGTATTTAAACTGTAAAGGAAGAGGGGGCAATCTTATTTACAAGTAGGAACTGGGTGAATTTGATCTTAATGGTATCTTCTCCTTTTATATTTGTCTATAGTTTCTACAGCCTCTGTAATTGGCATGCATTTCTTTTAAAACATCTTTTCCTCTAGACAGACTGTACTTTATTCTCCAGCTGGAACCATTGGAAGGCTCAAAGATTGTTAGTTAATGCAATAGAAAACCACTTTCCACTAGCCTACATCCTTATAAAAGCAGTTGGAAACTGATGTTAGTTTATGGAATCTTACACTAAATTTATTAACGTGTCTTGATATGATTTAGAAAATAGGCTTTGGCTTTTTGTAAGTATGGTAAGGCAGGTCAGACTATGCTAAAGCCAGTCTTATTGAACATTAGAATGAATAACTCTGGGGCCAACCTACTCTTTAAACATTTTACAATTGAATTAGATCATTTTTAGACTGATTAAATGTCTAAACTCTGGCACCTACCTAGTTAGATAAAGTTCTATTGCCTTATGTTTGTGGATATGAAAAATATATCCACAGCAATCAGTGACATTTCCCCACTTCCCTTCCCCTACAGTCTCTATTCTTCGAGCTGTGTTTGTTTATCTGAGTCATCTAATGGCCCCTTATGTTCAGACTTCTGTGTACCTCCAAGCTTGCCTTTTGTGGTGCCATTAAAAGTGCCACACTTTACTGTGGTTTGGTATAATTAGCCGAAAGTCAAGTTTAATATCAAAATGGAGTGGGGGTTTTATCAGCCATTTTTCACGTATCAGTGGGGATTGTCCCGGAAGACCATCCTGTCTTTGGGAGGTTTTACTCCTTTTGATTTTGCTCACAGATCTCTGTTACTAGCGCCTTTTTTTCTTTCCAACTTTTCTTGCTTCATTTGTTTATAGACTACTAAACCAAAGATGCTCAGATATTACCAGTGGGCTTCACTGGAGACATCTATAAATTATGAAGATTTCCAGGTTTCTTTAAAAAAAAAAAAAAAAAAAAAAGCAACCCCAACTCCCGTGACATTGACAATTGGAGGTAAAATCTTCATATCAAAAGGGAAGTTACACTTGGAAGCTCTCACCTGTGTTGTATTGTAATTCCCCCAAGAGATTTGTGTGCTTTGCTTCTTATCAAAACCCAATAAATCAAGCAAGATGGCGGGCACATTGAGCAGAGAGGGCATCACTCAGCTCTCAGCCTTAGTCCATGATCCTTTCCTTATTTTCCCATGACATCTTAGGCAAAAGTACTCACCCCCAATGCTGTAACTAACTTCTGGCTTTCTGTGTCACTAGTTCACATTCTAGATGAACAACGGACTGAGCTAAGGCACGGGCCCAGTGTCTCTCTAGATGAAAGTGTTCTATTGCCCACTGCCCATAGAGAGACCTTCACTGGACAGATGTTCATCTCAGAAAGTCTGGTGGCATTAAGTGTGTTTGTCACCTCAGACAGATCTCTCTGTACATGTTAGTGTGAATGCACAAACGTGTGTCAGTGCATGTACATGTGTGTATGTGCATGTGTGTGCAGACTAGAGGTCAGTGTCTTCCTCAGTCATTCTTCATCTCAGATTTTAAGACAGGTTTCTCAATGGGACCTGGAGCTTACCAATTTGGCAAGGCTGACTAGCCAGCAAGCTCCAGGAATTCTCCTGGCTCTGCCATCCTTAGTGCTAAGGGTGTAGGTGTGTACCACCACACCTCCCTAGGAAGAGGTGATAGGGGTTCAAACTCAGATGCTCATACACGAAGCCATTTTTGACTGAGACATCACCTGAGCTCTAGGCCAAGATCCTTTGTTAAGATGTTCCTCCTCAGACAACAAAAATATTCATGCAATAACATAATCAAATATAAAGTAATTCACATTTATTTTTTAAACAATTTAACAATAATTTGGTGGTAGAATATTATTCAAAATCAGTAAAACAGTTCACTTAAGAAAAATTCCACTGGCTAAATAATATGCCACCCACTTTGCAATATGCTGTTTTAAAATTTAAGCTCAAATAAAAACTCCAAGTGGTCGTGTAATTGAAGTACTTCAAGTTCTGCTTCTTAGTCATGCTCCGTCACGTCACTATTTATTTCAAATCCACTTTTAAATTGCAGGGATATGTTGTGCCACAGAGTTTGAAGACAGAAGGTGAGTCAGAATGGCATTTGAACAATTCAGAACCATTGTAAACTGACATGTTCCTCAGAAGGAACATGTTCCCATGTATAGTAAAGACTCACGCCTCCCTTTCTTCGTCCTGTTTGTCCTCCCCTCCCTTCCTTTTTCTCTTTCTCATTCCTTTCTTTATTCCTTCTCTTCCCTCTCCTCCTTTTCTCTTCCCCATTTCTTCCCTCTTTTCTCTTCTTCCCGAGACAGGGGATGGATGCAATGTCTTATCTCAAGCCTTCAGTCATCTTGCCTCAGCTTTCCAAGCAGCTGGGCTGCAGGAATGTGCCACTGAAACCAGCTAAGTTCCAATTTTATAACTGGGAGTTCTTTAAAGTGACTTCCATATAAAACAGTGAATTAAAGAATAAGCACTGAAAATATGCTAATCACACATAACATTTCAGAACTCAACAATAACCAAAGAAATTAATTAGAACCAAACAAACAAAAGACTTTGCCAGAGAGTATTTTATTGCTGAAATTGTTTACAGCAGTCAGCATAGAGTCATACTAAAAGAGCAGGCAGAGTTTAAATGGTTTTGTTATTACTGTTAGGGTCTCTGTAAGGTGTGTACTACTTTGTAGGCTCCATCTGAAATTGACCTGCCTACTGGCAGCCTAGAGAAGCCACCCAAGTCCCTATGTAATAAATAGTTCTCTGTACTTGACTCTTTTTCCCAGAATACTTTTAAGTCGCTTTACAGCAGTACAGTTTTTAATTATATGTTTGTTCAAGTACTTGTTTAATGTCTGCCTAATCATACTGCAGTCACTGTGAATTAGTGGCTTTGTGTTCCAGCACCCAACACGGTACTTTACAGCACACTCAGTATAATTTTTTAAGATTTTATTTTAAATATGTGGTGTGTGTGTGTGTGTGTGTGTGTGTGTGTGTGTGTATACACGTGCACGGACATGTCTTCATGCATTCATGTGTACATGTCTACACACACACACACACACACACACACACACACACACACACATATATATATATATATATATATATATATATATATATAGAGAGAGAGAGAGAGAGAGAGAGAGAGAGAGGTAACGAATATATCCCATTGGACTTGTAAGGTCAGAAGACAAGTTTCAGGAGTTGGTTCGTTCCTTTTACTGTCAGACCTGGGGATCAAACTCAGGCCATCAGGCACACAGCAAGCACCTTTCCCTACCATGCCATCTTCATCAGTGATGAAGAACAAGAGAGAAACAGTGGTGAAGCAACATGGACACAGCTGCATTCACAGAATCCACACTTCCTGAGTTCTACACAAAAATTTAAGACACTTTCAGGTCCCTGTTGGGAACTGAGTGAATTTCCTAAGCTTAACTAGAGTACCCAAAGGGATGTGTCCTGGAGAGTATGGCCAATTCTCAAGTGTAGAGCCCTTATCGACATGTCCAATTTCCGAGAGCCTTGGCTTCATTAAACATGAAGGGAGATTTTTGTACAGCAGGTATTTGGAGGAAGAATCTGGCATCCTCTATTGCACCACAAACTTAGAGTACCAGTGAGTCCTTATTGGAGGTATCAATTTCTCAAGGACTTTAAAGATCTATCTCCTGGGGCAGGGGGTGGTGGGTGGTGCTCACCAACTAATAGACTCTTAAGCTAAAGAGAAATCAGCAAGACAATGACCAATTAGAGTGAAAGAAGGAGGACTCCAGGGGCCAGCCACCTAGCTACACAGCATGACATGGAGTAAGAGTAAGATTTACAGAAGTAAGAGAATGGGAAAAGCCTAGAGGCAAAAAGTAGAAGGGATAATTTTAAATTTTGGAAAGCTGGCAAGAAACAAGCCAAGCTAAGGCTGGGTATTCATAATTAAGAATAAGCCTCTGTGTGTGATTTATTTGATTTATTTGGGATCTGAGTGTCAGGTCCCCCACAAAAGACCAAAGACCAAACAACAACAACAGATTGAAACAAGATGGCTGCATGTTCTAAGCTTATTCCACTCTGTTCTTCTGATTTAGGTTCAGGGTTAACAGAGCCATGTTCAAACTAGGTAGATATTTTGAGAACAATCTTCTGGACATCTTTTGTTGTACTAATTGTACAGAAAGAGAGATTAGTAAGTGAGATATGTGAAAAAGAGATCCTTCTGCTAATATCTTTGACACACTTCCATTTTATAAAGCCAACCTTTTGAGTTTGGGGAATTTCTGCCCATAACCCACATATCCTTATAATAAACTCTCTCCCTTTTAAATGCTAAGTTTTAAGCTAGCTTAAAATAATTACTGGTAATTGCAAAAGAAAGTCTTTTAGATGTAGATTTTTTTTTTAATCTAGCAGATTGTCTTATTTTGATAGGCAATAAATAATGGTTCTCAGATCTGCTAACTAATTCTATCAACACTAGGTAAATTTCTTTTCTCCATATTTAGTCTAAGAAAATGTTAGTTTTGACATACATTGCATTTATTATTTTTTTTTTTTTTTGGTTTTTTCGAGACAGGGTTTCTCGGTGTAGCTTTGCGCCTTTCCTGGGACTCACTTGGTAGCCCAGGCTGGCCTCGAACTCACAAAGATCCGCCTGCCTCTGCCTCCCGAGTGCTGGGATTAAAGGTGTGCGCCACCACCGCCCGGCTTGCATTTATTATTTCATGCAGTGTTTCTCTCCAATTGTGAAATACTGGGCTTAACTAGTCTTTTTGGAAGGAATAAACTCAGTAATATAGTCCATACCTATTTAAAAAGAACATAGATTTACATATGATACTATGGAGTATTTTCTTATAATACAAATCAGAGTTTAGGCTTTTTTACATTTAAGTATTCTTCTGAGTTTAGCTGAGCATATCATTATCAGGAAACATTGTTTTTCATGTTAAAGGCAGTCAAATATTTAGGCTTATCAATGTTTAGTAGGGTGTGTGCAAACTTGTGTCTGTACGTGTGTGTTTGTGTGTGACAAAGGTTAGCCAAAGTGTTGTTCCTCAGTTACCACCCACTTTATTTTATGAGTCAGGGTTTCTCGTGGCCTGGAGCTTTTCAAAGGCTAGGCTGGCTGACCACCAAGACCCAGATACTTCCATTCTTTACCTCCCCAGAGCAGAGATTACAAGTGTTTACCAGATTTCTCATGTGGGCTCTGGAGACAAAACTCAGGTAGACATGAAGTACGTGTGAAGCTCTGTATTGACTGAGTCATCTTATCAGTCCCTATATTTTTGAGCTTTAACGTATTTTATATCTGCTTAAATTCATAGCATTCTGGGCTTTTGGTTTTGTCTTTTGCTTAATTGAATTTCCAACCATGTCTCTCAATGTCAGTTGGAAGCAGTCAGATGATGAGAGCTGGTTTCTGCATGAGTCAGTCATACCAATGCTCCCAGCTCTAAACACACTTTATTGCTATTATTACAGACCCTGATTTAGAGACATATTTCTACTATTGGCCTCATTACCTACATCAAAGCTTTTTGTTTTAATGCTGCATTATACTGTGGTCTTTTAAAAACCAATGTAGGCAACGATTAGGAATACAGACTTTTATTAAAACTGAGCAACCTACGTCCTACTTATAAGGACAGCTGCGTGGACTGAGGGTTGCTTAAGGCAAAGTGACAGACAGCTACTACAATGCAGACACTTGGACCTCTCCAAAGCTTACAATTTTCAACTGATATCAAACACCAGAAAAACTAAAGAAAAAAGAAAAAAGAAAAAAAACTGAGACTAAAATAAATCCAATTTTATTTATTTATTTATTTATTTATGTGTTTGTTTGTTTATTTATTATTGACATGACATCTTGCTATCTTTCTTAGGCTGGTCTCAAACTCTTGGGGTCAAATGGTCCTTTCATCTCAATGTCCCAAGTAGCTTGTACTAAATGTGTGCCATCATACCTAATTCTTATGTTCATAAAACAAACATCTAAGTTGAAAATCTAGGACATGAAGAGAACCACAGAACACTCAAAGTGCTGTCCATAATATTGCCTACTGTTTTTCTAATAACAGTGGTACACAAATAAGATTCCCCACAATGGCTTCAGCCATCTTCTTGTGAGATCTTATTTTATTTTGCTTTTTTTTTTCATGTTTCTATTCAAGTCTACTACTCTTCTATCCCATGTCATTGGATATGAATATGACATGGCTGTAACTGGATTTCTACTAAAGCATATAGTACTTAGCTTTATGTCTACCCCATTTCCCAGGTAAATATGATTAATTGTGATTATATCTAACTATAACAGTATTGCCTTGAGGCAAATCTAATAGGCAGCTCTTCTACCCAACATCCCAGTTATAATCGAGACCTGGGTATCACAATCAAACAACAAAAATTCCATATTCTATTGGAGGCAGTATCTTAAAATTTATTTTTCAGACAGAGAAGACCATAAATGTATGTAGAATTTATTGGAAACAATGGTGAATGGTCACAACTTTCTATTTCTACCTCATTCCCATGTGAGAGACAAATGAACAATTATTGTGATTGTAATTTGACTTCCAGCCTATAGACAAAGAGTCAATACAAAGCCTACCAGCATTCTGGAAGGAATTAGAAACCAAGGGCAAGTATGCTTCTTCCTCTGCATGGCCTGAGGATTCCTTCTGTAGCACAGATCAATTGCCAGAGAGACAACTGTCTCTTTGTCCATATAACCTGCATCTACATCTCCTGTGGGGCCCATGTGCTCTTCAGTTAACTCTGCAAACTGTGGTTAAGAGCTGAGGTTTGGGGGCAGGGAGATGCGAACTCGAATGTCAAGGCCATTACTCACTTGTATGACCTTCTGAGACTCTCATTTCATCTCTCCAAGCTTTGATTTCCTCACAGCAAAGTTGAGGACAGGAGCATGCATACAACAATGGGGAGCAAAGTTGGGGCTGTTTTGCTGGCTTATCATGAGGACCCTCTTCTGATCCTTCACTTGGGTGTGCTTTTTATCCTCATGCCCTTTGTGTTCATTTGTGCTCTCTTTTTTCTCTCTCCCTGCATTTCTTTCTCTCTCTTTCCCACTCTTCTTCAATGCTTCTTAAGTACCCAATGTATTCCATGACAGGGAATAAAGCAGTAAATAAGATGTGACTCCAGTTGTCGTGAAAGTCTTATACAGACCCTTATTGCCTAAAATGCCATTGTATTAAAAAGGTTGTTTTCTCCCCTTTTTAGCAAATCTGTTCCACCCTGAGTTAAATGCTAAAGCTACTTAGCATTTTAGTAAATAGCAATGAGAGATAATGATTCCTTCTAATTGTTGAAAATGATAGTGTTTCTAAGGAAGGCATTCCAGCTGTTTTGTCTGATTTAATCAAGAACTTTTAACCTTATTGTCTCAGGATTTTGCTCCCTCTCCACTGTGGTTCTCTGTATAAGGCATAGATGATTAAGATGTTGGCTTAGGAGACGATCAGGGGTGTGTGCCTTGCACAATGCACAGGTTGACTCAGAAACACTAGGTAATGAATAGAAGCCTGTCATTTACATTTGGGCTCCAGTTACTTTGGCTAACACATGAGTAAGAAAATTGTTCTGGAATTCAGAGGTCTGTGATCTCAACTTGGAAAAATGTAATAACCCACAGAAATGGCCTCATGTGGTATAGGATTTGTTCTGTAAGACTTTCCAATGGCAGCTAGTCTCAATCTTAGTTATATCATAGACATAGAAACACCCAGAGAAGTTAAGGCCTTCCAATCAGGTCTTAGCCCAGGCCATGCAGATTAAATATTATCTGAAAGCCTTAGGACTGGGATCCTGATATTGACATTTTTTCCCATTTCCATGGTGACTCCAAAGTACAATCAAGATGGAGAACTACTGCCTTGAAAACCAAGGGAAGTGTTCCTTCATGTTGACATTGAGTAAAATTAAGTCCAGAGAGATTAAAAGCATAAAAGGAACAGACAGAATGTCCTCCAATCACCATGATTTCACTAGCACTAAATAGTTAGTTAGGTTTCTAGAGCCAGGCATGATATTCCTCTAGTTGAATAGGTCTTAGGTCCAGTTAGGCAAAAGCTGGTTACCACCAAGGTATGTGTGCCACCACTGCACCTGTGGGGTTATTGTGCCATGTTGGTGCACCATACCTGGGTGGGACTGTTGGTTGCCTCCCTCCTTTGGGAGTTTGTGTGGTACTTTCTGGTACTATGAAATCTAGACCCCAGAAAGGGGGCATTCAGGTCAGTTCTACAACCACTAATTTACTAAACCAGAATAATCCCTAATAGCAATCTCTAAACATTTGTCCTTATGCCTACAGGTATGTATAGTAGTCACAACTCATCAAGGAATCCTTCCAGTAGACAGATCTCACCACAGAAACCCACAATCAATCAGTAGGCAAAGTAGTGGAACCCAGTCCCAATTTAGAGACATCTACAAAATATTTCCATATCTAAGGCTCATATAACATGGCAACAGTTTGTAAGAACTGGTAGTCAGGGCCTTTGCTGACATTGTGTCTCCTAGAAACATCAGAACTACACTTATAAAGTCTCACCAACAAGTCTGCCCACACACAAGCTAAGCAAGGAGGCACCAAGGAATATGACAGACTTGATGTAGAAAAGTCCATGAGCTCTCAATTCTACACACAGAACTACAGGCAACTGAGTAAAGTTGTTATTAGGAGAGGTAGGCAGTCCTCCCCCAGGAAGAGCACATTGATTGGTTGACCAGCGTGAAAACAATTAGTCAGCCCTGAAAACACACATACAAGTAACATTATATGGACTCAACAGCTTATATTAGGAATATGTATGTATATACAAACACATATATGCATGTAATAGCAATTGATGAAAAAATGAAGTCAGATATTAGAAAGCAAGGAAGGAGGAGTATATGGGACAGAGGAAAAGTGATGAAGAAATGTTGTAATTAAAATACAATCTCAAGGGCCTGGAGAGATAAATCAGTGTTTAAGAACACTGGCTACTCTTCCAGAGGTCTTGAGTTCAATTCCCAACAACCACCTGGTGTCTCACAACTATCTATAATGGGATTTGACTTCCTCTTCTGGCATGCAGGTGTACATGCAATTATAGTACTCATATCCATAAAATAAACACATCTTAAAAAATACAGTCTCAAAAATAAACAAAAACCAAACAAACAAGACCAGGTAAGTGCACAGGAAGGCACAACTCAAACCTAGGGCTTAAAAGTCCCAAGTCCACACCATGTGCACCTCATAAGAATTGGAAGGTTGTATCATTAAGCAATAGTGGGGGCAGCGGGGGGGGGGGGGACGGATAAACAGAATGAAACTTTCAAAGGAGAAAAGTTATTGATGTAACCATTTATTTTGAAAAATGACTAGACCGTGAGAAGAACATCAGATCACATCATTATGACCTTTGGGGAAGATGCTTTCAGGAGAAGTAAATAGCCTCACACTTACTTCCTATAATTTGCAAATTTGTTTGCAGTTGCTGTGGAAGTGCTAAGATGCATGTTCAATTAAAAATGAGTCATCCCAAGGCAGGTCTCAGAACCTGGAGCACATACTTGCCTAAACTTGGAGCAAGGCTATTTTGAGCAACTGGAGTCAAAAGCTAATGCTCTGGTAGGATGTGCACAATGACCTTTCTAATATTATTTTGATATTTTAATTGTTTTCCAAGAAGGAAAAAGACACCAAGGGACAAAGAACTTCTATTTTTAATGGCCTATATCCTGAAAGCGTACCAGTAAATATAGAAAAGGAAGTGTTCCCATATTGAAGTACTAATGAATGTTTTTCTTGATTTGATGCTGTTTTGGAAAAGTATAAATATATTTAAAGGGGACAAGCAGTGGTGGCACATGCCTTTAATCCCAGCGCTAGGGAGGCAGAGGCAGGTAGATCTCTGTGAGTTCGAGGCCAGCCTAGTCTACAGATCAAGATCCAGGACAGGCACCAAAACTATTCAGAGAAATCATGTCTCAAAAAACCAAATATATATATTTGTGTGTGTGTGTGTGTGTGTGTGTGTGTGTGTGTGTGTGTGTCCTTATTATTAATGGTTTATGAGTAGTAGATTGCCTTTAGCAAATGTCTCAGGCCTTCCCAGAATAGAATTATAAAGGAGAGTGGGCTAACCCCAAATTCTTTTGCTTTTCCACCCCATTCACACTTGTAGCTCTCTGTAGCTCTTCCAAGAATCCTCCCCAGCTATTTTTGGATGTTCCTGCTACCTCTTGTGTGCCATAGAAGGCTAGGGGCCTTTGAAAGATACATTGAGGTATGGTCATAAGAAGTACTTTAAGATCATTTGAAGACTCTAGGTAGGTCTCTTTGAAATGATTGATCCCATTATAAATACCAATGCTGTTCTTTGTGTTCATCATTTCTACAAGCATTACTGAACTAAAATTATCAGCGATCTTTAATTATGTCAGTCATTCTCTGTATTTTTCAGACTAAGCCATGTTTCTGATATTCATAATATCGTGCATAACTCCACCACATTTTACAAGTGATGAACACTTGCCTGCATACTTGACTCTTCCCATGAATACAATGAACTTCCTTTCCCATAAACCTATGGACTCTTCTGAAAATTTTTTCCAGGGCATATGCTTAGGAGGATGATTATTAGGTTTAGAGCATTCTTTATTGTTGTTTTGTTTTTTGTTTTTTGAGACAGGATTTCTTTGTGTAGTTTTGGTGCCTGTCCTGGATCTCGATCTGTAGACCAGGCTGGCCTTGAACTTACAGAGATCTGCCTGGCTCTGCCTCCCCAGTGCTGGGATTAAAGGCTTGTGCCACCACTGCCTGGCTAGAGCATTCTTAATTACATTAACTACTCACACGAGTATGGAAGGATGAAAGTTTCCTAGAATAAAGGGTGCAGGAAAAGCTATTGACTCTGGGAAAATTGACACACACACACACACACACACACACACACACACACACACACACACACACACACACAAAGCAATAGTGCTACCTCATGGTGGGATTTTGGTTTGGACTTCATCAGGACCGGGAGAGAGATGCTATATGGTGATGGGAAAGCAGGTTTTGAAAGACCTCCCACATTCCTGTAGTAATCGAAGGGAAGGGATTTGAGTTCTGAGCTATAGTGTGTTTTAAGCAAGGCAGAGGTATTAGATTTGTATATTAGATATAATATGTGTATGTTCTGCCTGCTCCACACCCTGACAAAAATATGACCTCAAACTCCAGTGGCTCACACACAGGGAGTGCATGCTTTCCTGAAGAGTGAGCTATAAGACCTCTCAATATTTGCCACACTCTCACTGTGCCTGGACAAGTGCTATGCAGGGCTAGGGAATGCCTAGATCTCAAGTCCTACTTGCTGAGATTGGGCTTCAGGAGAGGAGTTATGGCTCAGAGGGAATGGGTGGGGAAGGCATTTGCAAGAGGAAACAGGAAAGCAGTTCAGGAGAGGCTAGCCATTTATTCTTAGTTCATATAACCCTAAGAAATGGTGATGGAGTCATTGCTTTCAGCAGTAAGGAGATACACAGGCAGACATTGGGTCCAGAGGGTTTTCAAACCCAAAATACTGCTATATGGGAAGAGGGCAACCTAAATCCCATGTGCACTCACTAGGAAAAAGGTATGTAACTCCAAGTGTTATGAAACTCTGCTTCCTGTCTTTCAGCTGTCCTTGCTCAGAATCCTTGGTTGCTGATTTCACTTCTGGCAACAATACAAGAACTAAGGTGACGAAAAGACAAAGACATTATGGGCCAGACTCCCAGGACGTTGGGTTTTGTATCTTTTTTTGGTAATGTAAGTAGAGATGTCTGCTTTTGGGAATCATACCTGCCTTCTAGGGCACAGTGTCCTCTGGTTCTCTCCCTCTCTCTCTCTCTCTCTCTCTCTCTCTCTCTCTCTCTCTCTCTCTCTCTCTCTCTCTCTCTCTGTCATCCTTCTTCAGAGGACTCTCTCTGACTTTTACATTCAGCAGCTTCTGTCTTTGGGACAATGATTTCCAAATGTTCCTTCCTGAGGTCTTTAGAATGGGAACTTTCTACCTGGTGTACCCAGCTGCCTTCAGCTCTTTCTTCTTAGATGCCTCCCTTGGGTTGCTCTTCAAGTTCAGTATGGCTCACATCCTTTCCTCACACTGCTCTAAAGCAGCATTCCTTTCCAATTTTTCTACTGATCTCCTGGAACCACGAGTTTCCTTGTTCTAACCTTGGAGTTACATAACTAACAGATGCCTCTCTATAGCTTCCAACTCAGCAGCCAACAAATCCCGGGGAATCTTTTTCAGAAGATCTGACTTTTTCTTTTTCCACAGCCATCACCAATGCTAAGCACCCAAGAGTCTTTTCTGTACTAGTATTGATGCCTCCTAAATGACTGATTATCACCAAGGTTTCTCTTCCAGGCATCCAGTCTACTCCTCAGATCCCTGTTACTGATAATTTGATGCCATTGCTCTAATAAAGAACATAGAGCAGTTTGTAAAATAATGAATCCCAAGCTTGAGTGCAAAGTTGCTCATTAACTCTTTTAAAAAAAATCTTTAATATATTTGTACTCTAGAATAAATAGACCTATACTTTCATATCTATAGGGATTATTCTAGGATCCCTCTGGAATACAGAATTGCTTGGATTTCAGGTCCATTATGTAAGGTATCATTATATTTGCATGTAACCTACACAATCCTTCCTTGTACTTTAAATTAGCTCTAGATTACTTATAACACCGAGTACAAGGTAAATGCTATGTGAAGTTGCCATATTGTTTAGGAAAAATGAGGAATGCAGCTCTGTGCTCATTATAGATAAAAAAGTTTTTTTTCATATGTATTTTCAATTCAACATTGGTTAAGTCTGAGGATATGGAACCAGAAGAGCCAACTGTCTGCTCTTTACTTACAGAGTTATTGAATTAATGTGCTCTAGCTCTCGACAGTCTGCCAGGCAGAAATATAGGTGTTATGGTTACATTTGTATTCCTATTTATAAATATGATCAGATTTTCTCTACTTCTTTAACACTATGTAGTCCAGTGGTAGAATATCATTGCCTCAACAGTTATCATTATAAGAGAAAAGTGTAACTGTATAGGCAAACAAAGATGTTGTAAAAGTTTTGGGGAGACAAGTAAGACTAGGAAAGAATTTAGAGGTCATAAAAAACATACCAGAGTTTATTGGAGTTTGTCTTACTTTTCCTATTACCATGATCAATATTCAGATACAAGCAACTTAAGAGAGAAAGGGCTTTTTGGCTTCTGTTTTTCAAATACAGGTTCTCATTGTGTAGCCCTCGCTGACCTGAAACTTAATATATAGACCAAACTGGCTTTGAACTCCTAGAGATTTGCTTGCCCCTGGCTGGAATTAAAGGCATGCACCATCACATCGGACTTCAGAGAAAGGGTTTATTCTGGCTCTAAGTTCAAGGTTGCAGTCAATCATGGTGGGGCAGCCACAGCAGCAGGAGTGGGTTGCAGTGCCAGGAAGCAGAGTGAAGGTGCATTCTGCTGCTGAGCTGTCCCCCTTTACGCTTACACAGTCTAGGTCTTCCCATCCCAATTAACCTAATATAATCCTCCACGGGCATACCCAGGGGCCTGGCTCCAAGGACTGTAGATCCTGTCAAATGGACAACACTGCTATCACAGAACCTATTTAAGTATGGGCCACATCCTTGATGGTTTGTCCTTTCCCATCAGCAAGGGACACCTCTCATATATCTTACACATACTTCCTTCTCACCAGCTTCTATGACTCACTAATTACTTCTACCCTCTTCCAAGACCTTCCAAGGTCTTTGCTAATTCAAAGTCTGCTTTCTTCCAAGTTGACTCAAAGACTAAATTACCCTCAGGCCTTTCTGGTTACTTCATCTTCTTTATCTCCTCCTCTCAAGACTTCACAATCTCATTTCTTAAGCAGAAAGTTGGCACTACACTCCAGAACATAGGTCTCAAAATGTAAGTGCATATATACATCATCTCATGTGCCATTCAGCAGCTTTAGTTCAGGACTTAGGAATGTACTCACTAACAGAGTCCTGTGTCTCCCGAACCACTTTGAAAACATGGTGTTAGATTTCTAGACATTGCTTGTATTTTTCTAAAGGGATTGTGTGCAGCCTACAATGTCTAGCCAATGTTATATGTACTGCCTACACTGCTGGACATCCTAGCTCCCGGGATGAACCAGTTTTATGACTCCTAATAGACCCATCAAGTAGAACATTAATGATACCTAGCGTTAAGAACAGGGCTAGCCAAGTGTTCAGAACACTCTCTAAAGGAAAAGACCAAGTCCCGGGGACTGGCTCACTTTGAAAGCTACCAGAAGCCTCAGCGGGAATGTCATTTTCTGTCCTCTGAGAAAACGCTCAGCCATCACCCCAGATAACCCTAGTGCATCTCAAAGGCATTAGGCTTTCAGAGACTGCCAGATGGAAGCTCTGCCAGTTAAATAGCTCTGAGCAGGAAGGAGATTAGGGGAAGTCACTACACCCAAGACCATCGTCTTTACCCTCACAGTCCTAAGGTGACGCGCCCTAAGCAGGCCTGAGCCAAAGTGAGACAGTCAGATCTCACCAGGAGTGAAAAGAAAAAAAAACCTCGGAGTTAAGGCATGGAGCCCGCTCACTGCCCACCTTGCAGGTGCAGGTGCAGCCGTGGAGTCCAGCAGTCACCGCTCGGGGGCGGAGCTTGGGCGGCTCGGGGGCGGGACCTCTCGGTGGCGACGCGCTGACGTCACGGGCGTGGGTCGGCCCAGCGCGTCGTCGACGGGGCGCGGAGCGCGGCCGGTGGTTTCTGTGGCCGGTCGGCGTCCGCTCGCTCGGCTCTTCGCCCTCCGCCCCGACGAGGCGCTTGTGGCCGAGCTCCCGCAGCCATGCTGCGGTCGGCGCGGCTCGCGCGGCTCCTCTGAGTCCGGGAACGGCGGCGAGCGCGGCGGGCTCGGGTCGCCATGCCTACCCGTGAGTGTGGGGCAGGGCCGGGCGGGGAGCGCCTCCAGGAAGCGCCGGTCGGCCCCGAGTTAGTTTCGCTTCACTTCAGCGTCCCATGGGCGGGGAGCGGGGGACCCCAGTGCACACTCGGGGCAACTGAGGCGGGAGCGTTACAAAACTGACAGCGGCCCGCGGTGACGGCGTGGTAGTAACGGAGATCCGTGAGACCCGGGGAGCCCGGGCTAGTAAGTCCGCCGCGCGGCCCAGCGCGACTGTGGAGAGAGCACCGTGGCCCTGAGGTCGAGGCCTGTGCTGCCTTAGCTGGTCTGAGGGACAGACAGGAGCCCTCCCTGGGGCCAGAGGCCGGGGTGCCCCCAAGTGTGTCAGCCCGACTACCCCTCGGCTGAGTCCACCCGGGGTTTGGCTTGCCCCGCCTAGTGTGGGGCCCGGGCTCTGCTAATAGCAAGTGTCCCAGCTGTCCCCCAGGGACGCTGGGTTTGGAGATGACCCGGTAGTGGAGGCTTTGAGAGAGACTCTGTACTACGGGGTACTACAGTGCTACCAGTGAGTCAGATACCCGAGTGAGACTTTAAACCCCTTGGCCCACTTGGATTACGTGCAGACTGGGTAGCTGATCTCGGACCGAGAGGAGGCATGATGCTGGTGATGGATTTGAGATTCCTCGCAAGTAGGGCTCTTTTAAGTGTGTCCTGCCTCAGAATCTTTAAAGACTTGTGAATGTTTTTTTCTCAGAATTCCTTTCTGGCTTTGCCTGACCTGGTTTCTGTAGACATACTGAGTACCGGATTTCTAGGCAGCATTCAAATGCCCATTTTTTTTTTCTAATGTTGGGTTAAAAAGATTCTTAATAGTAGAATGGTTTATCTCATAGCTGTGTCAAATCTTTCATCTTAATGTAAAGATCATTTATAACCCCTCAAATACCAAATGTGTTTGGTATTTTTATTTATTTATTTTATTTTATTTTATTTATTTTTACAATATTATAAGTTTCTTTCTTTATATTTCTCCATGGTTCATTCAGCCCGGAGGAATATACTCTGCCATCGTGTTCATGATCATTATTGTCCGTTTATTATTTCTAAATTCATCTTCTGTTATTCGAGTATTTGAAATTAGCACTGTGCCAATCTTTTTTTCCGGGAAAGCAGAGGTGAGAAGGATAAACCAGTGGTCTCAAAAAATGAGACTTCATGGGAATTGTCTGGGTAAAATGTCCCTCAGCATTCTGTAAAATTATCAAGCTTTAGTTAGGTGCCAAAGTTATCTAGTTCCCTAGAAAGGATGCTGAAAACTTCTGTTTTTAGGATGCTTGATTTATTTATCCTGTCCAGTGAGTTTTAGATGAATTCAGGTGTCAGATTGCACCCATGAATGGAGGAAGGTCAAGGGAAATGTTTATGTATCATTCATATTTGTTGGTGTGAATCTCCTGTAATTGAAAGGAGATACTGATGTGGACAGGGGATACAGATCTCAAATAGTAGCTCTTGTTTTTTCCTCCTGATGATCAGAGCCCTCAAGATGTCTGTGATAGTTTGGTGGGAAGGAGTGCTTCTTAGACATCCTGTGTCTAGAGTAGACTGCTAACATACTAAGTGTATAAGCAGCCACTTCAACACAGTCATGGTATTATAAGTGCTTTTAGGAAAAAAATGAGTTCTCATAAATGTTTTTTTTAAAGATATTAAGTAAAGAGGCTTATTTGCATGCTCAGCCAGTTAACCTTTAAGTGTTTTATGAAATGTAATGCTTTTCTACAAAATTGAAAGGTTGAAGAGAATCACTTTAGTCTCTTGAGTTCTAGAATTCTGTAAGCAGCTCGCAGATAAATAATTGTATCGCTGTTTTTATTATTCACTTGGAATTGAAATGGCATTAATAGTAAAAGCCAGCTTCACATGCTGGAGCCATGCTGGCCAAGCAGATAAATGTGTGTCTCATGAATGTTGTTTAGTGAGCAAAGACTCCTTGAGAAAACAGCTGGAAGTATGTCTTCCAAGAAGGTGCTGACACAGAACAGTTCTTATTCTTGTCATTCTGTGTTTAGCCTGTTAGTTGGATGACTTCAGGACTGACATTTCAAACCTAGATTTAATAAACTATTAAGCTTTTAATTTCAAAGGGTTTCAAATTTTGTGTCAGTATTTGAGTTGGAAGGAAAATTGAGGTTTCTTAGTCCATTTTTTTTGTTGTTTATTTTTTAATATCAGGAGACTGAGATTTTTTTCTTTGAGTCTTTATTTTATTTTGTTTCTAGACAGTGGCTTATTATATAGTCCAGGCTAGCCTAGAACTTGTGATCCTTCTGCATTGCTAAAGGGCTGTAGAAGTTTACTACCATGTGTGGGTTTTAGTGAATTTTGATGGCTTCCCTGAGGTCATAAATGGAGTAGAACCAGTACTTGAACACAGATCTGGCCCTTTTAACCAGTATCCACATTGAACACAGATAATGTCCATTTTTCCTTAGCCAAAGTTGAATAAACTGTTTTGTTTGTTTGTTTGAGTTATAAAAATAAGACAAAATGAAAGCTTCGCCAAAATTCTGTGAAAATTTCTGTAAGCTTAGACGCTTGTGTATAAGAAAGCTCATCATTTGCCTGGATTTAAGTCTTGCCACAGGAATCTGGGAAGAAGGCTATGGATTCTGCAGGTGTGCTAAGTAGATGCTCTGTTATAAAGGCATGGATTTAAATTCTTTAGCAAACTTCTATGGAAGGGGCTTCTTAGTTTATCTACATCTCATGCATGAAAACAAGTCCAATAAAATGTGCTCTCATATGTAAGAAATGGTTGTATATTAGCTAGGGGAATTCAAACACTGAACTGTTATTAGTGTGTGACTAATACTTTCTTTCGTCATTTAGACATCAGCATTGCTATCTGGCTAGGTCTGTTAGACAGTGGTAATGTGGCATCCCCCTATCCTTGAATAAGGCTAATTTATATTTAACTGTTTTTTAGTGTCTTACAGAAAAAGTACCAAATGAATCCTGAAGGATAGGTGATAGCTGAAGTATTTCTTTTTAGAAACACATTACATGTGTTAACTTTTTATCACTGTGATAGCCCTAAGGAAAAAAAAAAAACTCGAGGAAAGAGTTGACTCTTGGCTTGAGAGGTGTCAGTTTAAAGTTCACTGAATCCATTGCTGTTAAGCCTGTGGAAGGACAGAAACATGGCCAAAAAGGGATGGTAGAGGGATGCTTCCCACAAAAGCTGTTTACCTCGTAACAGCTAGGAAACAGAGACACAGTGGAAGCATCCAGGGATAAGATGTACCCTTCAGAGACCCACCCCACAGTTACCTGCTTTTGCTTCCCAGTAATTCATTCAGTCATGTCTTTGTCCGTGGATTCATTTTATTCTTTTTTTTTTTTTTTTTTTTTTTTTTTGGTTTTTCGAGACAGGGTTTCTCTGTGTAGCTTTGCGCCTTTCCTGGGACTCACTTGGTAGCCCAGGCTGGCCTCGAACTCACAGAGATCCGCCTGGCTCTGCCTCCCGAGTGCTGGGATTAAAGGCGTGCGCCACCACCGCCCGGCTCATTTTATTCTTTAGTGTGCTCTTGCTCTATTTGTCACATTAAAAGCTCATCAGCTAGCAACTAAGCCTGTGGTGGTTAGTGTTGCCAGTTTGACAGAATCTAGAATCAACTAGAGAACATGCCTCTGGGCATACTCATGGTGTGTGTGGGGGTATCTTATTGAGATGGAAATACCAGGCTACTGTAGGCAGCTTCATTCCTTTGGCAGGGGGTCTTCCAGAAAGATTCCTGAGCCTAGCATACATTCAGCACACCCTGCTTTCTCCTTGTGCATACAATGTATCAGCCACTTCAGACTCCTCTTGCTTTGAGTTTTCTGTCAGGAAGGACTTAATCTCTTGAACTCTGAGCCAGAATAAACCAGTAAATTGCTTTGTCAGCCTATTTTATCACAGCAACAAGAAAAGACAGTGAGAAAAGGACTTTAGCAAAGTCCAGTGATCATTTCACGTTGAAATCATATGCATTCATATTACTAGCTTTGGAGCCTTTGTGTTCATTCATATTTATTTATTCACATTATTGTTAGTCCATTTTTCTCCTCCCCATATTTCACCTTTTTTCTCTCCAGCCTTCTTCCTTCTCCCAGACTTGTAGCTGAAGTTTCTTTTTTTTTTTCCTTCCTCTTACTGTGTCTTGATACTGCTTTGATTGCTGCCTAGGAGACCGTGTGTTTCTTTTCATTTTTTAAAACAGTCTCTCTGTGTATCCCTGGCTGGCCTGGAACTCACTGTGTAGACTTGGGTGTGTTCAAACTCAGAGATCCGCCCGTCTCTGCCTCCCAAATGCTGGGAATAAAGGCATGTACCACCACACCACACAAAATTTACGAAGTTTATGCTTCAATTAGTCCCATTCATGAGTAACCAGAGCTGTTTTAAAGATTATGTAAATGGTGAGATAAGACTGGAGGAGAAGGAGCCAGAAATGGAATGTTTTATGTGCCATTATAATGCAGAGACGCAATTAAGGACTGAAATATGCTCAGGCTGTCACAATCACAGTCACAGTGACTATTTGTAGGCATACTAGCAATTTCTAGCTTACTGGTTTCTTTATAAAGGCATGTCATAATCAGATTTTTACTAGACCTTCCTGTATGTTTTTTGATGTGTAAGACATTACAAATGTCTGCACTTCATAGTGTAGATGAGAGTTTTTCAGCCTTTGCACCATTAATACCTTGGACCAGCTTTGGTGGTTGTGGCTTAAGGAGGGAGTGGTAGCAGGGGTCTGTCCTATGCCTTATAGAATGTTTAGCAGCATATTTGGCCTTTATCTACTAAAGCCAGTAGCAGCATCCACTTCTTCCCCAGAACCCTAAAATTGTAAAAAACAAAAATGTTTCCAGAAGTTACCATATAGCCCCTGGAGGACAGAATTAAAATTATACCTCATTAAGAACTGCTCTAGTTCTAAATATTTAAATATTACAGATCACACTGTGCCCACAGCCTGTCCTGCTTTCAAACCATTAGGATGCTCAGGCAGCCTACTCCCCAGAGATGCCTTCTCAGCACAGAGGCTCAAACAGCCTCTAGGCCTGATATAGTCAGCAGTGATCTATTTGAACTTGACCCTGGAATTGACTCTGAGCAGGTTCCTTCAGGGAGCAGGATGGGTAATATCTCTTTTCCAGTATCTCATTCTTTGTACCAGAATTTTTGGATGTTTTATGCATCTCTCCAAACCATCTGAATTATTGGGCAGAGGAGGCTAGTTTTCTGGGGGACCTCATTTTGTTTCTACTTTAATTTTGAAGGGCAGCTTAAAAGTAAAACCAGCTGAAGCCAGGTTTTTCTGGTTTTCTAGGACAAAAATGATAAATTATTTATTATTATTATTACCAGTTGTCCCTTACCCACCCACATACATAAAAGGAAAGAAAGCCATTTGTGGTTTAGGAAACTGAGCCAGTTTTTTCCCCCTTTTGTGTGTGTGTGAGAAAGAGAAATGAAGGGATATTACGGTTGAACTCTGGCATGGAATGATCCAGTTGTCACCTAGTGTTTCAGTAGTAGTGTGTTGGGCTACAGTGGGCAAACCTGATTCTCTATAGGATATTACATTTCTCCTTAGTCTAGTTACTCTTCTTTCCCTTTAGGTACTAGATAGCACAATTCTAGATTTTAGTAAAGAAGGTGCCATTGCTTATGTATTTTCAAAGTATCTCTGAGTCGAAGTGTTCTTGTCTGAATAGCATTTTGATTGGAGACTCCACTCTGTCTTGTCTGTCTGTCTGTCTCTCTTCCTCCCTCCCTTCCCCCCTTCCTTCCTCCCTTCCTCTATCTCCCTCCCTCCCTTCCCTTCTCCCTCTCTTTGTATTTTTTAATTATAATTTAAAAAATTTATTCTTTTATATATTACATCCTGACCTCAATTTCCCCTCCCTCCTCTCCTCCCATCACCTCTTCTCTCCCTCTGATCGTCTCCTCCTCTACTTCCTTTCAGAAAATGGCAGCCCTCCCAGCAATATAAACCAAACACGGCATATTAAGTTGCAATAAGGCTAGGAACCTCCCTGCATTTTAAGTCTGCATGAGACAACTCAGTAGGGGGAAAAGGTTCCAAAAGCAGGCAAAAGGGTTAGAAACAACCCCTGCTCCCACTGTTAGGAGTCCCACAAGAAGACCAAGCTACTTGTATGGCATTAACTTGGTCTCCTGGGGCTTTCTGCTGGGATTATTACACCTTGGCTTCATGAGGATCACCCCATTATCTTGTGGTAGTAGGAAGATTTTTTTTTTTATTGAATGATTCTTCCCCAGAATAATGCAGAATCTTACCCCAAACTTTCCATATAATTTGAAATGACTTACAGACACAGCAGAATTTGCTAGAAAAACCAAAGCAGATTACCATGGGAGTGAAGACTGTTGATAATTGATAAAACTATACCATTCTAAGTATCCTGCTTTTGCTGTCTTTCAGCTGATTTTTATATATTTTTCCCTTAACGTTTTCTTTGCTTACCAAAATCTTTTAGTTATGTAGATGAATCCTCAGCATGCCTTTGTAAAATTATGTGCACAAAGCATTCTAACTCAGTCATAGAATCCCCTAAGACAAGAATTGAGGGTGGAATAGATAGAATTTTGAGCTGTGAAGATATTTAATTTAGTTGACAAAGGGCAGCTGAAACCAGGAAGATTTAGTGTGCCATTCAGCTGGGTCATGCTTTGGTACTAGAATGCAGGCCATCTGAATCCTGGGAGTGTGCTCACTATATACATCATATTCTTCCATGAAAGAAGAGTTGAGGAAGGAAGTATGGTAGAAATCATGGTTAATGAAGGGGTCAAGATAACTTATTAAATTAAAAAAAAAGACAGCATTATTTATACAAGTCTGAAGGCAAAATACTACCAGCTTTAGGTAGTTAAGAATACATACTTTCACTTACTATGAACGAGTATAATGGTTGATAAAGGTTTTTGAGAAACATGGCTCCATTTCATTAATAAAGAATTGCAGATTAAAAGCCAATTTTGGTCTGATAGGTTGTCAGAAGTCTCTAACAGTAAACTGCAGTAGCAGTGTTCAATACAATTGGCAGAAGTGCCGGTCTCTTTGGAAAGCAGATCAGAAATAAATTATCAACTGATCTAGGGATTATATCCATTGGCCCAGGAATTTCACTTCTAGGAATCTATTCTGTGGTTTTTCGAGACAGGGTTTCTCTGTGTAGCTTTGCGCCTTTCCTGGAAATCACTTGGTAGCCCAGGCTGGCCTTGAACTCACAGAGATCCACCTGGCTCTACCTCCCGAGTGCTGGGATTAAAGGCGTGCGCCACCACCGCCCAGCGTAGGAATCTATTCTTAAGAAATGATTAAAATAAAGGACATCAAGATAGTTTTCATCCAAATGTTTTGTCATAGTAATATTTATAAAAAGTGAAAAACAGAAACTTGTGTTCAAAAATAGAGAATTGGTACATATTGATAATATAAACCCTTTGAACAAAATATTATACATTCATTAAAAATACTAACGGGGGTTGGAGAGAGGGCTCAGGGGTTAAGAGCACTGGCTGCTCTTCCAGAGGTCCTGAGTTCAATTCATAGCAACCACATGGTGGCTCACAGCCATCTATAATGGGATCTGCTGCCCTCTTCTGGCTTGCAGGTGTATATGTAGATAGAGTACCATATACATAAAATAAATAAATCTTTTAAAAAATATTTTTTTAAAAAAATAGTACTCATGAAGCCAAGGTGTAATAATCCCAGCTCTTGGGAGGCTGAGTTAGAGTTTGAGGCAACCCTATGCTACATAGTGAGATCCTATCTCTAATAAACTAGACCAAAATAACACTATGAAGACATATATACAGTGTTTTGTTCCATAGCTCAGGCTGACCTGAAACTAGCAATCCCACTGCCTCAGCTTCCTGAATACTGGGATACAGATACATACTAGTATGTTTGGAAAATTCATTTTCTTAATTTGTATTTTCCAGATTTCTTAGTTAGCAATTGTAATTAGAAAAAAAAAAAGATACTTAAGGTTACAGATTTAATACAACTTTTTTCAAAAACCTAAAACAAGACATTAAACTGCTAAACAGGTTCTTCCTGTAGCCGGAAGACTAGAACTCTGAAAAACCAATCTCATGGTGTAAACTATATAGGAAAGTAGTGCCTGATGTCTGATTGTTGTCAGATGCTCAGAATTGTAAGGTTCTGGGAATGTTTTTCGGAGGTTAGTGCAGTGTGTTGGTGAATAGGACATAAGAACAGGGCACATTTATCACTTGTCTTTTCTGTTTGAGGTGTTGTGTGCTTTCTTAAGTGGTGGTTTCAGTCTTGAAATCCTGAATAGGTAAGATGAGTCACTGTGGGGGAGTTCAGTTTATGGGAAGTTGGTAGATTTTTGTAGCTTCTTTGGAATGATTGTCTTTTGCGGAGTGAATACAGTTTTAGGCAGGTGGGATCACAAAGTGAATGTTGGCAGTTTCTACTGTGATTAATGTCAGCCCTGTCAAAATTCTGTCGTCATGTATGCCAGGTTCACTCAGTTCTTAAAATGAGCCAGCTCTTGAGGATGTTCTGAAGCAAATAGGAGCTAATAGTATTTTTCTTCTTTTCATGGAAGGTATCCTGTTCCTCCTTGGCATGTTCATCTCTTGCTCTCTAACTTTGGATGTTATTGGTTGGTATAATTCTAAGTTTTATTGAAAAAGGAACCACTACTTTGGTTTTTTCCATTGTACCTCTAAATCAGATTTGTCTATTCTAAAATTAGTTGTTAAACTTTTTGCTCCACAGCCTCCAAGAGTTCTAACTGCCCCCCCCACCTCTACTACCATCCCCCACTCCCCACCCCCATCCTTGCTTACTTGATGAGTTATTCAGCTCTACCTTTTCTTTCTACCACCTGCATTCCAGTAGTTTTCTGGATAATGCTAAGTATTCTTCACACTACTGCTCTCTAATGGGCATTTCTGAACAGCTGTCTTGATAATTCACTACCATGTTCTCTGTGCTGTGATTGCAAGTTAACTTTAAATGGCTCTCATTCCTGCTGAGCAGACAGATGAAGTACAAGTTACCATGTTTGCCACTATGATTCCTGGGTCTCAAAAGCAAGCAAAATGTACTGTGCCTGATTAGCAGACATGCTGGGAATTGAGAAGAGTGGCCCTTTTATGACATCTAACTTTAACTGATTGATTTTAGGAACTTAGTTAAAAGTATTTTTACTATATATTTGACTCAATAACTGAGAGAAAACAATATTTCTTAGGAATTTGTAGATGCAATATTGTATTTATATAATAGTTTGGTTTTAGATGTAGAAATACTTGTTAACATACTAGGACCAGCATGTTGGCAGAAAAAGATAATTCCTTCAGGTCTTGACTACCTACCTACTTCAGCTTGATGAAAGTGGACATCGGGAGAGAGGGCATTCAAGGCAGATACATACATAGCTATTGAGATTCCAGGTCTGAGTCCAGAAAGTTTTCATGTGTTCTAGCTAGCCTGTGTAAATTTCATAAGTCCAGTTTCTCTAGTTTGCAGTACTAATGAGAAGCAGATAGGTAGCTTTTCCACTCTATGTTATCTTTCCTTTTACTCCATCCTAATATTTTGTTTGCTTTAAAAGGATGAAGTATACTTGGAACAGTCCACACACTTAGCCTTGTTATAACACACCAGCTTCACAAAATGGAACAATTTAGATCACAGAAAGAGATGACAGAAAGGTAGGCCAGTTGTATTCATAGTAATTTTATTCACAAAAGTTCATTTCCTTGGTCTGGTACAGGATACTTGTTGCTTTTAACCCTTATTGGAGGGTAGAGGAAGGGAAATTTGAGTTGCCTTTGGAACAAAGGTTTTTAGAATGCCTTCCATGTAGATGTAATAAGGTTGTTGTCTGGTAAAGATGCTGAAGAAACTAAGCAGATGGCCCACCCAGCTTTAGTTGGAATAGCGTGTTCCTATCTCATTTATACATTTAATTTCAGTAGGAAAGTGACATTGACTACTTTCAAAAAGTGGATAGAATATATAAGATGTTTTAGAGTGGTTTAAAAGCTCAGGAACTCTGAGGCAAAACCCAAAGCAATTTAGCTGATCATGACTCACTCTTTTAGTCTAACAGTCTCCAGGACTGAATGTATTATAGCCCCTCCTTGTAGTTATTTCTGTCACAGACGATGCTACTATACTATTGGACTCACTGATGTTCCCTTTCAATTTTGTTTTTCTGGTAAATATGTTAGGGACACATTTACTTAGTATTTTAATGCCTGTATTTTCAAGGCACTACCAAGATGGAAAATGCAGAGTTGGATAAAGTGGTCCCTAGCTTCAAAAAGGTTATACCATTTATTGAAAGGAATGCACATAGTTATAACATAGAAGGATATATTTTTTTTCCTCAAGGCAATATATATATGCCACTACTCTTCCATGATCTTCCTTGAGTTTGAAGTGTAATGGTTATTTTGTAAATGTATTGATTGGTCTGGCTACCCCACAGCCAATTAATCTCTGCATTTTGACCACTTTGCCTTTCTGTAATGATTTCTCTCTGCTGCAGAAAGAAGCTTTTTTGATGAGAGGAAGGAACTATTCTTTACAGTGGATATAAGGCTAAATATTTAGAATGCCTGGCACTAGGGTTTTTCTTAGCTAACCTTTCTTTTCTGGAGGGAAGGTATTAGTTGGCATAACTTGACACACAATACTCTCCTCCTCCCACAGACACACACACACTGTTGAAGTTCAGAGGAGAGAAAGTGTCCATGACACTAACAGGAATATGAATAGAACAGTAATGAGTGGAAAAGGACAGCAGTCATTTGAAGAAAGACTTAAGTAGAAAATGTGAAGCTTAAAAGGGTGTGTATGTGTGTGTAAATGTATACACACACAGACACACAGGGGAGGGGGATTTAGTAATTCTGTCTTTTGTTCAACACATTTTTATTCAAAGTCTACTATGTGTCACTTTTGTTAGGCAAGATACAATGATATCTTTATATTGACCGTGTGTATATCATTACAGATTTTGTCTTTGCTGGTGAAGCATACATAGTCTAATGGGGAAGAAAAGTGTTGAGCAAATTTATACTGACCAGACAATGAGTTAGATGAGGGCATGTACTTGTTTCGTCTGCCAGTCAGGCTATCTGTTTATGGCAGCTTTTGAATAGTCTAGAGTAGCAAGAAATAGAAGTTGTAACATTCCATTCCGGTCTGATCTGATGTTAGGACAATAAAGAAAATTTATGGCGCATCAGGGAAGGTGTTTTAAAATTGTTTTGAACTTCAAAGCAGTTGTCATATTTCAAGTCTAGTACATGTAATCCTATACTTCTATCCCTAACTCTTTTGTCACTGCTTCCTATCTGGGAGAAGAGACTGTCAAATAATCAGTAAGTGCATGCAAACTGATAACTGTGCAGTTTGCAAGCAGAAGTTAGGGCACCTCAGTATATGTAATCTAAAAGGAAGAATATAGAACCACACTACTAGGAGCTTATCCCATGGCTGCCTTGTTCAAGTCTCACTGCAACATGTATTTGTGGAAGAAGAGTTGTTTTCTGGCAGCAGATGGTTGTTTGTGTATAATAAAGCTCTTAAACACATGATTATTTCAAAGACAGAAGTGGGGAGCATTTAGAGACTTGATTTGTCACTGAGAGCATCATTCAGCTCTTGGGTTTTTGTTAAGATTTTTCTCCCCTTAAACTGCTAATGTTGCTCTCTTTTCCTCCCTGTGTGCTCCTTGGTGTAGTGTGGTTATCAGGTTCTGTTTGCTCTTTAAACCATATAGAAATATTGTTTTTTCTATTGAGCCTTTTCTGATAAGTACAGGAGCATGTATAGTAAAGGTGGAAAAATCACAGTAGAGCTTTGTACAGTGGTTCACAGAACACTGGGGAGGGCTGAATGTAATTACATGTAGTTGAGCTCCTGTGCTTTTCTGAAATGGCAGTTGATTCAACCACTTTGACATTTCTGTCTAAAAGTGCACTGTGACTCTGTTTTTAAGTAAGTAGTTAATGGTATTTGCACAGAGATGAGGTAATTTTCTATTGATCCTTTCCATTTTTAAAAGTAAACCTATTATTTATAGGAATGAAAATTTAAGAAGTGCCACAAATACATAGTTTTCTAGGTTCTTTGAGTATAATGTCACAGAAAATACATTGGTTTACCTATGTTCCACTCTTAGACTTGAGATAATAATAAATTGAAATCTTAGGGTAGTATAAGATGTTATTTTATGATCTGTCAGAAGTATTGATTAGAAAGTTTCTCTTTACATTATTGGGTTTTTTTTAGATGATGTAATATGTTTTATTAATTCTTAGAGAGTTTTCTACAGTGTATCTTTACCCCTGTTTTTCTTCCCAGCACCGTGTACCATTTGCACTTAGTGTTGTCGTCACAGTTCTCCTCCTCCTCCTCTTTTAGAAGAGACTGTCTCAAAGCAGTTGTCCTGGTTCCCTAGCTCATAGAGTCTTTTCCCTTCCTCTTCCATGATCTTCCTTCAGCCTTAAGTGTAGTGGTTAGTTTGTAAATGTATTGATTGGCCTGGCTACCCCACAGTCAATTGATCTCTGCATTTTGACCACTTTGCCTTTCTGTAATGATTTCTCTCTGGTGCAGAAAGAAGCTTTTTTGATGAGAGGAGGGAACTACTCTTTACAGTGGATATAAGGCTAGATATTTAGAATGCCTGGCACTGGGGTTTTTCATAGATAGCCTTTCTTTTCTGGAGGGAAGGCATTATTTGGCATAACTTGAATTAAACTACACCACCCCAGGCTTATATATAATATCTGTAAGTAGCCATAAAATAATATAGTTCTCATGTTTTTTTTAAACATCCTTAGTGTGATTCATCTCTTTGACTTTTCCTCTGTGCTGCCATTCCTTCTCCCTCCTCAGTTAAGTTTCCCCATCCACTTTTTTTTTTTTTTTTTTTTTTGGTTTTTCGAGACAGGGTTTCTCTGTGTAGCTTTGCGCCTTTCCTGGGACTCACTTGGTAGCCCAGGCTGGCCTTGAACTCACAGAGATCCACCTGGCTCTGCCTCCCGAGTGCTGGGATTAAAGGCGTGCGCTACCACCGCCCGGCTCCCCATCCACTTTTATACCCACTTCCTACTTCAGAGCAACTATGTCCTGAGTTTTAATGAACATAAAAATCAATTGTTTGTATATTCTATTGCCACAGTGTGTTTATAATAAAAGAATATGTGCAAATTTAAAACTTTTGAATTTCTGACTCTATCTTCTGACAGATCTCATGTATGGCTATTGTGGTTTGAAAGAAGATGCCCCCCCATAGGCTCTTTGGGAGTGGCACTATTAGGGGGTATGACCTTGTTGGAGTGGGTGTGACATTGGAGGAAGTGTGTCCCTGGGGGTAGGCTTGAGGTCCAGTAGGGCAGTCTCTTCCTGCTATCTACAGATCCAGCTGTGGAACTCACAGCTCCTTTTTTAGCACCATGTCTGCCAGCATGCTGCCATGCTTCCCACCCTGACAGTAATGGACTAAACCTCTGAAGCTGTAAGCCAGCCCCAATGAAATGTTTTTCTTTCTAAGAGTTACATGGTAATGATGTCTGTTGATAGCAGTAGAAACCTTAATTAAGAAAGTTGGTACCAGGGACTAGGGTATTTATGTGATTGGCCTGACCATGCTCTTGTTTGGATTAAAAAGCAGATGAATGGTTTAAGTGAAGTTTAATGGGCCATACTAGTAGGAACATGAAAGGCAGTGGTTCTGAGGTTAATTTGAACTGTGGGGGCATGGCTCAGGAGGCTTCAGGGGAGAAAAATATTAGAATGTGGTCTAGAGACTGTTCTTATGATATTTTGGAAAAGTAGGTGGCTGCTTTTTGCCTTTCTACAAAAAAATCTGCCTGATGCTAAGTCTGAATTGAAGAATTATGAATTAACAGCTTTGGCAGAGGAAGTTTCCTGACAGCCTAATATTGACTATGTTGATTGGTTATTAGTGGCCATGCTTATGCAGATTTATAATGAAAAGGAGTAAACTGAGCAAGTAAAAATACAAAATGTACAGATTGAGGAGAAAAGGGGCACCAAGAAGTGGAATAAAGCTAAATCCTGTGTTCAAAGAGATAAACAGATTCAAGAAAAGCCTGCTATTAAATGGAATAAAGGGAGTGGTGGCCTCAGGGCAACTACCCAGCTAAGTTTCCAATTTGTAAAAAGGAATTAAAAAAAAAAGCTTTGGTCCAGGCATAATGGTACACATCTTTAATCCCAGCACTCAGGAGACAGAGGTATGTAGATCTCTGAGTTCAAGACCAGCCTGGTCTACAGAGCTATTTTCAGGACATCCAAGCCCAGCAAGTAGCAGAACTCAGCAGATTCAGCCACGTTTCTGGCTTTAGAGTCAAGTTTACAAGAAAGGGGTTATGGAATCTGCCTCCTAAGGAAAGCCACTGAGACCAGGCGTGTGTCAGGGGTGTCCCTGCATGAAGACCTAGAGAGGCCAGTGCATGAAGCTGTGAAAGTGAAGCCTGGATTACCTTGGAGACCCCAAGGTATTGGAGATGCCAGAGTAATAGGATACCTGCTGAGGAGAGCTTCCAACAGGAAGTGAAACCAGCCCAAGAGAGAGAAGTGTGTTGCAGTCAACAAAGCTGAAAGGAAGTGGAGATCTGAAGAATGCTTCAACATCAGACATGGAAATGCAAACAGAGTTTGGAGTTTGCCCTGTTGGTTTTTGGTCTTGCTTTGGTCCAGTATTTCCTCCTTGTGATCCATTTTAGAATTGTAATATATATCCTGTGTCATTTCATGCTGGAAGTATGTGATCTGATTTTTCATTTTGATTTTACAGGGGATTACAGTTAAGATACTGCGTGAGGCCTAGAAGAGACTTTGAACTTTAGACTTTTAAACAAGTTTGAGACTGTTAAAGACTATGGAAACTTTTGAAATTGGACTAAATGAATTTTGAATTATGATATGGCTACAACCCTATGGGGGCCAGGAAGTGGAATGTGGTTTGAATAAAGGTAGCTCCCATAGGCCTATAGGGAGTGGCACTATTAGGAGACATGGCCTTGTTGGAGTAGGTGTGGTCTTGTTGGAGGAAGTGTGTCACTGGGGGTGGGCTTTGAGGTCTCAGATGATTAAGCCAGGCTGGTGGCTTACTGTCTCTTCTTGCTGCTGCCTGTGGATCAAACTGTAGAAATCCCAGCTCCTTTAGTACCATGTCTGCCTGAATGCCACCATGCTTCTGCCATGCTGGTAGTGGACTAAATTTCTGAACTGTAAACCAGCTGTAATTAAATGTTTTCCTTTATTGGAGTTGCTGTGGTCATGGTGTCTCTTTACAGCAATACAACCCTAAGTAAGGCAGCGATGAAAGGCTTTGAAGACTGATGATATAGCACAGTGATAGCTCTTGCCTAGCATGGACAAGGTCCTGGATTCATTCCCTAGCACTTAGAGAGTGAGGGAAGAGAGGTGGGAAGAATGAGAATATTCAGGTTTCTATGTTTAAGTTGGAAGTTTGACAGAATATATCAAGCACTGAACCTTGAAGGTTGAAATTATATTTATATTGCACTTCTGTTTTAGCTAATCCTGCCCAACAAATCATATGCTATTTTTTCCTTTTCTAATTTAAATTTGAATAATGGAGACATTATTTAAAAATGTATATTTTATTTAGACTCAAAATTGGAATGATATAATACAGTTTAGGCAGGCATTTTAATCATGTCAATTAAAAGGAAAATCTTTTAGCATATGGCAGAGATGCTGTGGGTGTTCTAGAAGAATTAGTGCTGTTGGTATATTAAATGTATTTCTTCTAAGAATAATTTTGGAATGTATAAACATTCCCACAGATTTAACACTTTTATTACATTATGATTAATAAGGAAATAAAATGTTGTGGAAATTTAAATAGTTAGGCAATTAGAAAGTTGTTTTGAATTTTGCCCCAAATACTCATATTTTACTTGTCAAATATTCAGAGGATGTATAATTTAAAATAACCTAACTAGTCTCATCATTGTGGCTGTACTCATGAGACTCACTGTCTGTGTAAGGTCCCTTATGCTTATAGCCAGGAAAGGTTACTTTCCATCAGTTCAGGTGTTCCTGTCTAGAAGGTATTCTACCTTGGCTTATTTAACTGCACACTTGTCTTTTTTTTTTTTTTTTTTTTTTTTTTTTTTTTAAGGGCACAACTACAAGGGTGACCCTAGCTAAGACTCTTAGTTGTGAGTGATATGGCCTGAACTAGCCATCTCCTATAACTAGACAAGACTTCCAGTGGGGGGATTGGGACATCAATCCGGCCACAAAACCTTCAACCTATGATTTGTCTTGTCTGCAAGATGTGCTGGGTTGAAACAAAGATGGTGCAGAAATTGTGGAAGTGGCCAATCCTGCTTAAGACCCATGCCACTAGAAGAAGCCCACCCCTGATACTGCCTGGAGGAGGGCCAGAACCCAGAGGCTGGATAGCTCAGAGGCCTAGGATAGAACCAAACACAAATGGCCAAAAAAAAAAAAAAAAAAAAAAATCAATGAAATGTTTGCTAATGATATTCTGCTATGGTCATAGACAGGAGCCTAGCATAATCATCCTAAGAGAGGCTTAGTCCAGCAGCTGATGGAAACAGATGTAGAGACCCACAGCCAAACGTTAGGTGGAGTTCAAGAAATCCTGCAGAAGAGGGGGAGGAAGAATGGTAGGAGCCAGAGGGGTCAAGGACACCACAAAACCCCACAGACTCAACTAACCTGGGCTCATAGGAGCTCACAGAGACCGAAGCGGCAATCAGGGAGCCTGCATGGGACTGCCCTAGTCCCTCTGTATCCATGCTGTGGTTATGTAGCTTGGTGTTCTTGTGGGACTCTTTTGCCTGCTTCTTGGGGCCCTTTTCCTCCTGCTGGGTTGCCTTGCCCAGCCTTGATATGAGGGGACATGCCTAGTCTAAGTGTAACTTGATATGCCATGTTTGGTTGATGGGAGCCCTGCCCTTTTCCGAAGTGAAACTAGAGGAGCAGTGGGGGGGGGGGGTGCTGCGAGGAGAGGAGGGAGGGGAAACTGTGGACAGTAGGGTAGCAGTATATTATTACTACACTTATATTTGCAAAGTCTCTATAAATATATAAAAGGAAAGAAGAGATTTTAAGAAATAGCCTTGACAACACATAATTTGAAAAATTAACCATAAAATGTATCAGGGTTTAACATGTAGAAAGACTTTTCTTTTTACTTAAAAAAAAATATTTATTTTACATCCCCGCTGAAGTTTCCCCATCTTCCTCTCCTCCCAGCCTCTCTCCTCCTCCCCTATTCCCACCCCCCAATCCACTCCTCCTCCATCTATGTAAGAAAGGTCATGAGTATCACCAAAACATGGCATATCAAGTTGCAGTAAAGCTAAGCACTTCCCCATGTATTAAGGATGGGCATGGTGACCCAGTATGAGGAGTAGGGTCCCAAAAGGCAGTAAAAGAATCAGAGACAGCCCCTGTTCCTACTGTTAGGAGTCCCACAAGAACACCAAAATACACAACTGTACTATATACGCAGAGTGCCTTGGAGGCTCCATACCTGTTGGTCTACATAAAGTTCATGAGTTCCCAATAGTTTGATTTGGTTGTCTCTGTAGGTTTCCCCATCACGATCTTGATGCTCCTTGCTTATAGAATCCCTCTTCTCACTCTTCAACTGGACTCCTCGAGCTTGGCCTGGGGCTTGGCTGTGGATCTCTGCATCTGCTTCTATCACTTACTGGATGAAGGCTCTATGATGACAGGGTATTCACTGATCTGATTACTGGGGTAAGCCAGTTCAGGCACCCTCTCCACTATTTCTAGTAGTCTAAGGTGGGGTCATCCTTGTGGATTTCTGGGAACTTCCCCTAGTACCAGGTTTCTGTCTGTGAGTAAACTGGGGGTGGGTTGGGGCAATAGAGGCTAGGGGATGGGGGATGAAAACATAAGGGAACAGGATGGTCGAGCTGGAACAGGGACAGAATGGAAGAGCTAGGAAAGAGATACCATGATAGAGGGAGTCAACACATTTTTTTAGGAAACACAATTCAACTCACAACAATTGTTCATTACTTTAAAACCAGCCGAGCTTCTTAACTCATTTTGTCAACACAAGTAATGTACTCAAGCTTGGACTCTCCCTTCTAGAACATAGTTGTACTTTCTGCTTTTAAACTTTGTCTTTTATTGAAAGCTATGTTAATCCTATCACTTTTTTTTAAGTTAATGCAATATTGTGTTGTTTGAAATTGCTGACTTTTTTATTTTGTAACTTACTGTGGATTTTTATGTCTTGAAGTCTTTATAATTAATTCATATCTCACTCCTGAATGCTGATTATCTGTAACTTTTTATTTTTCTTTATGACAGGGGTATTATGTACAGAGTTGAATGAACATTGCAATGAAATAAGAAAGTTTGAGGCTTGATTACATATTCACAGGTTTTACTGTGGAAAAAAATGCTGTTTTATTTGGAAGTAATGTTAACAGTAGAAATTGTACTCAGGTTTACGTCCATATCTATTGAAATAAATGTACATATCCTAAAGTATTTTTTAGTTTATACTATGACTGACTTTACTTTTTAAATTAAGCTGTTAACTTAATATATACTTTATAAAAATAATAATTTAGGTTTTGTAGGAATCCTCTGTCAAGCAACTTACCAATTTTCTAATCATGGGTACCATATGGATCTTTATTAATGATGTCATTTATTATATTCCTGATGTGCATGTGTCATATAGTAAAAGTTTATACACATATTTTTTGCACTGTGTTCATTTTACCTTAATAAAATTCAGTCTTTTCTAAGGTATCTGGGGAAATGACATAATTTTCTTTTCTGTTTACAAATGGGAAATAACCACATTTGGATGATTTCACTTGTAAAGAGTAAAAGGTTGTTATTGTGAGTATAGATCTGGACCTTAATCATTCAGTTTTAGTGTAAAGTGTAAAGTGTTTTGCTTACCAAGAATAGTAGATTTTCTCTTCACCTGTGTAACAGGTTAGTTCAGAAAGTATCAAAGCATAAAAAATGAGAAGCAGGAGTTCATATCAGATAGGAGTTGAACCCTCTACTTAACCTCTTGGCACACAGCAGGAAACTGCTTTCTGCCAGACTGTGACTGTTTGGTTTGCTAGGGAGCAGCAGCCTGTAGCTTACTGAAAGGAGTACCAGTAGCAAGGAAAGGCAAACAAGTTTTGAAATGGGCATTAGTAATTTAGTAAGTTTCTCTTTTTTTTGTAATTAAAAATTCAAAACCTGTGGCATAATGATTAATGTTTTTGATATTTAACTTGTGTTCTAAGTCTCTCTTACTTTAATTGGTATATCTTGATAAGAGTTGCTATTCAGGTGGTTCTTCTTGGGTCATAAAAAATGTTATATTAAATTGTTTTCTCATGAAGATCAAGAACCAGTATAGAGGTATACTTTTTAGTTTTTTAAAATTATTATTATTATTATTTGTTTTGTTTTTTCTGAGAGGGTTTCACTGTGTAGCTCTGGCTCTCCTGGAACTCAGTCTGTAGACCAGGATGGCTTTGAACTCATAGAGATCCACCTGCCTCTGCTGAAAGGCATTCAACACCGTGTCAGGCTAGTTTTTATATAGTAGGAATCATTTCTATGTACTTTCCTCATGGTACCCTCCAGAGCTTGACAGTAAGATTCTATTTCTCAAGACACCACATTCCTGAGTCATAAAACATGGAGAAACTAAGCTGATACTGACCTGGAAGCATCATCCCTACTGACTAGCTTTCTTTCACAGTTTCTGGAAGATGCTATGCATGCTGCTAAAGGAGAAAAGTAATCATCAATCCTAGCCAGCTCTGATCCCTGCCAGCTACAGTAACAGCCATCCTGGGAAGATGCTGCGGTGGTATTGTGTTTCCCAAAATATTGTGCACCCTAATAAACTTATCTGAGGTCAGAGACAGAACAGCCACAATATTAAACATGAGGTTAGGCAGTGGTAGCACATACCTTTAATCCTAGCATTCCAGAGGCAGAAATCCATGTGTTCAAGGATACAGCCAAGCATGGTGACTTATGCCTTTAATCCCAGAAAGCAAGCCTTTAATCCCAGGGAGTGATGGTAGAAAGCAGAAAGGTATATAAGGTGTGAGGACCAGAAACTAGAAGCATTTGGCCTGGTTAAGCATTCAGGCTGTTGAGCAGCAGTTCCGCTGAGACCCATTCTGGATGAAGACTCAGAGGCCTCCAGTCTGAGGAAACAAGACCAGCTGAGGATCCGACAAGGTGAGGTAGCTGTGGCTTGTTCTGGTTCTCTGATCTTCCAGTTCACCTCAATACCTGGCTCAGGTTTGAATTTGTTAATAAGAACTTTTAAGATTCCTGCTACAATCTTTGACAGCAATTAATCATGCAGCTCACACAGGATTGAGCAGGTATGATAATGAGTATTCAGAGACGGGTAATTCCTGGGGGGCACTCACCATCCTAAGACAGAGCACCTGTGTGGCCTAGGCAGGTGTCTCTATGACAGGTAAGGTGACCTGCTGACGTCCCACGCAAACCAAGTCAGAAGCTCATTTTTTAATAAAAGGGAGACCTGCAGGGCCCTGGCCCCCGTTTGGGGTAACTGTTGCCTTGCTTGCGGACCTTGACCTTGATATCCTCCCAATGCTAATTCCCTGCCAGGTTCCCCCTTCCTGAATGCTTAAGGGAAGTTCCTTGTCTGTATATCCTGAATAATGGGCGTTAATAGTTAACAGCTTGGATGCAAGATTGTAAAACATTAGTGTGAACTTCTGCCCTCCAGGGTCCTCCCATTGTGCTGTAAGCCTGTATTTAAGACCTCCTACCCCCTTCAAGAAATGACATTCGACATTTAAAATTAAATATATCTATATATATATATATATATATAATTGAATGAATACTGCGAACGTAATCTATGAATACCACAAATGTGATTAATTTCATGAGTGTAAGTAATGATTATCTTGAGTGTAATTTAAAAAAATTATAAAGAAAAGGGGGAGTTAATATTCCTCAGTCTCTTTAATTAAAAAAGATATTTTATTGTCTCTTGAGTAAAAAAAAAAAAAAGATTCCTGCTACAATATGCCACTAATGCAATAGTGCCATGAATGCCCTGTATCTTATTCTTTTGTGATTATAAAATCAAAGCCTTACACTTTTATTGTGGTACAGTGATCCATAATGAAGTTTAATGCTATCCACCCAGTGCCAAACACTACAGATTACATTTGAACCCATATATCTGCTGACTGCCAGAATTTATTATGGTTTAAAAAACAACTGAAGCTTTTGTAATCATCAGGTTTAACTTTTTATGCATATTGAAAGTCAGATACTCACTGGTTTTATGCATTTGTTTTGTAGCTGATTAAAAATAAAAAGAACAATGTCTGTTCAAGTCTAAATCATCTATAAGAACTCCACATTTCCAGGATTTTAATTTTCTTTCAGAGACAGGACAAATATACAGCAGCATAGTTATTTCTAGATGTCTATCCTCTCAAAATCTTTCACCCTGGAGTTTTAAAAAGCTGAATAAGCTACATCCCTACCCTTAAGGACTTTATTGAATCTGGGGAAAACAGATCATATATTAAATAGATGATAGTGGTGTGGCAGAGAAAAGTGGCCCCTGCCCAGCTTCAGGTACAGATGAGGGACTTGCTTGAGAAATAATGCTGGGCCGAGAATCCAGGTGAGATAGCTGAGGAAAGAGCAGCAAGCACAGACTTACCTTCTTGGTCATGGAAGCTAGTTTGCTCTTGTCTTTCTCCAAGGTGACATTCTGAAGAGGCAGCATAAGGCAACTCTGTGTCTGTGCAGTGGGAGTAATAGGCCGAACTTTGTAGCAGAGACTAAGAAATGTATCCACATTTCCATCACCCAAACTTTAGAACTCTGATAGACAGTGCTTCATACTCTATGGAAAAATGATGCATGAAGACCTAAAGTTATGTGCTTTATGTCATGTAGTTTCAGAAACAGACACCAGAATTAATATAGCATTGATCATAAGGTAGATTTGTAACTATGTGTAATGGATATTCAAAATGAAAAGGGTTCTATGGAAACTTACTTCTCCCCCCCCCCTCCCATGGAGACTTCTTAAGAATCTGAATGGGGTTAACTAATAAGCCACAAACCACTGATTAGTTGATTAGGTTTCATGTTGAGCTTATTGATTTGCACCTTCCAACCTTGTTCTTAATGTCTCTCCACTTATTGCAAATTGACTTATTCATTTATTACTATTTTAGAAGACAGAACTAAGAGTGAGCAAAAAAAGATTCAGAATATCTTACTTACCTTTATGAAAGTAATGGAACAAGCTATGACAAATACAAACAAACCAAGAGTGATGAGGCTGGCCTGTAATGCCAGAGCTCAGAAGGTAGAAGCAGTAGGACTCAGACTAAAGCTAACCTGAGTTACATAATGAGCCCCCAACCCCCAACCCCAAAACCATACCAAGGCTTTAGGATGTAGTTCACTGCCCAGCATGTGCAGGGAGGGCCCCAGTTTCAGTCACCAACACCCCAAAGCAAGATGGAACATAACCAGAAAAGACAATTATGAAAGTACAAGGCCACACAAGCCACATGAATTCTCATCCCTGGAGACTTTGCCTGTCTTGATCCTTATCATGATTTCTCAAACATTATTTACAGTAATTCTCTAACCATAGTCTTAAAATTGTCTGTTGACAGAGAAAAATTAAATCTAATAATTAGAGTTTTAAAATATTTTATCTTTCTGTGCAGTGTGGGAACTACTTGTAGATACACTGTCTTCTAATAGCTTGCATGAGCAGCTAATTCATAGTCTGTTTTGATTTCTTTGATGAGTCATGAAATAGTTAAAATGTTCTTTGAATGTCTGTCTAGAATTTAAACATGGAACTTCTGTTACTGTGTGTACCTAGAACAAAACCTAGAACTAGACCAGTGCCCAAACTTGATTCTGTTAGAAGAATCTCTGGTTTTGTCATCTGTTCAGCATCCGATGCCAGCAGAAGAGTGGGATTTCTGTAGATATTATTTGTTTTGTTTTCTCCTTCAGATGCTTAGTACAATTTTCCTTTTGCTGTGTATCATTCTTACCATATATTGTATCTTTCTGCATTCACTCCAAACTATAAAATGCAGTGTTAAAAAGCTTTGTGTTTTAAGGAGTCTATTATCTTACTAAAAACTGAATAGAATAACAATAAAGTATGTTTATGAGCATCATTTTATGATCATTGTTGCTAGTAAGTAATACTTGTATAAACTATGTGACCATCACTTTTTGTTCCTTGTCATATGTAGAGCCTCTAAAACAGTGAATTTCAGTCTAGGTATTTTGAAATATCCATTTTATTTATGGCTAAAGTAGTTAGACCATCTTGAAATGTTAAGTAACATTACTGGAAAATCACATTGCTATGTTTCTTGCAATTTTAGATGCTTTTAATTTCTTGTGCCTTTGTTTCATTGTTCCTGGCATTTATTTTTAAAAATCTGTATCTTATTGCTATGTAACTTCTGTAGAAAGTGCAGGATTTCTAATTTTCCTTTGTTTTCTCCAACAGAATTCTTTCATTCTTCAAATGTCTTCCTTTTCTCTTCCTCTGTTGTGTTGACCATCTCTTAAAAGATGTTTGCCATTTCAGGGTTTTCTGTATCCTAGTCCATCTTTTCTCAACAGATTATGTGTTAGTAAAGGCCAGGGCTTGTGGCATATATTGATGTTTCCCTAAATCTAGCTTAGTGTTTGGGACTTCGTAGGCATCACTAAAAGCTTGTGCAGCTAGCAAATGGCTGAGGTAGAGTGCTTGCTGTCCAAGTATGAAGACCTGAGTTCAGTCTCCATAACCCACATAAAAGCCAGAAGTAGTGTGTGGCATCTATAATCCCAGCTCTGGGAATACAGAGACAGGTAGGTCCGGAGGGCTCACTGGATAGCCATTGTAGCTAAAATGGTGAGGTCCAAGTTCATCAAGAGACTTGTCACTAAAAAGGAGGAGAGCAATAAAAGACAGCAGAAGACTTACACCTGCATGTACATGAAAAGTATAACATACATATACAAAAAATGAAATTGTTTTTTTCCTACTCAAAATTATTTCTGAGGCACATTTGAGTTTTAGAGGGTGGCGGTCCCACTCTTCCTCTGTGTTTAGAACAATTGAGAATATAGAAATAAAAAATATATAAATATTAAAGTCAATCTGGTACAAATAAAAAAACCTGCTCTCTTGCTAGCAAAAGTATAGGGTGATCCCATTGTGGCACCTTTGCTAATCATCAGGCGTTCTACTAACTTCCCTCCAAATCCTGCCTTTAAAAACCATACACAAGAGTTTTTCAAGGAAGGCACACTGACTGAGACTTTTATAACCCCACAGTAGCCATGTACAAAGAGTCTTCTAAACTTGGGCTCATCACATAGAAGCAGGGAGAGCAAATTGCTGAGTATACATCTGAAAAAATCCTTTGAGAGTTCATCTGTTTAATAGATAAATATTAAACTTACAGTCTGGGCCATTAGGTACTTGTACATGTCAGTTCTGGTAGGTACTGAAGGTTCTTTAGGCAGGCCTACTTTTAGGCACTCCATTAGACTCAATGGAGTGAGTCCAGAAAACCAATTGTTTCTCTCATAAACTATAGCAGAATATTCTCTAGAACAGACAGGAACAGGAAGTAGAGTCTTCCTTCAAATACTGTAACCCTTCTCCCAGTATTACATGAAAATGAACCCAAGGACTGCGGTGAATCTAAGACACAATATTTGAAAGCACAGAGAAGCAAACCAGAGCAACCTTAGGAAAGGGGAATTTTTCAAATGTTTGCTTGTGTTTAAGAAGAAAAATACAAAAAAAAAAAAAACAGTTCATAATTCTGTTTTATTTGTACTACTGAGCTTGAGATTTTTAAAGACTATTTAAGACCTCACCCGATTTATTTCCAGTGAGAATCTGTCAAATGTCAGATACTCATGTCCATCAAGTTGCTCAGAAAATGTATTCACAGGCAGGTGAGCTGCCTGCATCTGTAGGCAAAGCGAATGTTGTAGAGATCTCAGCAACCATGCCTTAAGGTATTTTTTTTTTGGTGACAGAGTTTTACCCTGTGGGCTTCTTCTGTCAAATATGTTGATGCTTACATTTGTTGTTTCTGTCACTAGGTTACATTTTATGTAATTCAGTTACTGAAATATAGATTTGATTAGTACAACTGTACTATAACTTTATACAACTCATAAAGACAACTGAAATAAAAGTCAATAAGATGCCGGGCGGTGGTGGCACACGCCTTTAATCCCAGCACTTGGGAGGCAGAGGCAGGTGGATCTCTGTGAGTTCGAGGCCAGCCTGGGCTACCAAGTGAGTTCCAGGAAAGGCGCAAAGCTACACAGAGAAACCCTGTCTCGAAAAACCAAAAAAAAAAAAAAAAAAAAAAAAGTCAATAAGAAAACATCATATGCTGAATTCTTTACATTGTGATTCAAAGGGCTAAGTGATTCTCTATAGCTGGTGCCTTTAATTTGAATGTACATGGTAATCATGGTGCAAGTGGAACTGGTTTTTAGAAATAGGAATTCCGGTATCTTGTCTCAGATATTGATACAATTGTTCACTTTTGAAGGTATTCCAGGAAGTTCTTCAGTGGCTGATAGGCTATCCTAAGAGAAGCATCTTGGTATTATGGAAGCAGTGGTTGGGTTTATGCTGGGGTGACTTCTACCCCAAGAGAAAAAATACACTTGAGTAACAGGTGGTGGCACTTGTACCATGGAGATGTGCTGATGTTGAGAGTGTGATAGAACAACCCACATAGTTAGGAATATACAAGTCTACCAGGGGACTGAGGGTGAATTCAAATACAGCCATTTGTGGGATTTTCTTTCTATCTTTTGTATATAACAAAGGAATTACTTACTGTTTTCTGTAAAATTGGTTTCTTACAGTCTGGATATGTTATTAGGATCTTGATGTTAAGAACCACTTGTATGAGTTATTTGTGCATTTTACATTTGTCTGCTGTAATACCTTGAACATTAGATATTTTATGTTAATTACAAAATTCTTATAATAAGCCTCCTACAGAGCTTACTGTTCTATTTGATATACTATGGTTGTAGTTATTGTATACTGGAAAAAAAAAAACTAGAAAAACTAAAGGTACATGCTTATATTTCTCATGTTTCGTTTCCTAGGTTTCTTTTTGATCTTCTGTCTTCCTCAGTCCTGGCGGATTATTGATCCTTTTTAATCACTGTTTTGCATGCCTGAAAATTTGAATACTTTATTCATTGCCTTTAGGAATATCTCAGTGTTTAAAAAGAATGTGTTGGATAATCTGAGGTATTAGTTTGCCTAAGATGGCCAAAATCTGTGCCACTAGTACCAACATAATTATCAGTAACACCCTCTGCCACTCACAATACTAAATTCCTTTCAGACCTTGAAATCCTGAGTTTTGCACTTAAGGGGCATCTTTGTCATTTACCGTGTAACATCATTGTTGATGGATATTTTGAATTTAATGCAAGCATTTTAAATGTGAGCATTTTATAGTCCTTCAATGTTAAGTATGCTCTGATAAGAAGTGCTATTAGCATCTTTATTTTATATGAGCATTTTTGTGTTTTCTATGTAAGGTTGTTAAAGTAGTTATACTTTAGAGCTGTGGAAAGTTCAGACAGTGTCCGTGAAGTTATTATTCTTGTACAGTGTGTTTGAAATGGTGAGAATTCCTGGGCTACTAGCATATGTCCATATACTACATACAAACCACTTCAGAAATCCCTGAAGTGGGGTTGAAGAGATAGCTCCATGGTAACATGTCTACTGTGCAAGAGTGAAGACCTGAGTTCAGTCCCTATCACCTATATCAGAACAGCCATATATAATAATATGGAGTTGTAATCCCAGGGATGGGGAGGAAACTATCAAGTTCTGTGTGCCCCATGAATGTTCGTTGAGTGAGAATTTATGAGTCTTTTATAGGAATATATAACTTGTAAGCAGGTTGAATAAAGGCAAAGCTGTCACCAGCATACACTTTGGCTTTTATCTTGAATGTTATCAATAGCTATGTTTTTGGGTACATTGAGATTTTGTGCATTTATCAAGATTTGCTCTGAGAAGTTAAAAGCTAAATTCCAACAGAGAGCTTCTGAGAAACAAACATGTTGATATATACCCAAAGACAAGGAGCTGTCCTTGGTTTTTTTCCAGCTTGCCCTAACTGGACATTAAATTTCTTTTTAAACCTAATGCGTAGTTTCCTCACCCACTTTTTCTTTTTTTCTTTCTTTATTTTTTTTCTTTTCTTTTTTTTTTGCTAGCCAGTATTTCTTAGAGACTAAAATAGATGCTTCAGTATTTAATATTTCATTTTCTCAGTTCCAACATAAATTTTCTGTAGCCTTTGTCATTCCTCTGTTTTTCTTGTAAGTCACAGTTCCCATCCTTTCGTAGATAATTACAGAACTACCTCCTCTCTTGAAACATATCAGCTCTGCAATGTGTAGTGGTTTGGTTGAGAGAGAAGAGCCACTGGTTACTTAACTCTGTAAGCAATTACACTTTAGTACTTCTTTTAGTCCTTCCAACGGTGCTGCTAACATGTAAAGAACATTAATATTGTAAGCACTTACACGTACACACAACTATCATGCCTTTTTAGTTTTTCAGCTCTGTGCAATCTTACCTCTTTTGTAAAACATATTTTGTTTAAAAAACTTTATTATAATGAACTTGCAAATTAAAACACACACACACACACACACAGAGTGAAATTAACCACCCCTTACCTCTTGACGTAAACAATATATTTTCCTTGCCATGACGGCCACCCAAGCATATTTGAAGATGGTCTGTGATATTCAGGGTCCTGGGATATGCTCTCAGAATTAGTGAGCCACAGTCAAAGCACTGGGTCCTGCAGAGACTGGTGGCTTTTCTGTCCTGGCCACAGCTCTGGTTTCTGTATCATTCATTGGATCCCTGCATATTTGTTTGCAGACAAAGGTAGTATTAGATAAAATGAGAAAGAAGTTCTACCTTCTGATTTTAGTACATCCATTAATTTTTCCCAAATGATGATTTCTGAGAGTTTTCAAATAAAATCTGTTGTGTTTTTTTTTAGAAGTCAGGATTATTCAGTGTTTTATTTCTCTTGTCATTGGATACCTCTGCTGAGTATTATTTTTAAAAATATCAACTAAGTATACTATACAACACAATTAAATATAGATAGAAATTCACATGCTGACTTCCTTTACACAGAAGAATTTCTAGTGCCGAATATTTTTGTTTGTGTTACTAAAATTGCAATAATATGGGGAATGCTATTGGATATAGATAAATAGCAGACTGACTAAAAAGAAGAAAAACTAACTTTTAAAAAACTGCATGGTCTCTGTCTCAGAATAGTTTGAGAAAGCAAGCATGCAGAGTTTTATCTGTGCTGCCCTGCTGTAGAGCAGAGAATTGCGGTGCCCTGGAGGCCATCTTCTATACAGAGTTGGTGCTTTAGTTCATGCACTGCACTATTGTCCTTTCCACCTATAAGATTTATGGGTCTGGGAATAAAAACCGAGTGGTGAAATTGAGACCTACAGGAGAGGTGGTGCATAATTACATGTGGAAAGACTTGTAATAAAATACTCCTAATGGATTAAAATCACTTTGAAAGGAACACACTCCTGAAAGTGAGACTGTTTCTTTCCTTCTCCTTTGACCCCGAATCTAGTCACCAAATTCTTTCCATGTTTCCTTTGGGACGTGTTCCTTTCAAGGCCATGACTCTCTAGAGTATGCATTTTGGGTTTTTCCTGGGCCACACTTGCATTCCTGCTTGTTCTATTTCTGTGCAGTTGTGTTTCACTGCCTCACAAGTCCCTGGAGCTCGGTCCTGCCCATTCTTCACCGAGCCTTGGTGTTCCAGCTGAAGTTCCTCAGTGACCCCTGCTTCGCTTGAGTCAGAAGTGTTGTCTTTCTGCTCTCAGTTTCTGTGGCCCTCATAACTGCCTGCTCCATTTGAAACTGGATATCTCTTGTCCTCAGATGTTCATGTCTCAGTTTAAAACTTAACCATTGGGTCAAGTGGGTGGTTACATTTTTAATTCCTATAATTCTTATTCTTAATGGAGTATTATTCTTACATATGTGGCATGTGTGTTCAAGTACAGTCATAACAGGTGCAGCCATAGTCAGAACAAGAGAGCAAGAGGTGTACTGGAAAAGTGCATGGTGAATAGGACTGTAAGATTACTGATTTTGATTGCATAACGCAAATGTCTTGTTCTGACAGTAAGTTAATGACTAGTCTAAGCAGTCTTTTCTAAAAGGTTTGGGTACCACTGAGCTGGGGAATCTTAAAGTGGTAAAGTTTTTAAAACTTCCAATAAGTTTGTTTCTTTTTACCTAGATTATTAATTTTATCATCAAAATTAGTCAATTTTCAGAGTCACTTGTTCATTGGAGAAACTATAGTTGTCTGGCATTTATTTGGTGGTACTTGGTAGGGAGAAGGTTTCTTTATCATTACAGATTTCATTTTAACAACTTAAAGGAACAGATATTAAGCACACTTTTAAAAGTCTCTTACCTTTGTGTCCTTATTCATTTGTTGAATAACATTTTTGTCAGTGCCTGCTTTATGCCAGAATGTTCACCATGAGCTTGAGGGATTGCTGTTCTACTGGTAAATATAGACATGCAAATAAGCGCAGTGGTATCGGTATCATGATGGAAGTAGAGCCTAATGGACAGATCAGTGATCGTGGCCCTTCCCATTGAAGAGTATGAGTTGTAGGGCTGACAAGAAGGCTCAGTGAGTAAAGTACTTGATGTCCTGAGTCTTTTTTTTTTTTTTTTTTTTAAGAAATTTTACTTTATTTTAAATTCTGTATATGTGTCTTTGTGGGAATGTGTATGCATACGTGCAAGTGTCCAAGGAGGCCAGAGGCATTGGATCCCATGGAACTGAAGTTAGAGACAGTTGTGAGCTGCCTAATATGGGAGCAAGGAAAGAAACTCAGGCATTCTGGAAGAACAGTATACACTCTTAACTTCTAAGCCACCTCACCAGTCCTGATGTCCTAAGTTTGATCCCAAGAATCAATGAGGAAAAAAACAAATAAACCAGATGTGGTGCGCTTGTGATCTTAATGCTAGGGAGTCAGAGACAGGAAGATCATAGGGATTTGCTGGCCAGCTGTTCTAGGCACCTTGGCAGCATCCAGGCTAGTGAGAAACCCTGTCTCAAAAGAAAAAAAAAAAAAAAAAGGTGTAGAGGTAGACAGCTCCAGGTCAACAACAACTGAAATTGTCCTCTGGCCTCCACATGTATGGACATATAGGTGGATCTGTATACACATATTACCCCCCCCCCCCCATATATGCACATGAACATGTACCAAAAAGCCATGAAATATAATAGCCTTTAAATGTCAGTGAATTCCTCATATGTTACATATAAGAATTGAAAACACTTGATAGATGAAGGTTTAGTTACTGTTTAACAGCACAATAACAAAAACAAGTGTTTTAATTTTATCATGCTGGAAATGAGAAGTAGTTAGTAGTTTTCCTGTTTACTCCCTAAGACTCAGGTTGTCCATAAATGTGTCTACACACTACCAGACGAGGATATGCTGCCTGGCCCTGTTTTGCTTTCGTTGTTGCTGTTGTGTTTTATTTATTTATCTATTCATTCATTCATTCATTCATTCATTTTGTGTGTGTGTGTGTGTGTGAGTGTGTGTGGTGGGAGTGTGAGCATGTTCATAGAGGACAGAAGAGGACATCTATTGTCCTCTCTATTATTCTTGCCTATTCCTCTTAGGCAGGGTCTTCCCTGGCCTCATGTTTTCTCAGGTGGCTGGAAGATATGTTCTCCTGTTGGAGCTGGGGTTACAGGCAAGTGCAGGATACCCAGTTTGTTATGTAGGTGCTCGTATTTAAAACAGTAAAACAGCAAGCACTGTTACCTGCTGAGCCATCTCTCCAGCACTCTGGTTCTGTTTTGAGTCATAATCTCCCATTTCTAATGTGCTTGAGTTTCATTTCCCATTAGTATAGCTATTCCTCTTGAGCCTTCTGAACATATACTAAAGAAAATAATGGCTTTTTAAAATTGTTTCTTTTATTTTTTGAAATAATATTACATATCCTCCCTTCTCCCCCTCCAAAACCTCCCATATGCCTCCCCTTGCTCTTATTTCTTTATGTGCCAAATTAAATTAATCAAAGAATTAATATTTTTTTTTAGCCCTCCATTTATTTGACTTTTTTTTTTTTTGCTGTTGGTTGTTTTTATTCATATTGTCTTTGCTTTTACAAATAATACCCTGGGGAATTCAAATAGTGTGTTACTAGGGCCTGAGTGAGTTTGTTGTCAGGGATTAGAAGCTAGGATCAATAAGAGGAAGGACTTTTAAGGAAAAGGAGTACAAGTAGGCACGTTTTCTTACTTAAACTCTAGAAAGACATTTTTATTAAAGTAGCAATACAATTATTTTAAGATCTTATTTAAGGCTAATTGGTCCTAGCAGAATTTGATAGGGATATTATCGAATTCTGGATAGCTTTGTATGTAATGTCAACAAGAACTTAGATAAGCCCCAGCACTCTGCTCTCTGTTAATTAATTAGCAGTAAAGTGAACCAGGTACTTCCTCAACAGCAGGCAACAGGATCACGGAGCAGGAAGATGGACTAGAAAACAGTCTCGCAACATGAAGGACTATGTTCAGGTGCCTGCAGCCGAGCTGGAGAAACCTTATGAGTTTACTTCACCAGGGGAGTCATCCACATGTCTTTACCTGAGTAGGTCGAGTGATTTTGTCTTACATGTTCTTGCCGTGTTTATAAATACAGTATTCTCTTATTTGAATATTTAGAAAATTGCTTCTGTAATTTTTATTGCCACACTTTTTTAAAACCATATACTTTTTATGTAATTGAGTAAATTGAAATTTTTGAGCTAATTTCCTATGTCTTTGTGTGTGTGTTCTCATTTATATAAATAGTTGGAAAGTGTTTGTTTGAGGCTTTCCTGAGAAAGTCTCTGTGATTATTCATTCCCTAAAGTGGGAGTACATTCTTTACCTGTGACATACACATAACACTACAGTAAGATTTGTAGAAAGTGGGAGCATTTCATTTTCAAATAGTACTTGAATTAGTGTGGCAGTTTCTGTTGGAAGCCATCAGGTCTGGACTGGGATTGCAGTGTCTTCCACCCTTACCAGCTCTGCAGTTTGGAGCAGATCAGCTGCTGTGAGCACTTCCTTGCTATAGGTAATAACCACCTCTGGGACTTGATAGAGGAGTGAGTGATTATGCTGTAAAGTCCTGAGTGCAGTGCTGTACAGGTCATGTTCTGAACATAGCAGTTCCCCTCCTTGTTCTTACTCATAATTGAAAGGTGTTGTGAACGTTGTATGACATGTACTGATGGTTCATTTACAACAAAGGCTTCACACTGTTCTCAGTATTCTCTAAAAGACTTTCCATCTCCTCCTGTTTACCTTTATTGTGAATCTACTTTCACTGTATCATTAATAGTAGTTACTATTTTCTTAAATGCTTCCTTACTAAGAGCTTGATATACAATTTAATTAATTAATTAATAGTATGGTCAAGTCATCTTTATACAAGGGGAGAACTTAGGTGTAGTAAGGTAAGTCACCTTTGTGGCTGGGTAATTGGTTGTCTTTTGCACTTTTCTCTTTTTCTCATATGTAGTCATTGTAGGTCTAGGCTTCCTGAAATTGAGGGCCAGGGTTATTGGTTGCAGCCCAAATTCAAATTTACTTCTCAGGCTCTCTCAACATCAGTGAGTACTATCAGAAAGTGACCCTGCAAGCAAAGTTAGCTTGCTGAGAATCTTCTCACAGGTAATACTGCAATACACAGGATCCTTAAGGCACTAGGAGCTGTGTGTGGCTCCACTGGCAGGCCTTTGCCAGGACCAGTTGAGTTCACTGTATTTGATTCCCATTAGTGCTGGCCAAGTGTGTGCCTCAGTCTTCTCACCAGATTGTTGGCTTCATCATTATCACAGCACCTCAGTGTCTGTATGGCTGCAGTGGCGTGGTACACGTTTGGTTTTAATTTATTTATTAGAAATAGGATTTTTGCTTTGTGCTAATTTAGCTATCTGCACCCCTTCTCCCCAGTACTCAAATGATTGTTTTGTTCTGGGGGTGGTCTAAGTATTCAGATATTTTTTATGTTAATCTAAAAATTTAACTTTGTAATATTTAGATTATTTGGCACTTTTTTTCTTATTAGAAAAACCTTTTGAACAGTGAATAACATTTACTAATATCAAGTATACAAAGCAGTATATATTGCTGAATTTTTTTGCTGTTTTTATGACAGTTACAAATTCTTCAAAAGATACACTTTTTATGATTCTTGTATCTGTGGTGTAGGGAAGAGCCTGGAGTTTTAATTTTAGATAGTGGATTCATTCAGCCATTAACTGTTGACCAAGTTACTGATTTCTTTTGCTACAGACTTTTTTAACTTTACAATTTTATATTTTTATTTTAAGTATTATATAAGTATTTGCCTGCATGTGTGTCTGTGCCCTATGTGCATGTCCAGTGTCCGTGGAGACTCAAAGTGGATGTTGGATCCCTAGGACTGGAGTTACAGATGGTTTTTGAGCTACCATGTGGGTACTGGGAATGGAACATGGTCCTCTGGAAGAACAGCCAGTGCTCTTAACTATTAGGTCATCTCTCCAGCCCCACTCTTACAGATTCTTGCCTCTATGAAGTAGTGATGATAATCAAGCCTTGTTTGCTAGGAATGCTAAGTGATGCATACACAGTGCTTTCTGATTATGAAGGATGAGAGACAGATCATTTTCAGATGATCAACAACTCTAGACTTGTTTCATCATTGCTTTGATAGTCTCACTTTATTGCAAACCTGGACTCAGCTTTATACTGTTTTTTTGGCCTGTGTTGAACACTCAGTTGACACTTGTTAAATAGCACATACTTCATAAAGAATTTGAGATCTTCAGAAAAATTCCTTCCTATTTAATATTACTTGATACAATTGCAGAGGTTCTGCTTCTATTTAAAGTGTTTTCTTTTATCTTGTCTTGGTTTTTAAATACATGTAAATGCACAGTGACAGATTTTTTCCACCTCAGCTCATAAATTAGGGGAATCATTTTATAATATCTCAAGGTCACTATTACGAAGTTATTGGTATTCAGGATAAGAAAACTGATTGATCCAAATCAGTCAAAACTGAAGTGCCTTACCCAAGTCATGCACCCATTCATAGAAGAATTGGAGTGAAGTCTCCTAGGTCATTCATGCCTTTTTCTATTTATTAGTCTTGTTTCTATGAAAGATTTATAAGACAGACATATTGTTTATTTGTTACAGATTCTGCAGCCTTTGTTTCATTTGCATCTTAATTTTAAAGCTCATCTATTTTTGACATATTTTCAGTCTAGAATATATCCATTTAAAAAATTAAGCTATTTTGGCATATGCTAAGTATAAAGAATAGTTAATAACAGGAAGTATATGGGTTTGAAGGACACTATAAAATATTAGGGCAATTTTATGTATTTAATCAATTATCAGTGAGCTCTTGAAAACATCAGTGTAATGATATTGTTAAAAATGAGCTATTCTTATCATCCCTGTGTTGGAGCCACAGGAGGAGACTAGGTAACCAGCTAGGAAGCCATAGAAAAAGGTACAGGTAGCTGTGACTTCTAAACTAGGTGCAGAAGTGGAAAGTATATCAACAAAGGCGTTGCTGAGGTAGAGGCACACACCCATCCAACAAATACCTCAGTGCCTACTGTGTCTTGTTCCAGTTACTTGGGACTTATCAGTGAGCAAAAGAATAATTTCTGCCTTCCTCTGAGCTTATATTCCTCTGGTGAAGGGGGGCTAATGATAACCAATAAGCACACTAGGGAAGTTATTTCTTATGTTGAGTGATAAGCGATTTTTAGCAATATAAAGTAGAAGAGAGTGAGGGTGGCCAAAGGTTTAAGTGAGGAGTAAGATAGTTGGCCATGTTCTAGGCAGAGGGAACACACAGGAGAGGCTTCTAACTGGAATAGCAGGCCACTGATATGGCTGCAGTGAGACACACAGGTGAAGATTGAAGGTAGGCAGATGAAGGTAAAGACAGATGTGACCCATGAATTTACTTAACAGAACAAAGTTGATGTGGGAGGTGTATAAGTTTATGCAGTCTTAGCAACTGCTGTTTTTTAGGAAGAGGAGGAAAAATTAACTTCCTTATTTTTTTAATTTGCATGACTTCTCTTGCTGCCAGTTTAAACTTATCTTTAAATGGACAGTGAGTACTCAGAAACATGAATTACTGGGTCATTTTACCTTATTAATCTTTATACTCTTTTATTTTTTTTAAAAACAGGAGTGTGTTGCTGCTGCTCTGCTCTGCGTCCTCGCTACAAACGCCTGGTGGACAACATATTCCCTGAAGATCCAAAAGTAATTTGATCTACATCTACTGATCCTTCTCTTTGCTGACCCATTCTGCCCCCCTGCTGACCTCCTTAAGGTTTCCCTCATTTCATTTCTTTTTTCACCACATCTCATCACGTGAAACTACTGTACTTTTCTTTTAATTTTCACATGACCCTTGCTTGCTTCCCTTTTTCAGATGTTAGGTACAAATCTGAAGTGATAGATGTATGGTGTCCTTTTTCATTTAGATAGTTTAGTCAAACGTTTGGGATTGTGTGCCATATACTGTGTACTCAGGATGCAACTGTAAACGGAGAATAGTTTCTGCATTCAAGAAGCATGTAGATAGAATACCAGCAATTTTAATACACTGGGGGAAGTGTGATAAGGAAATGAAATGTGGGATGCTGCTTGAATAGATCAGAATAATAGCCAGTTGGGATTAGGAGAAGAAAGACAATGGGAATAAAATCTAACCTAGATCCAAAGAGCAAATAGGAATAGGTTTTTATTTTTCTTTTAAAAGAGAATTGGGATATTGAGAGACTATTGTAGAGAGAAGCTGTTGGCCTTTTTCTTAAGTCGTGTCTAGCCAGGTGTATTGGCTATCTTTATGTCACTTTGATGCAAGCCAGAATCATCTGAAAAGAGGGGACCACAATTAAGAAAATGCCCCCACCAGATTGGCTAGGCAAGCCTATGGAACATTTTCTGGATTGATGATTGATGTGGGAGGCCCAGCTCACTGTTGGCATTGCTACCAGTAGGCTGGTGGTCCTGGATGGCATAAGAAAACACCCTGAGCAAGCCATGAGGAGCAAACCAGTATATGCAGTACTTCTTCATGGCCTCTCTATCAGTCCTGCCTCTAGGATCCTGCTCTGAGTTCCTGCCCCGACTTCCCAGAATTCTTGACTACAAGCAAGAAAATGAATAAACCCTTTCCTCCCTAAGTTGTTTTTGGTCATAGCATTTTATCACAAAAATAGAAGCCCTAAGACATATGGTGGTATGTGATTATATACTCACAGTATTTGTGAGGCTAAGGCAGGAGGAATGTGAGTTTGGGGCCAGCCTAGGCTACATAATGAAACCCTGCCTCAGAAAGCCAAAATAACTCCCCCAACTTGCATCTTTTTATTTAATAAATCAATTGAAATATACAGGAGAGGCTGGCTGCTTTTAGGGAGCCTGGGTTTGCTGGACAATACTTAGCTTTTCTAAGGTTCCTTAGGTTTCTGATAAATGGACATAAAATGTTTTGCAAATTGATTTCCAGGAAGTTGTTTAATTTTCTGCAACCAACTGTCTTTTGGTTATGTTAACATTAATTTAAGGATGATATGTCCTACTTTTGATTAAAACCTATTTAAGTGGTCATCTGCATATTGGAAGTTATCCATAAATACTATTGGCTGTCAGTTATAATTTGTGGAATATAAAAAAACCTGGATCATATGTGATATATAAAAAACCTGTAAGATATGATATTTGCTTTTAAGTAGTTTGATTGACTCACATCAAGCATATTAAATATTAAGTCATGATATATAAATTAGTAAATAAAGTACAGATGTTAATAGTTTTGCCTCTAATGCAAGAAAGTATCACGGTGTGTGGCATTCTCTGGGAAGCATTCTGAGAGGATGTAAGTTCTGCTAAACATTGAAGAATGCCCACATCTAGAGGAATGGAGATTAGTGTCTTTCTTGCAAGTAAGAAGAAAGAGAACAATGCATGGAAATTTAGATGTGTTCAAGTAAAAACAAATTGATCAACTATCCAAATGAAAATTCTTATTGCCTAGCTATAGAGTATAGTGGATAGTTAAATTGTTGGCCACAAATAGACTGATTATTCAGATTATTGTATTCGCAACAAGTATGGGATACATAGGTAGAGGGCAGAGTATGGAGAAATGTGAAGATGAACCAAGGTGTCTAAATCACTGTCTATAACTTGTATTAAGTGCTGAGTTTTGAACACTTGTAATGGGGCTGACAGCGGGTAAAGTGAGGAATGCTTACAAAAAGAATTTTTTGTTTCCATGAACCTTACATGCATGTGGTAAACACAACTCATTTGTCATATTTGTTATTTTATTGAACACAAGCATCTTGTAATGCATTCAGAATGATTCAGACAATAGGTGCTCAGATGCAGAAGTATATGTGCCCCAGTCCCTGCCTTTAAAGAGTTGGAGACAAATAAATGATTTCCTATAATTACTATGTGTCATTTCATGGACGCAATTTGTAGGACCTGTCTCAGTTTTCATGAGCTTTCACTGAGCAAATGCGGTCCTTTGCCGAGTATGGCTTCTATGGTGTTCTGTCATAGTGCCTGGTATGTAGTTGTCACTCAGTATTTGTTTAATGAATGAGATGACTGTATGCCAAAGTATAACAGCATAGATAAGCACCATGAGCTAAAAGATGTTCCTCACAATAGAAACATCCCAACCCATCTCTGGAGAGCTTGTGGAGGGTACCTTGGAGAAGGCATGTGAAGGGTGTTTAGAGGAAGCTGAGAGCTAGAGGAAAGTACCTCTACTACTAGACGATAGATAAGCTGAGTAAAAGAAGTCATGCACAGCAGAATTGCAGTCTGACTGCAGAATAACAGGTTTTAGCAAAATAGAAAAGGTACAAAATATGTTTGTGTAGCTTCACTGAAGAGACAGCCAGAGGCTGTCAGGTGGGCAGATAAAGATGAGAACACAGACTTACAAACTTATTTATTGTAGATTCATCATCCAAATATCTTCCCATCTCCCTTCTCACCCCATCCAATAGACATAAGCATAGTTACTTAGACTATACCTAACCAAGAAATTAAGGGTGATTGTTGACTCACTTGTGTTAAGATAAGAAGAAGGACCATTGAGCTGCGGTATGGTGGTGCCCACCTTTAATCCCAGTATTTGAAGACAGAGGCAGGCAGATCTCAGTGAGTTCAAGGCCAGCCTGATCTAGATGGTGGGTAACAGGACACCCAGGGCTATATAGAGAGACCCTGTCTCAAAAAACAAACAAACAAACAAACAAAACAACAACAACAAAAAACTGAAAAGAGTCACTGGCATCATCTTTAGAAGATGGAAAAGATACACATAGCCCACATGATAAGCCCACATTAGGGATGTGTTGTCATACTAATTAAACACAGTTCTGAATATGTTTTAATTGATTAATTACAACAGATTTTTATGATACCAGGAAATTCTGAATAATTAAAAGCTCTATGTCGGGGTTGGGATTTACCTTCTTGGTTGACCTCTTACTAGGCCTCTTACTTTGGGTTCAGCCCTAAGCCCTGGAGCTGGGGAGAAAGCTATATGTATGTTCACTGTTGTAGACAGAAAAAAGTACCAACTATGCATAACATTCAAAACATTTAAACTGAAGCAAATTTTGTTGGAAAATGTTTTAGTAAAACATACTTCATAGTCTACATACTGCTAGCTACTTCTCTACAAATGAAAGTTCTAGAGACAGGTTTTTGTTCGTGAAGGTCCTTTAAGTGCTTTGCCTTAGTGGGATAATTCTTCAGCTTTTAAAATGTCTTCAGTATGTAGAATTTTTAATATTAGCACAAAAGAGTTTATTCCTAAAAGTTTCAGCATAAATGTGGATTAATTTGCAGTCTTGAAAGATGAGATGTAAATCAGGCATCATTTTGAATGAATAAATAAATTAGAAAATGATTGTGTATTTGTTATTATTTTCAGGATGGCCTTGTTAAAGCTGATATGGAGAAACTGACATTTTATGCAGTGTCTGCACCAGAGAAGCTCGATCGAATAGGTGCCTATCTGGCAGAAAGGCTGAGCAGGGATGTTGTCAGACATCGTTCTGGGTAAAAACACTAAGTACTGCTAATAATCACTTATCTTTGGAGGATTATTTCTAAGCGAAGTTGTCTTGTAAATTTTTGTGCCAGATAGTCAGGCAAAAACAATATACAGAGGATAAAACTTTAATATGCAAAGAAAAGTATGAGACCCCTATAGTTGCTGCAGCTTATTTTTTCTGTGGCTCAGGTTTTATGTGGGAATTTGTGTTATGAACCATTGCCTCCAGCTTTAGCGTCAATTACTTTCCTTCACTTCTAATGGAAAATAGTTTTAAAAGTGTGATACTGTGTTTAAAAAGCTGTGTTAAATTGAAAACAAACAAGATTCTGTTTCCAGGTGGGTTTGACATTGCTTCAGTCTTTCACTGAAGTCTTTCAGATCTTGGAGTCCAGAAGGTGTAAGCATCCTGATTTGGAACTGTCCCATTTGCACCAGAGTCTGTTGATAAAGAAATCCCATCTTGACTCTTCTCTATGTGAAAAGTTACAGCTTTGCAGTTTGCATTGAAAATACTTTCTATTGTGACATTTTATCACCCTAGTTTCTTAGTACTTGCTTCTCCAAGCGACACATTGGCTTGTGTCTCTGCTTTGTCACCTCTTAGGACATGTCAGTGGTTTTGCACAGGAAGTTTGATAATAAAAGTTAGCTAAAATGGAATCTAAATTTTATATAAAATCTTTTAAAGCTGTTGATTGATAAAGTGAATTTTGTTGAGCTATTCCCTTATTGCTCTGTAGTTGAGTTGCTGGCATGATTTTATCTATGAATATAATTTATAAATATTTTACTTACAAATATAAGTAAATTATATTGGAGACAGATGAATTATTATAGTAACTGTTTAGAACATGTACAAATAAATATGGTTAAAATCATGGAAAGTGTTCATGGTGTTCAAGGCAGATTACACAAAGACAATGTCACAATAGCTCTGAGGTTTCCAGGAGGAAATGAGTAGTGCAGTCTAGATTTGGTGCACTTTGTCTTGAGGATGTATACATCTAAACCTAGCTTTTGCTTAGTTTACTTTGACTTTCTATGTTCTGTGCATTTAAGTAGGCCTAATTGTTCTGGTGAAAATTACTTAGAAAAATTCAGAAGAATTAAGAACGCTGGCAATGCTTTGACTTTGTATATCCTTTAATTTAGGTATGTTCTAATTGCTATGGAGGCGTTGGACCAGCTTCTTATGGCCTGCCATTCTCAAAGCATCAAGCCATTTGTAGAAAGCTTCCTTCATATGGTAGCAAAGCTTCTGGAATCAGGGGAACCAAAGCTTCAAGTTCTTGGAACAAATTCTGTAAGCAAAGCTATTATTTTCTTACTAAGTTTAATTAGTGTATGTAGAATGATTCTGACAGAAGGCAATTTCCCATTCAGGGCATTTGGAAAACCGGTACAGAAGACAGTGATTAACACAATATCTCTGGTGTTTTTTGTTGGTCTTTACAGAATCTGTGATATTAACCTATCATCGTGAAAAACCTGCCTCTAAATGAGTCTATTCCTGTCCGTTTTAATTTTCTCTGACTTGCCCATTACAGTGCTAACTTTGTATACTACTGTTTTACATTACTGCTTTTCCAAAAGCTGGAGCTTTATTGAGCTATATCTAATTTATCATTAACAGTTATGTAGTATCATATGACTCAACAATTTCACTGTTTAACATATATCACCAAAGTGGAAATCCTATGTCTATGCATAGACTTTTAAACCATTGTTCATAATAGCCAAAAAAGTGGAAAAGTTCTAATATCCATGGTTAGATGAATAGATAAATTAGAATGTAGTATGGTGTTTCATTGTATTTTTTTTTTCCTTAAAGCTTCTTGGTATTATAGGCTTTCTGCATGTCTCTGGATAAATGTCTATCCAAATCCTTATTTTTAAAATTAGATTGTCTTTTTAAAGTCGACTATTTTTGATACAAGTTCTTCATCAGATATGCTACTTGCAGTGGTTTTTTTTTTTTTCTTCTTTTCCTAGTTCTGCAGTTTGTTTTGTACTTTACTTATGGTTTGCTTTGAGTCACTAAAGTTTTTAATTTTGATGAAGTCTGGTTCTTTTTTTTTTTTTTTTTTTATGTACTTTTAGTTCCTTTATAAGAAACCATTGCCTAATCCATGGTCAAGGATTTACCCTTAAGATTTCTTCTAAGAAATCAGTTCTGTTATCTACTTTGAATTATTTTACATATGCTTGCATATGAGTTAAGGGTTCAAATAATATATATGCATATATTCATTCAGATATCCCACTATTATTTGTTGAATATACTATGTTTCTCCCTAGTACTTGGTTATGAAACCAACATTTATGTTTCCCTCCTTAGCCCACTTCTGAATTGTTTCTTCTCACTACATTCATTTCCTTCTGTCCTGAACATAGCTTTTAAATAAAAGATGGAAAATAGCATGCTGTAGTCTTTCATTTTTGCTTTCCTTTATATTTTCAGTTTTTGGGGAAGCTTTAAGTTATTCAGCCTAGGTGAATATTTTGTATTCCCACCCATAGTTTACTGAAAACTACCAGAATCACATGATTTTTTTGTTGTTTAGACATTGTCTTAATTACTGTTCTATTGATGTGAAGAGACACCATCACTAAGGCAACTTACAGAAGAAAGCATTTAATTGGGGGCTTTCTTACAGTTTTAGAGAGTTAGCCCATGATGATCATCCGAAAGGCATGACCATGGAGCAGTAGCTGAGACCTTTATATCCTTATATCCTAATCCAAAGGCAGCAGGCAAAGAGTGAGAGAGACTGACCTGGCCTGGGCTTTTGAAACCTTAAAACCCATCCCAAGTTACACACTTCCTCCAACAAGGCCATACCTCCAACAAAAATCACACTATCTAATCTTTCCCAAATAGTTCTTCTAACCAGGGATTAAGCATTCAGACATACAAATCTATGTGTACCATTCTCATTCAAACCACCACAGGCGTATTTTCAGATACAAGAAAAGTTAATAATGTAGTTTGTGACTCCCACTGTGGATCTGAGTCCAGTTGGCCTGGTGTGTATTGCATGTGCACTTCTAGTCGTGTAGTTTAGGAAACAGCTAACCTTTGTCTCACTTTCACATCTATGACATGAAAACAGTTCCAATCTGATAGGTCTTTGTGTGTATGAAGCATAGCATTGCAAAAGCTAGAATATGTAATAGTATAATTCATTCAAAAACCCTTTCATGATTTTGTCCTTTTATCTGAGGGATAAATAGTAGATATTTCCAAATGCAGGTTATGTAATGGGCTTAGTTTCAGGCATGATAGTTCCTAGAGGTTTCTCCTATTTCCTTTAGAATTAGATGAGAAAGTTTAGTGGAAATTGCTTAATAGCTGGGCGGAAGGGAATAGTGTGCATTCCCAGGAGTTTCTTTACTTGTAGCCAGCAATGCCATTAGTATTACTTTAATGAGTCATTTGGGCAAAAGACAAAACCCCTCATAACCCACCTTTAGTGAATATATTATTAAGTCAAACCCTGAAAGTCTAATTTTAATTTTGGGTATCATCAAGTATGATGGATGATGATTTATTATGTTCAATATTTATTCATGGTATTTATATATTTTATTCTAATTTGTGATATTTACCTCTTTAAGCTGATGATCTATTATGACAATAATAGACAAAATTTACTTAGGTTCTCCTTTGTGTCAGGAATTGTGCTAGGAAAAAAGAAGACATGAGGATGGGAGTGGGTGTAGGGAATAGGAATGGATCTGGGAGGAGTGAATATGATTAAAATATATCTAATTCATATAAAATTCCCAGAGAATAAAATATGTTAAACACTTTAAATTTAAAAAATAAATTGTATCAAGAACTTCTTACTCTTACTCCTTTTTTGTTGCAAATAGCTTAAAAATAAGTATAGATATTTCATTATACTCATATGTACATTGATTCAAAAATGTTTAAAATATTCATAAAGTAATTACAGCTAGATAGCCTTCTATCTGTAGATAATGCTATCAGAATTGCTCCAAACCCACAACTTTTTGAGCTCTGTGACAGAATTTTCAGATTAAGGATGCTCCATGGCCAAGTTGAACAAATATCCCATGCATTCATTCCAATTATTCCGAGTTCTGGAACACTTCAAGTTTCAAAGCTGAATAAGTAATAATCAGGCCTGGGGAGATGGGCTAGTGGTTGAGAGCACATACTGCCCAAATATGAAGACTGAAGTTCAAATTCCCAGAGCCCACATAACAGACCTGGTATGGTCTCATGTGTGTGTAGCTAATCCAGCACTATAGTATAGGGCTATAACAGGAGACTTCCCCTGTGGCTTGCTGGCTGCCAGCCTTGCTCCAGATTCAGTGAAATATCCTGCCTGAAGAGAATAAAGCAGAGAGTGATAGAGCGCCACACAGATACCTTCCTCTGGCCTCCATGCACACACGAGTGCATTTACATACACTCACATTACACAAACACAGAAAAAATAAGACATAGCTTGTGGAGATGGCTCACAGGTTAAGAGCACCGACTGCTCTTCCAGAGGTCCTGAGTTCAATTCCCAGCAACCACATGGTGGCTCACAACCATCTGTAATGAGATCTGGCGCCCTCTTCTGTATACATAATAAATAAATAAATCTTTTAAAAAAAAATATTAGTTTGAGCCGGGCGGTGGTGGCGCACGCCTTTAATCCCAGCACTCGGGAGGCAGAGCCAGGCGGATCTCCGTGAGTTCGAGGCCAGCCTGGGCTACCAAGTGAGCTCCAGGAAAGGCGCAAAGCTACGCAGAGAAACCCTGTCTCGAAAAACCAAAAAAAAAAAAAAAAAAAAAATATTAGTACATAATACTTACAAATGCCAACACTGAAACTTTGGTTCAAGTTTATTTTATTTTTTTAGAGAAACAATATGGTGTGTACTAAGCTCTTTAAATATATTACATAATTTAGTTGAAATTTGGAACTAATATTACTGTTTTATGTATGAGGAATCCCAGTTAAATAACTTATCAGTAGACAAAAAGAATGCTGTACCTGTATGGGGATTCATTTCCAGCTCTTGTTCCAGAGCTTGTGTTTATATAGCTTGTGCTTATAAACTTATAGCAAGTACCCCATCAGTTTTTGTGTACCACGATTCAGGGAAAATTTGATCACTTTTTTTTTTCTTAGCTGACCCTTGCCACTATTTAAAGTCTCATCCCTAATCTTAATTTTCTTTAAATATTGAAGGATATCCAGAGGGAACAGTCAGTGAAGTTAGTCATTGCAATGAAGCATTGGCCCTCAATGAGAGGCACACCTCCTCCCTGTCTGTCCTCCCACGTTTGGCAAACGTTTGAAGTCATTTTGGTTTGTTGTACAGTGGAGACAGAAGTGTAGGTGTAGTCTAGGAGATGGGAAAACTGCTCAACATCCTGCAATCCCTGGAGAAGGTCTTGCAGCAAAAGCTTTATCCACCCCCCAGTTTTAACAGTGTTTAGAATGAGAAACTTGACATCTAAAGGACTGCATGCTACCCTTCATTATGCTTTCTGAAACACATCTATTTCTTATTTTAAATTTTATTTTTTTCATTTAATTTTTGTATTACTGTATGGTGTATGCATGTGTGGAGGCATATGAATGTGTCTATGAGTTTCCACACCCGTGCATATATATGCGTGTGAGGACAGAGCTAGACCTAAGTGTCTCTTTCTTTTGTTTTCCACCTCATTTTAGAAGTTAGCACAAGAGAACTTCTGGTTTGCAGAATTAGAATGTATTTTAACAGGGAAGGCTTCTCTGGGCGGACCTCACATTTTATATTCAGCTCTTTATACTCAAGGTCAAAAGGAGCTGCCTGCTATAAACAGTTACTTAGATTATCCTTGTATATGTAACTTTCAGTAAATGACAAAAGAATGAAAGTTTATCTTCTGAAACTTCTCCCTTACATTTAAGGAAGGTCTGAGTGTCCATTTTTGTTTTGTTTCTAACTCTCTTTTTCTATTTTAAAGGTGACAAGTTTATTATAGCAAATTTGAAAAATGCAAAAAAAAAAAAAGTGTAAAAATAAATTTGCCAGGAAATCAACCAGGTTATAGGGCTTTATTTATTTAGAAGGTTGTATTATCAGTTTCCTAAAAGTCAATTATTACAAAATTCCTCTGTACATACGTAGTATGTGGTGTTCCATGTATTTCATTTGCTTATTTGGATGTTGCTTGTTAGGTGTAATAGCTAAGGAGGGTAAATGTGTTTACTCACTTTTCAAAGGTGACGTATATTGTGTGTATTGTGATTTTGTTTTTTAGTTTGTCAAATTTGCAAATATTGAAGAAGATACACCATCCTATCATAGACGTTATGACTTCTTTGTATCTCGATTCAGTGCCATGTGTCATTCCTGCCATAGTGATCCAGAAATACGAACTGAGTATGTACTGTTTTATTTCGTGACTTATCTTAAGAAATTTGTAGTAGAATTGATTGGATATCGTGCTTCTGTACTAGATAATAATTATCAAAGGGCATGAGAGATGCTCATGAAACAGTTTTCCATTGTTAAAACAGAGCATTCAGCTGAAGTTACAAGAGGAGAGTGGTTGAAATTCAGAATCCTTACTTTTGCCCAGAATGTCCCACCATTCTTCCTGTCTCAGTTTCTGTCATTCTGTCATTTTCTCCTACTTTAGCTCAGTTACATGGGTCTCTTTGCTTTCTCTTGAACACTCTAGTTATTCTACTCTTAAGGGCATTTGAAAAAATAGGTTCTCAGTCTAGGGCAATTCCCAGGGACTTCAGACTCAGTATATTCAGGTTTTCCCTCACTTTACTCAAGGATCTCCCATCCTACCTCCTAGTTATTCCTTTTCTCTGCATTTTCATTCTGATTTTTTTTTTTTCCTTTTTTTCTGGGCCTCTATGTAGTCCTAGCCATTCTGGAACTTGCTATGTAGACCAGACTGGCCACAAACTCAGAGATCACTATCTCTGCTTCCTGAGTGCTGGGATTAAAGGTTTACACCACCACACCTATTCTTTTCTTCTTCTTCTTCTTCTTCTTCTTCTTCTTCTTCTTCTTCTTCTTCTTCTTCTTCTTCTTCTTCTTCTTCTTCTTTTCTTCTTCTTCTTCTTCTTCTTTTCTTCTTCTTCTTCTTCTTCTTCTTCTTCTTCTTCTTCTTCTTCTTCTTCTTCTTCTTCTTCTTCTTCTTCTTCTTCTTCTTCTTCTTCCTTTATTCTTACTAGAGAGCAATGCAGGAGGGCAAGGGCTTTGTCCTAGGACTGCTGTAATACTGAGCACTTTGACTAGTGTCCTGTTCATAGTGGGCCCTCAATATGGACTTGTACTTTTTGGATGAGTATTACTGAATCTTTGTCACTCTGAAGTTCTCTAGACAGCTGAGCTGCACACTTTAAAACATTTTTTTTTTATAGTTTCAACTAGTAAAAATCAGGACTGTGATCTGAAATAATTTATAGGTCATTTTTATATAGAAACAAAAGGATTTTAGTTGAAAGTTAAAGTCAAAATGATGTCGATAAATGATAGTAATTTGAACATTACTGGTAGCCTAATTCAGAGTTATTGTGGGAAGTTGGTAATGGGGAGTCAATATATTTTCTTTGAAGCAGGCAGTGTACAGAACTGTAAGCAGGAGTTTGCAGACCCCCAGCTGGGGTACACGGTGAAAGCAAGTGTGGGAGTTATCTGTCCTTGAAAAAGGGAGGCTGAGGAGAGACTTAATAGTTGTGTTTTCAGATGGGATTTGCCTAACTCTGTAATTCTTCCTCAGTATAATCCCAGGCATTTGGAGTCTGATCGTTTATCACAATGTGATGCCTTAGAAGGATAGTGTACTTGCCATATACCTTCCTGGCCATCTCATCACAACTAAAATTTTATTACCCAAGTGTGGTGATATATTGTGTATCTTAATAAACTTACCTAAGGATCAGAGGACAAAGCCAGCCACTATAGTAAACATAGAGGTCAGGCAGTGGTAGCACACACTTTTAATCCTGTCACTTGGGAGGCAGAGATCCGTCTGGATCCTTGTGAGTTCAAGGTCACACTAGGCTACATGAGAGAAACAGAGCCGGGCAGTGGAGACACAAGCCTTTAATCCCAGGAAATAATGTGGCAGGACACAGAAAGTAATGTAAGGCTTGAGGAAACAGTAACACTTTCTTTAGTAACTCTTTAGACTGAAAATTTTGTAGGGGTAAGAACTGTGGCTAGCTTGCTCTACTTCTCTGATCTTTCAGCTTTCACCCCAATATCGGCGGGCTCTGGGTCTTTTATTATAAGATCTTTTAAGATTCATGTTACACCCAAGGGACATTAAATGAGTGATTTTGAGTGTTCTTAATGATATATAAGAAAATATGTTTGAGAAATTCAAAGATGAGATTACCTTACTTTTAGGTATTTATTGCCCCCTAGTGGAAAACCTTTGTTTTTTGGTCATACCTTTAAATTTTCTATTTTTAATATCGATTTTAAAAATATGTACATAAAATGCTATTAAATTAATTTAAACATTTTGCATATGTTACTGTATTTACATAATTTCCTCCCCCCTCCTCCCTCTAACTTTTCCTGTCCTCCCTCAAATTCATTCTCTCTCTCTCTCTCTCTCTCTCTCTCTCTCTCTCTCTCTCTCTCTCTCTCTTTTGTTTTTTGAGACAGGTTTCTCTGTGTATAGCCTGTCCTGGAATTTGCACTGTAGACCAGGCTGACCTCTAACTCACAGAGATCCTCCTGCCTCTGCCTCCTGAGTGCTGGGATTAAAGGCGTGTACCACCACTGCCCAGCAAGGCCTCTTGTTCTTTAATTATGATTGTTTTATATTTGTGTGTGTGTAAATGTATAAATATAACCTGCTGAGTCCATTTAATGTTGCTCATGTGTATATTTTTAGGGCTGACTAATTAGGAGACTCATTTTCCCCTTTCAGCCTTTTTTAATTGACTGTGGCTCTTTGTCTAAGGGTGGGGACCTGTGCAATTTCCCTCATTCACACCGACATATTAACTGGTGCTGTCATTGCTCAGGTCTTCTTTAGGCAGCCATATTGTGATTTCACAGGTACAGCTTTCCTGTGTATATAGAAGACACAGTCTAGTAGCAGGCATTCTAGCCTGGTCCTCTTTCCATCTTTGTACCCCCTCTTCTGTGATGTTCCTTAAGCCTTAGGTGTTAAGGTTATGTTGTAGATGTACAGAAAAAAATTTAAATGCAAATGAAAGTGTTTGTAATACTTTTTCTTACTTCTGGATCTTTCGTGTGAGTGTGTGTGTGTGTGTGTGTGTGTGTGTGTTTGTAGTGTCTAAAGTTGCTAATTGCCAACTTTTCATTTGAATCACTGTGAAATAAATGAGTAAATTAACATACTTGAGAGTAAAAGTTGTACTTTTTCTCTATTGTTACGTGAATAAATGTCTATTTCGTTTTGTTTGGGTTATTTACATTTCTTTTCAGGTTCCCTCATAGATTCTTATTTTTTATCCCTTTACATTTTAGTAAAACCCATCCATACAAAACTTTCAGACTTTGGCAGTAGGAGATGAGTCTAGGAACTATTATTTTCTCCCCCTCCCTACACACCCAACTTTAATTTCTTTCTCAAAAAACAAAAAATGAATACAACAACAAAACCCCCTAAAGCCAAGAAAACAAAATAAAACAACACCAAAAAAAAAAAAAAACCCACCAAACTATAACCAAATCTAAACACACACAAAGAAACTGTGGAGTCTATATTTTGGTCAACTACTCCAGGCTCCGGGGCATGAGGACTGTCCTGGAGAGATTTATATATTCAGTGTCACTCTATTGGAGAAAAGTGATTTTCCCTCTGCATGCAGGTATTAGTGACAGCTGAGTTGTTAACCTTTACTCTAGTGGCTAGGTTTTCATCCATTCATCCATTTATTCATTTTTTTTAAATAGAACAAAATAAGATATAAAGTAAACCAAAAACTATCATATCAAAGTTGGACAAGATAAACCAACAGAAGGAAAAGAGCCCAAGAGAAGGCACAAGAATCAGAGACCCTACTTATTCACACACTTAGGAATCCCATAAAAATTCTAAACTGGAAGTTACAGTATATAGGAATAGGACCTGGTATAGACCTGTGCAGGCTGCGCCCCCCCCCCCCCCCCCTTCATGATTCAATCTAAGTTCATGTGAGCTTTTGTTCAGTTGATGTAGAGGGACTTGTTGTCTTGGTTTCCTCCATCCCCTCTGGCTCTTAAGCTCTTTCTACCTTTTCTGAGGTTCTCTGATGATAGCTGAACTAGGCACTAATATATGAGTGTAGCAGAGTATCACTAGAAGTCATTTTATCCCTGTATTTTTGTGTTCTCTCTCTCTCTCTCTCTCTCTCTCTCTCTCTCTCTCTCTCTCTCTCTCTCTCTCTCTCTCTCATCAGTATTATTTGGTTTTATTCTAAATGCCTAAACTGTCTAGTCTCAGGTTCTAGAGGACAAGCAGTGTTGGGTATGGGTTTCATCTTATGGAGTAAGCCTTAAGTCAAATGAGTTATTGGTTGGCTACTCCCACAAGCTTTGTGCCACCATTGCCCTACCATATCTTGCAAGTAGTACATCATTGTACATAAAGGGGTGGTGGCTGTATTAAGCCTTTGTTGAAGTATTTCTTTACAGAAATGGTTGCTACTTGTAAGTTTATATATCATAATCTAATAACAGTTTCTCCACAACTTTCAGCTATAATGGACATCCTCATCATCATTATAGTGACTGACATATAAACAGCTTATACTTGGTTGTTTACTGTGAGGCATTTCTTGTTCAGACATGTTATGAATTATCATTTAACTGTTTGTTTACAGCACTCTTAAACTTACATGATATAACTGTTCAGATTTACTTATGGGGAAAGTAAATTGTTTTGGGGACCAAGACTAGAATGTACTACTAAGGACAGAAATTAGATCTGGATTAAATGCTAGCCGTGTAGCTGAAGTGGCTTTTGGTGGTCACCAGCATGCACCCTATGTCCTACAACAGAGTCACTGCCATCTGCTGTTCCACTTAGGCTACTGTCCTTAGGCAACAACCTTGTGCTTGTCTTCTTCACCCAGGGAATAGCATCAGGAATGTATAGCAAACACCATTCGTAATGGTGTTTGCCTTCTTGTGATGTCATAGTTAGGGTTTGTATTTCTACAATGAAACACCATAACCAAAAGGTGAGTTGGGGAGGAAAGAGTTTATTCAGCTTACACTTCAGCATTGCTGTTCATCACCAGAGGAAGTCAGGACAGAAACTCAAGCAGGGCAGGCACCTGGAGGCAGGAGCTGATGCAGAGGCCATGGAGTTGTGCTGCTTATTGGCTTGCTTCACATGGTTTGCTCAGCCTGCTTTCTTATAGAACCCAGGACTGCCAGCCTAGGGATGGCACCACCCACAATGGGCTGGGCTTTCCCACATTGGTCACTAATTAAGAAAATGCCTTGCAGCTGGATCTTATGGAAGCATTTTCTCAATTGAGGCTCGCTCTTCTCTGATGAGTCTAGCTTGTGTCAAGTTGACATAAAACCAACCAGTAAATGTGATCAGTATTTTATAAGGAAGCCTGTATAGACAGAGCTTTGAAATAGGCAGAATTTGTCTTTAAGTCTTTTATTTACTTCACTTCCTGTTCAGTGTCTTATTATTGTCACTCTCAGTGTCTCTATAGATTTGTGTCCCATGGGTTTGTAAAGTATTGTTACTCCCTTCTCATCATGTTCCAGTCTTTAAACATATTTATTCTTTCTGGGAGACAGTGTTAGGTGATCTGAACAAAACTGCATGTGGTGATCATTTCAGGTAGTAAAAAGAAAGGGGACAATTGAGAGGAGGACAAAGGGGGTCATTTGAGCACAAGAAATACCTTGTAAGAGAAATGGGCAAACTCTGCTTGAGATTTTGTGTCCTTCTGCGGTCTATACAAATCTAGTCACTTCTCTTTCTTGAACCTACAGTTTTCTTTTTCCCAAGCAGAGTGAAGAAGACCATGAGGGAATTGGGGCTTATGAATTGTAATTGGAGCTTAGGGCAACACTGATAAATTACAGATCCTATATACATGTCTGTAGACACAACTTTTAAATGAAGAAGCTTCCCTTTCTGAGAGGTGAGGGGTTCTCGGGGAACAGTGGGCAGAGTATGCAGAAGCACAACGCTCACCAAGAGCTGTGAGCTCCTCAGTTCTGAGCCCTCAAGTAGCTCACACTTCTAATTGCCTTTTTATTAGCTAATAAAACATATACTAGATATTTCTGTTCTTTACAGCCTTTTAAACTTCACTGATTTATAAAGATGGTGTTTAAAGCATCTTGAATATATCTTTTGGTGTCCACCTTAGATTTTTGAGATTTTAATTTTACACGTATTGCATGTTACTTTAAAACATTTTATGATTGAGAGAGCAATATTGACGTACATTTTCTTAGGTAGACACACAGATTTATTTTGTTTACCTCATGGGTCTTTTCTATCATATCCATATAGGATCCGTATTGCTGGAATAAGAGGTATTCAAGGTGTGGTTCGCAAAACAGTTAACGATGAACTTCGTGCTACCATTTGGGAACCACAGCATATGGATAAGATTGTTCCCTCACTTCTGTTTAACATGCAGAAGATAGAAGAAGTTGACAGGTATAGTATAAAGATACCAAAGTTGGGAATGGAGAGATGGAGCAACAATTAAGAGGGCATCCTGTTGTTGCAAAGGACCTGAGTTCTGTTCTAAGCAACCACTTTGGGCAGCTTACATTTGTCCATAACTGCAGCTCCAGGGGAATCCATTGCGGGCATCTGCATTCACATGCACGTTCCCATACATGCACACAGACATGTAATTAAAAATAAAAGTTTTCAAAAAGATACTAAAGTCTGTATTGCATTATATTTATGTTCATATGCTTATTAGGATAAGAATGATTGGTTTCTATTATTATATAAGTCATTATATATTGTTAGCATAAGAATGTTTGGTTTCTATTATTATATGTAAATGGTAGTCTCATAAAGTTAAGTGAGTTTAAAAATACGTATCTTTCTAGAAATGTATTAATTTGTAATGATCATATTCAAGTTGTTAGTCACAGGTCCTTATTCAGACACTTAGGACTTCATTCTCTATTAGAATACATTTAAACTTTAGGCTCATGAGATGGCTCACAAGGTAAAGATGCTTGTGACCAAAGCTGATATCTGAGTTCAATCCCTGGGATACACATGTTAGAAGGAAAACTGACTCCCAAAAGTTGACTACTGACTTCCACACTTGTGCTGTGGCATGTACACAAATATACACATGCAAGCACACTACCTAAATAAATGCAATGCATTTTTTAATGAGTACATTTATTTGTTGGTTATTACTAGACATGTAAATTAGTTTTAATTAACTGCTTAAGTTTGTAACCATGAGAAGAAGAAATTATAGCTGAACTTCTACTGTTTGTTTCAGATCCAGTATGCTTTCTCATAGGGAGTTAAAACAAACCAAAATAAAATAATTATACTGCTATTCTTTGTATTTTTTATTGAAAATAATGTTTATACAATATATTCTGATCACAATTTGCCCTCCCTCATCTCCCAGATCCTCCTCACTTCCCCACTCATATGAACCCATGCTTTCTTTTTTTTGTTTGTTTGGTTGGTTGGTTGGTTGGGTTTTTTTTGTTTGTTTGTTTGTTTGTTTTTTTCAAGACAGCGTTTCTCTGTGTAGTTTTGGAGCCTGTCCTGGATCTTACTCTGTAGACCAGGCTGTCCTCAAACTCACAAAGATCCTCCTGCCTCTGCCTCCCAAGTGCTGGGATTAAAGGCGTGCACCACCACCACCCAGCTCATGTTTTCTTTCTCTCTCTCTTTAGAAGACAAACAAGCAATCAAACCAGAAGAAAGCAAAAATCAAAACAAAGAAAAAGCATGAGAAACACATATACACACAGAGAGACACAAACATTTGAACACACACAAAACCCATAGAAACACAACATCAGAAACCGTGATATATAAGCAAAGACCAGTAAGGTGAAAAAATACCCAAACAGCCCAGTGGTGGTGCACGCCTTTAATCCCAGCACTTGGGAGGCAGAGGCAAGTGGATGTCTTTGACTTCGAGGCCAGCCTGGTCTACAGAGTGAGTTCCAGGATATCGTGGCTGCAGAGAGAAACCCTGTCTTGAAAACAAAAAAAAAAAATCTTCAAAAATACTATTGAGTTTCTTTTGTAATGGCCAAATACTGCTGGGCATGGGACCTGCCCTTAAGTGTAGCTTTTATACCCAGGGAAACTCCATTTGAGTAACGTAATTTTTCCTTTGTGTTCTGCTGACACTTGGAGAGATAGTTTCTGGGTTAGGGATGGGGGCTTACGTCCACTTCCCCGACTCAGCAGTGGGACCACATCTGGCGTGATCTGCATGTTGCCAGGGTTTCCGTGAATTCATATATATCAGCCCTGTTGTGTCTGTAGAGCATCATGTCCTTCCTGTCTGCCGTTTGCACTGCCTCCTCTCCATAGCTCCCTGAGCCCTGAAGGGGCTTGGTGAAGACATCCCATTTAGGACTAAGTGTTCAAAGGTCCCTCACTCCGAGCATATTGTCCAGTTGTGGGTCTCTGTATTTGACCCCATCTGCTTCAGGAGGGAGCTTCTCTTACAATGGCAAAGCAAAACACTGGTATTTTATTTTTACAACTAAAAGTCAAGCACAGTTGGTTTTTGATTAATATCTAAGATATTTGGGGTGAAGTACTGGCTTTGGGTATATTACTGGTTTTCTTTTGATCCCCCCACAATGTTCAGGTACACTTGACATTCTGAATATTATCCAGCTTTTTTAAGTGTAAGAAGCATGCATTTCCCCACATTTTGGTACTTATGCAGAGTGAATGTGTTACTCAGTTGCTAATGCAAAATTATCCAGTTTGGCTTGGTTCACCTTGGCTCTTGCACTGGAAAAAGATAAAGGCTGGAATAGATTTTAAAGGTATTTTATCTTACAGTTATAAATAAAAAAAATTGCTTATAACTTTTATGATCTATGCATAGAATCAAAATTGATTTGAAAATGAGGTGCATTTGATAAGTCTGTGCTAAAACAGATGGAATAATGTATATTCCATTTAGTGCCAACTGCAGGAAGGATTGATGCATAAGTCCCGGATGTGGCTATCTCCAGCTTGGTAATCCTCCCTAAATGTGTGAAATGTTGTATTTTAGAACCTTCTGTATTTTTTCTTTTTTAGTGCTGTATCTAGGCTTAAGATTTTCCTATCAGAAATGTAAGAATCTCTACCTAGTTGGGAACCTGTTTTCCAAAGAGACCCAATGTTATCATAAGTTAAGATACTGGAAACATATTGATAACCAGTTGCAAATGAAAATTTAGTTTTCCTCCTAGGGATTCTTACTAAAGAAACAAACCACTCTTAAAAGTAGGCCCCATGCCCATCAGTAGATGGCCAACAGAAAATGAGCTCAATGGCATCTTTGTAGGTTCCTTGTCTCATAATATTATTTAAGGGTATTTCTTTTTTTTTTATTAATTTTGTTTTATTTTTTATTTTTATTTGCATATGTATTGTGGCTCCAGTTTAGTGTTTTTATAGGATTCCTGAGTATGCAAACAATTGGGTCTCTGTTTCTTATGTCTTCGTTTGGGCTCTTTCCTATATATGTAAGTGTGTGTGTGTGTGTGTGTGTGTGTGTGTGTGTGTGTGCAATAAATATGCTATAAAAACAAAATAATATCTCAAAATGTAGACAAAGTAAATACTTTTTACTGAAAATATCGCTATATGCACCTATTCTAATTGGTTTAAATTTTTTCTTTTTTTAGCACATGGGTTATATCGTGACTGTTCCTTTCTTTTTATTTGTTCCCAGTTATAGTTAAATAGAGGATGGCTAAAGTAGTTTTTTTTGGACCTATGCTCACTAGGATATATATTGCTATGAATATTGAGACACTTTGATAGAAAATGAGGAAGTAGTGAGCTGTTGAATATTGTTGTTGCTTTGTTTTTTGAGATTGGGTTTCACTCATTATGTAGTTCTGGCTGGCCTGACACTCATGATGTAGACCAAATTGGCCTTGACCTCACTGAGGTCCTCTTTCTGTCTGACTGCTTGGATTAAAGGTAGTAACCACCACACCCAGCCTCTGAGTGTTTTATTGGCATAAAGGATGTTCTTTCTGTTGGAAACAAGTTACTAAATGAATTTAGAGTTGCTATTTGAAAGATTATATGCTTAGTTCTGGTGACGCTAAGTTCATAAATGTTAGAATTAATTTTTTTTTTAATTAAATGTTATTTGGGAATAAAGTAAAATGTCTTTTTAACACTTCTGAGAAGTAAAGTGTATTCTTTTTACCCTTTAGAACTAAAATTGGAATTGTGGCCCTGGCCTTTTTCCTTTCTCTTTCAGTCGCATCTGCCCGCCTTCTTCCCCCTCTGCAGCTGACAAAGAAGAGAACCCTGCAGTGCTGGCTGAGAGCTGTTTCCGGGAACTGCTGGGCCGAGCAACTTTCGGGAATATGAATAACGCTGTCAGGCCAGTTTTTGCGTGAGTACTTGCTATTTTCCTAGTTATCCGTGACTTTGCTGTGTGTTAGCTGTATAATTTTCTTATGGAAGATAAATACTTCCTAATTAAATTTTTTATTTACCACAATAATGGCTCTCACTACTTTTTTACTTGTACAAGTAACATTATGAAGGTAGAATTGGGCATTATATTTTGTTTCCTTTAAGTATGAAATACAGTGTTGAACTTAACACTGTGTACAGATGTGCGGTGAGAAATTAGACAGTGTCACCATGTGATGCACATTGTTCCTCACCCCCACCCCCCCTTTTTTTTCAGTTCTAGGAATTGAACCTAGCACCCTCCCAGGAGCTATATCCCTGCCTCCCAACTTTTTTTTTTTTAACCTTGACTGGGAGCTTGAAATTCTGTTCACTTTACTGAATGAGTCTCATCTTTTACTCAAGAGTCTAATCAAGATAAGAATATTGAAGACCCCACTGGTCCTTATATGCTGTCTTCCAGGATCTTATGAGCAGTGGTTTCTTTGAATAGTGATATCCTGCAGGCAGGGTTTTCAAGTCTTGTGCTCTTAACTCCATCATCAGATGACAGTTCAATCTGCTATAATATCCTATATAATTGCTGGCTTTTTTATTGACCTTTCCTTTATTAAAGTTCACCACCATCTTCTTTTCACTTTCTGACTATAATAATGGACATAGCATGTGCAGAATCTTTTGCAGGTAATATCCATAATTCTTTATTTAGGGCAGGTGTTTTTACTTCAGGGTTCAAAGTTAACCCTTGAATATGAGAGTCATTAAGTCACAAAACTATATTAAAAATCAAGAGTATCATTAGCTCTTCAAAACAACTTGTGGTCATCTTCATCACAGTGGCCTTATGGAAATGCTACTAAAAGTAACCAAGTTATTTTAAATACATTAAAGACAAATTATTTTTACTTATGTCCGAATGTTTAGGCTTAGCTAGCTGTAAGGCAGACTTTACCATATTAACCATACTTGAGTTGAACAATTTAAAGTAGTCTTGTGTTCTCCCCCCTTTAAATGAAAAACTGTTTTTCATATATTTTAATTATGCTTTTCCCTCCTTCAACTCCTTCTAGATCCTCTCCACCTTTGTACCCACCCAACTTTATGTTCTTTTCTTTGGTTAATACAAAGGGGAAAAAAAGAAAGAAAAAACTCCCACATAAATCAAAACAAGCAAAAGATGAGTAAGACAAAGGGGGAAAAAAAGTGCCCAAACAAAGCAAAATGAAACTAAAAGTCTACAAAATACCAGTTTGTTTTGTGCTGGCCAACTACTCCGTGCCTGAGTTATGTGCTAGAGTGTGGTTTGATATACCCAGTGAGACTCTATTACAGAAACCTGCAAAGAGCTTCTTGGTTAAAGGTGGGACACTGTGCCCACATCCCCCTCCCAGTGTTGGGACCCTGTCTGACTTGAACCTTTACAGGTCCTGTACATGCTGCTGCTGCAGTCTCCAAGTTCATATGTGCCTTAATCCTGTTGTATCTGGAAGACATGGTTTCCTTGTGTAGAGAAGACAAGTTTCTTGGCGTAGTCCATCACTTGTAGCTTTCAACAGCCTTTCTGCCTCCCCTTCTTCTTAGATCTCTAAGCCTTGAGGGGAGTAGTTTGATGAAGATGGAGTCATCCATCATTTCTAGCTTTCTTAAGAGCCTTTCTGCCTCCTCTTCTACATAGATTCCCCAAGCCTTGAGAGTAGTTTGAAAAAGACATCTCATTTAGGACTGGATGTTCTAAAGTCTCTGATTTTCTGCATATTTTCCAGTTTCTGTCTCTCTTCATCCCCATGTACTGTAAGAAGAAGTTTCTCTGATGTGGCTTGAGTGAAGCACTGATCTATAAGTACAACAGCATGTCATTAGCAGAAATTTTATCACTATGTTCCTTGAACAGAATAGTAGTAGGTTTTCCCCTAGTTTCAGGCTCTTGGCTATCTTAGCAGTGTCAGGTATGGATTCTGTCTCATAGAGTGGGCGTTAAATCCAGTCAGTAGTTGTTGGTTACTTCCATACTCTTTGTGCCTCTATTGCACCAGTATATTTTGCAGGTAGCTCTCTATTGTAGGTCTCAGGGTTTGTAGCTGGCTGATAATGATGATTATCTTTCTCCTTTGATAACATACAGAATACCTTGAATGCTAGTCAGTAATGATGAAGCTTCTAGTTAGACACCATCTTGACTTCTCCATGTTTGATAACCTAAGTAAGTGTTGCCTTCATCAATAGGGCCTTGCCCTAAGTAGTAGCTATTTAGTTAATTAACTGGATGCTGTCTACAAGTAAAGTACTCTGTAATTTGGGAATATATGAAGAATACTACCAGATAGATGAGGGATATGCACAATAATTATAGATTATGAGAAAAGGTCAAAAAGTGATCTGTCATTTAAAAACAGGAAATTCATAGCTAACTAGAATTAGTAGTAGTATTTCTTAAGCTAGATGTGGGTAAATATAAAAAAAAATGATTTGATGATGTTATTTGTAAGGTATATTTTAGTTCATCATTGAAGTAAGCTTTTTATTTCAGTTGTTACTTGATCTATAAAGAAAATAAAAGATTCCCTAAGAACTTGAAATACTACATTTTTATTCAACAGTGAGTACAAGACAGCTAGCATACTGGGTACAGTGAAATGGTTAGTGTGAAATAAGAAGAGAAAGACTAGGTTACACCAGAGAAGTCCCAGCCTTTATCTTTAAGTCTTTAAAATAATCATTGGCTATCATAGGTGAAAGCTGTAAAATGGCGAGAATTGCTCTTTGAAAATGTTAATAGTCACTGTGTTAGTTGATTATAGGAATAAAGTCCTGTAAAGGGGGTTTCAGGCCTGTGAGTCATGAACACCATGGAATTGTTAAAATAGACACTTAAAACTAAGTATACTGTGTAATCACCCTTGTTTTGTATTGTTTAGGTTGACATGTCCAGGAACCTCTGTATGCCTCCTGTGGAGTTTGGACGGAGGAATCTTTCCTTCTTATTGCTTCATTTAGAGTCTAGTGTCTGTTACTACTGTATGGCCAAGCTTAGCAGTTAGAAATGTGTGCCATAGTTATGAAAGTGGAACTCTTGGTTTTCTTTTAGATAGTTTTCTGATTTTTATATTGTTGAAAGTTTTAAAAGAAGGTGTGATTAAAAAACCAATTCCTAATTTTTGTTTGTTATTTACAGGCATTTAGATTATCACAAGCTATGGGATCCTAATGAATTTGCAGTTCATTGCTTTAAGATTATAATGTATTCTATTCAGGTAAGGTTTAATCAACTGTTTGTTTATTGAATAAGTAATGATTATTCTGTATAGATATGCATATCACCAAATAGGAAGAAAACTAGATTGCAAAGCATGGTTATTGTTTTATTTTGTTGGTTTTCTGAGACAGGGTTTCACTCTGTAGCTCTGACTGTCTTGGAACTTGCTATATAGGCCAGAATGGCCTTGAATTCAGAAATTAGCCTGCCTCTGCCTCCAGAGTGCTAAGATTAAAGGCCTAGACTACCAAAGCTGGCATATGGAATGTCCTTATTTGTATTTTTTTTCTCGTTTAATGCTTGTGTTCTTATTGCCAATATGAAACATATCTAATAAGAGGGTTAGATAATTATATTGTGCCACCTTTAGTACAGTTATTTAACTCATATATTGTGTGCTTTTATTATACAAATGAATTGGTATTGGTTTTCATTTGTTATAACTTCTGTTCCTTATGGAATCATAGTATGAGCGCTATCTTCTACAAAGGACCACCTTTGGGTTTTTCCCCCTCAAAATCTGTGAAGATTTGACTAGCTCTTAATTCAAATGTGATTATCATGTCTTCAGTTTTGGTTCTTTCACTGTGATTCTATTTTAGCTAATCCCTTGTAAATAGGATAAAAATGGGTCCTAGTTTGCCCAGGATAGCCTTAATATATGTAGTTAAGAATATCCTCACCCTCAATTACAAATGTGTCCTGGTCAGATAGTAAATTAAATAGCTGCTACCTTTTATACAAGGCAGACTTAGCTGCATGAGCTTCATGAGGAGCATGCAGTTTCCCAGGCAAAAAGTTCAATTTTAGGTTGTTGTTGTTGTTGTTGGTGGTGGTGGTTATGTGTGTTGAACGGAGGCACATATATGCCATGGCATGCACCTAGAGGTCGTTGGTGGTGGTGGTGGTGGCGGTGGTGTGTGTATGTATGTCTCTGTGTGTGTTGAACATGGACACATGTGCCATAGCATACACATAGAGGTCAGAGGAGAACTTTCAAGAATCAGTTCTCATCTTCCACTTGTTACGACAGGTTATCTGTCCATCTTCTGTTTCTTTGTCTGTCCCTCTCCTCTCTCTTCTCTCTCCCTGTTTTTTAAAATTATTTCTATTTTATGCATATGTGTGTTTTACCTGCATGTATATATTTGTACCACATGCATGCCCAGTGTCCACAGAATCCAGAGGTAGGCATCAGATCAATTACAAACAGTTGTGACCTGCCATGTGGGTACTGGGAGCCAAACCCTGGGTCCTCCAGAAGAGCAGCTAGTGCTCTTAAATCCTGAGCCATCTCTTAATGCTTCCCACTCTCCACCCCTGCTGCCACCACCAAGTTAAATACAGTATTTGGTAATTTGCTTTCTTTCCTCAGGATGTCATAGTTACCAGTATCACTGTTTATTCTTTAAAGGAATGGTTGTTTGGCAGCTACGTATTATAAATACCAGTCCTTTTTAATGAGTGTCACATACTTTTCCATTCTTACAGATATGTCATGTGCATTACTTGCTCACACATCTTTGTGCTATTTGCTTCCTTTAGGCTCAGTATTCTCACCATGTTATCCAGGAAATTCTTGGACACCTTGATGCTTGTAAGAAGGATTCTCCACGGGTTCGAGCAGGTATCATTCAGGTTCTGTTAGAGGCTGTTGCTATTGCTGCTAAAGGTTCTATAGGTGAGTACCAGTGAAACACACACAAAAGAATACATTAATAATATGAAGTGTTTTCCCAGTAGTTATCTGTGAAGTACCATTTAAGATCTCTCCACATATTTTCAAATGCTCTATAATTTGAGTGTCTGTGATCAGTTTTTCCTTTTTTACCCCCACCCTCTTTCATTTCCTTTCTCTTGTACTTCTTTTAATAAAGGTTTAAGGATATGATTTGTATACTGAACATTGAGTGCATATAGATTTTTAAAAGTGAAACAAGTTGAACAATTGAACACTTTTTTTCCTTCTCTCTCTCTGTCTCTGTCTCTCTGTCTCTGTCTCTCTCCCCCCTCTCCCTTTCTCTCTCTTTCTTTTTAAATGTTACTAAGTATTCAACTCAGGGCTGTGCACATCCTAGATAAGTGTTCTGTTACTGAGTCTCATCCCAGCTGTCTTTATAGTTTTTGAGATGACATCTTACTAAACATTCTAGGCTGGCCTTGAACTCACTATGTTGCCCATGCAGTATTTCAACTTGAAACCTTCCTGCCTCAGCCTCCGGAGTAGCTGGGCTTGAAAGGCCCACACTACCACGATTGATTCAGGGTCAAATTTCCTAGTTCAAAAGTGCAAAATCTGAAATGCTTTAATGTTGAAATATTCTTAGTGCTGACTTGATGCTTGAAAGTGGACTGCACTTGTTTTAGTGTGGGAACATTAAAAATATTGTATCATCTGTGTGTATAAGAACTTTAGGAAACATTGAATTTGGTGTTTGTATTTGGATATGATCTCTAAACTGTGCATGCAAACATAACTATTACTAACACACAGAAACATACACACACACATATGTATGCAAATATTACTAAATACCAAACATTTGTGAGCCCAGCCATTTTAGTGAAGGGCTTCTTCCATATTTAGTTTATATAGACAATTTTGCCCAATTATGAATTATAAAGAGACTGGTCACATGTAGCCTGAGGTGACTAGGAATCAGAAAACTTCAGGAATGTGGATTAGCAAAAGCAGAATATGTGGCCCATTTTGTTAGAATGTGTGGGAGAAACAAAAGAAGTATCTCTAAAGTTACAGTGCAAGCAAGTAATCCTGCAGTTCCTAAGAGCTTCAGAGACTGACTAGAGATGTACTGCAAAGTGTAGAACTGGCTAGAAAGAAGTGCTGTCATTATCTTCAGTGTGAGGGAACTTGGGCAGTCTGGGAAGCTGACAGATTGTAGGGTAACAAAGGGAAAAGAACAAGTCAAAGATCTTGTTATTTCATGCACATCTGATTAGGGAAATGAGGGGCTATGATAGAAAAACAGGAACTATAGGGAGAATCTGGCTGTGGTTTTGTTAAAAATTGTAGTGGAAGTCTTAGCTAATGAGATATTCTAATATTCATCAATGCTGAATAAGAGTGAACTGTAAACAGATGTTTCCTTTCCCAACCGCCCAGTCCCAAATAACTGACTCTAGAGGCTAAATATGAATATAAATGCTTGGCCAATAGCTCAGACTTATTACTGACTAGCTCTTACATTTAAATGGACCCATTTCTCTTAATATATGCATTGCCATGTGGCTCATGGCTTTACCTGTCCTCTAGCATCTTGCTTCTTCAGTGGCTGGCTCGCTTCTCTCTTGACTCCACCCTTCTTCCTCTGAGTCCCCAATTTGATTGTCCCACCTAACTTTATCCTGCCTTGCTATAGGCCATTCAGCTTTATTATTAACCAATGAGAGTAACACATGTTCACAGCATATAGAAGGATTATCCCACAGAAGTGAACATTTGGGATATGGACTTTTCATTATTTGTCTTGTATGTAGTTTATCTTAAAAAGATGCAGACAGCCAAGTTTCGTGGTACACACCTTTAATCTTAGCACATGGGAGACAGAATAGGTTGATATTCTGTGAGTTCAAGGCTAGCCTGGTCTACAGAGAGTAGGGCTACACAGTACGATCCCCTCTCAAAGTAAAAAAGAAAGAAGGAAAGGTATTGATTGGCAGATTAGTTTGAACTACAAAATGAAACACAGGTGTTCTATTCAATCACTGCATTTACTGGTGTCTGCTGTGTGTTAGCTGTGGTGTTCTAAGCTCTGTGTATTGGGGGGTGGCATTTAACCATGGATCCCTTTCTGGAGAAGTTTGTAATTGTGTGTGGGCAACAGCTATGGAACCTTTAGTTAACGTTTAATATGACTGAGGTAGAAAGCAAAGAAGAATCAGCTCACCGAAACCTGACAGACTGAAGTTTCTCATAATTGTAAATTCCTCCGTTTTTAATCTGAGAAGGTATAAAATAATTTTTCTGTTACAGTGAACTCTATAAATTTATGGATTTAGCCATCAGTCAAGTTAAATATCTCAGTAAACATTATTTTGGATAAACAAAATTAGATAGGTAGTGAATTTAAAAAAAGAAAGAAAGAAACATTAAGAAAAGGACATGACTGCTCCTAGGCATGGTGGAGGAGAAAGTTTGCTATGGATGTGTGGATTGCCAGAGGCAGGGACCGGGACATCTAGGAGAATCCAGAGTGGACATGACCAGGTTGTATCATGTGGAGAGAGGGGAGGTGAAGGGAGAGGAGAGAATGTACATGTATACCAGATGCAGCAGCCAGGAGGCCCAAAGGTCCAAAGAGGGAAAGGGTAACCAAAATGTCTGGATTATATAGGGAAGAGTCTCTGGGGGAAGGGCAGCCCAGCCCCTGGGCTGGAGAGTTCTGGGTAGAGGGTGAAGTAATACCAGCCATACTCTGTAACAATTAGGGACTGCAGAATGCTGGGAGAACCTGGCAGCGAGGTTCACTTCAGTATGTTAAGTAGGCACCTCAGCTTTTTGTCCTGGGTTTGAGACTTAACAGGTAGAAAGATTTAGATAGTCCACTATGCAGGTTGTATCAAAGCCAAACAGCAATTTCCTTATACATGCCCAAAATACGCTTGTGGTGTGACTGTGAGACTTTGTTGTTTAGTTTTACAACTTAAAGAAAAATGAACTGCCTAGCACATAAATTATTTGTACTGTTGACAGAGAAAGAAAGTAACTGTCAAGTCTGTTGAGGAGTTTGAGAGTCCTGAGGATACAAGCTTACAAAGATGGTCTTTTACAGGGCCAACAGTGCTGGAAGTCTTCAACACCCTGTTGAAACACCTGCGGCTCAGTGTGGAATTGGAAGCCAATGACTCCCAGCAGGGGTCTGTGGGCAGCATCACCTTGAGTTCCAAAGACAATGATGAGAAGATTGTGCAGAATGCTATCATCCAGACAATAGGTTAGTGTATCATTTTCAAACTACTATGTGATATGTAAAATGCTCTCATATAAGCCATTTGGCTTGTGTAGTGCATTTGTCAAAGTGGAGTGTTGGCTTTGACCTCTAAAAATGGTGTTTGAAGAAAATAAACATAAGAGAACATAGTCCTTTACCATCTGTTGTTGACATTTTATGTCAATTCTTTCATTTGTTTTGATCTCCCCATCTCTTCATGAATGTACATGAATATTTATGAATATGTATGTATAAGAAGAAAATATTCATACTTGTACTTGTTAAAATAAATTTACTGGGTATAATAAGTTGTATATGTCATGGTCTTAAACTACTAAATCCTTTTTTTTTTTTTTAAACTGGAAAAAAATTTCATACAGTATATTCTGATCATGGTTTCCCCTCCCCCATTTCCTCTCAGGTATTTCCCATCTCCCCATCCACCCAACCCCATGTTCTTTCTTTCTCCTACTTTTTAGAAAGCAAACAAACAAACAAAAACTAGAATTTTAAAAAAGCAAAGAGTGAACACCAAGATCTAAAAACATAATATATGAACAAAAGACCAATAAGACCAAAAAATGCCCAAATAAAGCAATAAATAACAAAGAGTCTACAAAAATATTGTTGAGTTTGTTTTGTGTTAGCCATCTACTGCTGGGCATTGGGCCTGCCCTTAAGTGTCGTTAATATACCCAGTGAGATTCCATTGAAGAAAATTAATTTTTCCTTTACCACTAAATTCTGAAGTATATTTTTCCCATAAAATAAAGTTTGTTTTATGTAACCAAAGTTTTCAAAATTGGTAAGCACCACTATTTGTATATATATATTTTAATCAACCTTCCATAGTTCAATTTTGTTAATTGAACAAATAATGTCTTTTGTAGCATTTTTTTCTTTGGGTCCAGAATCCACATACATTGCATGTAGTTGTAATCTATCTTAGTTTTATTTGTCTGGAAATTTCCATTATGGCATGGTTATTTCTCAAGGAAAAAGTCTCCCTCTGTTTCCATTGTTTGTTTCAGTAGACACTCCTTATTTGGATTAGTCTGACCTGTCATTATTAAATCAGGTTGCACATTTCTGGGTAGAACTATATAAGTTATATATTCTACTCAAAACAGCACATGCAGAGGTACATGCTTGCACTTCTTGGCAATTCCAATTCTGGTAATTCACTAAAGTTACAGTCCGGTTTTTCTATGACAGAGTTGCAGTTCTCCCCACTGCAAACAGTAAGCATTGAGAAGCCCCTCCAGGACCACGCAGATGTTCTGTTCTCATGCATACTCTTCCATAGTCTGCACTCGCTTGCTTTAACCAGCCTTCACCATGATAACACAACAATCAGTCTGAAGCTCCAGCACTTAATACTTTGATTTGGCAATTGGTGCTTGGGCCCTAATTAACTTGTTTTGTGAGTGTTTAATGTTTTTATTCTCATTTCTCCGAGAGGAAACTGAAGCAAGTACTGAGTCTCAGAAGGTTATTGTGAAGTTCTGTCCCTTACGGATTGCCTGGAGTAATATACAGATGGGTATTACTCTGCATATGGAGTAACGCAAAGGCCATTAGATGCTGAGTGTATATGGTATACAGTTTGAGGAAATGAATATTTCTGGTATTGACCAGACGGAGTGGGATAATTACTGACTTAGTGGGATTTAGGTTCACAATCTGCAAATAAAAGTTTCCTAATGACTGCCAGCAGAAGTTTACCTAGTATTTATATTATATATGATGTTGGATAGAAGAAATTTTAATTTATTTAGCATTACATGTAGTTTGAACATAGTCATTGTTTTGAAAGCGGTATTTAAAAAAATACAACTTTGAACTGGGTGGTGGTGGTACACGCCTTTAATCCTGGTAAACAGGCACATCTCTGTGAGTAGGAGGTTAGCCTGGTCTACAAAACGAGTTCCAGGACAGCCAGGACTGTTATACAGAGAAACCCTGTCTCAAAAACAAACCAAAAATACAACTTTGTGGGCTGGAGAGATGGCTCAGGTTAAGAACAATGACTGTTCTTCCAGAGGACCCAGGTTCAAGTGCCAGTACCCACATGGAAGCTAACCATATGTAACTTCAGATGCTCTCCTCTAGCCTCCTTGGGTACCAAGCATGCAAGTGGTACCCAGACATGCATGTAGGCAATAATGCCTATACACAGAAAATAATTTTAAATTAGTTTTGAATTATGTGGAAAAATTACCACTTTTCAGTTTATGAAATTTGTCTTCATGTATTTATAGGGTTTTTTGGAAGTAACTTACCAGACTATCAGAGGTCAGAGATCATGATGTTCATCATGGGAAAAGTGCCTGTTTTTGGAACATCTACTCATACTTTGGATATCAGTCAACTAGGGTATGTTCTCAGATGTAATTGAACTCAGTATTGGATTATGTGTTTTTAACTCAAGAAAATGTTAGTATTTTAAAACTTAAAGTAATAAAAAGCAACAGTGTTTTCCTTGGTACTAGATCATTAGGCTGTTAAATCAGTGCTTACATATCTATTAAATCAGTACTTACATATTTTTTGAATTATTTTTAACTTACAAATTCTCTTTTTTTTTTAACTCTTTTATTGATGAAATGGAAGATTTATTTGGCCTGTGCATTGTATGTCTGCACATACGTAGGGTGGAAATTTAGGCTTCCTGAAAACTTGAAAAAACATTGTTAATGAATCAGGAATACTAACTTGGGATGATAATGATCCCTCCTTATAGATTTGATTTCGTAATATACTAAAACATTAGCTAATGTGTTAAAATACTCTCATTAGGCCTTAGAAATATATTTAACTCTTGGGTTTTCATCAACAAATGTCTTTAAACTTTTAAGGAGATGGAAATACTGACTACCGGATCACTACATATTTATACATGTTTAGCATACCATAGCCATCAATGTGTATAGTCAAGTAAGTGCTAAAAAGACACTGTCCACTGGAGAAAGTAGGATAGGGTTGTAAGTATGATGGGTGAACGTGTTTTCTTAATAGTAAATGGATAAGAGTGGTGGCCAGAAGAGTTAGTAAAGGAGGCAGGGATATCAATGGCACAAAGAGTAAAAGTCAACTAAAGGATAGTCTATTCTTAACACTAATTATTACAGTTCTCTTTTTATGGGGAATAATGTAAGAATTTGATACATGTCTGCCAAGTATGATGTTCAGACTGATGAAAGTAGCATCTTCATCTCAGATGTAATCCCTGTAACTGTTGTGTTCATGGAGAACAGTTGGCATTCCTGTAATTGTTGTGTTCACAGAGGATAGTTGACATTTCTGCACGTTGTTGAGTCACTTGTACTTGGAGAATTTAATCTTTGTATCAGCACATCAATTTGTGTTCTTAAAGACCTAATGACTTGAATTTTCTTGTTTAAATTTTTAGCATATATCTATGTTAATTGATATGAAATTTATTTTAGTGTATAAAGTGAGTCATGATATAAGCAATTATAAAAATAAATAAAATCTATTTAGCCAGTAAGAATAAAGTTTTTAAATCAGAAAAGGGTATTTTAAGTAGATGAAGTTAATATAAATGTAAATTAGTAATGCCAATACTTTGTATATTTCAGGGATTTGGGAACCAGGAGGATTCAGATAATGTTGCTGAGGTCTTTGCTTATGGTAAGGAGTTGTAAGAGGTGAACATCCCTTAAATTACTGAAAAGAGTGGTGCTTCAGACTCTGACTGGTTATATCTGTGGTTTGTTCACGTGAATGTCTCTCCCTTTATCTTCTATTCTGCCATTCTTCTCACTGTTCACTGCTTGCCTGTCCTGTCATTTTGTTTGATCTTCATTATGATCAAGCTTACAGAAGCCAGAAACGACTTCCATTTTGTAGCTAGAAATACCTACACTCAAAGGAGTTAGGTGGACAGAGTTGAGGAGATTCTCTGGTCACTGAGCTAGACACTGGAACTCATATGAAAATCCATAGTGCCTTCTATATACTGTCCAGACAATGGCTTCTTGTTATGTGTTTGTGTTTTCAGTTTAGAGTGGCAATAGAGAACAGGAAAGCAAAAAAAAAAACAACAAACAAACAAACAAAAAGAGGTCCTATGGTACTGTGTGCTAAATATACTCATTTTTTTCTTTCTTAAATTTGAATTTAATTACACAATTTCCCCCCTCCGTCCAACCCCTCCTTTCCTCCTTGCTTTCAAATTCATGGACTCTTATTCTTTAATTATTATTGTTTTATATGTTTGCAAATAAATGAATAAATGCAGCTTGTATTTATATGTTTTAGGGATAGCAATTTATGGGACTCATCTCTATGCAAGATTAATTCTCCCTCTCTCAACTGTCTTTAATTCCCTGTAGCTTTTCTTTTAGGGGGGTGCAGCTTTGTGAGATTTCCCCCATTCATGTTGGCATGTCAGCTGGTGTTGCCATTGTTAGGTCTTGATTAAGATATCAGGACAAAGAAGGGACTGGTTCTCTGAAATGTGTACCCTTCCAACCAGGACCTTCAAAGTTCATAAGAGACCTTTTTGTAAGTGGTATTATACTCTGTTTTTCCTACTTAGATACAGAAGAATCTGGTTTCGGTTCTAGTTCTCTGTCTGGTGCTTGTTATATCGGATTTTAAATTCACCTGCAGTGATAGTTATCAATCCTTTCCCACTTACCTTTTTTATTTGTTGTGTCTTCCTTTAAAACATCTTCATATTCCAAGGACTTAAGCACTGTTGATTCACTTTCCTTATAAAAGTTTCTAAGATTTGGCTCTAATTATTTATAGAAAACAAATTCTGTAAATATTAATATATCTCCATGCTTATCATCCTAATTATATCATAAGTCAGCTTTGTGACTCCTAGTGTCTGTGAAGTCTTCTGTGGTATGGTTTTAAATGTTTAATAGCACTTACATATATTCTCCTTCAAAGTTTGAAAATTGGGGAAGTTTAACTATTATCATGAATGTCAAATCGAGTAACAAAATCCAATTTTCCAAACTGAAAATATGTCCTGTTCCCCAGTGCCTTCCTTTAAAACAGTAGTTTGCAGCATCAGACTCCACCTGCTCTCCCTCTATTTGTCCCATGATCCTTATATGGTTCACCCTGCCTGTGCTGTGTGGCCTTCTCTGTGGAAGCGGGGTATTAGCCTGCCTCACACAGAATGTCACACAGAGTTGACAGATGGACCATGCTTGCAGTTGAGCCTGCACATGGGACCGTATACCAGATGTGTGCTGTTCATCTTATTCTTGTTACAAATGACAATCTTAAAATAATAACATCTTGACTACCTTACATGTTTCCTTTATATATTTCTTCAGGATTGTGTCCATAGTTTCTGATTCCCTAAATTTGTGATTAAAAAATAATAGTATGAGAATTTTGCCTAAGAAGGACTCATGAGACCATTGTTTGTTAATTTTCCCCTTGTATTTAGGTGACTTCTGGATACAAAGCCAAAACGATTGTAACTGCACTGCCCGGGTCATTTCTGGACCCTCTGTTATCCCCATCCCTCATGGAAGATTATGAGCTGCGGCAGTTAGTCTTGGAAGTAATGCACAACCTCATGGATCGCCATGACAATAGGGCAAAGCTCCGTGGCATCAGGTGATTCGCTGTGCTGCGTGAGAGCTGTCAGTTTTCTCCAACAGGGTGTTGACATCTGTGGGTGGTGGGGTGTGCATGGGGGGGGGCGGATTATTTGATTGGTGTCAAATGACTTATTAATATGTTTTAAGATAATGTGTTAGAGTCATTCAATCTGCTTGGCAGAGTGCTAATCTAGTAATTACTATTTACATTGATTAAAAACTGTTTTGCTTTAAGCACTATGAATGAAGATGATATAATTCTTAGTTAAGCTGGTAATCCAGTAATACCATTTCATATAAACATTTAAAATGTAAATGTAGATGTGAGTGTTACCATTCAAACTCCTGAGTTTAAATGTAATCCTCCACAAAATACAAGATATTATAGCCAAATGTGGTATTCATTAAAAATTATATTGTTTCCAGAATAATACCAGATGTGGCTGACTTGAAGATAAAAAGAGAAAAAATTTGTAGACAAGATACAAGCTTCATGAAAAAGGTAAGGTCATTGTTTAAAGGTGTCTGAAATGTAACTTGTACACCTTTAAATTGTCAGATGGTTTTATATTGATCTGTAGGCTTAAAATGAAGCCATAGAATTTGGAGTGAAAGACTTCTCACTGCCAACTTCTGCCTGCCTTATATGACCACAGTCCCAACTGTGACTCCTAGAGCCTGTGTTTAGATGTAGGCTCTTGGGGATATGCCCTGCCGTCCTTGTGAACCAAATATGCATACTGGTTTTACTTTAACAGCTCTTTATAGACAGCTTCACTTCATCCACTGCCTAGTGAACGAATAACTGTACTAGTGTTTGCTGCCTGTTAGGCATTGTTCAGTATATTGTTTAGGAAATGAGTTAGGCACGATGTCTGCTTTAACACATGAGTGAGTTTAGGAAACTGTGGTGTCTTGTAAATTGATCAAGCTTCTTGTGTAGTTTATGCAGGACATTTGGTTCTATCACCGTCTTTAATGTCACCATCTCTGTCATTATGTTGATGTCATGCTTCAAGTTAACATTAATTAATTAGATTGCTTCAATACAGTTAATTCTTTTGAGTTCATCTTTATTGTAAATTTACCAGAAACAGGGAAATAAGATTTTATTCATTCTATTTCTTGGTTTTGAGTATTTTTCAGAATTACTCATTTATCAAATTTGTCCCAAATAGCTAAGGACTTTTTAACCATGAATGAATTTTGAAAATTTGGAGAGTTGTGTGTATGTATACATACATACATACACACACACACACACACACACACACACACACACACGATGGCTATAAATACACTGAAACTGGATTCATTTTTTTGTTGTTGTTTCAACAGTAGTAGTAATATTTCTTTGCACTAAATTTGCTAGACTTCAGGTTCTGTGGGTGAATAGACTGTTGAACCATTCCTGGTCTGCTATCTTGAAGATGTTCTCTCAAACTTGTGCTTTGATTAAAAGTTTTAAATTACTTACCTGGTAGACCTTTTTTTTAATTTAAGTATTTCATGCAGGAGTGCTGTATTTATATCATTTCCACCCCTCCCTTTCCTGCTTGAGTTCCCTCCTCTTTCTTGAAAGTTCATGACTTCTTTAATTATTACTACCACATGCACATGAGCACATAGAAATACAGCCTGCTGAGTTCTTTTTAGTGCTGAGTTCTTTTAGTGTAAACCATTCTTAGTTGTTTCTAATTTAGAAATAATCTATTCACATCTTTCCTTCTTAGAAATTAATTTTGATAATTTGCCACACTTTTTATTTACCTTTCCATTTATTTTGTTTGGCTTTCATGTGATACCTTAACTAACAATTTACAGAAATTTCTACAAAAATGTAAAGAACAAAACTGTGTCCTATATCCCTGTGCAGAAGAAAAGCAGATTCATCAGCATGGACAATGCTTACCTCCAGCATTGTGTCAGGCATTTGTGCCTTATGGTATACTTAGTCTAGGACAATCCAGCCCGGTATCCTAGGAGCATCTTAGATACTGAAGCTGATTTTCAGTCAGCAAAGCCTTAGCCCTTAAACTTGCCAGCATCTTTTCATCTTCCATTCCTCTTGAGCCTTATATAGAGAACAGCTGCTCCCATTCAGTGTCCCACCACAGTCCAGCCCACAGTGCCTCACCTTGCAAAAGTGCTCATGTTAATTTAGGAAAAAACTGTTTATTATGAAATGTACATACATATGCATTGTTACTTTACTTATTTTAAAGTGAACAATAGTATAACCAAAAGTATCCCATGCACCTTATTTTTCTAAGTCAGTACTCTTTTTTTTTTTTTAAAGAGGAAATCATTGTTTGGTATTTATATAATTTTATTTAATTTTGTTAGTTTTTGTATGTTGAATGAAAAGAGCCATAGATCATATGTTCTTTTATATTCTTTGTTTCAATTTAGTGGCGTTTTGGTAAAATTCATCTTACATATATATTGTTGATATTATGTGTGTGTTGTAAGATAATGCAAGTTATTTGTTGGCAGACTTTTGAACTGGTTCCCGTTGAGAGGCCATAAATAACGCTGCTGTAACCATGCTTGCATGTGCATTATTCTGTGCAATGTCCATTTCTCCATGGCAGCCCATATCAGGGATTTCTGTGTAATACTTTTAAATGATGCAAATGCACTAGAGAACACCAATTTACTTTGTGTAATCATTGCTTTTGTTTAGGCTACATTGTTAACATAGAAAAGTATTGCTTTCTGTATCTTTCAGAATGGGCAACAGCTATATAGGCATATATATCTGGGCTGCAAAGAGGAAGACAATGTTCAGAAAAACTATGAGCTCCTTTATACATCTCTGGCTCTTATAACTATTGAACTAGCCAATGAAGAGGTGGTTATTGACCTCATTCGACTGGCCATTGCTTTACAGGTATGCTTTTATAACTGTCCACTGAAGAAAAAAATTTCTTTTTAGTGAAGCAGCTATCACTTATAGAGACGTATGATTATTCAAGAACATGAATTTTGGTTAGCAAGGTTTTTGGTTATATATTCAATTATAATGAGCAACTGTGTACTGAAAGTCATTCAAGACCTTTCAGCACATGATGCAAAAGTCTTTATACTTCCAGTCTAGTGGAAAGGGTGGTCACCAAATAATTATTATACGTGTAGCATTGTTTTGTTTGGAGTTGAGTGTTATATAATTAAAGGGCACCATGTAGTGCATCTGCACGTGCGCACATGCACACATGCTCACACACATACCCCATGTGTTTTTGTCAACTATCCATGCTATCTTCAGTTTTCCAGTATATTCATGGAGTATATACTGATGTGAGAACTTGATCTTTCAAATGTGTTTATTTTCTACTGAAGGACAGCGCAATTATCAATGAAGATAACCTGCCAATGTTTCATCGTTGTGGAATCATGGCACTGGTTGCAGCATATCTCAACTTTGTGAGTCAGATGATAGCTGTTCCAGCATTCTGCCAGCATGTTAGCAAGGTGAGAGACTTAGAAAAGTTCTTAAACCTGAGTTTTGTGTAAAACCAGCTAATCTTTAAGTAGTCATTTTTTCTAACATATATATATATATATATATATTTCATTATATATATAATTAAAATAATTTTTCAAAATAAAATTAAGATAATTCCTCAAAAATATGAGGTTCTAAGTCAAAAGTACAGTTAATATTGTTTGTTTTAGTTGTTACAGTTTTTAGGGTCATTGTTGAATAGTTTTCTTCTCTCCCATTGAGCCATTGTGAATCATGTCATTTTAAGCTTTCTTCAGTTAAGTGTTGTTTGTACAGTCTAAGGCAGAGCTGAAGTTGAATGATTAATGCACCATTTTTGATTTTTATCATCTTTCAGTGGTGTTTAACTTTCTTCAGTGGTCATTCCACTTACTGATGTGATTTCATATATATTTCAGAATCCATAATTTAATGTGGCAGAAACATGCCACCATTGAAAGCCTTTGTCAGAGAACCTCATTTTTATGAGAACTTGAAGCACATCTTGTAAAATGTCGAGTTTTGGGTGCATTCTTAAGAGCCAAACTCATTCATTCCTTTACAGCTGATTTATGCATTTGAGGTATGGGTATTGGCTAAGTGGAGCAGACTCTTTAAGAGTTACCTTCCCCAGGGCACTGGGCTCTGAGCAGCTACTGAGCACACAGTTGGGGAAGTAGTGTGTGGAGGGATTCTACAATCTGTTTTGAGAAAATATGTGCTCTGTTTCTTCATAGTATGTTTGAGCAAATGTAACACATCATGTTTACTTCCTTTGTATATTTTATTATTAGGCATTTAATAACTGTTGAATCTTTAGTATCATGTGAAAACAAAAGGAACCTAATTTGAATACAAAGGTAGACTTGTGTTTTATGTAAATGCTTAAAGGTTCTTTGTTTTTGGTTATGTTTGTAGTTATTTTGTAAATGTTCACTGCAAAGTCTTAAGAGGCAAGATTTTTAATTTCAGTTTTGTTTTCTGTTGGCTTGATTTCAGGTGATTGAAACTCGAACTATGGAGGCCCCTTATTTTCTACCAGAGCATATTTTCAGAGATAAGTGCATGTATGTGGATTCTTGATGTTTGAAGGGAAGGTTGGCTAGAGAGACTAGTTGATAATGATTACAAAGGAGTAACTGTTTTTCTAGGTTTATTATTGTCATATTGTGTCATTTAATTCATATAACCTTTTCCCATACATAGTAAAGTACTTTCACTCTATAGTTATAGACATGCATACAGTCCTGAAAATACAAAGTTTATCTCCCTTTTTAGAATGTCGTAATATATTTCTTAATTATGGCATTGTTTTGCTGTGTGTTCTCATGTAAATGAACACTCCTGTAACAGTACAATTTTCTTGTTGAAAATTTCCATTAACATAATAACACAAAATTATGGGTCAGAAACAAAAACAAATTCATTTGTTATACTCTCTTCCTCGTATTCCACGGGAAAAAGCACATTGATAACACCTGATTCACACTTTGGGCTCCATGGGCAGCATTGAAAGCACCAGCACACATAATAACCTCAATGGGAAGAGAGCAGGGCACCTCTTGTGACTGGGTGTGGGCTTTCTGTCACCATGCTGGTCCTGGGCTTTACAGTCACCCTCAGCTGTGTTTTCTCTCCTTACATTTTACTTAGTATAAAAATAAAAACTGAGTCTAGTGTCCTTCATCCTTTAATGTTCAATAATGTTCAGACATTATCAGAGTGACAAGGCTAAGTTTACTCGTGAAGTATGACTGGGAAAAGAGTCCTAACAGCAGGGACTTGGTCACTTAAAAGAGGTGGACTTTTCTATCATCCCCAGGTAACTTGTACTTCTCTCTAAATATTGAGACCTTTACTGTTCCAGTCCTTGCTATTTTACTCACTTTTGCCCAGGAATCAGTATTGAATGATTGTTATTTTTTTATTAACTTGACAGGCTTCCAAAATCTTTAGAGAAGCATGACAAAAGTTTATATTTTCTGACCAACAAGATTGCAGAGTCCCTGGGGGGAAGCGGATACAGTGTGGAGAGGCTCTCAGTTCCTTATGTGCCACAGGTGACAGGTATGTTCAGTAAACTTCCTGCCATGCAATGGGGAGTGAAGATTAGTTTTGTAGGTATACTACTATACCATGGTTTACTTTTTAAAGGTTACTTTTAATTGTATGTGTATAAGTGTTTTGCCTGCATGTGTACCATGTTTATACAATGTTCATGTTGGCCAGAAGAAGGCTTTGGAACCTCTGGAACCTTTGGAACTGGAGTTATATATGGTTGTGAGCCACCATGTGGGTGCTGGGAACTGAGCTCAGGTCCTCTGCAGAGCGGTTAGTGCTTTTAACCAGGAGTCATCTCTCCAGCCCCTCATTAGTTGTTTTGGTTTTGTTTGTTTTATCTTTTATCTTTTTTTAAAGCTATTTTAAGTTCTTTCTATTCTTTAATATTGCTTTAGAAACCTTTCTGTAAAGATGTAGTTAGGAAATAGGACTTACTGATAGGAATTTACCATAGGGAAATCAAGTGGTTGGGTTTTGTTTTGTTTTGTGTTTTGGGGGCATTTTTCGAGACAGGGTTTCTCTGTGTAACTTTGGAGCCTGTTCTTGATCTCACTCCATACATCATGCTGGCCTCGAACTCACAGAGATCCACCTGCCTCTGCCTCCCAAGTGCTGAGATTAAAAGGTGTGCACCACCACCACCCAGTGGGTTTACTGTTATTTTAATCTATTACTTGTTCATATGTTTTACACTTTAGTATTTCTTAAACAAAGAAGCAAAATGAAGTCTTTCATCATGAAACAGTACTGTTGCACCCTTGTCATTTGAAAGACTGCAGACCATTTCTGAAAAGAAACCTGCCCAATTTTTATGTGTACTTTTTCTTTTATAAAAAATAATGCCAGTGTATTTGAAGACAAATTACATGATATCTTACACCTAAGTTGTGTTCTAAAAATGAAAATCAGTTTCTTGTACTCTCATATTCAGTTAATGTATAAATGAATGTTACATTGGTGGAAGAAGTAGTTTCCTTTCAAGATAGATATCACTGCTGTATAAAAAGAACTTTGATTCCAGTCAGATAATTTTATGTATTAGTTACCAAAAGTAGTTTAATTTTTATATATAGCTGTCACCAGGCTGAAGCTAACCTGGGCTACATAGCAGGCTTTGGCCAGCCTAGGCTACATAGTAAGAACTTTTTCTTTAAATAAAAATGAAACAAAACAACAACAAAGCAAAAAAATTAAACCATGTTAGAACTCTAATTTAAGTATTTTTTTGGGGGGGAGGGGTAAGCATTTTAAAACATTAAATAATTTTACTTTGGCTTTAGCTGTCCTTCCTTCAGGCCCAGAGTCTCATAAACCCAGGCAGAAATGCAAAGGTAACGCCCCCTGGCAGAGGCTGCCCTTTCCAAAGCCTGCCTTTCCCGTAGGAAAACCACTCCCTGGGTGCTTGTTTAGAAACGGAACTGTGGGCTGTGTTGACGTGTCTGTTGTTAGCTGTAACTTTGCTCTGTGTTCCTCTCCACATGTACCTTATTCCTCTTTCCTGCTCCCTGTTGCCGTAAGTGTAGTTTTCAAGGAGAGTTCTGGTACTTATTTTAACATGTCACTTTTGCTCCTAGTTTCTTCTCCCTCAGACAAGCTACATTCTCTTCCTCAGTGTCTCTTTACAAGCTAAGAGACTTCTGAATATTTCTGGGCATAATCAATTATTTGCCTGGGTAGAAATTCCTAAGTACAAATAGACTTTTTTGATTTATAAAGATGGATGTTTTTAAATTAGTTAGTGTGTGGACCTTCTCTCATGCAGGAATTCTAAGAGTCATATTTTATGGAATACTCGGTTATACTCAATTATAACTTTTTTTTCTGTGTAATAGCTGTCTACTGTTGATTTTGAAAATTACGGGCAGTTCAGAGCAATAAAACAAAAGTAAAAGCAAATATATTTTAGTGTGTTGAATAGCATGCACCACCCACCACCACTGTAATATTAGCTCTATTTATCATATTTTGTGCCTTGCGTTGAGAACAGCACTGTATTCATATTCCTACTTAATCCTTACACTAGCTTGGTGAAGAACATAGCTTTTTTTTTTTTTTTACACATGAGGAGAGTGAGGTTGATAGTAAGTAATTTGATTAAATGGCACACTAAATTTAGCTGTCACTGTGCTCTTTTACATGCTTAATAATTTATTTGAGTTCACAATTTTTAATGAGATCAAAGATTTTGCATGCATTCAGAATGATCCTCGTCAGCACTGAACAACAATCACCATCTTTCCTTTGAGGCTTATAACTATGAGACCAACTCATGCACCACTCTAAGGCCTGCCTAACAACAAGGGATATAGCTTAGTGGTAGAGCATTTGACTGCAAAATGATAGAGATTGCATTTTTGTTTCCCCTTTTCTTGGGAGATGGAAATACTAAGACATTAGCAGAAGGCCAGGTGTGGTGGCATATGCCAGTAATCCCAGCACTCAGAAGGCTGAGGTAGAATTACTAGTTTGGAGTGCTTCTTAACTGATCAGGCCTACTGTATGTTAGGCATTGAGGGAGGTGATAATGGAAAGGTGTTAAGGTGTGGGCACTGTCTTCAAGGATTACAATCTCATGGCAAAGCCAGATGAACAATGGAACAGCTAGTTCTAGAGAAAGAATGGTGATCTGCCTGAAATTGCTGACCACTGGTGTCTGAGCAAGTATTAGCTGAGCATGTATTGCATTTTTCTTTTTAGTCAAATTAGAATTTGAATGACTAGTGAATGTACCAGTGTGCATTAAATACTGCTATATGGTGACTCGACAGTGCTTTATCTGGAGTCGTTAGAGGTCACTGTCCCATGTAGTAATTAGTGAGTAGCTCTAGTGTTCCAGCTCTGCAAACAGAAGCCAAAGCAAGCAAGGTAGGCGGAGGTTCTGATTTTCATAAAGCAAGGTTTCAGTATTTCCTCCTTAAGTGTGGTTTCTCCTGAACCACAAAGCACAGGTGGTTGAACAACTTTGCTAATATTATTCTAGCTATGTAGGACAGAAGTTTGGTTCATTGTATAATTTGGTTCTAACATGACACCCAGTGGGGCAATTGTAGTATTTCTTAAAGGAGATGATTAGGAAGTGGAATGAAATCACGCTGCATGCTGAATGAATTCCAAAGGGAGTATTGCTAAATTCTGAAGTTACTTTATGCTTACTGGTACTTTAAACAAAGGCTTCCCTGGTGGTACTGCTTATAAAGTTGTGTCTTGACATTGCTCTCATTGGGTAATTAGGCAGTCAACATGATGTGTGCAGCCTCTTCCATGTCTATCTCTCTTATGCATACATTATAATTCGTGCAGTGACACAGGAATCTCAGGGAGCTGTGCATTAGTCAGTAGGCTGTACAGCTGTTTATAAGTTATAGCTAGAACAGAAAGTTATTTACTTCAGAAACAGCTCCACTAGCAGGGAAAGAGGAGAGGTGCATTAGGAAGACACATTAGAAGGTTATCACTGGTAAGAGTCTAGGTAGGTAAGAAAGATGAAGATTTCTGTAGTGATAAATTAGAAGTTGATGATACTAACTGGCATTCAGAAGAGAAGCGATGGTACTGACTCCTGGTCAGCCTCACTGGTATCTGTAGAGTACCTCCTGGGGTACCTGCTACAGCCCAGAGTGTTAGTGGTCAAGTAGATCCGTATATGAATGAGAGTAGGACAGGAACCAATTTGGTTATTGTTACCACTTGTAAGTGGTCATCTGCACCACACAAGAAACATTGTGAGCTATGCTTTCCAGACCCTCTTCCTCATATAGTTCTGAGCTCGAGAGAAGTCAATGAAAAGTACACACATGGTTCTGACAGTCAGAGAGAGGGACTGTATCCATCAGGACTTAGGCATACAGACGGGTAGGTGGCTGTTAGTGGTTTCTTGAGAATGAGCCCTTCCAAAGAGCTACAGCATGACAGTGTATGATAGCTGTCCTGACCCATTCCAGCAGGGGTTGAATAAGCCTCTGATTGTGTGCATTGAGATGCACAGTGCACTTTTCCTTTTCTTTATATAACCATGGTTATTAGCTGTTCTCGAATCCTGAACTTTCTATCAGTGCTTGAAAGAAGCATACAGAAGGTCTATAGTGATGTGGAAAACTTTCAACCTTATACCTATAATCATAATAAATAACACCAGACACAGATGCCATTTTATCACCTCTTAGGTTTGCTGCTACCACAAAAGTAAAAGATGACAAGGGTTAAGAGTACCCAGAAAGGAGCCTTCCACATTGATGACTCGAATAATTTGTGATACTATAAATTATTATGGCCATGTTGGAAAACATGATTGAGTTTTTTTTTTTTTTTACTGAAATACTGAAAATATAACTACCATATGGTCCCTTAATCCCACTTGTGAGCACACCCAGAGTAATTCAGATCAGTGTTTGAGATGTCTGCATACCATGTTCCCTACAGCATTTAGTATTCACAAAGTCTAACATACAGAAACAGCTGAGGTGCCATCAGCCTGACAGTGATGTACATATACAGTACAGTGCTATTCTAAAAAACAAGCAGTTTTCACATCTGTATCAACATGAGTGAATCTAGAGGACATTGGGGGGCACAACAAATACCATATGACCACCTCCAGTCACATAGGAAGACTTAAATTCTGATGTTTTACTGCACAACATGGTGACCATTGTTAGTTATTGTGTATATTTCAAATTAGCTAAAAGAGGACTTAAGGCTAGCAAGATGGCTTAGCAGATAATTGCACTTACTGCTAAGCCTGATGCTCTGAGATCGATATCCAGAGTGTACATGATAGAATGACAGAACTGGTTCCTCCAAGTTGTACTCTGACCTCCATATGTGCACCAAAGTACAGGTTTTGGCATGCAGGCATACACACACGTGCATATGCACACACACACACACACACAAAAAAAAAAAAATACAAAGCAATTTTAAAATGAATTGGAGGATTCTAAATGTTCTTACTACAAAGAGATTGTATGTGTTTAATGTGGATGTGCTGATTAACCTTTAATCATTCCAAATTATATGTAGTTCCAACATTGTACTGCACCCTAGGAAAGAAGAAAAGCAATTACTTTGCAATTTAAGTAAAATAGGTTGAAAGTTGAGAACACACTTAGAAAGAGCGTAACCCCCAAACTCACTTTTCTACATTTTCTTGCAATCTAAAATAGTTATATGACTAAAATGCAACATAACATTTCTGACTAACAAATAATAGAAGAAAATAATTTTCATTTCAGATGAAGATCGTCTTTCTAGGAGAAAAAGTATTGTGGATACTGTATCTATTCAGGTGGACATTTTACCCAACATTGTGCCTTCTGATGATGTGGTAAGTTGCTGGAAGTTTATGATGGAGAACTGTCTTAATGTAGTGATTATTTAGAAGAAAAATTTTCCTCCACACCTTAAATGGGGAAAATTACAAATCAAAATTATCCCCAAGGCAGCTAAATTGATAGTAGAAATTAATGTATTTTAATTTTTGTGAACTCATTTCAACTGTCAAGATGCATAAAATTAGTATATTATTAGATTTTTTGCATTGGAGTTCTGTATGACAGAAAGCTATAAAACAGAAGCAAAGCTGTTTTGTTTTACTTTAAGTATGATATGTTATGCATGATCTCTTAAGTTCTCTAAGTCCTCTTTATTTTTTAAAAATTATGAAGTATAAAGTATAAAAGCAGATGGATTTCTGCACCTCCACGAGGCCAAATCCTCACCTCAAAAGTTCCTGTGTAAGGAAAACGTGTTTGTCATTTTGGATATTAGCTATTATGAATATGACTTAAGCCATCTCAGTGAACTGCTCAAGGACTGTGGCTGCTTGCACTGTCATGCCTTTCCTCCTGCTCCAGGAGAGGGAGAGCACAGGAGAGTACTCTGCGGAGTCATAGAAAGAAAAACCAGTCCTCTCGGCACTGGATTGACACAAAGAATTTTTGACAGCCAACGAAAAGTGACAAATGCTAGCCTCCCAACTTAGCTTCCTCTTCATGATTTATACATTGTTTTCCTGCCCAGCTATTTCATTATTTCTCATTGATACAATATAAATAATTAAAGAAATATGTAAACAAGAAAGTAGGAACCTGAGTTGTCTGAATTCATGCTTTCACTCCCTTAGCTTCTAACCTCTGTAAATCAGGGAATAAACAACTTAGATCTTCTTTGCTCTTCAACTCTCCATTATACAGAATCCTTTGGTCTTATCAGTCACTTGTTAGTGGAGCTCAAGAGCATTGACGTGGGCTTGGGAGATAGCTTAGTGGGTAAAGTTCTTATACAAGCAGGAGGACATACCTTCTGGATGCCCAGCACCCACATGAAAAGCCAGGTGCTGAGATGGGGAGGTCCTGGAGGCTCGCTGACCAGTCAGCTTAGCCCAAATGGTGAACTTGAAGTTCAGTGAGGAGACCTTGTCTCAAACAAGAAAGTAGAACAGAGGATACAAGGCTGAGTGGATAAAGCACTTGCCAGGTACACATGAAGACCAGAATTGGGTTCTCTGGTACCTCATAAAAGCCAGTAGACATGGCATCCACCTGTGATTCCAGCATTCAGAAGTCAGGGACGGAATCTCTAGGACAGGCTAGCTAACTGGAAGTGGTGAAATCAGGGTTCACCAAGAGACTGTCTTAGTACATAATGAAAGTAATCAAGGAAGATATTTGACATTGACTTTGGGCTTCCACACCTGTACACAAATGGCCCTACACACATAAGGGATTCTGCATACATGTGCACACACAAACATGCAGAAGAAAAAGGTGCTGTTCAGATGGGAACCTGACTGGGACAGGGAGGGAATAAAGAGAAGATAGATAATGTATGATGTACAGAAAAGCTGGGATTGAGTGGGCTGTGTTTTCACTGATGGAGCAGTACCAGTACCAACTAAGCAATAACCCAGAACCTCAGCCATTAGCTAGGGGAGTAGTTTTTTTTGTTTGTTTGTTTTTTTGTTTTGTTTTGTTTTTTTGCACACACTGCCAGTTTCCTAAGCCTGACCCAAGGAAGGCCAATTCCCAGGGGTGTGAGGCATTGGTCTTTGTTGGTAGTACACTTTCACTTAGGACTTTGTCCATTCCTTACATATTCACACAAGGCTTCCTCTGCTACTACAGGTAGGTAGAGAAGCGATTGAGGAAGACTTCCCAATATCAACTTTCAGCCTCAGCATGCTTGCACTCTCCATTCATGTGCACACGTACATGTGCATGCACACAAAATACTTGAAGAGGTTAAAACTCCTCCCCCCCCCCCCCCGAGTCCACCTCAAATTTCAAAGCCACTTTAATATATACATTTCTTATTTGTAAAGAGTATCTTGCTCACTCTTTCAATGAGTGTGAATTTACTCTTCTTACCCTTTCAAGTAAATACATTTGCTTAGAGCCTTGGCTTCTAGACCTAATTTTAATCAGGAATACACAGTATGGTTTAATGGTTGTGTTTTTATATCTCTTTTTATTTTTTTTCTAAAATTAATGTGTTTGACACTTGAGACTGTTGTAAAGAATCATTCTGTTATAAAATAAGCTGAAAAATATTTACTTAAAGAACTGTAGGGGGAAGATTCTCTGAATATTACATTAAAATTTCATTAATACATTAGCTTTTCAAAGACAGTGTGCTGAAGGTCCTCAGTCACATACATCACACACTGGATGTTTGATAAGTACAATTTAGTATCATATTTACTTGAGCACACTTGAGTTTCAAACTCGGGAATATGCTTTTTTTGTATATTAGTTGTTCAAATGCCAAAAGACAGAACAGAATTGCCTTATAGGCAAAACTAAGTAGTTTATAGCAAGGGCAAGAGAAATTCATACAGTTAGCTGTTTTCCAGTTATTGGTAAATATTTATTTCAGCATTAATCAGTAAAAGTTAATATAATAAAAATACTGGCATTTTAACTTTTCCCATGTTCTTTGTCCTGTACTATATGTAGTTTTTTTGGTTGCTTTTTTCAATCTGAAGCTATTTAGCCCAGTCTAAGAACAGTGAGTTTTGTTTACGTCATAAAAATGCTAGTGCTAGATTGCTCGTAGGTGCAAATGACTAGTCAGAGCCTAATCTTGTATGTCTGCTCCAAATGTCTAGAATGCAACTGAAGATTCCAAAGTTTAATCTGACTTCAACTAAAAATGTGACCCTCGGTAGCAAAGCTGAGGTAGCGGAACTCTTGCTGCTTGACTTCCAGCTAAAGCCTTTGTTAAGAGACGCTAAGGTGCAGAACACGCAGTCTTGCTTTCGTTAGTCTTGATGCCTTAGACTTAGCAAAAGACGCTCATGAGCTAAAATTAGGGATGACCGAAGTGCCAGGCAAGTACTCATGTATCGTATCATTGCTTAACTTTATTCAGAGATACTACAGTAACCATTTATTACTCTTTGTGGAAATGTTTTGGTACCTTATAAAGTACCACTGCCTTTTTTTTTAATCACAAAGTACTAACTTTTAAAAATCATAAAACATTTAATTTTACAGTTTTGTACATATTTCAAAACAAGAGATCTGAGAGCACCAAGGTAAAGGGTATTTATAGGAAGTAAAAAAACTGGTGATTGTGCCTTAGAAAATCCAGCATATGCTTGTTTTAGGGTGCATACTTCTCAATATAGTAATTCCTTGAAAGCTTCATTTATTTTTGTATGTGTGAATTCTTTGCCGGCATGTATGCCTGGTGCCAGAGGAGGCCAGAAGAGGGTGTTAGGTCCCTTAGAACAAGAGTTAAGGACAGATGTGAGCCACCATGTAGGTGCTGGGATTCTAACTCTGGTCCTCTGCAAGAGCAGCAAATGTTCTTAACCACTGAGCCATCTCTGCAGCCCATTCTTCTAACCATTTAACATCTTAGGTTATTTCATGCTTGATTTATTCCCTGCCTGTAGTACTAAAATTATAAAGGCTCTTTAATGGCTAGTTCTTATATACCACATAGCTAAAAAGATGTAATCAGCCTTTATTGCTTCAAAGTGTCTTCCCCCTTACCAAGCACAGATGAGTCACTGGGTATCGTGTGCCCATCAGACCCTGGAGGCCGTGCCTCATCCAAGGGTGTGGAGGTGCTGCCTACTCTGCTGGGCTAATGCCCATCTGTGTGTAGTCAGGAAGCCACCGCAGTAGGCCATTGTTATGGCCAGGGAAGGAGTGCAGATGATCTGCTGTTTGGAATATAATCTCAGATCAAGCCAAACAAAAGAAGGAAAAAAATAATTGTGAAAATGTTTAGGTTACTTGTATGTTGATAAGAATATTAATTCACTTTTCTTGACTCTTTGTTCTCCTTACACTCCCTTTAGGTTAGCAACACTGAAGAAATCACCTTTGAAGCACTGAAGAAAGCAATTGGTAAGCTGGGGAGCACTTTTTAGCTCTCCTAAAATCTCATTTCCGCCTTGGTACTCTTTCAGATGACAGGATAAGCAGATCCAACATGAAAAGAAAGAAAAGGAAAAATACTATGGTCTCTATATAAATGGGTCCGTTGTTTAAGCTTTTTAAATTGTCTCACGTGTATGAACACATAAGCAAACACAGTGGTATAAACAAGGTAGACATTTGTTCTTTCCTATCTAACAAACTTTGTCCAGACTATCATGACCTTAAGATAAAAAAGTTTCCCTTCATGTTGTAAGACTCAGACACATTTGGTCTTAATGACCCAGCTGTATTTTAGTTTTCTATTCACTGGGATCAAGATGCACTTTAACAAATATTTAGTGCCTCTGTATGTACAAGGGCAGCATAGTTAGATATAAAAGAATAATTCAGAAAAGCCCTGGTAGCCCTTTGATTTCTGGTAAGTTACTGTTCTCACCTGTATATGTCAGTGTGTGTGTGTGCACATGTGTGTTTGTAGCTTTATGCATGTGTATATCTTTATGTGTGTTTGTTGTGTATGTATTACTTAGTAAGAGTTGGGAATTCTATGAAAGTAGGCATTGTGTTTCAGAGCTTTAGCTCTTTGATTTAGTTTTTTTTCCAAATATTTGTGTTATCTAGTATTAAATGAAACATTTAAGGAAAGTTAATGTATTTTGCCTTTACTATAAAAGTAGCTCTTTAGTCACTCTTATGTTAGGGATTATAGATCATTGGCTCCCGTGGTCTTTGGCATATTTTATGACACTCTTTCTTTAACTGGCTCTTATAGATACCAATGGAATGGAAGAACAGGAAAAGGAAAAGAGACGTCTTGTGATAGAGAAGTTCCAGAAAGCACCTTTTGAAGAAATAGCAGCACAATGTGAATCCAAAGTGAGTGCGTTGGTGGACAGTGGGTGGGGAATTGCTCTTTGGAGCTCATTTTGGTAGGACGCAGGCTTTAGGCATATTATGGCTCCAGGCTCTGAAGGCAGAGCCACTAAACTTAAAGAATTTCTTTATGTGATGTTGATGGACATGGCAGATCTTAATCTGGGTGAATGACAGTCATTGCTTTCTGTTCTGTTCTGATTTGTTTTGTTTCCAGTGGTTCTTGGTGATTTTGCTATGGGTATTTTTTGTGTTTCAACTTGAGGCTGTAGAACTTGAAAGGGGTGGGTGTGGGGAGAAGGCCTATATTCAATTCCAATAGATATTGCAAATTAGAGCATTAAAACCATCTGTTTATCAGCCTCATAGTTACAGTTGTGCTTTGTCTGCTGGGTGGCTGGAAAACAAGAAATCTTTAACATTCTTTTTTTTTCTTTTGCAGGCAAATTTGCTTCATGATAGACTTGCTCAAATATTGGAGCTCACCATACGGTAAGGGTTTGGTTAGCACAGTAGTAACACAGAAACCAATAGAAGCTATGCATGGCTGTGCATGCTTAATAACTGCTTTGCACTGAGTATGAATAAGATCTTACTGGCAACCCTTTGTGCCAATTCTTGCTCTGTTTACAGGGGGAGTGTGAACAGTTGACCAGTTATCTCGTGGCATTTCTAGCCTTCTCTTAGACTATCTTTTTCTTCATGATGGTCTCTAAGAACATCTGAGTGATTCGGAGTTCTAATGTTTTGTTTAACTAGAAAATCGTTCATATTTAGCTATTTTTCATGCACTCCATCTGTAGTTTAATATGCTCCATCCAGAGCAGTAACACTGCTACCAGTATAGATGCATGATTTTGATCATTCGCTTTCCTATGTCCATTCAGGTTATTATAATTATTATACTCCCAAGTGTACAGTATCTCACTGGCATTGGTCATTCTGAGTCTGCCTCTCCTTAATTCAGCCTGAGAAGAAGAAAAGGCTCTCTCAAGGCCCTCTGCACAGGAGGAGCTGCCACAAGGTCTCACATTGACATCAGTGTGGAAATTGGCCCAATAAAGGATACACACAGAGCCTTGCTTCTGGAATTTTATTTTCTACATCAGCGAAATATTTTATCTTTTAATTTGACTAAATAAGTTTTTTTTTTCAAGTCTGTATCGCATGATTGGAAGAGACTGGTAACATTCTGGTCCACTTGCCTTGTTTTTATTCTACTTTGTCTTCTGCTTTCATATGGAAGACACTGTTATCAGTTTCACTTATTCTGGACATTTTCTCACTGCTTTACTATTGCTAAGGAGAGAATTGTTCATCTATAAAAGTCCAGAAAGGAATTGGAATAAAATATAAAATGTATATAGACTTCCTTTTCAGAGAAAATTGCCAAATATGGAGCATTTAACTCTGTTAGTTAAAATTCCAGATCCCTGCTGTGTACATGGCCTTAGGCTGTATACTTTCTGTCAGTTATTTCTGCTCTCAACCCTGAAAAGTAAGTACATGCTGTCTCTTTCAGTGTCCAGGTGAAGACACCAGAACCTAGAGAAGTAACATAACTTGCTGAAGGTCTTGTACTTAATGACAGATCATTAAAATACACAACCTGTGTTCTCAAGTAGAGTTGCTAGGGCTCACCGTGTTCCTGTGGGTCACATCGGCACATGTGTATGGACTTAAAATTTTAAGAACAGCATTCTAGTTTTCATCTTCTTGATACCGTGACTTTGTCTAGTATTGGCTTTGGCTTTGGCTGAACACTGGATGGTAGTTAATATTTAGCAACACTTGGAGTGTCCCAGACACTGTACTGAGTGCACTATTTCAGTAGTAATCCATCCACAACTTCCTCTTTGGAAGAAGTTCTGGGACAGCTTGTGTGATCCTGAGGACTTAAGGCATAGTGCACTGTAGGTTTTCAGGTCTGTCTGCACATTTTCTTCTGTTTATCTGATCAGCCAGAGAAGAGAGTTTGTGCTCTACAAAAGTGAAGCCAAACCATCTTATACATCAGTCCCTGTTCTTTTATTCACCATGGCTTGGGTACAGAAGAGAAAAAGAGAGAAATGCAAAAAATAAAATATAAAATGAACGCAGCAGCAGACACAGCTAGTTACTGCAGTCTGTACACCAGGCATCAGAGATTACTGGAGGATGCATGTTTTGGAGTAGAGACATACTTGCTCTCACCCTTGTTTCCTGCCTGTGTTTCTTGGGATCTCACTGTACCGTTCTTTATAATCTCATAATCATAAACTTTAACATTCTTATTCATGTAGTAGAGCATAAAAGTTAAGAAATTACAAATGCAGATGAAATGTAGATTTAAATGGTGTCAGTAGCTTTAATGGCCATTGAGAAAGCACAAAAGAGGCTTTCTGATATGGCTACCAACCAGCCTCCCTACTGCCACATGCTCATTTCACACCCCATCACCAGCAGCTGTCTTGATCTCTCTCTGAAGTTTCCTCTTGCTTGTTCTTGAACCTTTTTTCCCCCAGAGCTCAGGACTGAACCCAGGGCCTTGCACTTGCTTGGCAAGCGCTCTACCACTGAGCTAAATCCCCAACCCGTTCTTTAACTTTTGAATGATGAAAATATTTGTTATCTATATCATGCTGTGATTTACCTGTGTATAAGCATGTCAATTTTTATCAAATAACACACTTATGATCTGTGTATTTCACTAAAAATGATCCATTAATAAAGCATAAAGAGGTGTTATAAATATTGGAACACTTGCAAAATTATTAATTTCTAGAACAGTATATCACAGAAGTATTAAAAACAGCTGCACAATGTAGTTAAATAGCAGTTCAAAATTAAAGATGATCATATGAAGCTAATACTTGTGCATATCATTAATTAGTGAAAACATTCATAACCATAGAATCCTAGCACAGACTATGAAATAACTAAGTCTGAGATATACTTATTATTTATATACAGAAAACTCATGCCTTGTTCTTTTTTAACATTAACAACTTTTTGTATATGTATGGCGTAGGGTGGGAGGTCAGTGTTGGTTCTCTTTCAAGTGTTGATCTCTCCTACTATGTAGGTTCCCAGGCTTGAACTCAGGTTGTCAGGCTTGGAGACAAGTACTTTTCCCAATGAGTGATTTTGCCTAGTGCCATATCTTGTTCTTCAATAGTAAATTAATATCATAAAGACATCGGCTCTCTACAAATTAACCCATTATTTTAGTCAAAATCTTTGCAGAATGTAGTTATTAATTTACATTTAAAGAACATGCTAAGAGTATTCCAGAAGAATCCTTGTGCAAAAGGAAGTAGGAAAATGTAGTAGGAAAATGAACAATCAAAGGTACTATCTACTCCAAGAAAGACATGATAGATCTTTACTTGGGTTTTTGCTTTTGTTGTTTTGTTTTGGGCTCTTTTGAGACAGGGTCTCCCTGTAGGGTCTCGCTGTTGTTGCTCACAGAGAGCATTTGCCTCTGCCTCCTGAGTGCTGGGATTAAAAGCATGCACCGTAAAGCCTGGCCTTGTGGCATTCTTAACAGTTTGAGTCTGTAGAATTATGTAGAATACAGGCAAATTGAGATAGATAAGTATTTATGAGAAGGATATGATTTTAGATTTTCAAGAACAGTGTTGAGTTATTCTTATGGAGGCCGAAGATGACATGGCAGTGAAGGCAGGAGGGACATTCTTCCTCCACTTCTGCTAAGAGAAAGGCAGTGTTGTTTATAGGATAACAGACAGCAGATGTATTCAGAGATGTATGTGTGTGCACATGTGTGTGCATGGTTGAGTGTGATCTTTGTGAACTAAAAGAGTTGAAAATTAAATGATGGGTTAGTAAAAAAATATTTACACTATATGACAAAAGGTTGATTTCCTAAATTGGTATGTCTGGGAAGGAAAACAGTTGGTGGATTCATGAATTTATTTATTTAAAGAAACCAAAATGGATGCCACAGAGATGTTTATCACTAACAGTAGCTGAAAAATTAAAAATACTAAAAAGAATGGATTCATTCTTGCCTTCCAGGTTAACAAAGACTTCCTCCATTCCTTATGCTACTATAAATTTCCAGTATTGTCACAATCCATACTGAGAGAAAAATTGTGATTCTACTTAGAGTCAGAAACTCTTACTTATAAGTCTCTAGACCAAAGAGACTTATACACACACACACACACACACACACACACACACACACACACACACACACACACACACACACACGAGAACAACGTCTGTTTTGGAGTTAAAATAACCATAATCCCTCTTTTGCCTATACAATGTCAGATGGCCAGCACTGCCACTGAATCAAGCCCTTTAATTAAATAACCTTACTTTGTTATTTGCAGGCAATGGTTGAATACTGTAAATGCACCTACTGATAGCACCATGTTCTTCTTTTATAGCCCTCCTCCCAGTCCATCTGGAACACTGACCATTACTTCTGGGCATGCCCAATACCAGTCCGTCCCAGTCTATGAGATGAAATTTCCGGATCTGTGTGTGTATTGACTGGCTCATGAAGACTACAGCATTTAAAAGAATGTTAAAGCCTGAAAAACAAGGCCAAGATGAGTTTTCAGGATTTGCATAATGTTTACTGACAAGTCCTGAAATGGAATGGGATATATCTCTAACCAAACACTCATCATGCTGTGTTAGAAGTTTAGGAACTCTGAATTAGAGTACTTCTAAAGGTAGACTTATGCCACGTTAATTTGTTTTGAGGTTCCTATTAGCTTTTAAGATGTATTGCTTTCACATTATGCCGTTGTTAAATAGTATATTTTAAACTTTGCACAAACATGATTTTTAAAAAACAATTGAAAAATGTATGAAGTGTCTGCTGATTTCTTAAGCGTCTCCACAACTGCTTAGAAGTTGATTGCTTTTTTCTTCAAAAGTAAATATATTCCTAAGCCTAGGGTTGCAAATTCTTTCCTGCTTTCTAAATCCATGCTTCAGATGGACTGTGTAGACATCTTTCAGTCCTCAGTAGTAACATGTGGCAGGCATTCCTATGGTATCAGCGATAGAAAAATCTACTGACCAGTATTCTCACCTAGGTCCTCATCTGGAAACTGGTCAGGCTTTACAGGTCTTGTGATACTTGTGTTTTCTGCTTCAAGTTGAGCCCTTGAGCCCTAGAGCTCACTCTTGGAGCACCGAAAGGTGCAGTGTTTTCCACATATGATGTGTTAGTTTACAGACTGCGCTTTGAAACTATAGTTGTATTTTGCTGTGATTCCATTAATTAAATGAAATATATATTTACTATATAAAAGAAAGACATTAAAAACAGCTACCTGTTCACCTGCGCAGAGTCTATACATTTCAGTTTCTTTTAAATGAATGAATTTACATTTTTATATTGTGCATTGTTTTAAGTCTTCATAGTAAAAAATTTCCCCAGTGAACCTTTTAATTTGCAAGATTTGAACCAAAAGTTTTGTTGAAGATTAGTTACATACACTCAAAACGGTTCATGTGTTCTTGTAAGGTCTGAGTGTGAGCTACCTTTATTCCAGCTGTGAGACTGCAAGGGCAGTATGTGTTGCACGTGCTAGTGAACACCACCACATGGTGAAAATAAGCATTCTGCAATTAGAAAATTCTCTTAGCATAGTTTTGCGAAATCATTTCATATAATTCTGCTTTTTCAAATTCAGTTTCTTTTTACATAAAACTGTATTCCTATCAAAAATTATAGCTCAAAAATAATTTGGTTTTAGTTTTTTTTTTTTAAATAAAATGGAAAACAGGATGTTTTAAATGTGTGTTTATGATTATTTGGATACCACTCATACAAAAAGGAAGAAACAAGATAAGGAAATGAACATAGAATAGTCATGCCCAAAATTTTGAATATTTACAACGGAGTAAAACATCTTGGAGAAGGGTCCATTATTTCAGACCTCTGACAGGATAGCCCAGACTGCTAATAGGGTCAGACCCACCAGACCTTGTCCTCAAGAGGGACAGTGCAGCTGCCACCAGCAGACTAGTGGCCTGCCCCAGCTGTCACTGTAGCTTCTGCTCACACCGGGGAACGTGTCACCGGTTAATGGTAAGCTTCATGCATTTTTGTTTCCCTTTTTTATTTGGTATTTTAAAAGAAGGATATTATTTTTTGACTGCATTTTAAATATAAACAGGGGGACATGCAAAAACAATCATCATCCTCTTGGATGTCATTTTATAAATTAACACTGTGTGCTTTTGTATGGAAAAATATATAATTTAATAGTATAAGAAAAGATATATATTCACTTGCCTTCATGCAAAACACAAGCTTTGCTGTATAAAATTTTGCATTTCTTAGTGATTTAAAAAGGCATGCTTTGCATGTAAAGGAAAACCATTGCAATTGGTTTTTTACCATACCTTTCTCTTGGTTTTTGTAAACTGTAGGTTTGAGTGTTGTTACTCTTAAACCACAGTACACTTCTGGATGTATTAGGTCTAATAGACTGAACTGGTCATGTTGACAAGGGTTCCCAAGAAATGGATGTTTCTCTGTCTTACTCTTCCACGTTTGCAGGGATTGCCCTTGGGCAGGTGTGCAGGCTGTGCTGCAGCTAGTTCAGGTACTGATTCTTCAGGACTTGCTCAAGTTCTACATTGATATGTTTTGGCAGGTACTCATTTGATACTCAAAATTAAGTCATGTATCATTCTCTGTGCTATATACAGTTGGTTATATTCTTTTGTGTGACACTGAACAGTTCATTTAAATGTTCCTCTTATTCTTGTGATATCTGTAGCTGCTTATATAGTTTCACTGAACTTGACCTAATCTTTCATATTCTCTTTCATGTTCTCTTTCCTCTTCTTTCTCCTCTCCCTTACATCCACCCTTCTTTAGAACTCATTATCCTTTAGAGTAATACCACCCTTAACCAGCAGTTTAACTCCCTTCTCCCTCAAACAGACCTCATTTGTCTCACTAATGCTGATATATGTATTGATGTAATAAAGTAAGTTTTTTAAATGTAAAATTTCATTGTGCAATCAAATGTAAGCAATAAAACAAAAATTGCATCTCGTGGATAAGTGCATTTTTACTATAACATTTCATATATAGAATTAAGCTTCAACATTGGACTTAGAAAAAGTCAAGTTGCTGGGTGGATTCTCTCCACATATATGAGAACCATCAGAAGCATAGCTCATGAGCACGAAGAGAGCCTAGGTTAAGCCTACTGTGGCTTCACATAGTTGCCATCTCCTTGTTAGCCTTGGTGACTTCTTCCCACTCCACCTCCTTGCTCTAAATTACACAAAGCCGTTCTTAACAAACACAGCTGTTCTCTAGTACTTTATGCCACCCTGGGCTTAGTCTACACCTGCAGAGCCCTGTACCATAGCCAGCTGTAGTTCATGGGCCTCTTGGATTAGCGATTGTGATACAGTGATGAGGAGCTTGGGTTCTGGTTCAAACCTGACCCAAGCTCCAGGCTAAGCAGTTATAGATAAGTGATTGGTCACTCATCTGTGGAGTGAAAACAGTATGATCTTCCCTTAGAGACTAACTGAGAGGGTGAGTGAACCACTGTGTCATCCCTGCATTATAGAATAAACCTCTGGTGAATATTAATGACAATCGTCTTTGGGGTCTAGTGTTCCTTGAAACTACTTAATGCCTACAGAAAAGCCCTGTCGTGGGTGCTGCCTTGGGGAAACCTAGGCACTGCCTTCCTAAGACACCACTAGAGTCCCACTGACTCTGCTGTGTATTCTTGGGACAGTACCTATCTCTGACCCTGTTCCCACTGACATGCTGAGAGCACGGTACAATGCTGCCCCTGGCTTCCCACTATGACTGTGACCCTGTCTTCTGTCATCTGAGTTACTAAAAAGCAAAGTCAGGGTGTGGGGATAAACTGCATCTTTGTGGAGCTGTATTCAGCCATTAGCTTACATGAGCTAGAGCAGTGCTGTGTCTAGGCTTCCCCATGACATCCCATGGCAAGGCTTATGTGCAGGTGTTATTCTGAGAAGTGATTCCAGAGCTCCCTGCAAGGGGATATATGGTGAAACTGAAGGACAAGGCTGAGTTCCTTTTAAAGTCGGTCACCACTGGTCCCTGGAGAGGTCTACCCTTGACATTCTAGTCTCAGTCTCAGAGCTCCCTACTTAGGACATGAAAATGGGGACAGCATTTACTCTTGGATGTTTGTTCAGGAGCAAGAGTGGCCCTCTAGCATTTCATACCTGGATACTGTGTTCCTGAGTGCTGATCTTGTCAGAAAAGTCCTGTAGAACTCAGGAACTGCATAAAGCAGGTGTGCTGGCTCCACATCCATGGTTGCTCCATGGAGGGAAGGACATGGGGAGATTAGACGATATGAAGTCAGGCAAGGACCTTAGTAATCTTTTTAAGAAAGGTCTAGGGCCAAGGGTAGCGCTGGGTGGTTTCTCATGGTGATGGCAGTGCCATATGGCTGCTCTCCTAACAATGGTAGCAAGTGTATCTGACCCATACAGAATCACTGTGTGTTTCTTAGTCATTGACAATCGTGGGCAGTTATACTCTCTTTAACAAAAGAGAGCTGCTCACACACCCGCATATCTACAGAGCCAGTTCTTAAACAGGACACGGACCATATGGCATGGAGAATTTATTGAGCTTCCATAGTGAACTACAGGAAGGAGAGAAGTGCTGTCATCTGCTCTCCTTCTCCAGTCACATTTGTCTGTGAGCTGACAAGTTTCAGGAGAAGGCTTATAGGTAAGGAACTGGCCGTCTCTGCTCCCTTGGAGCTTCTGCTAAGGCTATGGTCAGAGGACTGAGAGACAAAGAGCTCACGCAGCTCAGAACTACTGGCATGTAACATCTTATCTTCCACCGAGTGACCTTGTCCCCAAGGAACCAGGAGGCTTCTCCAGAAACCTGCTTCTTAGGAGTTCCATCTAGGATGTGGCCTCTTCACTGTTCTCCTCAGAACTGGAGCCTGCAGAAGAGGCCAGGTTGCCCCCAAGCACGCCATCCTCACAGGATACAGGCTTGCCCTGGCACTCTCGTAGGTCTGGCAACTTAAGGCTTTGATTAAAGGAGGCGGAGGCCATGCACTCGGCTGCCATCTGGTCACAGGCACATAGGAGCTTCTCACAGAGGCTCTGCCCCACACCTTAGCAAGAGCAGAAGAACAGATGTGAGACACAAGGTAGGGCACTTAAAACCACTCATCCAACCCCTAGCCATTCCTTTTTCCAGTCCCCATCTTCAACAGCCCTTCTGGTGTCGGGCATGCACTATTCCTAATGGTCTAGCCTGCTCCTCCTGCTAGAAATTAGCCTGTTGTATTTCTCATCTGAGGCCAGTCTCCAGATTGACCCTGCACCCCAATTTTAAGCTCCTGGGTATTCCATAATGTCATGGAATACCCATGCCATCTCAAAACCTGAGATAGCCTCCTGTCAATCCCACCTCACCACCTTTCCTGACTTGCTCCCCCCCTACCCATTCTCTGGTCTTCACTACAGAATCTAGAGTAAATATCCTTAACTAATAACCTGTTGACAGTATTACATGACATCAGAGTGGCCATTACCTGTTTCCCTTCCTGGCTGTGACAGTTTGAGGCAAGGATCACACACATTTGTTATTGTTATAATTTGAATCTTAAATGCTCCACTACTACCACCAAAGATTTGTAAAGGGCTGGTTTCCAGCTATGTTATTTAGGGTGACTGAATCCCAAAGGCTCTAACCTTGTCAGTGAATTAATACATTGATGGATTTGTAATTTCATGGAGGTGTTAAAAATAATGCAGGGGGGGCTAAGCCGGAAGTCATGGTGTGGGAGTATGCATGTGCAATCCGTAAGGGTATCTCATCCCCTTCCTACCTGGCCTTGTATCCATTCATCCATCTCCCTACCCTCTTCAACCTCCATGAAGTAAGCAGCTTGCCAAGATATTCTGCCTCCTCACAAGCTTTTAGCAGTAGGGACAAAGTGACCATGGACTGAACCCATAAGCCAAACTAGATCTCTTGTGTTAAAAGTTGATTCTGCTCAGGTATTTTGTCACTATCATTTCTGCAGCCCCCAATGAAGGTTTGTTGGCTAAGTGGAAAACTGAATCAGTGAGTGAGTGAATGGCATGTAAGTCCTGCCATTAATTATGGCCCAAGAAGGGTGTCATGGAGGTCAATGTGCTGTGCATGACATACAGAATCAGTAAAGAGGACAATAGGTCCACCCAGTTGCTTCCCCAGTTAAAAATGAGGAGGAAAGCCTTTCGGAGCACTAGCAAAGCTCCAGAGAGGGTATTTCTTCCTGAGCTACAGAGCAGCCCAAGGGAAACACATCCACTGCTGAACAAAGTGTCCCCAGGATCCACTTTTAAGGATGCTTTGCCATGTGCTCAGGGCCGATACTCAACAGAGGGTGGTACTTTTACACATTGCCTCCATGGGGCATTTCACAGCAATGGGGAACTTCGAGTTTCTACTATGGGGAGGGGTAGAGCTGTGGACTAAGCCCACCCTTCAGCCAGAGCCATCGCTCTCCTTCGTGAAGTTCTTTAGGTGATCACACCTGGAACAGGGTCTGCTTATTAGAAGAAGGCAGAATTCTTTGAAACCTACTGGGTAGCTCAGAGGAGGTTCCAGGTCTGAGGCAATGCTGTTTTCCAGCCCAGAACCCAACTCTCCCACTTCCTTCTGCCTGTCTGATTGTGGGTATCATCTGTTTCTTCTGTGACATAGAAAAAGTAATGGAGCTGCCTTCTAGGATTGGTATGAGGATTAACTATGCCTGTCCAAGCCCACAGCATGGGCTCAGAAAGCACAGGCTACTGAGATCATTAATCGGCTGTGATGATTAAGGCAGCTGACTCTGGCTCTTGACCATGAGCCCCTAATCCGTGGAAAGGAATGTAAGGGGGCATGTCTTGAAGAACATGACATGGTACAGATGAAGATGTGCTAGGGGTAGTATCCAGAGCCCAGATCCAGCCAGGATACAGGCATGAAAGCAGAAGGACTCCAGGCAGCCTCCACACTTACACTTGGGTGTATGGTCCTCACATACCACAGATGACCGAGAACGACTCCCATGCAGGCAGCCCAGTGGTCTCACCTGCTCCAAACAGCAGTGATGGGACAAACAGCACCTAAGACCAAGGAAACCTTTTATTGCACAAGGTTGCTTCACAAAACCCCTTCCATGGAGTCTTCTTTCTCCATGCTGCGTGAGGTACTAAGACTTGCCAAGGACTCTTTTCCAGAGTAAGGCTGACTACTACACACGTCAAAGGCTGTTTAGGTTGTGTACAGTGTCAAGAGGCTGCCTCCAGCATAGCATCAACCCCACTGTGTATACCTGGATTTCTACATTTTCTTTGATTTTTCATTATGACTCTTCATAGCAAATACACTCATCCTTGTACCTTTCCAGCAGATGGGAGTGAAGGAAGGGAGCCTCTTTAACTTACACAAATCTTCCATGTCAGTACAGTGACTCTACTTCATCCATCCTTCTATTAATAGAATATTTAGCTTCACACCCATAGGTCACCCCTTTAACCTTCAACCTGAAAGAACGTGGGAGCCATGAGGACCTTCATCCAGCACAGGGCCTAGCATAAAGTAGGGCCCCAGCAAACACAAGTGAATGAGTCAGTCCTGTGTTCAGATGCACCTGTCTGGCCTGACAAATCAGGATCTCCTCGGCCAGAAGCTATCCTTAGAACACTTGTGAAGGCAGCAGTCAACAGAGGTCTACAATTATTCCCTAGTGCTCCATTTTTAGCTATCCACAGACCTTTAAAACCCACTGGACAGCTAAGGGGGAAGTTCTAGGTCTAAGACAACTCTCCCACTTCCTTCTGCCTTTCTGATTGTGGGCATAGGTTGTTTCCTCTGTGAAGTAGAAGTAATAGAGATGCCTCCTAGGATTTGTGTGAGGATTGACTGTGCCTCTCAAGCACTCCCTCCTGGAGACCACAGCCCAACCAAGGGTGACCATACTTGTAATCTGTTCTTTCTCACACAGCAGGTTTACCAATTTTGTTGCCAGGCCAGAAGAATAATCCTTCCTCACACACTCACATTACCCAGTAGCTGAGGTCAATGTCTGCGCCATTTGCAGCTGCCCACTCCAGGGGAGCCATGCTGTCTTACATGAGTATTTCCCATGGTTACAGGGATGGGGTGGGAAATGAGCACAATAGTTGCTATCTAAAGTCAGTATCATTGGGAATCATAAGCAATCCACATGTTTATGCAAGTTACCTACTCATGACTTACAGAATACATGGTAGTGAGATTATGTTCTTGCAGAACGTGACACCAGTGTGACAAACTGCCATTCAGAGTTTCCATCTATAGCTTTCAGTTTTAATTTCTTCCTGCAGATGTCAGAAAGCCATACCAACTTATTGTCCCAACCATTCACATTACATATTTTGATAAAATATGGTCAGTGATCAGTAGGCACCTCCAAAATTGCCTCAATGGTTCTCCATGAGAATTAATAGGACAAAGAGGCTGCTGTTGATGTCTCTGTCTTCATTATTGTACTAAAGAGTTCTGTGAACGCTCGAATCTTGACATTATTCAAGGTCTCTCATTCATGGAGGACAGAGGTCATGTAGTGGAACCTCATTATATAAACACACCCTTGATCCCACTGCAACTTTAACTGCTAGAACTAAAATTTCAGTAGTGTCATCTGGCGGGAGGTTCTTTTTGGAGTTGAGGTCCTTCACTGACAGCCTGGAGAAAAAGAGTAAAGCACTAAGATGGGAGTGGCTGGGTAGATGGGTGGATGGGAGAGCAATCTAATTATCAGTCTTCCAGATCCTATCAACTGTTCTCTTAGAATATTCTTTCAACTCAGGGTGAATCCCATGTAATTACCTATTTTGTCTATGTGCTTTCGTCTAATTGCCCATCTCTTTCACTGGGCAAACTTCTATTGGTCATAAGAGGATTTTTTTTCATTCCTATTTTAATCATTTTTATGTCTCTACTACCTTGCTGGATGCCTGGCACACAGCAAACCCCCAGAGATGTGGGCTGAATGTGTATGTAAGTGAAAGAATGTGTATATGAAGAAAAGGATATTCCCCATAAGTGATGGTTATAAAATTTAGCAAAAACACTTCCAAATTTTTAAGAAGATAGCTCATAATTTGCCTTTTTCTGAGTTTACCCAATGCAGATCCCTATTCTCTATGTGGACTGTTGCACAAGAGGTCGGTCTAGAGTCATCTAAAGTGTGTTAGCAAGTGAGTCCTTCTAGGAGGCAGGGTAGTCTGTGGTTGTAGTGAAACATCAAGAGATCTGGCTCAGAGGGGTGAAACCACAAGAAAACACATACCATGAACTAACCTGGGCCTACAGGGTCTCAGAGAGACTGAGCTGACAATGGGGGACTGATCTAGGCACTCTGCATATATGTTACAGTTGTGTAGCTTGGTGTTCTTATGGGACTCCTAACAGTGAGAGCAGGGACTGTCTATGAATTTTTTAACTGGCTTTTGGGATCCTACTCCTCATACTGGGCCACCTTGCCCAGACTTAATACAGGGGAAGGTGCTTAGTCTTATTGATATGCCATATTTTGTTGATATCCATGGGAGACCTGCCTTTTCCTGAACAGAAAGTGGGGAGGAGTGGATTGGAGGAGGGGTGGATAGAGGAAGGGTGGGGAGAGGGACTGGAAGAAAAGAAGGGAGAGGAAACTGTGGCAGGGATGTAAAATAAACAACATTAAAGAGATATCTAGCTCAGTTTGACTTTTCCCTTCCCTAGATGAATGGCTAACCTCAGCTGCTCATCAGGAAAGTGGGTCTGCAATGTTACCATGACACTCTGTGTGAAAACAGATGTCCAGAGCCAGCTCTATGAGAAACTTGAAGGAAAGCCTAATGCAGATGAGAGCCCCTACAGATGCTAGCAACTTCATTGCCATTTGTGGACCACCCTTCCCCATCCATACCTGTCCAGGGTATCCCTTGGCTCGCCTCTTCCTTCTCTTCCACAGTAGCAGCCATAAGATTCAAATTCCTCTGGGCAGTGGGATGTTAGACAGAAGAGCATCTCTCCAAGCTGCAGCAGGGCCTGCATGCTATCCCCATCACCCAGATGCAGGAAGGCCAATCTGTCACAGGCTAGTTAAGAACACAGACTTTCAGGAGAGTGAGGGCAGAGTTCCAAAGAGGAGCAGAGTTCCAATTGTATGAGAACTATTTTAGGGGGATCCTGTATCCCCAGTCTTCTGTGCCTTGTTCTCTTCATTTCAGAGAACAAGTCTTCTTCAGTTTGGCTTCTGAAGCGCTATTGAATTCCTTATTAAATCTCTATAAAGAATGGGACTTGTCGGGACTGAAGATGCTCTGTGGGCCACATCCTATTATTTAGAAGAGCCTAGAAGCCTGCAAGGTCTGAGCTGTCCTCTTAGGCTTTCGGGACATACCACATTAGTCAACCTGGTGGCCTTGCCTTTCTGGCTTTTCTCACTCTGCTCCTGTCTTTCTATCTCTCCTCATACCCTTCTTCATCTGCCTACAACTTTCTAATGAATTCTCCACTGCTCTTCACTGGACACCATAGGAGACTTGCCCAGATGTATCCTACTCTGGCTGGGGCTCTTTCCAGGTGCAGGTCCTTTGGGAAGGCATCCAAGGGAGGAGAGAAGGGATGATCATCAGTACCCAAGTGCTTCATCTTTCTACTTAGTCACCCATACACAACATGGATTGCAACCAAGCTCCAGGTTTCTAGGCTAGTAGAAGCAGAGGGATGAGATGACAGAGGCAGGGAGCAGAAAACCCTGTTTCCTGCCCAGACTCAGCCTCATAGCAGCTGAATGGCAAAGGTAAGTTTTGAACCCTTGTGCCTCAAAGAGCTTGTCTAGTAAAGGGGAGTGGTGCCTTCTAGTTGCACCAGCAGGAAAGGTCACAATCTATAAGGCACCCTAAAAGGCTTTGTTAACAGCTAGATAGAACTTTCCAAGAGCAGGGAGGCCAGATCCTCCTGGATGCTAGCTCTCACCTACCTTTTCCATTTGTCTCCTGAGAACCATTATCAATGGATGATACTTCCAACCTCAATGTTTTCATGCCAGCAGGGGCACGGGTTGCACCTTCAGCAATGGCAACAATCTCTGCAGATCCTGAAAATACACCACTTATATTGAATGGTTTAGAGTTAGTCACTCAGACATTTGCAGATGGACACGTGGTCAAGGTCAAATGCATGCAGAGACTCAGAACATGTAAGGAGAGTGCACCTCACATTGTATTTGCAGACACAGGCAGATTTTTAGAGACTCATGAATTCTGCATGAATATCTCTGAGTTTTCCAGACATAATACTTCCAGGAGCCTGAGCTAGACCACCTGCATGTCAGCTAATGGATGAGAACTGTAGTGATCTTTCAGGCCTGAGATTATATTATGCTTACAATTGCACACCTGCCACAGGACCCATCTAGATGCTCACAAGCATGTAAAGAGGCAAAGAGACCGGTGGGGAAAGTAGGGTGCCACATGACAAGAGCAACAGGGACTTAAATCTTTGAACCCTTGATCTTCTTGTCCAAATACTGCAGCTGCTTCTCATCATATTTCATAAGATAGTGTGAAAGTCCTTCCTACAGCTTTCCAGGCTGCCTGATTTCATCCTTTGTCCAGTAAAGCTGTTGGGGCAAGGTGTGGTGGTTTGAATGAGAATGGCCCCCACAGGCTCATGTTTGAATACTTGGAACTATTTGGGGAGGATTAGAAGGTGTGGCTTTAAGAGGAGCTGTGTCACTGGGGGGCAGGCTTTGCTATATCAAAAGATTGGCACCATTCCCAGTTAGCTCTGTTTCCTGCTTGCTGTTTGAACTGTGAGCTCTCAGCTGTTGCTCCAGTTGCCTACCCCCTGCTACTTCTCTGCCATCATGGACTCTAGTCCTCTGAAATAGTAAGCCCCAAATAAACTATTCCTTCTATAAGTTTTCTTGGGTATGGTGTTGTATCGCAGCAATAGATAACTAACTAATACCTGAGGCTGCTAGGAAATACCTTAAACATTCAAAGTATCTGTTTTTACATAATGGAATGATAAGTAATTTTAAATGGGAAACTAAATGTAATTTTACAATCACGTCTTTACCTGAGAACTTCTCATTGCTTCCCTCCAATGTGTCTTTCAATTCTACATGTGTACTTTATAGAGGAATATAGAGATGTGATGTGTTCAATTCTTTCTTCTGTTTGGGACTTGGTCTGAGGCTCATTTGGAGTGCATTGGTTTCACATTTCTACCTATGGCAAGGTAGGGAGAGCCAAATGTGCTTACCTGGAGTTGACATGGTCCTAGCAGCTTCCACACCTTGAAGATCTCTGACAGAGTCTGCCCCTGTGAGAAGACAGACAGAATGAGTGTCAACTGATGTGCTTGGTCTTCAGAGGCATAGCACTAGGCCCAGACTGACCTGACCCTCCTCCCACTCTGAGATTTCCTAGGGCAGCTGATGCTATCAGGGTAACTAAGGGGACCAATGGGAGCCTCCAAACATGCTTGTTGGCAAATGCAGCAGCAGACTGCAAGGCAGGGGAACTTTTAGAAATGCAGTGAGACTGTGGATTCTGCAGAATTTGGAAGGGAAAATATTGAAAGAACAAAATAGTATGTGTTTAAACAGAGCAGCAGGAAGTCCAGGGGAGTGGAATTGCATGGTGCTCGAGGAGAGTAGTTGAGCCATGGGTTTTTGTGAGGTGAGTCCTTCTTAACTCTTATAAAGCTCATACTATGTTCCAAATGATATAACAGTAAGAGTTTTGTTCTTCTGACTCACTTAATGGCAGCTCACAGGTCAAAGCCTGCTCCCCAGTGACAGGTCAGGGATGTCCTGCTCATCCACTCGCAGAGATGAGAAAACAGACATACAGGAGAGTTAAGACACTCCTCAAAAGTTATGACGTTAGGTAGGGGTAGGATGCAAAGCCAAGCCAGGTTGAGACCTCAGGCACCATGCTAGGTCCACATTTCATTTCCCACTGTACTGTGAAGAGGAGAGATGGTGACTAAACCAGTCTCAGGAAAGGGGAGCACTGACTTCAACTTAACGTACTCGTGGGTCAAGACAAGGTAGTGTTGTATAAAACTCAGGCTTTGAAGCTGACTGATGTGAACACAGTTGCCACATCAAAGGAACATCTGGACTATCCTCGGCTGCAGGCTGCCTACTCTTTTCAAAGCAAAACCTACCAGCTCAGACCCAAGGAGTGCTGAACTGACACATCCTGGGTGAGTGACCCCACCCTCAGAGCTTGTCTTTCATGGGATAATAACAGGACTCCTGGGACAAGGGGGAATCTAGACTGTGTGTCTAATGCCTGCACACTGGAGACCTTAAATGATGGTGCTGCCCATCAATCAGGAACCACTTACTTAACCAGCAAATAATTACTGTCTGTTGCTTACAGTCATTAATAAGGAAATTGATACTAATCACCATGAGCATGTCTGGTTAAGTCAGGTTCACCAACTAAACTTTGGCCTAGATAGTTTTAGGTTTGATGGTCATGCTTGCATTGGATTCAGAGCAGAGGCCAGGTGACCATGTTTTTCTAACTGAGTGACAGAAAATTTCAGACTCCTGCACCTCAGTGTCCTACATATTCTGTAAATGGGCACCGCACTTCCCCTGGGGCCCCGTCCCATACTAGCCACTGGAAAAGAGCACTTGAATTTAGGCAGAATCTCCATTCTGCCTAGCACGGTCCTCTTGAATGTTCCTTCTGCTTACTTGTCCTGGAGAGTGTTGTCGGTCTGTCTGCTCTCATCTCACCAGCCACTGTGGAAAGAAGATAGCACTGTATTATGGGTCAGACTACGCACCTGAGCACAGCCCATGGTCGGGGAAACAGACTGGGAGTAAGAATAGAGGAACAGGGAAATAGCAGGTTCTTGGAAGGAGGGCTCTGTAGAGTGCATACATTGAGAGTAAGGCATGTATTTATTATGCCTACTAAATTTGGGTTTCAGATGAGCAAAGCATAAATTCCTGGCACACATATATCCCAAGCAAGACTTGGAGGGCTCATGGAAACATATGTATTGTTCATCCAGGCAAGCCTGCACCATCATGCTTATGATCCTCCAGAGGTGAAGACGGAGGGGCAAGAGAAAGCTGAGGGAGTAGAAATGGGTACCTGGCTCAGGAAGGACCAGGGCCTCTGACATTACTCAGCTCCATGATAAAGCAGACAGGGAACATCTTGGATGATGATGATGATGATGTCATCAAACCAATATGGATTGGCACAAAGGAGACAAGGGTAGTTGGATCATCAGTTCCCTTACACTTACCTTCTCCTGAGAGGGCTATCTGACTGGTATCTGTGGGCTTCTCAGGAACCCCTGGGAAAAGAGAGCCTCCAACAGCAATGACACCCCAATACACTGTCAAAATAAAACCTCAGGGGCTCTAAGATGAACAGGCTGAGTACTACAGGGCCAAAGAAGGCAGGATCTATGAAAGGTGTCACCAGGGAAGAGTTCTCCATTCTAGCTGAGGCTTCCTTGGCTCTCTTACTCCTCCAGGAGCGTAGAGTGCCCAGCACTGCCAACTCGGAAGAATTACAACCACTGAGGGGTGGAGGCAGAGGGCTACCTGGGACACAAGGTGAAGGTCGGAAGGGTGTATGGACCCAGGAGCCCCGAGGTAAAAAGACCCTTGCTAAGGCAAAGCACAAAGATCAGAAACACTAAGAGTATTGAGTATAGAAGATGCACAGAGATACAAAAATGTACACACATCCTTATGCACACCCCCGCAGTCATACAAGTGCACCCACATACCCATGCATACATTTACACTCACACCTATTCATGCACCATGTACAGCCATGTTCACATGCATGAAATATCTTCATACCTATGCACACTCCCACACAACCCACATGCATCTACACCAACACACACACACACACACACACACACACTTCAGCTTTCTCTTTAACAAAATTACACAATTGATTTTAGGAAGGAAACCTAAGCCCAAGGAAAGGATAGATGAGATTCCAAAGTGACATGGGATCCATCCCAGGTGCCTAAAGGTATTGGTAATGAGAGAGCATAAAAATTCTGATAAACAAGGAATGGCAGCCATAAACTTGACTCTTATTTTTTTTCCTAAGACCTACATTTTAAAGTAAGAATTATGACTTATTAAGAGTCCCCCCAAAGACTCACAGGATAAACAACCTCTTCTCCTGAAAGAGTCACCTCAGTCAGGCTGTGCCTTCTGCTCGGGCTCTGGGGAGGCAAGGAGGAAATAGACGGGGAGAGGAAGTATGGTCCATAGCAGGGAGGCTTCAGTAGCCAGGCACACACAGAGTGGGAACTTTATTTACCCAAGCTTGAGATGCTGCCCAAGTCCCATTGTGTACCAGGCCTCTGACTACACAGAGAGAAAGAACTTGGGATCTATACCCTCAGTGTATTAAATTCACATTTACCCACTAGCCAGGGGTAGAGTTGGCACTAGGACCTTTGGATACTGGATATTTGCATTGCTCTCCTAGCAAAGGGAGACAGAGTCAATGTCAACAGTGGTGTCAGTCTCTGTGAGCCAGGCCACTGGTAGAGATGCCTGTGCCAGCTGCTACCATCATAGATCCTTTATAGTCCAGAAAGAACCAGCTCTGTTGGGAACTTTACCTCTAGGTAGCTCAGTCACTGGGGCTTTGCTGCTAGTGGTCTCTACAAGGAAACACATGGGGAAGCAGATACAGCAGTTGGCTGGGAAATTGACAGACACCCAGCCACACCCAGTCCCACCTCAGCTTCTGCCCTCTGCTCAGCCCCACTGTAGGGATCAGTCCCGGTTGTCCCACCTGGAGTTTGAGCCAGGCAGAAGGAAGCATCCAGAAAATTCAGCGAAGAGTTGATGCCAGACTGAGCCAAGCACTCAACAGCAATCTTGTCACAGGTACACAGTAGGCGCTCACAAGGATCCTCAGATTCTGTGCATGCAGCAAGATAGAAAGATCAAACTTGGAATCCCAAGAGGTAATGGAGGCTCCAACACAGAGCTCCGGGTCTGCTCTGTCTAAACTTGCTCCTCCTGCCATTTTCTGATGATGGTGTCACCTCTTTGGTTTAGTGGAAGCAACTTGGGAGTCCTATGCATAAGATGTGTCTCACATGCCCAACCCACTAGGCTGGTGTACTAGCTCCACTCGTATCCATTTTGAGGGCTGCCCATATCCTTACACACTCTCTCTCACCATTCTCTGCCCACTCATGTCAGCGGCCCTCACACTAGTCTTTCAATTTCTGGCCAGAATAGGTCAAGGCCTAGGGTGAGATGAGGCGAGTAACTCAGTGGTAGAGAGCACTTATCTAGCACATAAGAGGCCCTGGGTTCCATCCTTAGAGATACAAAATATAAAACTAAAACACTTTAATCGAAGCATGTCTATTGGTTCAGAACCCCTGAATGATTTCCCAGAGTCACCTAGGAAGTGTTCTGTGATCATCCTTGCCCACCACCTCCATTTCTCCTTGGGTGTCGTCTTTGTTCACACACTTCTTACCGCTCCTTTCTGCTCCCCAGTCCACATCGGACACCTCCAGTCTGTCTGTGTTCTGCTCGGTCACTCTTCTCCCACACAGCCATTAGGACTGTTATACTACTTCTGTCTTTGCTCAAGGAAGTTTTGAATGCCCTTCCTGTTTAAACAGAGTGTCACCCAGCCCACCCTCTACCATCTCCCTGACCTTGTTTCCTCCGCAACTTCTGTCACTGTCTGAAATATTTGCAATGTTTGACTGCCATGGTTTGAATGAGAAATGACTCCCACAAGCTCATGTGTTTGATCGCTTGGTCCCTGGCTGACAGCATAGTTTTGGGAGACAGTGATACATTTAGAAGGTGGAGCCTTGCTCGAAGAAGTGGATCACTAGGTGGAAGGTCACTGAGGGTCTGTTGGGGATGGCCATCCTCCAGGTGTGGCATGGATGTTTCCATCTTGAAATTAGAGCAACCGTGATAATCTACATAAGACCTTCACATGATTAGGCTCATCAAATTCTCCCAGAGAGAGAAGGAAGGGTTCATGATGCTCATGAGGTGTTACAAGAGAACACTTAAGAGATTCTCCAGAAGGCCAGTTGTTACAAGATACCCTGCCTCTGCCCACAAGGATACAGAAGCAGTTAGGAGTTGCTGGATGAAAGAGATATCTTCAGTGGGGTACCAGTAACTGAACCATGTACCTAAAACCCCAATTAAACTAAGTGGTTCACCAACTGGACTTGAATGGAATTATTCTTGGGTCTGTTGTCAGTGCCTTTCAGGGGTGAACAGATGTTTGTCCACCACTGTCCCCCCTCCCCAATTAATGCAATATGCTAAAAGCTTGAATGCTCTGCTTTCAGACTGATGTCATACAACTAACTGCTTTGTTCTCCTGAGGCCCCAGAAAAGAGCTTCTTCCACTACAATGCCTTCCTCACCATCATGGACTATATTATACTCTGACTCACCAGCCAACTTAAACCTTTCTAAACTGCTCCTATCAGATACTCTATCAAGGGCACAAGAAAAGTAACTAATGCACTGACCATCCAGAGAACAGTCCAGAAGGTCAGGAGACCCCCCTTCACCCCCATACACATATGGATGCAACGGTCTCACATGGGGAGATACTCAATATCTGTTTGCTGAGTGCATGGATGAATGCCCTTTTCCATGTCCACTGGCTTCTCCCCCGCTGCTTCCTCAGTGCCTCCCTCTAGCTTCTGCTAATGCTCCAGGCTCTACCAGGGTTAGTACCTGGACTTAGGAAAGACTGGGGCCTTGGTTCAAAGCCTGGCTCTACAGCTGAGTACCTCTGTGACTTCAGCTAGGTTGTTTAATCTCTCAGAACTTTCTTACTCTTGTCTGAAAACTGAGAGCAGCGGAGCCTATCTAACAGGTTGATAGGACAGAAGGTCAGAGTTACTACACATGAAGACCAAGGCTCAATCTAGCACCTCACCATGCTATACTCTCTCATCCCTCTATGCCTTTGCCTATCCAACTTCTTCCAGGACCACCCAGACATGTGAAATAATATTCCTAGTTATCATATTCCCATGGCAAACAAGGTGCTTACACAGGAACATTAGCTATCCACCAGCCACTTACAAAGAGCAGCCACCCCCAGCTTGGCCACTCATCTCTACTTCTATCTCCGCACATGGCAATGAGTTCTTACTATATACCAGTCACTGTAGTAACCATTTCTCACGCAGGCCTAATTTAATTTCCATAACATCTCTTTGAAGGAGGTTTTCTCCTCCACATTCTGTGGTTAGGAAGTTAAGGAATTTTTCCACTCTAACATAGTGTATAAATAGCAAACTATTTGCCACTTACAAGCTTCTACAGTCACCACAAGTATAAATAAATGATAAAAGAAATGATATTCCAATAAACCATTGCTTCAGTCATAAAAAATAACCATTTCACATGAACTATATGTGAATCACAAACACATCAATCAACTAAGTACCAACCATGCCACTGCTGATGGTGTTAACAGTGTTGGTGGATCCCACAAGGACCACAAGGGTCATTTCATGCCTCTGCTCAAGGAGGCCTAAAAATGCTCACCACATGTGATCTGTTTGCTGATGCAATCCACATCTGCACTGAGCTTGGCAGGGTCCTGGAGACAGTCCATCTCAGCAGCCTCCTCATAGCACCTACGATGCTGGAAGCAGCAGCTAAGGCAGACCAGGCAGGATCAAGGGAGATCATGGTTAGCATAGAGACAAGCAGGGAGCCTAAGATCATCTTGGTGTCTAGATACCTGGTTGTGATCTGGTTCAATGCTCATCAGGTGCACACGTACACACACACACACACACACACACACACACACACACACACACACACCATGCCACCTGCTATCCTATATGCTTCAGATGGAAGTTTACATCAGTCTTGCCCAACATGCCAGCTTCTGGGCCAGCTACATGGCCCTGGATCTCAGCTGGAGGACATGGTATGAAAATGGCTCAGGGGAGGTAAAGATGGATTTGGACTGGACCTTGACTGGGCACTCTTTGGATGCTGCTTCTGCAGTGGACACAACATTCTACATCTATGTGAGTCAGTGTTAATAGCAACAACTGTCTCTCTCCTCCTGCTTGCTTAGCCTCACACAGGAGCTTGCTTCTCTAAGGAAACTTCATTTGCTGGAGGTGTCAAGGGCAACTCTATTGCTTGCTTAAAATAACCAGTGATGACAAAGCCAAGGTCATTTTGTAGAGTAATTTTATACCCCTGAATAAGGAAACCAACACTGGAAGTCAGGTATGGTAGTGCCTATCTGTAATCCCTGCACTAGAGAGGCGAGAAGATCACAAGTTCAAGACCAGGCATGGCTATATAAGAAACCCTGCTGCAAGAAAGAGGAAGAGGATAAGGGAGAAAATAGGAGGACGAGAAGAAGAAAAGAGGGATATGATGATGATGATGAAGAGGAGGAGGAGATGATGATGAGGATATGGCAGTATTTAACCTTCAAATGACCAGAGTTAAGGTGAGAGAGACCCCAGCAGCTATTTAGAAAACAGAAAGAGGTAGGTCATTAGTCAGTGAGTCAGACAGCCTTTTAGTTTTTTGTATGTGGGTCTCTGTGTGAGATCCACAAGCTTCTTACAGCACAGGTGGTTTCTAAATCACAGGGCGACACTGTCACTAGAAGGTTAGTGGGCTCTTACAATGTAGACAGGGTCATAGAGAACACTGCAACAAAGAAAACATGGAGAAGTAAGATGCCCTTGGATATATATATATATATATATATATATATATATATATATATATATATACATATATATTCTGCCTAAGGAAGATTATTTGATTTAAGAAAACATCTATTTCAATAAACAACAGCAGATATTTGGGGAGTTTAGTGTGCAAGTTCAAGGAGGAAACAATCTATCTTCCAGGATATTTGGAAACACCCACTTTATTGACCAAAACGTACAAAGTAACTGAAATTAGATGCAGCCCACCATCCCACTAGTGTGGGGACACAGGTCCTTTGATAATTCTTTCTGTGTAGGAGACAGTGATGAATGACTCCTTTATTTATTCTATTCCCAGGTTTCTTGGGTGTTCAAAGAATGAAAGAAAATAGGCATGGGGAACATGACGGGAAATTGTGTTCGCAGGAATGGCCCTGGCCTCACATGCCCTGCAGAACCAGCCCTTTCCCATCTCTGTGTTGACTATCTGATCCTGATCCCTAAAATAAAAAACTAGCCCTGTGGTCCAAAGGCAACCTGTATCTTCTCCTGCAGGTTTGACAGTGGGGATAATTAGTTGTTTAATTGCAAAGCTACTATTCTTTGTCAACCAAGCATGTATTCTTCTCAATTCATCTGTTTTTAAGCTCTGAAAAGGAGCTGGAGGCTGATCATCTCCTCAGTCAGTGGGGTCACTAGTACTGGGAGCACAAAGAAAGGACAGGGTGCATTCTGTCTTTAGAGAACAATGAGTGGAGTTGAGAGACAGGCGCTATGCTCACATTTGTCTGTGTAACACGTGTAAGAAAGAGAAGCTCAGAGGATTGGAGAGCAAAGAACGAAGGCAACTGAGAATATGTCCTTCAAGGATAAATGCCAGGACAGGTATGAGCTGCCTAATATGGGAATGCCAGAGATGCCTTCCTACCTTCTCTGAGGTCACATAGAAGAAAGAATGAACATGCCTCATGGCATTGGATTTGGGGCACAGGATAATGTCAGTGGAATAGGATATTAATTGTGGAGTAGAGATCCAGGTTCAGTTTTCTATGTCTGAGTGCTTTCTGTTGCTGATGCTGTTGCTATGGTTACAGCCACTGTTACTACTGTGCTAGCCCTGTTCCTCCTGTGTTATGGCTGCTGCTATTGATACTATTACCCTGGTATTATTACTGTCAGTATTGATACTACTGCAAATACCGTGCTACAGCCATTGCTGCTACCATCCCCACTGTTACTACTTGTCTGAGCCCAGTCTCGTTTCCATGGTTACTGGTACTCTTGAGCTTCACAACCAGATACATTTGCAATGCCTTCAGCTTATAGTTAAGTAACATCAATAAGGAACAGAGAACAGGAATTGCTGAGTCATAGGTAAGAGTCCTTGAATTTGAACACATAGTAACAGATTTCCCAGATCATTCCATTGGCCCTCCTATTTCCATATCTCTTGACCACACTCTTGGTTAAGCTTGCTTAATGTTTTTAGATTTTAAATGTCATTGCCAATCCTGGTACTTTGCTGTAGTGTGCACTTTCCTTGTCTGTAGGGATGGAGCACATCGTCACCAGCCATGTCCATTTTCTTGTGTTCCACACTAGGCAGGAGTAGTGTTATGGTTATCTTAACCCATAACTCATGGGTTGTTATTGTTTGTGTTTATTGAAGGTTGAATAGCAACCTCTGTAATTACTTTTGGTTTAGTAGGCAGAATAGCACTGAATAAAGCTGGGCTTCACCTACACATATCCTGAGTTGATAGAACTGGGTTGGGCCCCAAGAATCTGTATTATAACAAGGACCTTAGTAGTTTTCATGCAGGGAACCCCATCTTGGAGCAAGCCTGCACTATAGTTTTATCATGACAGAGCCTCATGGTAACCACGAGCAACAACATCACTAGTTACACTGTTCTGTGAAGAGGTGGATGCCAGTTTCCTTCCAGTAGGTAATGGAATTGGATTTCTCCCAAGCCTCTCCTTGCAGGTCATTGCCTTTATTTGTTCCATCCAAGGTGTCTCTAGGCTGCAGTGAGCTCACCTGTGGCTCTTACTCACCTGTCAGACTCATCCACAGGTAGCCCTTCCATCTCAAACCTGCAGGCACAGCCATAGTCCTCAAAGTCCCGGGGGCAGAGGCCAGTCACACACCTCATACTGTTCACAAACTGCAGCAGCAGAGGGAAGTTGGTGAAGACAGCCTGCAGCCAGGTGAAATGGGAGCCTAGGCACTCTGTAGGTGGGGAAAGCAGGTCCTGGTGGGTGCTGGGAACCCAAGTGCAGGAGGAGCTCTGTCCGCTGGCCTTCCTGCAACCCTGGCTGATGGGATGTCGTGAGCACAGTCACTGTCTGCTGGGCAGTGAGTCAAAAGCAGGGGGACAGCCCCCGCCATGTTGGTTACACCCACCTGACAGATGCTGGCCTCTTCCTTATTAACAAAACTGGAAACTTCTCTGGAAGGCAAGCCTGCTCCTTAGGTTTCTGAATGAATCTCGCTATTATTCTCAACTGGTGAATATAACTCTATATTTCCATGCCAGTGACTACTGGGCTCTGAGGACATCCCCCAGATCTGGCTGGAAAAGACTTAAGAGAGAGTTTGTCAAAGACTTCTAGAAAATATTTGTTTCCTAATACAGAAATAACCACGTAAGAAGGCCCATTTGGGGCTGTGGTGATGGCCCGGCTTTTAAAGTGTCTGCACCCTCAGAATCCACATAAATGTCAGGTGGGTGTGGCAGTTCCCAGTGATTCCAGCCTCGGACGGCAGAACCCACAGGTCCCTAGAGCAAACTCACTAGAGAGATTGGCCCTACGGGTGAGCTGTGGGTTTAAGTAAGTTCCCCTGAGTCAAAGACCAAGACAGGGAGCAATCGAGGAAGAACTCAGACATCTGACATTGGGCCTCCACAGACATACACACACACACACACACACACACACACACACACACACACACACACACGCACGCGCGCACACACACACACACACACACACACACACACACACACACACACTCCAAACACTCGTACACACCCCAGCACTTACCAACACATACACATATGCACATTGCATGCACACATAAGAAAAGAACATCCTTTCGGGCTATACTTTTCTCCTTCCTTGAATGTGGATGTGCTGCCTGGAACTGCAGCAGCTGCACTGTAACCATGAGGCCCCTAGCCTAAAGCTGAAAAGCCAGTACGTCCAGGGAGGGCAGCAATGGAGCAAGACAGAACAGACCTGCAGGACTCTGCTACTTGTACACAGCTACTGCACCCATCCTGGCCCCCTTAGACTGTGTGCTGTGTGAGATACATATATCTAAAGCACGCCTTTATGATCTGTGGAATTATTGGTTTGCTGACCGAATCTCCAGTGGCATGGGGATGGCACTATAAATTATAAGCCAGTTAGAAAAGAACGGCATGTCCACACACAGTAGTTGAGCATCTCGTCTGCACCAGACACTGCACTAGATGTTTCCAGTCCCACAATAGTTCAGGTTGGTCATGTGTGTGATATATTACAGAGCATTTTTAATGCTATGAACGTCACAGAAATCCTGCCAGGGAGGCACCTGTCTGTTGTTCCCACTTCACAGGGAGAGATACCCATGGTCAGAGACATGCCCAAGGCAGCAGCTGATGATCTACCAGCAAGCACAGAGCACATAAACTGGTAAGAAAAACACTGCTTGTTTCTACTGTAAACCTTAAGCTTTGCCTCCTCATCCTCAGCTGTTTTAGGTCTGTTCCAGGCTGAAGGAGGCGACTGTCACTCGAGTGCGCAGGACTACAGAAGTGGAACTGATGGGACACAGGTGTGGTTTGTGAGCACCAGGCCCACTTGCCTGTTCTGGTTTTTCTTTACCTCATTTAAATTTCCCTTCCTTTCTCACGTTATGTTTCCATGAGGTCTCACCAGTAAGTGAAGAATGATTCAATGTTGCTGGGAAACCTTTCTAAAGGTTGTATGTATGTGAATGCTTACATGGATGTGCATTTTCATTTCACAGACCTCTAGGGTAGCCACATTGATTCATAGGCACCAGACCCAGCCTCTTCTAACCCAATAGCAGGCTCTAGCAACTTTTCCTGAGCCAGTAACAGTATAGCATTATTTGATGGGCATTGTTCATATTTTATAGTAGCAACCCTCGTGGTGTCCCAATAGTTGTATACTTGATATGAAACACACATGGATTCTTTGACAATCTTTCAAATATTTAAGATTCACATGTACTTGCTAGTTAAGGAGAAAAAACCAAACCACATTGGTATAAGGGACTAAAGTCTAGGCATGAAGAATGTCTCTCTTCTAGCTTTGAAGTCTTGAACAATCCACTTAACTTCCATGGGCTCAGCATCCTCACTTATACACCAGGGATACCATTCTCTTTCCAGAAATTCTGTAGTTAGGACATGGAAGTGAGGAAAATGAAGGCATATAATGACTCTCTGATGCACCTTAAACAGCATCACTTCCCTCCTAGGAGCCCAGATACATGCTGGCAGTTGAGTAAGGAGGCCAGAGAGATCAGAGACAGAGAACAAGACCCTAGTGCTTTCTTCCAGCTTCCTACACCCACTGCATCCTGACACTCAATGGATAAAAGCAATTTCATGTTGAAAATATTTGTTTAACCATGCAAAGATGTGTTGCATTTGTTTAACTATATAAAGATGTGTTGCAATTGTTTAATTATGTAAAGATGTGCTGCTGCTTTGCCTGCCTAAGCTTAATAATAAAAAGCTTAATATCCAATAGCAAGGGAGGAAGTATAGGCAGGACTCCTGGGCAAGAAGAGTAAGTAGGAGGAGGAATTTAGGCTCGGGGAAGAAAGAAAAAGAGACACCTGGGAGATGCCTGGGGCCAGCTAACCAGACACAGAGGGAGCAGGAAAGTAGGATATACAGAATGAAAAAAAGGTACAAAGCCCTGAGGCAAAATGTAGATGAATAGAAACCGATTACATTAAGTTAAAAGAGCTAGTGGGACAAGCCTAAGCTAAGACCAAGCATTCATAATTTATTAATATAAATTATATATAATTAAATAAAAATATATAAATATAAATATAAAGTCTTCATGTCTTTATTCAGGGGCTGATTGGCAGCCCAAAGAAAAATCCAACTACAATTTCAGATTTCACTTACCAAAAATTTCAGCGACACTTTCCACATTTTGAAACACCCCATTGAAGAATGTAATATCTAAGTGGAAAAAAAGACAAACATGAATTAAAGAATTAAACATGAATTAAATTGTCTTGTCCTCTATTTATCTTCCTACCTGGAGATGTCAAATCTTTTCTCTTTTTCTAAGAACAAATTTGACCTTAAGCTAGCTGTTTTGGAACATGGATTACCATGGAAACCAATGCTGATGAAATTTGAACAATATTCCTAGGCAACATTGTTCAGTTATTAAAGATGAAAACAGTGACTTCTGGATGGTATAGCATATTTAAACTGAGAAGTGCTATGGAGGATAAATGCATGGCATCAAGTCATTGTGCCCATGGACATACTATTTTAGGGTGTCCAGTAGGGAAATGTGCTGTTATGAAAGTTATCACAGTGACAGGGACCCAATGTTCCCTTCCCCACAGAACAAGCATTGGACAAGAACTCTGCAATGTGTCATCCATTTCTTTCCTATCAGGAAGCCTAGAGTGCATTTTAAAATTATTTTTCTTTTTTGAGATTATAATTACATAATTGCTCTCTTCCCTCTCCTCCTTCCTTGTTCTCTTTCAAATTCAAGGGCACTTTTTTCATTAATTGTCACATACAAACATTGTGTTTTAACGCTAAGATTTAGCCCCCACATTAACCCTCAACATCAGCCCATTTACTTTCTTTCCTGGTTCCCTATTTCCACTGAAATCCGACTCAAATGAGAGACCACTAGAGCATGAAAAATTGGGGGAGAGGCTGGAGAGATGCTTTTGAGTACCATCTGAGTGACTGCCTGAAGATGCTGAAGCAGTTAGGATCCTAGGCTGTGTACAGAAAGGGTGTTTTCTCTGCCAATAACCTAGACAACTTTTGACTTAGCTTCTGGGCAAAGAGCAAAGGATTCTTACTGATATTTTTTGACAGTCCTGGAGGCAATTCCTGAGGATTTGGAGTGTCCAGAGCATGGCCCCCTGGAAATAAGTTAGAGACAGCAAAGTTAGCACAAACATTCCACTGCCCTTCCCTGGGCCGAGGATAAGAGGCGTCAATCAGGAAGAAAATGAGGATACCCTCAGATTCAATCCCACATAGGTTTTTATAATACAGGTGTTGCACTCAATCTCCTGGTAGCCCTTGACTAAGATTTGATGCCTTCTAATTTAGAGTCTAAAAGCCTGGCTTACTAGGGGATATCAGGAAATAAAGAGGTGTCATGGATACCCCTGGTGTTTGCTAGTGGTTTCCTACTGGTTGACCTTAATGGGGGCATTCTGACTGGGGACGATGAGATCTGGTAACTGGTTAATTGTCCTTATGTGAGAGGCTACAGTGTTATTTGGACTGACAGTTGTTTGTTCTTGAGATAAAGCACCAGCAGAAAGAAGTGGAGGTATGGAAAAGACCTCAGCTCCCAAGGAATTCATATTAGGATGAGGCTATTCCCTGATAATTAGTATCCAAATTTCTTCAATACAGAGTCAGAAAACATTTTGATCAAACTAATCTGATGTAGGACCGGCCTAGTTTTCACAAATTCTTCAGTTGATTGTGAAGACAATCACCCAAAAGCCTTGCCTCGAACTACCTAGAGGTATAACAGAAAGGAGTGGGCACCACCTTATCCATCCCAACATGGAAGAAACACGGATGAACCCGGTCCAGCAAGATGGAATGTCATTGGCCACAGACACATCCTCTGAATGCTCCTGCTCCAATTTTGCCTCAAAGATATAAAGCATTTGAGCTGCATGATACCATTATGAGATTAAAAACGTGTATGTGTGTGTGTGTGTGTGTGTGTGTGTGTGTGTGAGAGAGAGAGAGAGAGAGAGAGAGAGAGAGACAGAGAGAGAGACAGAGAGAGAGAGAGAGAGAGAGAGAGAGAGAGAGAGAGAGAGAGAGAGAGAGAGAGAGAGACCTGTATGGGGATATGTGCAAGTGAGTGTAGGTGCCCATAGAACCCAGAGACATCAGATGCCCTGGAGCTGGAGTTACAGACAATTGTGAGCCAACAGATATAGATTTCGAGGACAGAGAACAGATCTCATGTCCTCTGCAAGAGTAGTGTATTCTCTTTCTTCCTATTTCAATATTTCTTATTCTTGGAAGATTTCATACACTTTTAACTGCTGAGCCTCTCTTTAGCCCCTGTCACAACATCTTTGTCTTCACTCATCAAGGTGACAGTGATGCAGTTAGGCCTGACAGTTTGTCACTGTTTGGAAACCTCCTTCATCTGAAAGCTGTAAGAATCAGCCCTCAGAGAAGCATGGGAGAGTCTGTCCATCCAGGAAGATGCTCTGGCTGGCTCTCTGCTTGGTTCTTGTTTGGGCCCTGATTGGATCAGAAAAGGCTTCCCAACCTTACATGATTGGTGTTGGGGCTTGGGAAGTGTTCAGTGCAGAGAGGGGATTGTCTTGTGCATGCAGGATGTATCCCATTGAATGACAGTTATACCCACCTAGTAGTGCAGTGTGTGTGTATGTGTGTGTGTGTGTGTGTGTGTGTGTGTGTGTGTGTGTGTGTGTGTGTGTAAAAGTACTACCAGCAAAAAAGAGAAAGGCTCTGTCATTCTTTCTGTCTCTCTTTCTCTCTTTTCCATCTCTCTGTCTCTCTGTGTCTCTCTCTCTCTCTGGCAGTGCCAGGGATCAAACCCAGGGCCTCACACAGCTCGGAAAGTACTGCACCACTGACCTCCATCCCCAGCCCTGCCTCTCCTACCCCCTTTATTACAAGGTTGCCTAAACTGCATTGTGCTTACAATGCGTCTGTGTCAGCTTTCTGCATAGCTAGGATTGCCGGTGTGAGCCACCATGGCCAGCCAGCCTTCTTCTCCTGGTAGCCCTTGACTAAGATTTGAGGGCTGCTCCTTCCACTGTCTTCTAATTCAGAGTCTAAAAGCCTGACTGAGAGGGTGACTAGTGATTGTTCTGAGTCAGCTGTCCTGTAGCTTTGAGCACATTTTAGCCTCCCTAGCCTGTTTTTCACCTTAAATTTAAGGATAGAACAGGAGCTAGAGAATTTTCCTTTGATGATACCTGCTGATGGTGAGGCTATCAGATAAGCAGCACCTAGTCCATAGAGGCCCTCTGAAGATGACCTTTCAGGTAAGAAAGAGCCAAAGGGAGTAAGTTCAGCTATAAAACTATGTGCTGCGTTGTGGGGGGATCACAGCAGGCTGGTAGAAACAGGGCTTTGCTCCTCTGGGCCTCTATACTCCAACTGCAGAATCTCTGTCCATTCTCCCCACATGCTCTGGATTGTTGCACCATGCATGATCTCTGCTGGGAAGCCCTGACTTGACTAACTCAGTCTGACTGAGCCTACTCATCACATGAGGCACAGTTCAAAGAGCACCGTGCAGAAGACTTTCCTTATTCTGTCCCCTGGTCTCTCTGTTCTTTGCCTAATTTCTGCTCTTTGGGCCTCCCAGCTCTCACCTTGAGCAGCTGTAGTCTTTTCATGTCAACTCTCAAGACTTCTTTCTGCATGTATCCTTACAATGCTATTTCCTGTGGGTCTCTTGAGGACAGAATCCTCCTCATGACTGCTGTACCATGGCCTAGGGCTCACTGAACACACTTAGATAATACTCATGATTTCATGTGGATGAGAGAAGACTGGGAAGGTTGATTTGGGCTGGGCTGGGATGATATAGGGGGCCCAGAAACCAATCTGCCTGGTCAGCAAAGAGGCAGAACCTCACTACTGCCCAAGGCTGCAAATACATCTCTCCAGGGGTAGGCAGAGAAGGAAGTAAGAGGAGTGGGCTTGAGGCTGGGCATCAGTAGAAGAACAGTGGGGGTGATGGAGAAGAGGGGAGACCTGTGTCACAGTGTGAGGTATGACTCTGCCTTAGGCTCTGAGAAATGAGCCCCACAACTTGAAGCTTTTAAAATTTCGCTGCCGATCTGAATGCTTTGTATAAGAAAACATTCCAGTTTTAGACTACTGGTTCAAATGTAAAAGAATTATGTTTTGCAAGCTCCAGAAAACAAGCTTGCAAAGTGTCATTAGTTTAGGGAGTGAAAGAAAGGTACTTTGCCTTGAGTGAGTACAGGGCAGATCACTGGGCTGTGAGTGGACTGTAGTACATCAGGGAGCTGCAGGCACCAGCCGAGCATTTGTCTTCTAGGCTATATGAGTGGTTTCCATGGAGAGCAGATTTCTTCCTGTCTGGGGCTGATGGCCTTTGTGGGTGGGCGGTGCCCTGCCGTACACAGACTTGTGGGGTAGATGTTCAGGGCTTCCTTTCCATTTAAGTCCTTGTCTTGGACCCTGAGCAAATTCCTCGGCACAAAAGCATTTGGCACAGTTTTGAAATTCTGCTGCTTACTCCTGCAGAGAACGCGGCATGCTGATGGCAGTTGATGACATCTTTCCTGTGTCTTCTGCGTAAGCAGAGTTGCCTTCCTCTCTGGGGAGCAGGAAATAGCTTATTGCCCAGACAGGTTACCCACACTGCTTTGAAGATCTTGACACCCACACAATTGCGCTAGCAACATAAAACAAGCCCTCCTAGATTTTAGATCATTTGTCCTAGACACTGATTTAGGTCGTGAAGGGAGTGCACCCAGAGGTGGGGCAGCATGGGGTTTCAGAGGAAGGACAAAGAGAGATGATCAGAGGCAGCACAAAATTGATGCCGATTCAGGAGAACTGCTCAAGAGTGGTCCTGTCAGGACCAGAGATGGTGCTGTAGTTTGTATTGTCTTGTCTAATGTCCCGAGGGCTGCAGGCTACATGTCGTCATTACCACTTTATAGACAATACATATGAGGCAACACTGTCTGACCCAACACACAAAGCTTTTCTTGATCTGGTCCTTGTCCCATCATCCTCTGCTGTTAACTTTTATTCCCCTGCAGTGCTGCGGCACCAAATGTCATGTATGCTGTGTCTGGACTGGAGCTCCCTGCTCTGGGTTGGTTGCCTTTGTCTTGTTTTATACTTAAAACTTGAAGTTCACAAAGCCTGACTTAATCCCTAACCAGGACTAGGTAACAGCTTACACAGACACCCTTCCTCGTTGTGTGCCCCTTCCATGCTACAGTATTCTATTTATGCAACTCTTTTTACAGTATACTAGGGACTTACTGAAAGTGAGTACTATCATGTGTCATATACACACATTCAAATTTTTCTGCCAATTGAATTCTTTGTATAAAAAAACATTCTAATCTTAGACTACTGGTTCAAATTTAAAAAATATGTTTTGCAATTTCTAGAATATAGGCTTAGGAAATGAAAAAGATACACATATGTGTGTGTGTATCTTTTTAAAAAGTTCTCTACTCCCCCAAATATATATAGATATATACTAAATATATATAAATACAAACATATATATATATAAACACATGTATATATGAAGGATATTATATATATGAGGAGAACACACAGGACCCAGCATATTTGTTGTTAAATGAATGAATGAATATATAATCGAATCACACATTGAGTGGATTTATTTTTTTTAATTGAGACAGTTTCTCTGAGTAGCTTTGGCTGTCCTGGAACTTGCTCTGTAAACCAGGCTGACATTGAACTCAGAGATTCACCTGTTTCTGCCTCCCAAGTGCTGGGATTAAAAGTGTGTGCCACCACCACTTGGCTAGTGGCTTTCTATATTTTTTGGGGGGTGGGGAAGAGAACTTTTTTCAAAGAAAGATTTATTTTTAAGATGTGAATATTTGCCTTTACATGCACTGCATACATGCAGAGCCCATGAATGTCAGAGGGGCAATTGGATCCTCTGGAACTGGAGTTCCAGATGGTTGTGAGCCACTCTATCACTATTGGGAACTGAACCCAGGTCTTCTGCAAGAGCAACCAGAGCTCTTAACCACTGAGCCATCTCTCCGGGCCCCAAATCTATGCCTTAAATTGGTTTCTCTCAGGCACTTTTCCACAGTAATGGAAAACTAACATGGACAAATTAGCTGTTTTGAAATTTTACTTCAGTGACTTCTGGGGCAGACACAGATGGTATCTCCTGGGGCGTGACAGCTCAGCTTGTTGAGGACCCTATGGCATCTGCAGAGAGGCCTCCTTCTCCCCATCCCTCACATTCCCTGTAGCACCTTCCAGCCTATGAAAGTGAAGGCGGTACTACCAGAGCAGGCCAAGTTCCCCAGGGACACAGGACTCCTCAGATGGAGTCCACCTAGATGGCCTGGCCAGAACGTCTTCAGACTAAGCTGCAGCCCAGAATGGATGCATTGCTCCCCACTCTCCCCTGATGCAGAGCTGGCATTTCCTGCTTGCTGCTCCACTCCTTGTGGGTATTTCTTCTGAAGAAACTTTTGGGCCCCTGTGAGGCCTTAGCCTCTGTTTCTCGAGAGACATAGACTAATCCATACCTCCCAGTTCTCTAGGCAGAAGCCTCTGAAATGTCCCTTTGCACTCTAGGAAGTTGGTGCAATAGGCAACCCTATCTCAGTGGTGGCCAGACCCTGTAAAACTGGGATTGTGTATGGAACACATTCAAATACACACACAGACACACACACACACACACACACACACACACACACACACACACACACATCTGTGAGTTTCTATGACTGTAATGTTTTCAAAGCCAAGTGTTTGTATTTGAAAGTAAAAATCTCCCAGGGCAAAATAAAAATATTAGTCAACCCAGACTCAGAAGGACAAACATGGTATGTACCCACTCATAGGTGGATACTAGAAGTAAATTAAAGGACAACCAGACAACAGCCCACAACTCCAGAGAAGCTAGCTAACAAGGAAGACATGGATCGCCCTGGGAAGGGGAAATAGATGAGATCTCCATGAGTGAACTGGGGATGAGGGGTGGGCAATGGAGGGTAGGTGATGGGGGATGAGAACATAAGGGAATGGGATGGTTGAGCTGAAACAGGGATGGAGTGGGAAAACAATGAGAGAGATACCATGATGGAGGGAGATACCATAGGGATAGAGAGGAATCCGGTGCTAGGGAAGTTGCCAGGAATCCCCAAGGGTGACCCCCTCCTGGACTACTAGAAACAGTGGAAAGGGAGCCTGAACTGAACTGGCTTACCCCAGTGATCAGATTGGTGAATACCCTAACTGTTATCACAGAGCTTTTCTCCAGTGACTGATGGAGGCAGATGCAGAGATCCACAGTCAATCACTAGACAGAAGTCAAGGGGTCCAGTCAAAGAGAGAGAGAGGAGAGAGATTCTATGAGCAAGTGCATCAGGATCATGATGGGAAAACATGCAGGGACGACCAAACCAAAATAGTGGGAATACATGAAAGTTAGATCAATCACTGTGGAGCCTGCATGGGACTGGGCTAGGACCTCTTCATGGCAAGACAATTGTGTAGCTTGATTTGCTTGGGGGGTGCACCCTGGAGGTAGAATTAGAATCCATCCCTGATGCATGAGGGGGCTTTCTGGAGCCCACTACCTATGATGGGGCACCTCGTGCAGCCTTGAGGCAGGGGGAAGGGCTTGGTCTTGCCTCTACTGGATGTGCCTCCCTCTGGGAGGCCTTGCCTTCTTGTGGGGGGAGTGGGGTGTGGATTGGGGGGGGAACACTGGGGGAGTGGGATGAGGAGAGAGAGGAGGATCTTTGATTGATGTGTAAAATGAATAAAAAAATTTTCTTAATAAAAAATATTAGTCAAATGACTCCTCATAATAGAGGGTACCCATTTTCACTTTATTATTGAAATGTAGCAGTCAAAGAATAAAGAAGGTAAAGGAAAGCAAGAAGGACAGAAGAAAATATTTATTGGTTACAGTTTTATAGGAAAAATACGTAAATGGTGCACATAAATGAAATGTCTTTGACTAAAAGGAAGTTTACTCTCTAGAGAGAAGAAAGTGTTAGTTACCAAAGAGAATAAGCTTTTCAGAATATGAGGGAAGCACACGAAAGATGGGAAAGATGGAGGGGCAAAGTGGGTTTGTTGTTGTTGGTTTGTTTTTGTTTTTTGCCTTTTATTTGTTTGTTTAGTGAATATTTGTATTTGTATTTTTAAATTTATTATTATTTTTTTTAGTTTTCCTTGGGGAAGTGCCACAAGGGTGAAGGGCAGACCCAGAAGGACTGGAAAATGAGTGGGTTTGGGGTACATGATGTGAACATGTACATGATTCCCAAAGAATCAGAGGGAAGGCCTGTCTTCAGGTGAGGAGCTGGAGTCCCCTCTCAACTATTAGATTGTCAGTCTCAAATTCCATGCTTCTGGGCCAGGTGGGAACTTCATGTGTTCCATCTGCTAGCTCGGGTCTTGGCCAATATAAATGACACAAAAGATCAACAAATGGTGTCATTATCCCTGCTGCTTGAAGAGATACCTGAGGAGCCTCTAAGAGGCAGTGTGTAAGTTGAGAGTGTCTCTGAACACGAGAAGACAAGGGGCCCAGATTACTGAATGATGGGAACTCCCATGCAGGAAGGAAAGCAGTGGGTTTGCATGTTTGAATGAAGAAAAAGTTTGGGTGGTTTCCATTTAGATGGTGGGTAAGGTTTGAAACATTTGCTCTTGGTGGTACATATGCCCACTGAGGCTAAAAGAATGTTGTCTGTATCAAGAAGGTCAATGTGCCCCAAGGAATTAGCAAGTTGGAGGGGGTATGCAGTATCTCACAACACAAGGAGAAAAAAACCTATACTCCCAGATGGAGGGAGCTTGCCAATAAGACACTTTGCTTTTGGCCCACCTTTCTTTCTCTATTCTGTACCCTGTCCTAAACTTTTAAGTCCTGTATAAGGTTTTCTTTTTTAAATAATTTTTTTACATAAAATATTTTTGATCACATTTTCCCTCTTTCAGCTCCTCCCCACATATCTACCTACCCACTCCATGCTATCTCTGCTCTCTCTCTGTCTCTCTATCAAAAAAGAACATAATACAAAAAAAAAAAAAACCCAAAGGTCAAAAGAAATATGCAAAGAAACCAGTAGGACAAAAATATGAAAATAAAACAAAAGGCACACACAAAATCATGGAGCCTGCTTTGCATTGGCTAGCTACTCCTGGGCATGGGCCCTGCTCTGAAGTGGTTGATACGCTCAGTGCTGCTAAATTGGAGAAAACTGATTTTCCCTTTCCCAGCAAAAATCAATTGCAGATGGCTTCTTGGTTGAGGGTGGGTTAAGACTTAGTGTCCACTGCCCCTCCTCTGTGCTGGGGTTTTATGAACAGGGGTTTTAATAGTTCACATTAATTCCGTAACTTAATACTGATGTTCAAGTCCCATCACTCATTAGGCAGAGGGCTGAAGAGGAACTAATATGGAAGTCAGTTGGATGTGGGCAAAACTGTCCTGCATTTGTGTGAAGTTATCAAATGCTCAACTGGAAAGACTGTACCAATAACATTACTCACCAACACAGGGGACCATCAGCATACTGACCAGGAGCAGCTTGATCATTGTCGGAGAGCAGAGGACACGGTGTGGGCACAGACTAGAGTGGCTCCCTGGGAGAGAGGCCAGCAGAACACGACAAGGATGCTTTTAAAAAATACCATATGAGAACCACCGGAAGTTTCTTGCCTGCTTTGTGCCAAAGGCCCAAGTTCTGAAAGTGTTTCTGTCCCAGCTTCAACACTGACTAGCACTTTGACATGAAGAGATAATGTTCCCTTACGGAAACGCTGCTTATCCGACTGTAAAATGGAAAGTTAGTTGTGTCCTCCCCAAAGACTTGGCAGTGTCTTGTTCCTTCACTTATTTACTCCACAAGCATTTACTGCAGACATAGCATGGGGGAGGTGGATTTGAACTCTACCAACACCACCCGAGAGATGAATAAATCGGGTGACCACATGGTGGTGCTGCCTGCCAACAAATGGTCCTTTCCTTGTAGCAGTTCCACCTCTTCCCTTTCTTGGGTTTTGAGCACGTGGATTATCTGGTTGCAGTCCTAGGATGTCGATGGATATCCTTAGGGCTTGCGCTAGTGACAAAGTAACAAGGAGGGAACAAAAGTCCTGGAACCCGTCACACTTTCATTACAGCTTCCAGTGCTCAGATTACCAAATATTTGATTTCAATAGGCACTCTAATGCCCAACAACTCTGTAGTTAATAGGAGAAAGGAGATCAGAGGGATTTTAAAATACTTTTCTCCCTAGTTATAATTCCCTATGCAGTGGAAAATAATTGGTTGACTTGTGCATATTCTGTTTTAGATCATGATTTTAGGACCTTGTGTGAACCACAATACAGCATGATCCAGGCTGTCCCAGTAGCACACACAGGACTGCTGGACAGGGTTGTCGATATTGTGCGTTGCAAAAGGGTACTTGGCCAAGTGGTCATATAGAAGCCCCCAAACAACTAGGCTAGACCATCAAGTGTGCCAAGGAGAAGGGGTACTTTCTTCTGATGTGTTCTAGAGGCAAAGGCAGTGCCCCACACTTTAAGGGTTGCTATCCTGGGGCCACCTTGCCTGTGAACTCAGTTTAGTATGAAGAGTCCTGAATGAGAAGACCTTGTAAGATCACTGTTCTATGAACTTGTCTCTAGCATGGCCTCTAGTAGCTGCAAAATCAATGTGTTTTGAATGAAATAAAATCCTGATCTGACTAGGCATCCTCAAGTAATTGGCTGCTGTCTGATTTCCCTTCAGCATAATGTTCTACTTGTAACCATCTTCTAGAACAGAGGAGCTCTCAACATCAGACAAACTCTCCCAGCACTTTGCAGAGTCAGTTCTGACTGCCTCCTTTTCAGGCTGAGGCCAGATTGAAATTAACGGTGAGACAAGTCTCCCAAAGGATTGTGCTAAGATATAGGACTGCCACTAGCATGAAGAAAATGTCTTTCATGGGGCCTGGAGGGCTGCTTTTAAGTCAAACTCACAAGATGGAGGCCAACAGACCTTGGGCAATCCAGACACCATCTAGTACTTATGGTATCTAATGGTTACTGTTACCATTACCCAAAAGAGAAGACCATAACATAGGAACTTGGAAGGGCCATGCATAGGCATCATCTTGTCTAATGGCAAGCTTTAAGATGAAGCCTTTGAAGCTTTCAGGCTGATGAATTATAGCACAAAGGTCCCACTTTTCCATGTACTTGACTCCCAGCCAGCACAGTGGTAGAACCTGCCTGGTAGCTCTTGCGGGGCCCAAGTGAGCTAACCCTCTACCTCCAGACCTTGATAACTGAAGTACAGAAGCAGCCCCATGGCACCAGGGATTGCAGTTGCAGCAGGTGGCTGAACTGCAGCTGACGGCTCATGCTAATTCCTGTTCCCTGTTTGTGTAGAAGCCACTCTTTGGAAATAAAGTGAGGGAGGGGTCCAGTTAGAGCAGCTACCTTTGACTCAGGTCTCAGGAGTGCACTCCCCCAGGTGTCCATCACCTCAGTAAGCATAGGCTAAGGACCACTTGACTTCTACCTCCTAGGACAGCAGATCTTAACCTGTGAGTTGCAACCCCTTCAGGGTCAAAAGACCTTTTCCTGGTCACTGAAGACTATTGGAACACACAGATATTTACATTACGGGTCATAACAGTAGCAAAATTACTGTTATAAAGTAGCAACAAAAAAAAAATTTTGTGGAGCAGGGCGGTGGTGGCGCATGCCTTTAATCCCAGCACTCGGGAGGCAAAATCAGGTGGATCTCCGTGAGTTCGAGGCCAGCCTGGTCTACAGAGCGAGATCCAGGAAAGGCACAAAGCTACACAGAGAAACCCTCTCGAAAAACAAAAAACAAAACAACAACAACAAGAAAAAGAGGCACAGGGGAAGTAACATGGCTGCCAGTGCCTATGCTTCAAACCATTAACCAATCTAACCAAAGTCTTTGTGGATATTACCCTCAGCTGCCTGGTCAGCTATATGATCCAAACTAAACAAGCAGTTTCATGAGTACTACAGTTCAGTCATGAGGGCTGTCCTGCACCCTGAGGCTGCCCTTTGTAGGCATCCCCCTGGTAGAATCCTGCTTACCAGGCCACCTCCTGACAACTAACCCCAGGGCCACTAGACTGTATCTTGTAAACACAGCCTGCTGGTGGGCTAGAACAATCAGGTTCTGTGGCTGGATAAATGGAGCTCATTTTCCTGAGCCCCGATTCATCTGGGACTCATGAAGTTGACCCAGGAGAGTCTTGTCATGAACCACAAGACTGGAACTCTGTGCTCAGGACCACCCACCCACATGAGGTGCCCTAGGCACAGCTGTTGACCCACAGGCTTGTGGGACTCTTGCTGGAGTGGTGTGTGTGGTAGGGAGGTTGGGCAGGAGAGTTCCAAGTGCATTTTAGCAAGTGCTGCCCATTCAATACTGCATCTACTCCTACAAGGACTCAGAGTGCCTTTGGAGTCCTGTAACATCCAGGAGTAACCTCCAGGACCCACACAGTGCTAAATACATGACCCTTCTTCCCTTCCCACTCTCTTCTTCCCTCACTTTATTCCTCCTTTTCATCCATCCACTTATCCCTCCATCTTTCTCTTTTCTTTCCTCTTTCCTTCTCTTCCTTCTTCCACTCATTCTCCCTGTCTTTCCTCCAACTATTTCTCCCATCATCCTGACCCTGCCTCCTCATCTTCCCCATCCCTTCTTCTCCCTCTTTTCTCTACCCCAAACTATCACAAGAAGTAGGTACCTACCGTGAAGCTTCCTTCACTCAAAGGCTGTTGAATGACCCAATGATGCTTGGCTTTGAGCAAATGGGAACAGTCTTTTATATCCCAGGCAAAGACCCCTCATTATGTGAGCACATTCCCCTACTCACACTAAGAGCTTTTCATTCACTCTGGCAGGTGAGTGGCATCAGAGGGAGGAGGTATCATAATGCTATATCTTGGCACAGGTAAAGGCTCTATATTAGGCAGTCCCATCTTGAGCCCCATGAGGAGACCCGAGCTCTAATTAAAGAACAATGGCTGCCCTGTTCCACACACCCCACCCCACGGCAGTGTCTCAGAGGCTTTCTGATTATGTATAAGGGTCACAAGGGAACAACTCTAGAGGATGAAAGATGTTGAAAGTCACAGGCTCCCTTGCTAGGAAAAAGGCAGGCTTTGTCTTGCCTAGACACTGCTACAGAGGATAACTTGGGTCACTATTTAAAAGTCCCTGCTTAGGCATGGGAATTTGATTTCTCTTTCCTTTATGGTTTTCTGTCCAAGCTGTGGGGTACAGTCAAGAGAGGCTTTAAAATTAAGCGCCCTAGGTTCTACTGCCAGCCCTGTTGAGCTCCACCTTGGCTTTCCATGTCTGCTACACAGAGGTCATCCAACTGGTTTAGGAGCTCTTCGGGGCCTTCTCTTCTCTTCATGACACTTTGTAAAGTGTTTTCCTTCCCAGTAGTGTGCCATCTGTGGTTGTCCGGACTTTGTCCTTGCCCCTACAGTCACCACACCAGGCTGTTTGTGTAATCTTAGGAGTAGAAAACTGAGAAGCAAGTGATTTAGAGGAATTGGTCCCCGCTCACATGTGCCATTCTTTTAGGGACAGATCAAGGTAGCCTGGCCATGAACCCACTGATCCTGGCCATGAACCTTCTGAGCTTCCCATTCCAACTTTGCGTCTTGAAGGAACAGAACCAGTCAAATGATTATATAAGGGGTCAGTGGAGTCTTGCCAGCAGAATTCATTGAAGGCCTTCTCCACAGAAAGAGCTGTCCATGTGTGCTGGATTTTCTGCCTGTTATTGTCATTAGGCTACTCTGGTGCACTGAGGGCTGGATCTACACTGCTTTAGTCTTTTTTTTTTTTTTCACAAACACAGAAGAGCCACCATCTCTAAAGCTGCCAAATTAATGGGGCCACATGTCTCAATACAGCCAAACCCATGCCCTCGGCATCTCAAGAGTACAGCTATGGCATTAGCAACTTGTCCAGGAGGGTAGTTCTAAACATTTGCAGGGGATTTGAGGATTTTCTACCATAGTCTGTAACGGGATGTTATGTTTTAAATATGAACTGCCATCCACCATAGGCATGTGTGTTGAGCATTTGGTCCCCAACTAGTGGCACTATTTTCAAAGATTTTGGAAACTTTGGGAGGTGGGACCTAGCTGGAGGAAGTAGATTAGTAGATTATTGGGAGACAGATCTTGTTCCTGGCTCTGCTATGTCAGTCTCTGTCTCTCTGTCCTTTCTCTCTCTCTCTCTCTCTCTCTCTCTCTCTCTCTCTCTCTCTCTCTCTGTGTGTGTGTGTATTTTATTCTCCTTCCCTCTCTACTTCTCTGTCTCTCTTTCTCACTCTGCTTCTAGTCTGCAATTGAGCAAAAAACCTCTTCAGCCATGTGTTTCCAATGTGTCAGTCACCTGAGACCAAGCAAAGTCTGCTGAAACCATGAGCCAAAACAAACTGTTCCTCCTTGAGATTTTATATCAGGTAATTTTTCCATAAGAGGAGTAAAAATATCTAACACAAAGAATGCATCTTAGCATCTATTAGTTATACTCTTGGTCAAATCATTCTTTTCCGTGGACAATGTGCAGGCATTGAAAGATCTCCTACATACCTGCTGGATGCCTGTAGTAATCCCCACCACATCCTCTAAATCATATAACCAGACATTGCCAAAATGCCAAACATTCTCTAGAGGCATAGATTTCTCTTTTCTGCTGGTAGATGTGGCTCTCTTTCTTCCTCAGGATCATTGGCTGCATTGGTCCCTGAGGGTGGAGGGAGCAGAAGCAGGGAACAGGGTTCAGGACAACTGTGGGTATGATAGAGACAGCCCTCTTGAAGACAGACTTCAGTGAATCAGCTCAACTTTATTCCAGAGTATAAGGAATATATAGGATTGGGGATTCTGGGAACAAACTCTAATTTGCCTTAAGTGGCATGCTCCTATCACAAAGCTTCATATATGGCAGTAGGGTCCTATAGCAGAGCTCCTAGTACAAGTCTTCTAGCAGGAATCTGTGCCAAGGGTCAAGCTAAAGATGAATCAGGCATCCGACTTAGAGACAGCTTTCAGATTAAGTCAGTCCTCCAGGCCCAGAGAAATTTTCCAGATAAGGGCATGTAGAGGCAGGAAGTTTCACTGGGGAGGGAGGGAGTTTCCAGGTTGCCGAGCTTTTGGGAAAAGCTGCCAAGCCATGAAAGACTGCAACCTCGACCAGTCAGCGATGCCTTCCAACAGGTAGAATAAAGTCAAAGTGAAGTTTCTCCAGGGACACAGACAGAAGAGGACAGAGCTGTTCTCAGTAAGCGTTTAATGGCAGATTTCACTATGGAAGCAGCTGAATTCCCTACTCACACAAGCCCAGATGTGTACTTGCAGAAAGAGGAAAACACATGCATGCACAAGCACACAGAGACAGAGCCTGGGACTGTGATGCACACACATGCTTTTTCCTCTTCCCTCTCCTTCTCTCTCTCTCTCTCTCTCCATACCCCTCTATCTTTTTCCTCTCTTTCCCTCTTCACTCCTTTTTTCCCTTTTCTTTACTCTTTCTCTTGCCAACCAAGCCTGTTTTGGGGGCATGGAGCATATACACCAGCTCCCCCATTTGCTTCCAGGAAGAATGCAGTTTAATAAAGTTGCTTGGGCAACCATGCAATTTACTTGGTCATCTGGGGCATACAAATGTCCCATCTCCTTCACATAATCAGTTAAGCACTGGTAGCCACACATCCATGAATTAGAATCCCAGTTCTGTGTTATCTCCTGAGGCTTGCTACTCTCGAAAACCATCACATAAGCCAGGATATACTTAAGTCTTCCTTAGACTCTGGGAGACCAGAGAACTCCACCACTGGGCAGGCAGTTTGCATGTGGACCTTTTGTTTTTTCTACCATTGCTGCTGTTACACAGGAAGTAGCACTGTAGAGAACTGGTCTCATATGGTCCTTTGAGCTCTTGTCCTCCATACTATATCAGATTTCTGCACAGGCCTCAGAGATGCCCAACGTTTGAGGCTTTTCAAGGTGTAGTCATGGTTGGTCATTATTCCCAATGAACAGAGTAGTTGAGTCCACAAGGGCTCTCCTTGCAAAAATAGCTTTATAGCCAGGTGGTGGTGGTGCATGCCTTTAATTCCAGCACCCTGGAGTCAGAGGCAGGCAGATCTCTGAGTTTGAGGCCAGTCTGGTCTACAGAGCAAGGTCCAAGAGAGCAGAGACATACAGAGAAACCTTGCCTTGACAAAACAAAAAAACAAGCAACAACAATAACAACAACAACAAACCCAAAAAAGGTAAGAAAGAAAAAAGAAAACAACTTTTTATGTAGGATTTAGCCACTAGCCCATCCTAGGTGATAAGTTTCCCTCCGGAGAACTTTGGCCATCCTTTTGTTGTGAGGTAATTCCACCAGAAAACAAACAGACACTCTTAAAGAATAAGAAGTTTGTGTTGCCTGCCAGCTGGCAAATGCATGAGAAACTTACCCAAATCATACAGCCCTGAGCCTCATCATTCTTTGCCTTTTCTGCATAAAAATCATAACTTTGTTAGCAAAAACAGTTAGTGAGAAGTGAACCCACAGAAGTCAAAAAGCAAGAGACTTTCCTGGATCCTGAAATTATGGCCTAGGTCTTTGATGGATTAGATCTTTGTTCCCGTTTGGCAGGGGTTGGGGCCTACATACTGAGTTTTAAGGTCAACATGGTGCCTCTAACATGGTGTTACATGGTACCTCTAACATGCCTGTTACACTTTCCAGCCAAATTAGCTTACACATAATAAAAGGGACATCTCCTTGTCTCCTGTTGAGGTGGGCATCGTTTTTGGCCCTAGAAAACTGTCTTCATTTACCTCATCTTTGCAGACTCAAAGGTTTCTTCCCCTCAAATCATGATAACAGGTGCTGATGAACTTGACAACTAAATAATTTGAAAGGTCTCTGAAGTGTTCAGAGGAAAAATGAACCTTTCTATGTATTTGGATGAGAGAACACAGGCTACTTCTTTGCCCAAGTTCAAGGTCTACATCCCCTGAGCACCTTCCTGCTCATACACAGAATCAGGGGCATTCAATGCTCTTCTGGGATCAGGGACTGTTTTATGTTTGGATTATGATAATAAACAATACTTTAGGCAGAGTCCTAAGGTGAGAGAGTAGAGGGTGAACACTCAAGCTCGCCAGAAGGAAAACTGTCCTTGGTAAATGAGGAGAAAAGGGTTCCACGTAGGACTGTTGGGGAAAGCAAAGCTACTTAGCTTTGCTTTGTACAGAGATGTGAATTCACAGGGAAATATGAAGGCTAGGGATAGTGAAAAGGGACATGATACAATTAAGGGGCCCTTTAATATGTGGGTGTGCAGAAAAATCTGGTTCAGCAGGCATCAGGTATTAAAAGTTCTGGCTCCCAGCTCCTAGGAAATTACCCCTAAAGCCTTGGAATAACTTGAAAGGAGCATGTGTACTCAATAAACTCTGGGTCACATGTGTAGTTTATACAAACATGTGACTTAGGGTGAGGGCCTTGGGCATGGCAGTGTCAATTTAATTTCTGGAGACCGAGTATTCAAATATAGCCCTTCAGTTACCCATTCTTTTTTTTTTTTTTTTTTTTTTTTTAAAGACAAGGTTTCTTTGTGTAGTCCTGGCTGCCCCAGAACTCACTTTGTAGACCAGGCTGTCCCCAAACTCACAGAGATCCACCTGCCTCTGCCTCCCAAGTGCTGGGATTAAAGGCATGCGATCCTTAAACGATCAGACCCTGAGGCGCACGAGCTTCCATGTTGACAGCACTCCACATGCATCATCTCATATCATTGCTGGAGAGTGATGTGCCATGACTGTATGTGCAACCAAATGGCAAGGAGAGCAAGAAGCTCAAGCCTGAGCTCTCCTGAAAGCTCCATTGCTTGTATTTTTGCTATGGTATACAGTGTGAATACAGCAGTTTTTCTGAACTCTGCAGTCTCACTACTGAATGGCGGAACCCGAGGGTTTTCCAGAGAGCGCCTGAAGACAGTGGGGCATGAAGAAGGGAAGTCAAGATCTCCACACCTCCATGTTCCCAGGAAAGGTTTCCATCACCTCCTACTTAGAGACTTGGGAGAGAATGTTGACGCTGTAGCATTACACGTCTGATTAGTTGTATAGAGCCAAGTATTCGCTGACTGCACAGCACCATAGCAAAAGCTCTCTGCAGTACAGAGTCAGGCCTTTTCAATCTATCCTGAGGTTGTCATCCAAAAGTCCCAAGTTTGAGTCACCTCCAGTATTTTGTTCAGGTCTCTATGCTGGACTGCTGTGTGCACACTAACATGAATCCTCTCCCCTAGTCTTCCCGGTATTAGGAGTGCTGCAGGTATAATGGTAGGTTCTTGAACCTAAATCATAGGTTTCCATTGCTCTGAAGCAGGCAGAGAAGCCTGGTGCTACTCCATTGATTGTGAAACCTCTGCCTTCAATGCATGACGCAGATACACAGGAGAGAAAAACTCGGTGCTTCCAAAGAGACCTCCTTCCCTCTACAGATGATGTTAGCAGGGCATGCCTGGATTCTGAAAATACAGCCACGCTGGAACAAAGCCAGGGTGAAAGCTTGGTGCCAGCAGTCACTGTCAGGTGCTCACACGGACTTGCAGACACTCTCAAGGCATTTTTGCTTCAAGGCTGAAAGAGCAAGAAGAGAATCGGGGCACTGAGATTGGAACAGAACAGAGATATAAAATTGAATAGCACCAGCCACAGTTCAGGTTCTTCTGGAGGGCAAGTGCAGGGCAGATCCATTCTAAGGGACTCCTGTGAGAGCCCCTTGCCAGTCAGCAGCAGAGTGGAAGGAACAGCCATGATTATTTGTTTATTTTTTTCCACTTTTTGCCCAGATGCTGCTTTCCCAGTACCCAACTGTCCCCAGCTCATCTCTCCAGGTTGCATTATAGTCACTTAAAATCATTAACATGTTTATCAGTAAACATAGCATGCTGTGTGTTTAGAAGTTGCAGCAGGGTATGGAAGAGAAATGAGATATTGCATGATGTGCTGATAAGCTGTCCTATTCTATGCCCACACACCAAGACAAGGGATTTCTGTCTTTGACTCCGGCACCCTCACCCCAATGTCTGACTTTTAAAGTATAGAATTAAGGTGGTGGCAGAAATATGAAACAAGATAATGAGATGATGATTGCACCTAGGAAACAAGGGAACTCATGATTGAGGTAGAAGAATTGAAGGAAAAAGAAGAGAAATCAGTGGAGGGCACACATTGAATCAGGGGAGTGAGTAAACAAAGCACAGGGAAAGACTGAGAGATGGACATCTGAGAAGTGAGAGACAGTGGAGGGTTAAAGGAACAAGAGAAGTTTCTAAGAAGTGTTGGCACTGATCCTGTGGAGCTTATTGGTCCATAAAGAAAGATTTGGTATTTAAACTTAGTTTGTTAAAGGTAACGCATAACAAGATTGAGCCATATGAACACCTGGGTCATATCAAAGAATTTTTTCCAAAGAGGTAATATAATGCCATGGTTTTCCAAAGGCCAGAGCTGCTTGACCAGAGTCCAGGCCAATGAAATGATGAAATGGCTCAGTGTTGGTGTTGGGAGTGGACAGACCAGTCTAGCCCCCACCTCCTTTTTTTTGTAAGATTCGGAGAGAAGCTAAAGGTGATGTTGAGCATTTCTATGCGTAATTAGAATTTGAAGGCATCAGGATAAGGATGGTGGGACATGGGTCCACCTCTAGGACTTCATGTCCTCTCTGAGTTAAATTATTTGCATATGCTTTGGTTGACAATTTCAGTGTTTGTGTGGGGTTTGTCTTCTGTTTTATTTTTGCTTGTCTTTTTAGCTTGCATGAGAACTCAGAGGCTAAGGGACTTGCTTGGGTTCACACAGAGACAGTAGTGTTTCAGGTGACTCCACAGCTTTCTATACTTCTTGTAAACACTAAGGGGGTGACTAAGACTAGGCTGTCTTCTCTCAATGATGACTCCATGAGCTACAGCAGTCTTCTGTACCTGGCTAAAGTGACACAACCTATCAGAATCACAGAACCTCCCATCAAATGCACTCACTGCTGAGCTTTCACATCAGTAAGCTGGGTACTTACTGCGAGAGTGGGACACCTTCTTCACCCTTTGACAGATCAGTGTCGCATTTTTCAGAAACCAAGAATAGTATTCCAGACAATACCTAGAGGTTCAAGCAGAGTTGTGTAGTCACTCTTCTGTGATATCCACGAGAAGACAGCCATGATCAAAAAGAGTAATTACACAAATACAGGGCCCATTATCGACATCAAAGAACCCTCTATCTTTATAGAGTATTGAAGAAAGAGTAGAGAAGAATGCTTGTTAGGAAAGAGCTCAGACTTTAGAGCCAATGAGATTTATTTTTAATCTTAGATCTCTACAGTTCATTAGGATGTGTGATGTTAGGTTGAATTCTTAATCCTCTAAGCCTTAGTTTCTTAATATGTAAGTAAAAGGTAATAATATAAGATTAAATGAAATAATAGGTGTGAAGTTCCTTAACTATACCAATGTGTAAATGTTCAATAAATGAGGATGTTCTTTGTACTTGTGAATGAAAGAGTGGAAGAACTCTCCTGTTAGGCCTGCAGCAAATGCATTGCAAAGTGATACTCAGCTCCTTATCTGAGGCACTAAATGTTGCTTCAGAATTTTGCAGTGGAGAGGCCATGGACATATTATTAGGGAAGGTTTCAGCCCAGGATTTCTCTGACTTATTGTGACATAACTGGTGTCTGAGGTGGTTGAGTCAGGCATGTTGGAATTGAACCCCTGACTTCTGAAAGAATAAGCGCTCTTACCCAATGAATCTCTTCAGTCCCAGTGGCGTGGATTTTAGCCTAGGTAGTTCAGCCTATGCTTGGAAACACTATCATTCCAATAGTTAAAAAGATCAATTTGAGTCAGGACCCTACCAGGAAAGTAGAAGTAAGTAGGTGCTTTAATAAAGTAAATTCACACTTGAAGTTGGTCCCAAACAGATTAAAAGAGAAAAAAGTAACAAAGGCAAGAAGAGGCATTCTATGTTTGCTAGACAGTGAATTTACCAACCTGGAGAGCCAAGGGCAAGTATATGAGCAAAGAAGGGAAGAGACACACTAAGTTGTAGTGTGGAGTTCTTATAGAGACTGACACCTCAGAAGAGACACCTATATCTGGAAATGCAGAAATGTAGAAAAACATCTTGGCTTCTCCATTCTGCAGTGTTTTCCATTGAATGAACAACCAGGAAACTGGATGACTAGGCATTCTGAGAAATGTAGTTTGTGCAGGCCATATCATTCAGTATAAAGCTGACCAAAGACAGAGCTTGGGGTGCATCTCAATGATGAACACAACAGGATCACTCTTCTTATAAACATGGATCTGTTCAAGGTGACACCTCCAGAAGAGATAATATGCCAAAGATGACCAACTCAGTACATTTCAGCACAGTACCTATACATTTGGTTGCCACAGCCACAACATGTCAAATGTGACAGAGGAGGAGACCATGCAGCAAGTGCAAGAGAGCAATGCACCTTTCACACCACAACCATTAGCCCAACAATACAGTGTTCCTGGTGCTGATGAGAGTATCAGATACATTATCTCATTTCATTTTCACAACACTGTCATTGTAGTAAGAGTGTTGCGGTCTTTCTTCATGAACCAAGCTCTTGGAATTATGTGACATGTGGCCTGGCATGTGGGCAGAACTAAGCTCATTATGGGATAAATCAAGTATGGTTCAGATATGTGAGTGGTCCCCCAACACCACATTGCTTGTAAATTGTAGAACCTAATTTTAAACTGAAGCTTGCCTGACTTATAGCCCAATCTTGCCATAGAACTCTCTCCCCCAATGTAGTCCTCTGTTAAGGAGTCCCTAGCACAATCCTGGGAACATACCTTAGCATCTTATAAGATGACAGAAACCTGGTCCCTTTCACTTCTAATGGATGACAAATACTGACATCTCCAGGATTGGCCAGGGATCTATGGCTTCTGATGGGAGGAAATAGTACATTGATAACTGCTTTCCGGAGTCCAGCTCATTCTTACTGGCACTGAAGAAGGCCCTGATACCGAAACCCAAAGACAAGCACAGCAGGCCACTTTCACTATGACTTTCCCCCCATCATCCTTTAGTATAAAAGCCATATCATTCAGTATAAAGCTGACCAAAGACAGAGCTCAACCTGTGGGTCACAACCTTTTGGGCAAGCCTCTATCTCAAAAAACTTTGTTATAGTTCATATCAATAGTAAAATTACAGTTGTGAAATATCAACAAAATACTTTTATGGTTGATGGTCACCACAACATGAGGAACTGTATTAAAAGGTCTCAGCATTAAGAAGGTTGAAAACCGCTGGTTTAGCCTTTCCTGTATGAGAGATGTGTCCTCTAAGTTATCAACAAACCAAGTTGTTATGGTATGTATGGCTGTTTATCTACTAGTGATTTGCCTTGAATTATTAACTTGGGGGAGGGACTCAGATATTCTGCCCTGGGTTTGGGAATGGCCATGTTGTCATGAAGTACTATCTTTCATGATCATAGTGTCCATTCAACCAACAAGCTATGTGAATTAAGGCCTCAAATGGCAACTTTGGCCTTTTGAGACTAGACCACATGACAATGAATGTTCTGACCCTACTGAAGATTCATAGAGTACCTCAGGTGGCCCAGTATCTCAGTTTACCAAATTTTATCACATTCTTAAGCAGACCATTCTCTGAGGGGGTAGTTTGACATCCTTTCTGTGTTGGAAACAGTATGAAATGTGAAAAAATGTTAGGGAATCTGCCATGTGCCCTATTACACTAGCTGAGCAGATTTGAGACTAGGGCATGAGGCAAGGGCATTTAGCTGGCCACAACTGGCATTTAACTGGCCAACTCTCCAAAGAGAGAGTTTAGGGAAAAAGAAAAGGAGATTAGAGAACTAGAGTTTTAGAGCTGACAGAATGAATGATTGAGTGCCAAAGGTTCTCTATGTTCTTTTTCTTCTAAATGAGGGAACAGTTTAGGAAAAACATCTGAAACTCTATGGCAAGACTTGGGGAGAATTGATTTATCAGCAATAATGTGGGTCATGTTGAATAGGGATAAAGGCCAGCATCAGGGGCCTGTCATTGTTGCTGCAGAAATATCTAGCATGCCAGAACTAAAATGCTTAGGCTGCCTTCCACTCCATCTTTGCACATGCTATGTCACTGTTTGTTGGGGTGACTGCTCCAGTTTTCTACATTCATAACTTCTGCTCCTCCATCAAACCCTGGATGGCTGCCTTCTGCTGGGATCCCATAGCATTTGATTCTGGATCTCCTACAGAACTTGTCATAGGGGTTTGAAATTTCTCTCATCATACTACCCACTTCTCCACAGAACAGATTTCAAATCTCAGCACTATTATTCAAAAAGCATACCAAATTACACAATCCTCTCATGTTGGTATTCTTATACCATATTTAATGTTTTATAGGAGTCTATGGAATAATATTGGGACAGAGTGAATGGCTAGGTGAGCAGCTACTTTATTTCTATAAGTTAACCCAGAATTCTCCATGGGAACATATCCTTTCCCTCAGATATGATTTCTTTTTCTTTTTTCCCCCACAAATATCAGTTTTTTGTATATATGTGCATGTATGTGTGAGTGAGTATGTGTGTGGGAGTGTGTATTGTCTACGCAGAGGCCAAAAGAGAGTTTTGGAACTGGAGTAACAGACATTTCTAAGCCACCTAACATGGGCGATGAGATCTGAACTCAGGTCCTCTAGAAGAACATCAGGGCACTTACCTGCTGAACCATCTCTCTAGTCCCTTATGGATGTTTTCAGTTCTGATATTTGTCAAGGGAGTGCAACTAATACATTTCTACTTTGATAGATGACTAAGTCCTATCACTTCAATTTTATTTTAACTTGTGCTTTACAACTACTGTACCTCCCAACTATGACCCAGTTTCTGGATGTCTTTGTGATCCATCTTCACAACACTTGACTCAATATAATGCATGGCTGACAAATAGCGGAGACTCAACACGTGTGGTTAGTGGGAGAAGAATCGAGTGAAGTGGGCTGACTCAAGATAACACCAGAAGTATTATTTTGAATATTTTCCTTTTTCTCACAGTGAAGAAATGCTCTTTTACTGCTTGTTCACATCATTGGAACTGTGAACTTGTGTATCACCCTCTCTAAATAAATAAGACATCCAAGCCTCTCAATTCATTTCAGATAAAAGCAGCTCAGTGTAGCTCAGTTCAACCATTTTTACCAGATCTTGCACTTGGTTTTGAGAATGTAGAGATGAATAAAGCCCAGTCATAGATCTCAAGGATGTAACAGTCTAGTAGAGGGCACACTGTAGAGTACACTTCACCTATCACTTGCCTGGGAATTATTTAAGGCCTGGCCATCTGAAAATTTTCAGAGACACCACACACAATAAAAAAACTCTAACTATAGAGTGTGCAAAGTAGTCACTGTCTCAGGTTACCTCATGGCTTCTGAACTGAGATCTCGCTTTCGGCTTGCACAGAGGCATTGCTGGAAGAAGCGACAGAGTTCCATCAGGCATGGGTTGAGCTTCTTCATGGCCAGGGGCAGAGGAGCATCTGTAATGGCCCCCGCTTTGAGGAGTGGCTGAGGACACCCTGGAACATGCAATCTTAGATATGTGAAGTCAATAAGAGCTCAGCAAACATCTTCCCTGGGGGAAGGCCTGTGACAGGTAAGTATAGTCTGTCCCTTATTTCAGCTAGCTTGGAAACAGACATTGGAGAGCATGGTTTCATTATTGCTTAGTGAAGCTACTGTGGGAACTTCAAGAGAGATAGAGAAGGACAAGAATTGGGTTTCTAAAGGAGAACAGACATGGTTTCTCTGATAATTTAGAGAAGCATCTAAAGTGTGGGATAGAGACGCGCTGGGAGGAGAGGATAGCTTACTATCATGCAAGGGATAGCTGGCTTGGGGGAATGGAGAGTGCTTTAAATACAGAGGGTGTTACGTGTGAGTGTATGTATGTATGTATGTATGTATGTATGTATGTATATATGTATGTGGGCACATGTGCATACCATGTGTAAGGAAGAGAGATGGTATGATGGTTAGTACTGATTGTCATCTTGAAAAGATGTAAAATCACCTAAACTGGATTAATTGAGGTAGGGTGACTCATTGTAAGTGTGGGTGGCACCATTCCATGGGGTGAAGTCCTGGACTGAATAAAAAGCAGACAGTAAGCTGAGCACCAGGAGTCATCTCACTCTGTTTCCCAACTGTAGAGGCAATCTGACCACCTGCTCCAAGCTCCCACTGCCCTGGCTTCTCCCACCATGACAGACTGTGTTCTTGAACTATGGGCACACATAAACCTCTTTCCTTGTTACTTTTGTCAGCTGTCTGTCACCATAACAAGACACTAATACAGAAGGGAACAGTAGGTTCAAACATGACTCTAGCAAGCCAGCTCACTGAACAACCAATGCTGAGTCCTCCTCCTTGAGGACTAGGTTGATTATGTATTACATAACCAGCTTCTCATTATTGTTTAGTATGTAGCCTTTAGAAAAAGAATACAAACATCAAGCAAAGAAGAAAACAGAGTTGTTAAAGATCTCATCCTATTGGTCTCCTGAAACTGAGTCAATTTCTCAAGCCTGCACCCAGGCCCCCTTACAAGAGGAATGAGAAGACTCAGACCCAACACGCAGAGCAACTGGGAGAACTCTGTAAGTCCTTCGATGTTGAGCACACAGCCATGTTCCTGCCATGGAACAGGCACACATAATAGCTATTGATGTCAATTTAGTTATTGAACTTTTGAAGAGTCTACTATGGGACAGGCACTAACAGACTAATAGTGCAGCAACAACAAAGAAGGAGCAGGGTCCTCCTCACACAGGGCTTGTCATCTAGTCCTGAGTTACATTAGGATGTGACACTTACACAAGAGAGGCCACCCATCACCATCAAGCAAAATGGCCCAGCGTCCAGGAACGAGCAGACGGGAATAGTGGCTTCCTTTTAGTGTAGTTGTGATGGTTGCCTAGCAGATACCCTGAGGAGGATGAAGCTTTTTATTTGATTTTTTTTTGAGACAGAGTCTTACGGAGTTCAGGGTGGCCTAAAATTTGCTATATAGCTGAGATGATTTAGAACTCCTGATCATTCTGCCTCCACCCTCTGACTTGTGGGATTATAAGCATACCTACACCACCATGCCCAATTTATGTGGTACTGGATATTGAACCCAGAGCTTCATGTCTGGTAGGCAAGCCCTCTGATAACTGAGCCACACCCACAGCCCAGGAAGGGAGCTCTTTAACGGACATCCTATTGAGCAATATTTTTACAGCTCTAAAGCAGTACAAGTTAATTGATACTAATATATGGCTGCTGTCTGAGAACACTGAAGATAACTCCTGTTCTCAACTATGTAAGTGACTGTTGTCTGGCAAGTGTACTGTTGATTTTTGCCCCATTTAAAAAAGAATTATTACTACAGATTATCAATTGGCAAGCTCATGTGAAATTACTTCGCTATACTGACTTGTAAATCTCTACTGAGTTTCCCCATTGGTAGAGTTTTAAGACCTTTTTGGTTTCCTCATCAATTACTGAATTGAATAACACCTTTAATATACTGACATAGTTACATTATAAATTTTATGAGACCTTTAAAGACTTATTGTAGTACTAAGGATGGAATCCAGGGCTCCATGCATGCCAGGCAAGTGACCTACAACTGAGCCTATCCCCAGTCTGAGAATTTTTAAATTATAATTAGTCAGCAATATTTAGCAAGTCCATAAAGCCAAGGGCTTTTAAAATTTATAGAAACAAAATATATTTTCCACAGATCTACTGGAACACTAACTGGCCCCATACCATATATCAGTGCCTCATTGCCAGACTTCTATCAATGTGTCATTTAGCATCTACTGAACCTGGTACTTTCCTACATCATACAATGGGGAGTGAGTGATTATGCACAGATCTGACTCCAGGCCCATAATTATAAGAACCACATCTCTACTATATAACCAACATCCTTAAGAATAGATTCCCATATGCCACTTTCATGCCTCGTCTATACTTCTCTGCTTCAGGAAGTGACCTCTGGAGATCCACATGATCTAATTCAGTTCACTCCTGAAAGCTCACTCTATTATCATCATATCCTTTTGATTTTGTTTCTTAAACATGACCCAAATCTCTCTGCCTGTGTAATTACCTTTTACTTTTAGCCCCTATCATGCATGAGTTTCCTCACTGCATCCTCTGCTCTGGTCTCTCCGTATTCTCCACTCTGAGGTCAGGGATGTTATTGCAGAACGCACATCTGGCCATATAGCTTTCCCATACCTCAGAACATGGGCCAGACTTCTTGGCATTGCAGCAAGTTGCTGATGATTTCACTCTCTCTATCCTCAGTCCCTGTGACTCTCACCTTCAGCACAAGAATTCTAGCCACAGAGGCCCTCCCTGTTCAGTCCCCAGGAATACCAATCTTTCTGGCTCCTGTGGTTTTGCTTATGCCAAAGCTCTGCAGGAGTCCAGGCATCGCAGCATGTTGTCAGAAGGTAGTTGCTCATTTGGGCCTCTGCATGTTTTCCAGCTGCAAACATCCTTGTCTATAGGACCCACCAGAATCCTTTAATGAAGATAGCATTATCAATCTTCCAGAATTATTGGACAGAGAAATTGAAATGGTCCTAACCTTAACCTTGCACACAGTAGGAGCTCAATAAACATTCACTGAAGGGATGGATGAGTGATTCATAGAACCTTTGTGGAATCCTTTTTAAAACAATTTTTTTGATGAGCAAAATAATTTACTCAAAGATGCCAGAGCCTCTGTATTTTATGCAGTGAATGCTTCATGAGGTAGATGGTATACAGAAGGATGGAGATGGTATACAACAGATAGGTAGGCAGAGAGCAATCTACCAGGCAGATTGAAGAAATATCAGCAGAAATGACTAGGGATATATAGACAGATGATACAAGACAGACAAGTGGATAGGTGGAAGGATGATTGGACAGCGACATCAATATAGATGTAGATATAAATATAAATATGGAAGTAGATATAGTTAACTTGTATTCTAGAACACAACCTGACTATTGCTGGCACCACCAGCATTTCTCTTTGGATCTCCTAGGAGATGGACACAATTTCTTGGTAACATAATGGGGTCTTTGTGTTTGAAAGACCCATTCGCCATTCACTGGATGCTGTGAGAGCTGAAGTCAGTCTGAGATCTATGAAACAAGAGACTGTGCAGGTTCCAGCAATTTAATAATGCCCTGTTGACATATGACCAACCAGCTCTGTAACATTCAGGAAGCTTGTATAGAAAGATACTCGGAGGAGGTGGGGCCTGAAAACCCGACCAACTTTGAAGGACTAACTTTGTTTTCATTTCATTCATAGGGAGCTAACAGCACAGAAAAGAAGATAGTGTGCCAGCCAAAATCTGAGAAAAAAAATTCAGGTCTTGGGAGTTCTGGAAACCCCAGCCTAGGAAGCTACTGCTTCCCAAACCCATGGGAATGGAGTGTTCAGGGATGTGGCGAGCAGGGCATCCTTTAAAACACAACCACAGTGAGTCACATCCAGCAAATGTGGCTTGGATTTTGGAGTCATCATTTATGTCTTTTTCCCTCTCTGCTCAGACAACCTGCTCATCACAAGAGCAGCTTCTATTTGCAAAGTGATCAGCACACTTCACTAGATGTTCACACAATTGAATGCTGATCAAATTAAATAACATAGAGCTTTAAAATCCCAAATCAATTCACTACACATTATCTTACTACAAGATCACATAGAAAGAAATAAAGAGAACAGATGTATTTAGTGCTCACAGCAATTGCAGTTGTTCTTGCTTTAAATTGAGGAAATTAATCCTGAATGCCACACCTCCCAAAAGTAGATGAACTGAGATTTGCATCCTACCAGTCAGAACCTACATTTATCAAGCAAACCTCTTTATTAGACTGTACAACCCCGTGCAATAAAACACAAGCTTAAGCAATGACTGCATGTTCCTACTCACTTGAAACTTGGTGGGATGCTGGGACCAGGGCTGGCTCTGACTCAGGGGTGAATGGCCCCTCTGCAGGAACAGCATCTGCAAGTAGCAAGAGGAACATTCTTCAAAATTAAAGTGAGATGACCTTGGACTATTAAATACATAACTGGAGAATCCTGACACCCCAAAGATAAGAGTTCTGAAAATTCATAAGGAAATCATAGCCAAAGGGAAAGAAATGGCTTAGCCATGATCACACAAATGGACAGTGCACCAACACAATGAAATCACATCTCCTGGCTCGTTTCCTCTAATAAAGTACAGTGACAGGATACTTGCAGGTGCTCTTGTCCCATTGTGTTCCCAGCTCGCAGGCTATACTTTCGGTTGAGGTGTGGAGTTTCTCGGTTTGGCCACACAGTCTCACCTGTCTGTGGGCCCCTAGGAGCTGGTGCTTTGGTTGGACTCGGAGTCTGTGTTCCAGCGGTGAGTGTTGCTGAGAGGAAAGGAGAGATGTGAGCATGCATCTTTTCAAGGGAAGCCCAATCTGAAGAAGAAGATACTCCATGTCTCATCAGTGCTGCTGACTAGGCCAGATGCCAATCAGGATGTTTAAGGTGCATGAATAAGTAAGAAATGTAGCCACAATCAAGTTCTTTCTGGAGTATGTATGGGAATGAATGAATCTTATCAGGAACTGATAAAGGGTGATGGGGCCATTGGGAACTTGCCAATATCAGTAAGATTTGGTGACACTGCACAAGACAGTGATGGCACTGACCAGGGTAGTGTGGAGCCCTCTGAGACAAAGAGAACATGGCTTGCTTGTCATTGATTTGAGTCATGGTGTACACATGGACTCCATCCACATCCTGATAAATCACTTGTCAATAATTTTAATAATAGCCTAGGCTCTCAGTTCAACATCTGTCTTTCATGTTCATAAAGTCTTGGTTTTAGGACTACTTCAGGACCTGACCTGTGTTGACACGAATCTGACCTCTGGCAAGCTAGCAAAGCAGCCCTCTTTTCTAGAAGATGAGGGAGAGAGAAAACATTAAGCTGGCAGATCCATTCTGTGGATGAATGAAAAAACTAAGGTTGGGCTGCAATCTGTCCCAATAGATAGGTACCTCATTCAGCAGGTGGCATTGTTGACTATAACGAGAAACATAGAGGTAGTGAGAATAGGCCTCCCAGGCCAAGCAAAAAGACCATGCAAAGACCTGGAGGAGTGAGCAACGGGGACTGTTCTGTGGTTGCAACCCAGAGAATGAACTGGAAAGTGAGGGAGATCCTGGGGAGCCCATGGTCCAGCCTACATTTCTGTAATGCAGTCCACTACTTGTGACCACTCTTCTGCTGGGACTGTGAGTTTTGTGGTATCCAATTCAACACGGCTGTTACCCCATGGACTTCCATGTGAGTGCAAAGATGACTGCTACAGTCATTCACATACAGCCCATAATTGCCAGGATCCCCAAGTTCAAGGGAAATCTGGTCATTTTCTCAGGAGGGAGGGGGTCAACATCATCTTTTGATTTCTCTTCAGGTATTGATAAGACTGTAGCCTTCAGGAAAGAAGGCACTCGTGATGTTTGCTTCCTTGATGGATTTCTATGTAAATCTTGAGCACCTGAGCCACATCCAACTTGTTCATGACTGTCATCTAGTTTGGTTAAATGGCTTTGGGATCACAGAATACTGAAGTGTAAGGGACTGGGGCCATGTGACTCCTATAGATGGCCACCGTGCCTACTGTGGATAGCTGGGTCAGCTTAGAGGAGTTGTAGGAAGTAATTGGTGTCCACATGTTATACAGTGAGTCAAACTCCTTGTAGATGTCAGAGCTCTGACAACTCTCACCTAACAGACAAGAAAGTGGGAACTCAGAGGGAGAAGGAAAATTTCTGTAAACAGTGCATGTGGTAAAGGCAAGACTTCAGTCCAGTTGTGTCTGAAACTGAGAAAGAACTGAGTTCCAAGGTGACTATTGTCCCACTGACCAAAGCAAAGTGAATTTCCCTTAATTTTCCTCTACACTAGTGCAAATGGCTAACAGAGTTCAAATCATCACATCAGGTGTTTATATGATTAAAGGTATACAAGTAACATTCCCCAGATCTCACTATATAGCTGAGATTTTTGTGTCTGAAGTCTGATAAATGTCATGTGCTCCATTCTCTCTCTGTATTTCTTAAGAAATTTAGTCATCTGACAAACTTATATTGAATGCCTCTTTCAGAGAAGCCTGAACCTGACAACGTAAGACGTTAGGGAGAACACATCTTAGAGGGGAGAAATGTCAGCTTCACATTTATTAAAACTACAGCTGTTATGCATGTTATAGCCTATTAACCATGATGGGCATGGGAAGAAGATTCTGTCCACCTGTAAATGTCAGAGGAAAGGATTGTTAAAGTAAATAAAGACATAAATTTTATCTGTGAGAGGAGAAATTATGGACAATTCATGAACATGGGACAAAGAAAATGAAAATCAGGGTGACTATATTTCCCAAATATGATCTGGGAAATATAATGTTAGGATATAAATGTATTTTGCTTTGTTTTATATTTTCTGAGGTTTTATTATATACACACAGGCATGAAATCACATGGATACATATGCAACATAGCAACTTATCAAATTTGATCAGTTTTCTTTTATAGCTCAAGCTCCCCTCATGACCTGATGGCATAAATGTATATGCATGTGTAATTAACATTTATCTTATGTTGCATCAAATGTACATGCTGTGTATGTAATCAACATAGTGCCATTAATACTATAAAACAAAGGCAGTTAGCTTGTCTGGAAGGTTGACTTCCCATGGCCACTGGTCACTTGCTTAAGAGGCAAAGAAAAACCAGGAACTGAGTTTACAGGAAACTAGAAGGAAAGGCTAGGGATGTAGAAAGAGCCCAGGAAAGGGAGTAACGAAAAGTGGTAGAAGAGTAAATATGGTCAAAACATGTTATATGCACATACAGCAATGCCATGCCGAAATCCCTCACTCTGTAAAATTAACATGGAATAGGAAAAGGGGCAGGCTAGAGAGTCCTGTGAAGTAGGGGCATTCATTTATTTTTTTTCATAAAAGAGAATAAAGGATTGGAATAAAGAAAGGAAGAAGAATTTAATTATCATTTATCAAATCACTTATTTATTTTTCCTAATGTCAGCATATATGTTAGATTTCAAACCTTTAGAAAGATATTCAAAACATTTTTAAGTGTAATTGCAAAGGAGGTGAATGGTGTCTCTCACCTGAGGCTATGCTGGACTGTGCTAGTCTGCTGGGTGTGGTCAGTAGCCCAGCAGGATGTAACAGGCTCCCTGTGCTCCTGGGCTGCTGGGCATCTTCAGGGGAGGCTGATGTGGAGGGAAGGCTTGCCCATGGTGGCCCTTTAGATGTGCTATCATCCATGGTCTGGGACAAAGACACAGATACTGTAGGATCCCATGTCTGTCTGTTTGTCACCCATGGTGTTCTGGTTATATTCCCTGTAGCTGCGTGTTGAAAGAGACAGTCATTGGAATTGCTATTCTTGATCTCTTTGATCATGCATAAAACTGCAGACATATAAAATGCTCTCAAAGGGCAATTGCAATGTGCATACATAACACAGAAAATCCAGATGTTTACATTTTACTGTGGACTAGAATAAGTAGATTAAAGTGAATTTTATTTTCTTTGGCAACAAATCAAAAGAAACATCTGGGCTGGAGAGATGGGCTGGTGGTTAAGAGCACTAGCTGGTTTTGCAGAACACCCAGGATCTGTTGTTCCCAGAACCCATACTGTGGCTCATAATCATCTATATCTCCAGCTCCAGGATATCAGATGCCCTCTTTGCCCTCTTCTGGCCTCCACAGGCACTGCATGCATGTAATGCACATACATACATGCAGGACACAGGCACTCATATACATACATATACATACACACACACACACACACACACACACACACACACACACACACACACATATATATATATATATATATATATATATATATATAAAATAAATCAATCTTTGAAAAAAAGAAAAACCCAAACATCCTCTCTAAACCCCTTGGACTCACAGAAAGCTAGAATATATGCTTGAGGATGAGGGGGACCCATCTCAAATGTAAGAGATCTATTTATAATTATGTGACTGGTAAGGCTGGGAGGGTTGTTCGAGGCTCCGAGACCTGGAGGCATTGGTGTGGCCTGTTTTTTTTTTTTTTTTTTTTTTTCACACTGTGAAGCACATTACTTAACACATTTTACATCTGCTGTTTGTTTGTTCTTGTTTTCAGTGTTGGAGATGGAATTCAGGGCCTTGCCTATGCTGTTATTGTTTTTGAATGTGAATGTCCTTGAACAGTTGCTCCCCAGCAGATGGCACTATTTTAGAAAGTTATGGAACCTTAGCTGCTTCCTGACTGTAGATCTTACACAACTGCCTCCTGCTTCTGCCAACATGTCTTGCTCTCTATGGTGGATTATATCTCTTTGGACCGTAAGCCAAAACAATGATCTTCCTCTCTTCCATTGCTTCTTGTATTTGGTTAGAGCAACAAAGAAAGTAACTAATACACCAATCAAGTGCTTGCTATTGAGATCCACCCACATCCCTTCTTTTTAGCCTTGATGTTAAACTGAGGATGATGATGATGATGATGATAATAATAATAGTAATAATAACTCACAGAACTTTCCTTAGTCAAGCTAAATCTTCCCTAATCATCCTTTAAAAATGTTAGGTAGTTTCACATGTTTGTTCCCATGGGAGAAAGTTAAAAATCTTTTCTCTCAGTTTATTAAACTAATCCTGGTGGATGATTTTACAGTTGAGAGTTAAGTGCAGTGCGGGCACAATTGCCTCCTTTAAAGTATCCAAACATCTCATCTAGAACATCAGTTGTCCCTTCATGGATTTGAATGTCCTTACTCTCACTAAAGGTCTGTGTTTTTTTCTTCTATCAATTGGTGTTTTCCTTTAAGGACTATGGTTAGGTGTTTCATGACTTATTTTGCCCCTGACAATCATCTATTCTCATGTTATACTGAAATATTTTACAATTTTATGTAGTTTTCATGATGTAAGTTACCATATTAACCCTTTGTAGCTAGTAGTTGAATGTTACTCCTCTCCAGTGTCGAGACACATCTTTACCTAGCCTGCCTGCCTCCTTTCAATCTTTACCTCCTTGTGGAAGGTCGTGTCTCTTGCTGTGCTGAGTAGGATGCCCTAACTGGGCTCATGTATGAAAGAGCTCAATGTAAGGTGGATCATGACTATAGTGTGTCTTGCTCCTGTCTGTGAGCTTGAGAAAGGGGAAATTTTCAAACTATCCCACTACCTGGAAGCAATGGTGACTTTTGATGAATAAGTGAATTAATGGCTTCTGATGCTTCTGATCCGTTGTTGGGATAGATAATGCTAACTCATACTGGAAGGGATCACTCAGTTTTATATTATTTCCAGATAGGAAATAACAGGTCATTGTGCCTTTTGTGTTTGGTGACAATACTGTTGATATTGCACACAATGTGGTAGAACTGATAAGAAAAATTCTTGACCAGGCACTGCTGGCATTATTTTATGCTAGAGTGGCATCACTAACACATTTTTGGTATCAATACGCAACCAGATACAAATTAACCAATCTGTGCCATGAAATGCTGACCTCATCTTTTCCTGTGAATTCCCAGAGAAAAGACATCTAAGTAGATGTCTTTTGTTGAAATAAAAATATCTTATCTTTATTACTTTGTTGAAATATCTTACTTTGTTGAAATAAAAATATCTTATTCCAGCAAATACTATCTTTATGTGGGATATTATAAGCAGGGGAGGATGAGTTAAGGGTATCAGAGAACTCTTGGTATTGTTTTGAGGCCTTCTTAAGACAGCACATTTCAATATGGAACTCTGTTACCATGAATTCTAGACGCATATTTCACTAGTGTAGTTTCCTACCTTTGATTGACCCTTCTGAACACTGTTATTCTAACCTTACCTGAGGTTGGCTGTGTGTGAGTGGCACTACTCTGTGTGCCTATGGTCCCAACAGGATGTTCTGGAAACATCTCTTTGTTTTCTGTCACCTCTTTCTCTGAAGGAGTACTTGTCTTTGTCCAGGGGAAGGTCTTCAGAGCAGATACCTGCTGCGTGCTCCAGTGTGCAGGATTTGATCTTAGAAGTGACTGCTGGCTTTGGGTTGTGAACCCTGGAGTCATGGCTGGTCCTCTGGTAGTTGCACCTCAAAGGAAATTGCCAATGGCAATGTTAACTTGCTTGTCACTTTGGGCAAGTACAACTGTTGAGTCATCAAAAGACCTTTAGGCAGCAGCTATATAAAGTGCAGATATTATTACTATGAACAGTACCATATGTCACCAAAGGGATGCTTTCTCTTGAGTAAACAATGAGGCTAAATATCTAACTCCACAGAAGCTGTGTAATAAATCACTGTGAACAGATATAAAGTTGTCAGTACTAAAAGTGCCAGACTTTAAGTGTCTCTCCTGATGAGACCTGGGGGCTTCTCCGAGTCTTCATGTTACTCTGAAGCCCCTCAGCTGCTCCATGACTCTGTACTTGTCTCTTCAAAAGTAACGAGGCTCATGCTCTTTGTCTTGTGGGGACATGTAGGGACTGAGGTAGCATCAAGAGAAGTTGGGCATTACAGAAGAAACTACTTAAAAGACTAACCCTCAGCAGGACAGATTGGTAGATTTGTTGAGAGAAATCTATCTAATGCTCCTATTCCACAAGAAATAGGAGAATGAGGTACAAATATTAGGTTGGTTAATGCTCTACTTTGGGAAGATTGAGACAATGCTAGGCCCAGCAATGCGGCTATACGGTAAGAGTTACCCACTAACCTATAGGGTTCCTTCTTTTGGGTGGACAAGACCTAATCTTCAGGTTGTGTTGGATTTTGTTTACCAGGTATCCTTCGGTAGGTACTGTATGTAGGGACTTACCTATGCAGTTGTAGATGACCCAAAATTCTCCTTTCTTCTACCCTATTTCATACGTAGACCTCAAATACCTCACATCACCTAAGCCTTTATCCCAAGAGTCAAACATGGACTTGGTCCTTTCAACTCAACTGTCACCTGGCCAGGTAAGTGCCTATCAGGTATGTCAAGAGTAGTGCCACAATGCAAATATTTCTTTCTCTCCCTGAGCATGAGTACTAAAGAGAGACATGATTGAGATGACTCAACCCTCAGCTCTGTCCTCAGAAGCAAGCAGGAAATGGTGACTTGTTACATGCCTAGTTCATTTCACCAAGTGGCCCTGTCCCTTACAAAGTGAGCTTTCTTCCACAGCATGACCAATAGATACCCTGCACTATCACAAATCAAAGCCCACCACAATGGAATTAGAGCATCATTGATTGTGTTGATCAGTTGACTGCAGAGACACTGATGAAAAGCTTACTATGTGCAGATGTCATGAAAAACACTGAGATATAAAGCAGATGATGGGACAACAGGAGGTTTCCTGCTTTCAAGGTTCATTTACTGAGGAGGTACACATATAAATGTCACTGTGATATAACCTAGAGTAACACAGAGTCCAGATAACATACAGATACTGGGCTGAACAACAAAAGATGGATTTGGGTTGGGGAATCTTGAGGACATGAGAAGAAAGCATCTGGACTGGCCACTGACAGGCTCAGAGCCGTGAAACACCACAAAGAAAGGTAGAACCTCACAGAGAAGACAGAATGCACAAGTTTGCACAGAGTGGTGTAAAAATGTTTTTCTGTTACCAACAAGGGCAGTGATTTCACATTGAATGTAGCAGCATCATGGGAAATAACAAATACACGAAGAAAGCAATGTGTTCTCTCTAATAATGACTCTGGAGCCTCTTCAGCTGACTGTTGGGTTCTATCAAGTAAGGGACAAAACCCAACTTGTATCTGAGGAGCACTGCTCTTGTGGCTATGGATGGATAGCTTAAAGGAATGCAAGCATGTGACAAGAGGCACTTGGTCATAGGCTGTTCTGAAAGATGATGAGGACTTGAAACAGACACACACATCAGGTGGACTCAGGGATGTATTCAGATTCCAGATACTAAGTGTGGGAAAGAAAGAGTTACCAGTGTTTTCAAAAGTAGCACATGGTAATATAGAAGACAGATGATAGTTGTTGAAAGAGGATGGATGGGAAGGACCTCAGAACTACAGGGAGGCAATGACTTTAGACTAAGGACCAAAATTCCAGTAGCTTCAAGAGCCCAGTAGTTAACACAGGAAATAGTATGTAATGCAATAGGGTGCAGAGAGGATTATGGGAGTAAAGAGACAGGTGTCCCTCATTGTTGTCACAGAGAGGAAGATCCAGGGTGGCCAATACTTTTCCCTCAAATACTCCAGAAATCCATTATTTTTAATCAAAGAGAAAAATCCTCTGATCTTAGCACTATCTAATTGAATAAAATTCCTGAAGACAGCATCTCTTCTCTAGTGATCTGAGGCATGGTGGGGTTGGGGGTGGGAGAAGCTCTGGTCTCTTTAATAGTTTATACTTACCCAGAGCATTGGAAAGACCACTGGTAAATGTGTAGTTGATAACAGGGGATTTCTCCACCATCTCCCAGAAGTCAGAAAAAGTCCTTCCTGGAAAAAAAAAAAGAATTACATCATGGAGAAGGAAGCTTCGGTTTGTGTGCTGGAGAGTGAAGCTCAATGCTCAGCCAGAGCCTCCAGGTCACTGCTGATTGATGCTCACCTGACTTCCCCGCCATCACACAGATGAAGACACAATCAGATTCATTGGTCTGACTCACTGTAAGACAAACCGGCACACAACCAAGATTTCACAATAACAACCAGGTTACAGTTTCTAGGGCCAGCTCTAAAGCTACAATGCTCTTTCTGTCTGCCTGGTCCCCCACTCAGCGTATCATGTGTGCTGTCTCAGTGAACCCTCATCACCATACTCCATGGAAAGATGTAAGCACATGTATGCAGGCCTTTAACAGAGCATCCCCAGGGACAAGTGTGTTTAGGAAGTCAGAAGTTTTAGATTTTTTTCAATGTCTCATGGAATGTCTGTACCACACTGACAGAAGAACTGCTCCTCCTCTCCAGTTGCCAGCAGTAATCAGGGAAGCCTGCAGCAATCACATTCATCCAAGCCGATAATCACTCAGCAAAATGTTTGACCCTTTGCACTTTGTAGAATACTGCTGAATCTAGTCCCTTTTTGTCTTTAAAAGGGGAGGGGGAGTCACAGCCACTGCTAGAGTCTGCTGATACCCTACCCGTGCTGATTGTATTGCTGTTGTATTTGCTGTTCAACTTTTGGGACTCTAGGAAGAACCCTGTTTGGATAATGAAGCCACCAAGGAAACTAAACCACACCTAAGACCTAAATAGAGTTTACCTAAAGGTTCCTTTCAGCCTGACCCATGACAGGGCTTAGGATGTGGAAATCAATCAGGCTTGGCTACATTCCTTGAGGAAATGCCAGAGCTCAAACTTGTCAGTCACCTGCAAGATACACACCCGAGAGGATGGAGGTTGACTTAAAAATCTCAGTGAGGTAGCTTGTAGAATTTCCAACAATGTCCACCAGCAAAGCTGTGAAATCTGCAAGACAAATTAGAGAAGCTCTCTGAATTCTGATGTAGAGACACAAGGGGAAACAGATTGCATTTGGATTTTTCTTTTTTTTTCTTCAGATTTTACAATAATAATTCAACTTAATCTGTTAAAGACTATTGATACTCACACACAGAAAAATACTAATTCAAAAAAAGTAAAAGTAAATTTAAGCAAAGAACTTTAGGATCCACTTTTATAATCTAATCTAACTCTTTCTCTGTTAATATCCAAGAGCTACCAAAGATCCCCATCACTTCGTCTAACTTTGTTAGACTATCAAACCCATTCAAGAGGAATCAGGCCCACAGACATGTAAGTTGGAATTTTTAAATGCAGCCAAATTTGATGTTGGGTTGTTAACTACAGACATCAAACCAGACAAGACCTTTACGAAACATCTTTGGGAATGTCTTTAGAGCATGGGAGGAAGTCTAGGAGACTTTGTATAACATTTTAGCTTGAAAAACCATTGAACACTTACTCTCTGAACAAGATTTTAATGGGATCTACAACCAGCACTGTGAGCATCACTAATCAGCAATATTTCATGTTTTTAGATCTAGAGATGGGGCTACCACTTTCTCCTGTTAACTTGGGGCTCTCCAGAGCCCAGAAGTTTTTGGATTCTCTCTCAAGGGGTACATTGTTGGACAAACTTCAGTGATTTCTAGATAGGAAGCTCCTGGAGCCCACTGGATGATTTCCCATCATGTCTCATACAGACACTTCTCTTACTCAGCAACAGGATTGTGTGTTGCTTGCAAGAGCAACCAGACTTGAAAACACATACACGGTAGATGTAGACCAATGCACTGTGATAATCAGTAGCTGGTGGAGCAGGCCAATGCTAGCAGGAGGTGGGCAATGCTATGCATGAGCCTGAGCTACAATGTGATTTTACATGTTTGTGTGGTCATTGGTTACCCTGGATAGGGAACTGCTATATTATGTACCTCTGCAGGAGTTGACACCACTCAGTGAAGAAGGCTGGTGACCATGGGCCTCTTCCTTTCTATTTTATGTTGTAGAGTTGGATGATGTGTACTCTCTCATTACTCTATCAACTATTTTTCTTCTACTTCTCAAAACTCTTCTTATCAGTTTACTTATCTATTACATATCCACAGTGTCTACAGTGTGCCAGGTACTGGCACATTGGAGATTTTTGTGATATAAACAGCAGAAGTTAACGTTAAAAGGGGCTCAGTTACATGGTTCAACATGGAAAGGAATTTGTCACCAAACCTGATGACTTGCATTTGATGTCCAGGACCCACACGGTGGGAGAAGAAAACCTATTCCTGAAAATTGTCCTCTGGCCTCCACACGTGTGCTTTGGCACACTGCTGTTGCATGTGTACACTTCCCCTTCAATCAACAAATTTAAACATATATTGAAAAATACTTTAAAGTTAATGGAAAAGAAAGACTCACAAGTTGAGTAATAAAATGAAAAGTTGGAATCACAGTTTTCATTGCACAGAAGCAGGGCTCTGGATCCAGACGGCAAGGATGGGTCCTGGTTCTGCCCAAGACTTAACAAAAATGATGGTACCTTCCCTGAGTCCTGTAGCATATTACAGATCTTGAATCTGAGCTGAGATTTGTCTTGAGCCAAAAGTTCTTTCCTCCCAAGATTCCTACCACCACTCATACAGGCTATTACTCAGGGGCTTCTGTCCACTTCCTCTTGGAAACTATGTTTACAACTCTTTCATTGGGCTGGAAGAAATTCAATTACTGTTCCTTTGAAGATATTCTTTGCTCCCACAGAGATTTAATTTACTCATTTACTATCAATGGTCAGAGAGGGGTCACGTCTAAGTCCCTCTATATGTAAATAGAAGACAGGAACAATTTTTTGTCTGCCCAATTAGTAATGATTTAAGACTGTCTTTTAATATTCAGTGTGAACAAGGCTGTGGAACAAACGTCCCTCTGAGCGTTGCTGACAAGAGGGTAAACACCTGTAAGATTTCTAGAAGTTTTAGCAAATTGAAATCGCAACAAGATTTGTTTCCCTGTCAGCCAACAATTCCATTTCAAGGGCTTCATCCTAGAGAGATAATTGGGCTGGTGCTTCAAGTGATTCTGCACAGGTGCTCATCACAGCACTGTTTATAATAGTAAAGTTTGTCAGGAAAAAGAGACAGGTAAATAAACCATCACCCTGTCTTTCAGTGAACACCGTGCATCCATTTGAAGGACTGGCCATATTTCTATATACTGCAATAAAATGGACTTTAAGACACACACTCCAAAAGGAAAAAATCCTTACCAACTACAAATCTGATGGAGGATCAGAACATCATTACACCCTCAAGGAATCTTCTTCTTCCAGTAGATGAGAATCAACACAGAGACCCACATCTAGACAATGTGCTTGAGCACTCAGCCCTAAATAGGATGCCATTATCAACCCCCTCCTCTTGACACTTGGAATCTATTTTGATAAATATCATAAGAGCCAGAGGTGGTGGACCATGCCAAGGAAACAATGTTTTTCTGAGGAAAGCACAGCTGATACATGTGAACTCCCAGAGACTGTGCCACGACCTGCACAGAGTCAAACTTGATGAGGTCCGCCCACTGAGAAGGAGCTGTGGACACAAAGCCCCATCCCTAGCCAAGAAGCTATTTACAATTGATACTTTTTGGAAAAGGGAAAAGCAGTTTCCTCCACTGGAGTGTCACTAGGTCTATCAACCACACCCCAGGGCAGACCCCATTCCCAGAAATAATTGGCCTTTTTATTGTTTTTCATTTTGTTTTGTTTTGTTTTTCCTCTTTTTAGTTGGTTGGTTTGATTTTCTTTTTCTTTCTTTCTTTTTGAGAGCGAGAGAGAGCATGATGTTGGATGGTTAGGGAGATGGGGAGGTTCTGGTAGGAGTTGACAGGGGCTGGAGAATATGATCAACATATATTATATGAAAAATATCTTAACAAAACCTGGACAGAGTTAGAAAGTAAGTTTTAAAAAATACACACTCTAAAAATTATTTTTAGCAAGAGAATGTTAAATTTTAGTTAGGGCAAGCTTTTGTTGTTGTTTTTTAACACAACTATATCTTCAAGCCTTCTTTGCAGGGGTGTGGCCATATCACTAAATTCTGTACAAGGGAATGTGAATAGTTTCTACACCTTAAATGTATAGCAAGTGAGTATGCCTTCCAATTCCTTTCACTCTTCTCTTACGGCTGGTGGTGGTAAGCTAACTTGCAGCCTGAGAACAAAGACAACACTTTATGGAAGGCAGAGCAACAAGTTAGAAGGAACTTAGGTCTTTATATTAATAGATTACATAGCTATTTCAAATATTTCCAAAACTTATTAATATAAAAATACCTTAAATAGTTAAGTAGAAAAGGGAAACAGGAGAGGAAGCCCTTTCTTCTTTTTCAATCTCTATTTTAACAAGTAGCCAGAGAGTCCTTTTACAGATATGGCACAAACCTTGCTGCTCCTCTGCACAGGAGAATCACTCTATAGCACTGAGCTCCTGAGCTATTATTGTCCGTATGGTCTACACGCTGCCAGGCATGGGCAGTGCCTTCATTTCCTTTCTGTCCCCAGACTCTAAGTTCCACTAGAACAGAATGGGTCCTCTCTGCTCAGGCCAGGAAGAGTGCTTGGGTAATAATAGATTCTCAATAAAGAATTGTTACTTGAGTGAGGGAGAAATCTTCACTTCTATTTTTCAAGATGTTTTAAACTTAAGAAACATGCAGTACTTTTAGATTATGAAAGTAATATGTTCCACATATTACAAAGCCATCTTAATGAATTCTCTTCCATTTCAAAACACTCCAGTCTTTTTTTTTTTTAAATCAGAGATAATAGCCTTTCTGGTGTCCAAAACATACCTATTTTATTATTGATAACATTGTATGCTGGATACTATTTTGAATTTCTTTTCCCATCTGAACATCCTTGGGAATGTTGTTTTCCTCTTAGCAACTGGCAACACGTACTCATCTGTGCACTATATGTGGCTACTTTACAAAGTTTCCTGGTGATGGATATTTATATTTTCCCATGACTTTTAAACATAAACAATTGTAATAAGCACCTATTTGTGTATAACAGAGACTTCTCTATAGTAAAAACAGACAAGATAATGTGGACACCATTAAGTGTACTAAATATCACTGTGTTATCTTAGTATGAGAAAAAAATATATACTTCTAGAACTGGTCCTGCACCTCACTTGGGCAGCAAAATAGATCTAACCCTGTTGGTGGAGGTGTGGGTGAGCCAGCCCTGAAGTTGTGAGCATGGGAGAGCTGTCCCCATTTCTCATCTGTCTCATGGTGGCATGGGTGGGGGAGAGATACTCTCCCGCCCTCATCAATGAGCCAGGTGGGAGAGCTGGTCCTGAGGTCACAAGAGCAGGAGAGCTGTCTCTGCCTGCCACCAGCTGCAGCACTAAAGTGGACTCAGCACCTCACCTCAGCACAGTAGAGCTGACCCTGAAGGTGTAGGTGTGGGAGAACTGACCCTGAGGACATAAAAGCAGGAGAAATGGCCCTGCCCCTTGCTCATGCTGTGAAGGGTGAACTAACCAAAGCAATGCTGGAGAGCTTATCCTGGTGGTTAAGACAAGGGAGAGCTGGAGGGCTGGCCAACCTTGTGACTACGCAGGTCCAGAACCACAGTTATGTGTTGACCCACCTCAACATCCACTCCATCTGTGATCTACTGGAACATGGCAGGGAGGGTGTTAGTGTACGGACCCACGGCTGTAAGATCTCCATGACACAGGGCAGCAAAGGCATGTTCAGGAAGAGTCCCACTGAGGGCCCAGAGTCTGTGGTGTAGCAGAGACGAGAGGCCTCAAACCAGACTAATGATTATTTTGGATGAATGCCTGAATGTAAAAATCTATGGAAAAAGAGGTTTACTGCATGACTCATTATATCACACTGCAGCTTCCACAAGATTCTCCCTTTCTTACTTTTATTTTCCCATCTTTTCTTAAATGTTACTTTGTTTTATTTATTTATTTATTTTGGTTTTTTTGGGGGGAGAGAGATGGGTGAGATTGGGAGACATGATATGGAGATGATGTGAAAGACACAAAGAATAAATAAAAAGAAAGTTAAAAAAAATACACTCCAAAAATGGCAAAACCAAAATTGGAAAAGCTACAATGGTATGGCAGACTCCACCTACCTGATAAGTCATTGGTCCGATTGTTCAAACAGTAGCAGTACCTGGTAGGGAATTTGGCCGGGTCAACTGTCTTTGGGTTGGAAACTGTGATGAGAAAATATTTCCTCAGTACCATGACATGACACGTTGGCTGGCCCTGAGCGCCTCACCCACCACTCACCATGGGAGAACCGTTATTACTTACTGTTATAGATGGCCACAGAAACCTTGTGAAAGGCAAACGAACTATAAGAAGTGATGCTAAGCACAGAGAAGAATTGCTTGCTGTCTGTTAAGGAGAGAAAGAAGCACAAATACTTGCTGACATAACCTTAAATAAATCAATACTAGCAACACCTGTGATCTCAGCTCTGGGAGGCTGAGAGCAGAGGATTCTGTATTTGTAGCCAGTCAGAGCCAGATAGTAAAATTTTGTCATGAAAAGCAAACAAAAAAATATGCATGAGGAATAATGAATGTAACCAAGGTACAGAATGTATTTATACAAAAAAAAGTCATAAACAGACATCTAGACCAGTAGAACACAACAGAAGACCCAAACAAGATTACATGCAACTATGGTCACATGATATATCTTAGTTCGGGTTCCTTTGCTTTATCAAACACCATGACCAAAAGTAACTTGGAGAGGAAAGAGTTTATTTCATCTTACAGCTTGTAGTCCAATATCCAGGGAAGTCAGGGCAGGAAATCAAGGCAGCAGCCTGGAGGCAGAAACTGAAGCAGAGGTATGGAAGAGTGCTTCTTACTGGCTTGCTCACTCATAGATTTCTCTACCTGCTTTTGTAAAGCACCCAGGGCTACCACCAGCCCAAGGCTGGCACCACCTGCAGTGAGCTGGGCTCTTTCACATCAATCATCAGTCAAGAATATGTACCACAGGCTTGCCCATAGACATCTGGTGAAGGCATTACCTCAGTTGAGCTTTACTCTTCCCAAATTTCCCTAGCTTGTGTCAAGTTGAAATAAAATTAGCCAGTACATATTTGACAAAGATGCTAAAAAACAAACACTAGAGAAAAGACAGTATTTTCAACAAATGGTGCTGAAAAACCAGGACATTCACATGCAGAAGAATGAAATTAGACCCTTGCACAAAAATTAACTCTAAGTGGAGCAAAGATCTCAATTTGAAACCTGAAACACTAAAACTGTTAGAAGCAAGCACAGGCAGTGCCCTGCAAGATATAGCTGTAGGAAAGGCCTTCCTGGATAGGACTCCATTTGCCCAGTGATGAAGGACACAATTGACAACTGGGACTTCATAATACTAAAAGCTCTGAACAGCTAAGAAACAATCAACCAAAGGAAGAAAAAACATACAGATTGGGGGAGAATCTTTGTTAGCTATGTATCTTACAGAGGGCTAATACTGAGACTATATGAAGAATTAAAACAAAAAAATCAAAGAGTAATGAAAACAAATAACCCAATCAGATAATGGACTGTGGGTCTCAGCAGAGAGTTCTCAATAGAACAAATAAAAATGTCGAATAAATAACTCAAGAGTGTTCATCATCTTTAGCAATTAAGGAAATGAAAACTGAAACAACTTTGAGATTTCATCTCACCACAGTCAGAATGGCTAAGATCAATAAAACAATTTAGAGCAAATATAAGCCATTTTGCTTAGGAAGGAAAGAGAAAATCATAAATAAACTTTCAAAGGAGGACTTTGGAAATGTCCTTTTATGTTGGAATGGATCTTAGAACCAATGGATACATCTGTGACAAAACTCCTATACCTAAGGCTCAGGGAACATTGCAGAAGAGGAGGCAGGAAGATTCTAAGAGCCAGAGGAGCTGGAAGTCTGTTGTGAGGATTCTTCTCCTAGCTATGACAGGGGAGTTACACTTACAATAACAATGATATGTCTACCTCAACAGGATCAGAACAATTACATTATTAATAGACATGCTAAGAAGGAAAGGGGAAGCCTCATGGGGTTTTACCCCTAGACAAAGAACTATAGGCAACTAATGATTCCTGAGAGAGTGAGAGATGGAGAGAGGGGAGAATTAACCTAAGGGATGAGGCCCCTAGTTGGTTATCCAGTACAAAGTCATCCCTGAAATCATGTACTCACAAGCCACAATATATTGACTCAGCGAGTTGTCTATCATCTATGTATCTATCTATGTGTAACATAACAATAAAAGAAAAGAGACCATCAGTTTGAGAGGAAGTAAGGGGCAGTATAGGTTGGAGGGAGAAAAGGAAAGGGAGAAAAGTGATATATTTTAATTATAATATTTTAATAAAAATAAAACATCATAACAAACCCATTGTTTTATATATTATTTAAAACATTAATGAAAACAAGATAAAACATAAAAGAAAATGAGAAAAAGTGAAGAAGCTGGGCATGATGGAACATGCCATTAGTCCTAGTACTTGAGAGTCAGAGGCAGGCAGACCTCTGTGAGTTTGAGGCCAGCCTGGTCTACAAAGCAAGTTCCAGGACAGCCAGGACTGCTACACAGAGAAACTCTGTCTCAAAAATAAGAACAAACAAGCAAAAAGTGAAGAAGAAAAGAAAATCAGTATTTTATAAGAAATGCAACAAATGCATGATAAAAGTAAATATAAATAAAGAAAAAATGATTATGAACTGAAACAATAACCAGCATGGCACAATAGCCCAAAAAGTACAAAAGCAGTATGCATAACTTGGTGGTAACTAACAGCTTTAACTGGATATAAGTTCTGCCAAACAAGAAGGAAATCACACTTAGCATTAGAAACCTATGTAATTATTCAGGGCTAGTAAAGTCATGAATCTTGGAGGAGAACCTACAACCACCAGTTTACTGAGCTAGTATAACAAACTAAATTCTGAACATTTATCTTTGTACTCACAAGTAAGTATAGGTCCCATCAAAGAAATGTCTTAATGTAACAGACAGAGATCATTACAGAAAACCACAACTAATCAAAATGCAGAGAACAAGTGACTCTGTAGTTCTTAGCCCCAACTGATAGATCTAGAACCCAACTCTACACCCAAGACTCAGGGATTGTAGAGTAAGAGCGGGTGGAAAGACTGTATGAGGCAGAAAAACAGGAAGTTTGCTGTGAGATGTTGTCTCCTACAACTGTCAAAGAAGCTATGCCCGTGAAGTCTCATCAACATGTCTTCCTAAACAAGATCTGAACAAGGACAACACCAATAAACATGATGAGTTGGGGAATCTCACAGGGCCTTAACCCTAAACAAAAACCTACAGGCAAATAAGGATGGCTGAGAGTAGGAGAAAGAGTCTTCCCCAGGGAAGAGTCCACAAATTGGTTTTACAATATCAAGTGGTAAACCCTGAAATCATAAGTAACATTATATGAACTTAACAGGCTATATTTACATATTTAGGAGCACATACATATGTATCTAACAGCAATTAAAGAAATAGAGGTTGTGAATCTGAGAAAGGGTAGTAGGTGTTCATTGGAAGGATTGGAAGGAAGAAAAGGATAGGATAAACAATGTAATGCAATTGTATTTTAATTTTGAAAAATAAATTAAAAAATAAAAATGATAAAAATTAAACCACACAAAACCTACTATAATAGTTGCCACTCGACTATCTGGTCTACCTGAAAAATCCAGCAGTCTCTAAATGAGCAGCTTGGATGTAGCAATTTCTCCAACAAATTTCCACACACTTAGAAACATAAAAACAAGAGAAGTTGATAATCTCAATGTTATAGAGGCCTGGGAATGTGGATATCCAGAATCCTGAGTTGTTTTAGTATGTGCCCCAAGTAACTTTTACTTGTACATATTGTGTAGCCTTCGGAAATGCTATTCACCTAGTCTTCAATGTTGAATTGGCATTCCCTTCACTCTGCACAGTACTTATTGCCTATGAATTCTCTTTATTGCTTAAGAATTCTGCTTAATGCATTCTTTTTCCTCTCCTTCCACTAGAATATGGATGCCCAGGGCAAGGGCTTTGATCTGGTTTGTTCCTTGTTTTACATTTGAAATTTAGGATAATGACTATCTGGTATGTGGGAGGTGGTCCATAAACATTTACCAAGTAAGAGTAAAGCAGAATATAAATAATAAAGGAAGTAAGGATACACCAGATATCTTTCATGCTCTAGTGCCATTTTGGAAGAATCTTTTAGATATCTATCCTTTGATTCTTGTTATAATAAATTCGTGGATCTCTAATCATTAAATACCTGCTGCCTATAAGTTATTTTACTAGAATCTAAAAGAAAATAAAAACAAGGCTAATTGGAGCAATAATGTAAGCCTCAGAACTCCTTTTGTCTTAAAACAATATGTATTAAGCTATATTAATGAATATTTTTTCTTAGGGTGATACAGTTGTGATTGTAAATGACAGACTTGCACATTCATCATGCTGGCTATGCAGTTTGATTTCAGAATGCTCTCAGACCTCCTGATTTATGCTGATGGATTCATTGTCATCATGTCATCAAACAGGACAACATGCTCTCCATTTTGAACATGGAGACACCGAGATACAGTGGTGTGGTGTGTCCTGCCAGGTCATAGACAGACTAGAAATAAGCCAGTGCAAGAGAAGTTCTGATCCAAACAGCATTGAAATGAGTAGTTACCTTTTAAAGCTCTACTGAGCATCCCATTCACAAGCTCTGTCAGGTTGAGCGCAGACAGATCAACTGACCTTGCTGGGAGTTCTGAAAGAGATTCAAAAACATCTCTGGTGGGATTTTTCTCTGCAACAGAAACAGTTTCTCATTTCCAAAATTAGATCAGAACTTCTTCTTCAGGCACATGCTGAACACAGACCAAGTGCCAGACACAAGGAGCTCAGAGGTAAGCAGCAATTCATGCCAGGAGCTCAGTAGGTGACAGTCGAGGACACGTACTATGACTCACATAGCACTTGTTTTGAGTGACTGTTTTATCTCTGTGTTTGGAGAGAACAGGAATTGACAGACTACCTCTCATCCACAGTTGAAGGTTCCAGGCCATCACGGGTGTTCTCAGCACCTCTGAATTTGGAAACTGTGCACTGATTTATATGTGGACCCAAGCCTGGCAGGCTACTAGCATCTACTAAAATATTATTAAATTTTAAAGTTCCACAATTCCAATGCATGGGCTTTATCCTCAGAAATGCAGAATTAATAGAACTTGGACATGACCCAGACATTAGTACGGAACAACAAAATCCCCCAGGTATTGGTGTGTATGACCATATGGAAAGAGGCTGCCAGTGGAAATATTCCCTTCTCCTAGTTGTTACTTGAGTACATGAAAACATTAGTGGACCAGGCTGACAGAGTGGTTGATAGTCCTCTTTATAGTATTAAAATCACTGCTTCCAATTTTTACCTCATGCTTAGATGGTGTGACCCCTGTTGTGTTGATTGAGAATTATTTTAGAGAAATGAAAAAAATTGCTTAGCAGTCTAGATTTCCATAGCAAGGTAAGTGGAAGACTCACCCGTGGTTGCAAGAACCTCTACCCCCTTTACCATCTTCTCTTCTCCTTTGAAGACAGACTCTGGGAAAAGAAAAGTTTTCATGACGTGATGTAATTCTCTATCACCAGCCCCAGGGATATGGAGAAGGCTTAAGGTGACTCTTAGGCTCAATAGAGTAACATCACTGGGAGATTCCCCAGGAAGGAAGAGCCTGGATCTTCCTGCACTTGCTCACCTAATTCAGTTTTAGTTCTAATCTGTTACCTGGCTATGGTCTAGAGAACCATGTACTCATAAATAAAATGCCTATAATGCAGTGTCTAGTCTACTTAACTCATTAACTGAGTCAGGAAACTGGGCTTTGGGGAAGAGAGCAACTGGCTTGACTTTGCACAAGGCTATGGGGTGAAGGGCTGAGAACTCACTTCCTAGAACTGCAGTGTGATGGAACTCCATAAACATCAGGCCACTTGCTTATGAGCTTCTGGCTTCATGAAGCTTCTTGACTGTGACTTTGGAAGGGGGAGACTCATGAGCAATGGCAATTAGTGTTGTAAGCATTTCTAACAGGGTACTAACCTGGCCAGAGGGAAAAAAAGGCCTCTTAGAGGCAGGGACTGACCTGGAGGATTAGTCACTTTGAATTAGAGGATGGGTAATCACACCACACCTGTTGCTATCACTGTAAGCAACAGTAAACTGCTTAATTGTAAATTAAGATGGGAATGCAGAAGAATAAAGGTATAGAGTCTGAAATATGTGCCCAGTGCTCCTGAGTTAGTCAGGACTGTAGGACTGGCCTCCGTACCTGCTGTGTGAAGGAGGGATCCATATTTCTCCTTCTTGAGGCCTTTGTTTCCAGACACTGAAACAAGCGATTCCATTAGTGAAATAACACCCTAGGGTACCTTCTCACACACTATGTGACATCCTTAAAGATCATCTTGTCTACCACTGCCTTTGAAGGATGGAGAGACAAAGACCCTGAGAATTTAAATGACAGACCCAAGTCCCACAACAGGCAGAGTCAGCATAAAACTAAAACACAGGCAGATGAGATATTCAGTAAGACAACTTTGTGATGATTTTCATCTCGATTCATATTTCACTATTGGAACAAGATGTAATATGAGATCAATCCCTTTATGGTATTTTAAAAATGTGTTTTTGGACAGTTTCATACATGTATATAATATGTCCTGGTCATCCTCATACTTTTCTCTTAACCTCCTCGTACCCCTTCCCCTTATGCTGGCTGCCAAGTCTTTCATGTCTTTCCATTTTGTTTTGTGACCCACTAGATTTAACCAGGGCCACTCAGTAAAGTATGGAGCATGGGCAACTTCCACTGAAGAGAATGACTTCCTCTCTTCCAGCAGGTCTCAACTGCTATTAGTTATGAAACAATCCATATGAGATAGTTATTGATAAACATGCTGCTGATTAAGCCAATTAAAGTTTTTAGTCCATTGATTAACGACCAGACCAAGAGTGTCAGGGACAAGGACAGAATCTCTAGTTAGTGGAAAAATACAGACCCCCAATAAGACAGGGAACTAGATCATCTTACAGTCAGGTTGCCTAGCAACAGGACATTGAGTTAGAGCCCTTGACCCTCTCACCCTGTAAACATCCTACACAAACATCCTGTTAGCTTGCCCCCACCTTATGCAGATGACAGCTTCTTGCTCCCCCCATCCTGTGGAACTATATAAACCTTTCTGAAAGAAAAATAAAGGGACACCTTGATCAGAATCTAAACTTGGTGTCTTTTTCTTTATATCTCCTGTCCCTAAATTCCCTCCTTAGGGTGGTCGAGAACCCGTTGAAGCCCTGCAGGCGGGGCGACTGGCACACAAGAGCAGGCTAATGCTTCTGAAAAGTCTCTTGGTACCCAAGCTCAGGCACAGGACTTTAAAAGACAAATACATAATTAATCACATCAGTGTTCAAAGGAAGGATTGCACTAGTGAGGGATTTGGTACAGCCTAGTAACATCTGCTTTCTTTGTATAGCTCATCAGTATTTTCCAGACACTATCTACTACGTTTGGACCATGGTCAAGGTCATGGACAGTCCCAGAAGGGTTACCAACGTGTATGTGGCTCTTGGGGGTGGAAGGCTCAGAAGTGACCAGGCAGGCACAAAAGAAAGTTAGGATGGGATGGTGTTACCTGAGTCATTTCAGCTATCCTGGTCAGGTCCCATGACCCCCTCCCCCAGCTATGACTGAATATTTACTGGCTTACTCTGATGTGGGTCCTATGAAGTTGTAAGATCATTCGTGCACAGCCACATCATACCTATAAAACAGCATTTCATGGCCAGCCTCCTCATTGCCTAGCTCTGACATTCTTTCCGCCCCATCTCACATGATGCTCCCAAAGTCTCCTCTATACAAATTTCTGTTTGAGGAAATCTCTGACAAAACATCTTCCTTCCTTCCTTCCTTCCTTCCTTCCTTCCTTCCTTCCTTCCTTCCTTCCTTCCTTCCTTTTTTCCCCTCTTCCTTATTTCTTTCCTACTTTCCTTCCTCCATCCCTCCCTTCTTTCTTTCCTTCCTTTGGACATTGTGCTGGTTGATATTTTTTTACTATAACATTTTTATTAATTCGAGGATTTCATACATGCATATAGTGTATTTTCACACATAGACACCCTGCTCCTAACTCCTTCCAGATCCACCTCCCATGCCTCTGTTAGATAGCAGTCTCCTCCTAGATTAAAGCATTCCATCCTACAGATGAGTTCATTAAGACAGGAAGTAAACAACTCAAAATAGCTTTAGGAAGTCCCCTTTCACTGACCAGATTCACTAGGCTCTTCCCTCTCCAAGAGTATATAAACAGTAAAGACTACTGAGGGTCATTTTCAGAAAAGCCCACCTCACTGGCAGAAGCAGAGATCAACTGAACCACTTGAAAGAAACAAAGACCAGACAGCACCTAGTATGTTATCACCTTTATTCTTTCTGATTTCTTTTCATGTTGGAATTATTCTCAATTAAAAGGGAGAAAGTTGGAGGCTCAAACAGAGTGACTATTTGTGAAAAATTATCACACTCATATGCAATATATTGGTACAGCTGGTGGCTTCAGAGAAAGAGAAGTGGTTTCGTGTGGAAACATTTTAAATGTATGCACATGTTGTACCATTTGCCTTTTGAAGCATTGGATGCTCTCCTTAAAAGTAAAAATTAGAGGAGATGGGAATGGGGAGTGGGCTGGGGGGGCACAGGAGGAGGGAGGACAGGGGAATCCGTGGCTGATATATAAAATTAAATTAAATTATAAAATAAAAAATTTTAAAAAGGAAATAAAGAGAAACCTCTATCCTTCATAAAAGTCCGAATGAGTATTGATCAAGTTATCCTGTTTATTTTTTAAATTCGGACTGGATGTGCATCTCTGACTGCTCTGTGGGGTGTTTTACAAGGCACTTTTCATAGGTCAGGCAATTTCACACCATGCAAACCAGGAAAGGTAAAGGTGAGTGAACTATTTCAAAGGTGATTACAGCAAACAGCAATGCTTCCATTATAACATCTCGTCCTCTGATGAAATACCACAGTCTGTGTGAATTTAGTAGGATCCCCAGAAGAGAAGACCCAGAGAGCTCTGGAATCTGCTAGAGCTGAGGGGGCTGGGGAGGCACAATGACCCATTTACCTGTTGTAGGTAGGAGGGCCATTCCCTTCTCTTTCTTGCCTTCGCCTTTGAGAGCAGACACTAAAATTAAAAAGGAAGAAGAGGTTGCACCAGAGAAGTGACAATGCAGACAGACATCAGACATGATTCAGTCCAAGTGATCTGTTTTCCCATGTGAGGGAACTGCCATCGAGAACTGTGGTGTGGTTTCTTTAAAATCCCCTATGTGTTTTGTTCATTTCTTCATTTCTCATCACATATTTACTGAAAACAAATATGATTGAGACTGTTATTCAGCAACAGAATCTGATAGCTATTGTGTATGTTAGGGAGGCCAATATGAAAGAAGGGAATTCAACAGCATAAAGGGCAATAATTACAAATAGTGCTTTGATGGAAATGTGGATATAGTAGACAGGGAGCCTGATCACAGCTCAGCAACATGGAAGTCTTCTCTGGGAGGGCATGGTGAACTGAGATATGAGGATGAACAGTATCTGGGTAGGACTTAAGTGGCTGAGGGCTGTTCTACATGCGGAGAATAGCATATGCCACAGTCCTACATTACCTGTGAGCATCTCTCTAAAGAGCTGGCTGAAGGTCAAGGTGTGGGAACATTAAAAAAAAAGGAGGTGGGCATTTATGGGAGCTGGAGAAGATGAAGTGAGCAAGGTCATGTAGAGCACATGAAGGACTTGGAATGTTATCTGAACAAAAAGAAGACATCACTGAATCTTTTGTGGGGAATAAGGGTAGGAATCATGAAGGAATACAATCAAGTGATGTAATCACCTTTCTACAAAGATCAAATGGGCTGACAAGTGGAGAATGGAACAAAAGGAGAATTAGTGAGCTAATTCAGAATGCTTCCTTGGTGGGAGAGCAAACAAAGGATGGTGATGTGAACAGGGTAGCAGAGGGCAGAACCTTCTGTGACACTCAAGCACAAAAAGACAGAAGGAAAAATATACAACATAATTGTCATTTTGACCAAAGTCACTTAAGATTCTGCATTGAAATATTGCTGTTGAGATTCTTAAAGCACAATAATACCCTCCTATAACACACAGAACAGACACTAACAAGTGAACAGCCCACCTGTATTCCAGAGAGAGAAGATACAGGCAAGGCCTATGCACAGCCTCACTGGAGCACCACATAGCCAGAAGCTCGGCATGTTGCGAGGCTTTGTCCACCTGGTAGCAAAACATCAAGCACATATAGGAAGCCAGGCTTGCTTGTTAAGCACCCTGATGTAGAAAATGTTCTGTAAGCAGTGCTGGGCAAGTTATTAGTGTAGAATCTCATTAGGTCATGCTGAGATAACAAATGGACACCATGATTTCTTTAGCTTAATTTTGAAACAAAGTTCATTTTTTTAACCTCCATATTTGATTATGAACAGTAGGAGAGGGAGCTCTGGCCCACAAAGTTACTGAAGAACCTTAATTAGTGGACTCTCTACCGTCTTGTAGCTTTCTACCTGGTAACCTGTTAGCTGTGGACTTCTTAGCTGTGGTAGTAGTAGTAGGGGATAGCTGGTGGGTTAGGTACCACCCTTTGTGTGCTTTAGCAGAAAGTGACATGTTTAATTTTAGTTAGAATCTGTGTCTAAGTCATGCAACTACTCTCTGCAACTGCAGGGCATCTGGTAATATGGGGGAGGTTTGCATGCACATTCTAGGGGCAGTCATGTAGTTTCTGAGATGAGAAATAGCCTCTAAAGACAAAACATTACTGTTAATGTTACTATTTATATTAAGTGCTATAATTATGGATATAGGTGGCTATTACAACTTGCCCAGCTATCATTGTGATAGCTCTCTTGGAGAGTTTATTCTGTAGCATGAAAGCTAATGTAGAAAATAATAGACCAATAATAATGACAAAAATATATTGAGCACCTTCTGTGGGCCACATACCACAGAGAACACTGATGTATATTTTCTCTCAGTGAAGCCAGAACTGATCAGCTTAGGGGAGTGAGAACGATGGGTAGACAATGAAACTATGGTGAACTAAGGTAAGGATTCTTTCCTCCAGGTCCTAGATCACAATGGCAAAACTATTGTGCTCTGATGACCTTTGTATATAAGATGAACAGCTGAAAGTTCATTCTGAAGATTACATAGAGTACATAGGATCAAAAAATCCAGCTCCTAGGGCTAGAATGGGTTCCTAAGGATCTTAACTCTTTCTCATCCCATTACCTTTTGCTCTTTGCCCTCTCTCCTTCCTCTTCTGCATTAGCACAGCTGTAGAGGCACCAAGATGATGAGCAAATAGAAGCTCACATCAGGAAAAGTCACTGTCTGTATTTATATAACAGCTGCACACATTCTGTTGATCACTTATCATCATGTCAACAATGTCTCTCTACTAAAAGTAAATGTGTTAAACTTTATTACTTTAAGACCACGATTGCTGCTGATTTTGCTCATGGAGGAAAAAGTCAATTTTCGTTTAGTTTAGGTTTCCATTAATCTCCATTGCTGAATCAATTCTATGCTAGGAAGAAGGTGAGCAGAATTATTAGCAAATGAAAACTGAGGAAGTACAGTTAAATTGAGTTTGAGACAATGAATATTATTTTATTGCTTCTCATTCAGTACTGGAAACAAGCCTGATTTGGAGAGGCAGAGGGTTCTTGAAAGAATTTCACACTTTACTCAGTAGATGATGGGCTGGACTTGAACTCATGGTAGCACTGATCACTTCTGCCTTCTCTATCCTTCCTTTTGCACACCTGGGCTACTGTGGGACAGTTTAGGGTATCAGGTAGGGAACATGTGTCTAAGTCAGAAGCACTCTATTTGACTCCTGAGTTGGGCTTTGTAACCTGGATCTAACTGGACCTTCCCTCAACCCAAAGAAACTAATGAGACTTATGGCATGGTTGTTTGAAAGCATGGAGTCTAGAGTTAGACTTTCTGAACTTATTCCCTGGTTCTGCCATTTTTTTTAGCTGTCTAGGTTATTAAAAGTATTTGTACCTCGGTTTCTTCCCTCAAGGCTATGATGACTATCAAAACATGTTCTTAGGGTATAATTCAGTAGACAACATCTTGCAGAGCTAGAGCTACCTCACCATTCAACCAAAAGTGTGATGTTCAAGAACATTGGTACTCCATTTAGCAAACAATTTTCTTCATGGGACAGACTTATAGTTTTCAAGGCCCCATCTTATAAATAAAATCTGTATCAGCTATCAAATACTTTTCTCGAAAACTAAGTTATCATTATTCCTTCCATTACCCATGGCTATTATTATAATATCTACAAACCACTGCTCCTTCAGTGAAACTTGCAAAGAAGAAAATCAATAATGTTAATGAGAACAGTAAATTCCTGAGGGATTAAGCCACCTGGAGACCTGGCACTTTGGCACATAGATTATTTTGAGCTGAAAGCTATTGAGAATTGACAGATGCAGGAAGTAACCTTTTCAGAGATTCCTTTATCTGGCAGAATGCACCCATTTCTAGTTAATGAATTCTGCCATAAACCCCATGTATAGGTGGCCTTTTATAGCCTTGAGTATTGGCAATGAGTTGAGCCTGCATAAGCAAGTCTCCTTAAAGTAAACCTTATCTTCAGTTTGTTTCCCCATGCACTTACCTTCCCATTGTGCACCACACCTATAAGCTCAAATGACCTTTTCTTTGAAAACTTTAATTATCTCTTCACCACTTTGTTGGCCTCTCACTAAAGCAGTATGTGAGTCTCTGTATCAAGTTGCCTCTTTGGGATTTTTATTTCATTTCTGTGAGGATTGACATAAGCATATAGAGTACTCCACTTCACTTAATCTAATTTTTGTTAGCTCAACTTGCATGGCCTCAAGCATTGATGCTAAGAGGTGGAGGCAATAAGACTTCTTTATTGGTTGGTAAGCTGTCCTCTGTGTTACTAAGCCTTCATGTTTGGACACAATATCTGGGTATTATTTTCTGTGCCTATCATATTAGACAGATAATACCCTTTATATAATATAAAGATCAAGAGATCAGAGGTGGACCCTTAGCTCATGGCCACATGGCTTCTAAAAGGAAAGCTGAGTGTGATGGCTCATGTCTATAAATCAGCCTTCAGTGGTTGAGACAGGAGGATCATTGTAAGCTCAGAACCAGCCTAGGCTACAAAGCAAGTTTCAGACCAGCATGAAATACAGTGTGAGACCCTGTTTCAAACAAATAAAAAAATTAAGCGCCAAACAAATCAAACCCAACCCAATCAAATACAACACTAAATAAGATAACTGGAGATTCATTCCTACCTGCAAAATACTGCCTTAGAAAGCCATGGAAAGGGTCCGATGCTGAAAACGAAGTTGATGACTTCAAAGCATTTTAATTGGATAGAGGGGTTAGAAACCCAGAAACTCCCCAAGAGACATATAAAAAAGACATATAAAAAAAAAAGACATATAAGGCAGTTAAAAAGGTTATTGAGTCAAGATCTGCCCAAGAGTCTCATAATGTTAACTCTCAATACATCCATGTCTTTATCAACAATAGCCCCGATGTTGGTGGTATGAGCAGTAAGAACTGAACTCCCAGAGTCTTAGTAGTCAATGTATTGTTTCCAGTTAACAAGTATTAGAAATCACCAACGTTTAGTTTGAACTGACAAGCAAGTCTATCTTTCCCACTACACTGTGAAGGGGTGAAGATGCCCCTTTACTGCTGAAATCACAGGAAAGAAAAACTCAGAGAGATGAACAACAGCCATGAGCAGCCACAATGACTGTGAAATATTACTTCTACATACATTTCCATGGTCATTTGCTCATCTGATTTCTAGCTCAGCACCTGCTCCCTCTTCTGGGAGAGGAAGTGGAAACTGAGTAAATAATTGCTCAAGGCCATTAAGATGATGATAACAGGCCTGGGTTTCAATCTCCGACAGCCACCTCTACAGCCCTGAGAGAAAGTCAAACAGATGAGGGACTGTCTTTTCAAAAGATCTAATGAAGAGCAAGAGGTGAACAGTCTCTGGCCAGGACTGTCACATAGGATGATCCACTTGTCCCCAAAGCTACCCTCCCATTAGTTGCTATTATCCTTATTCTGGAGTTCAAAGAAACAAGCTTAATCAGTAGCCATTTCAAGGCATGAGACCAGAAAGCCAGGAAGTGTGTGTTTGCTGTCCGAGTCCATGATGGATTTGAGTTTGACTTGAAACAGAAAGTTAAACTTGGCAGCAGCTACCTTGCTCTTAAACACATCTTGGGGCATTCTTTTCTTATCGTTTCAGTTTCTTGGATTGAAGACCACGTTTTCCTTATCTCAGAAGTGAGGACAATCTACCCCCTCACTGGCTCAGGAATGCTTTAAGATCCTAATCGATACCACAAAGGAAATGGGAGGCAGCAGATTGTGATCAAAGAACAGAGACTTCGCTCAACACGGTGGAGATATGGCAGAAAGGGTTCTCCTATCGCTCAGCCTCCAGGAGCCAGAACACAGGAATTACAGCATTCCTTTGCTGGCCTCAAGCTTTCGGGGTGAGGAGACCAAAGGCAGCTTAAAATATCTATAGTATATAACTCACCAGTCTCCTGAGCAGGATGAATGACTTCAAAGAACTTAGACAGCCAAGAAGATTAGTAGTGAGGCCAGAGTGGTGAGATTTATATGAGTTCTTAGTGAAAGATACAGGGGGTGGGGATGGGGAAGGGCTTCATAACTCTGTTTTAAATCCTCTGGGAAAAAAAAGGATTAATAATCCTCCCCAAAACTCTGGGCAGTGAAAGAGGATCATCTCCATCAGAGAAAAAATGCTTGTGTGATAAGCTGAATAGAATCCGTGAGCTGGATGACAAAGCACCAATTCAGCCCGGGATGGGAAAACTTTCCTGACAGCAATTACCATGTGGTGGGGGGTAGCACAGAAGGAAGCAGGTGATGAGTCTCTCTTCCTGTCCTGGAAGTCTTTGGGCTCAACATCACCTGGCACACAGCCAGCCGGAGTCTTCTGAAGAATTGGCCAGGCTGGGGTCAAGGCTGGCAGACACCTAGAGCAGGAGCGTCAAGCCAGTCAACTGCCCATGTGCACAGGACTTTTGAACTCAGGAAAGATGTCAAGTTTTAAAGAGCTTGTGGGGAAAAAAATCAAGGGTATTCTGTTGACATAGAAACTACATAGACATATTTCCGGACTGATGACTGCGGCGTGGGATTAAAAAAAAAAAACCCACTAGATGAAGTGTATTTCCTTAGACCCAGAACTGTCACAATAAACAAGCTAGGGTCCAGGTCTACAGGCCTACATGGGAAGATTGTTGATTCCCTCAAAGTCAAGTGGCTGATCTACAGAATAGGGATCACAATAGTGGCTACTGTGCGGGATTGCTGTATGGACATAAGGGTTACACAAATCCTCACTGTGACAAGTATTTATTAGAAATCACCCACTGACAGCTTAGGAAGACTGCCTTTCTGATCTTTTGGTTGTTTCCTGTAAAACACAACTACTGTGCTCATAATAATAGTCCCAGGGGAGGCAGGAAGAATGAAAGTCACAGCCCTGGTCCCACTTCTGTGTCTCCATAGCTGTGTGGCTTTGGGTAAGCCACTTAACCCCTAACCCCCATTTTCTTGACACTTGAAAATGCATTGATTATTCCCCAAGGTAATTTAACTCTCTCTAAACTAGATAATTCATATAATAGATGTAAAGCAGAGCCATTATATTGACTCCTAGTATCCTGAGATGATGTACTCACTTCAGTGGAACTCACATCCAAGATCTTATCTCTGAGCACCATCTCTGGCCCTTCATTTCCTTCCTCTCAAGCCTGGACTCCATGTACTATGTGAGCATCATATCCTAATACCTCCACCATCATCATCTCTTTCCTGACTCCTTGGATACAGTCTCACCGTGAATGCTTTCATTGTTAATTGGCACCCGAGTTTTATCTAACCTAGCTAAGCATTTATTGTGAACTCCAGGTTGAATTGACACTAGGTCAATGCTTCTCAACCTGTGGGTCATGACCTCTGTGGGGGTCACATACAAGATATCCTGAATTTCAGATATTTACATTAGGGTTCACAACAGTGGCGAAATTACAGTTATGAAGTAGCAATGAAATAATTTTATGGTTGGGGGTCACCAGAACATGAGGAACTGTATTAAAGGATCTCAGTGTTAAGAAGGTTGAGAACCAGATGCTCCAGGCTGTTAGCGGTCTGTTTATCTGACTCAGCATGAGTTTTGCTGTCTTGCTGCAGAAGCATCATGTGAGTCAGTAAGTGCTGCCCCTGGGCTTGGTACTGAAAATTTAGGTACCGAGGCTCTCACTTCAGCTTTCCTAAATTTTTAAGGAAAATAGGAATTAGCAAAGAAAGTTGATTTATTTACAGTTTGGCCAAACCAGGGGGAGGAAAAAGTCTATTTTCCTCTCCATTGGGTCTGTGAACATCTCACAATGTATAGAAAACCAGGAAACGGGTTACACATGTAAATTTAGCTGAGACATTTTGATCCTTTCCTATGGAGAGGTAAGGTTTCAGGCCCAGCAGAATTCTTTCTCTCTAAGTCCATTCCTTTAATTATTAAATCTTCCTTTAATTATTAAAGTTAAATAGGTGAAGGGTAGAAGGTTGTGTGTCTTCTTCTCTGGAGGACAGCTTAAGTTCCAGCTCCTGCATACCCGTTAAACACAACTCACAGGTGAAATAAAGGTGAGAGTATGATGGTTGAGGTGAGGGGCAGAAGTGTCTTCAGAATTCTGCCTTTCATAGGGGCTTCAGCGGGGGATCATCGTGACTGTGGTTCAACACCCCAAATGACAGCTAAATCTAACATCTAATGCTTGCTGTTCTATGAACAAGCAAACCCAACAAGTAGAGAAGAACTGATAAAAAGAAATACATTTATTTACAATTTTGGTGAGAACTAAGGAGAAAAAAATTCTCATGTTCCTTCTACTTTTCCTATACAAAGGGCTGCAGTTTATAGAAAAGATTAAACAGAAGCCAAGAGATACACATACACATACACATACACATACACATACACATACACATACACATACACATACACATACACATACACATACACATATACATATACATATACATATACACATTTTTTTTCAGCTGTGGGACAAGTTACCAGAATCTTTCTCTGGCAGTTCCTGCTTGGCTGCCAGGACTTCAGGTTGTGGACACCTCAGCATGGGATTTCCTAGTGAAAATTTCATTGTGTGTGTGTGTGTGTGTGTGTGTGTGTGTGTGTGTGTGTGTAGGACATGTTTAACTGTGTCTTTAACTATCACTCTCCACTTTGTTTTTTAGACCCAGTCTTTCACTGAACCTGGAGTTCACAGTTTCAGGGAGCCCCAAATGACCCACTCATCTCTTCCCCAGATCTAGGGTTACAGATGTATATGGCCATGCCTATATTTTATGTGGGTTCTGGGGGTCTGAAATAAAAATCTTCATTCTTGCTCAGTAAGCACTTTATCCACTGAGCCATCTCCCCAGCCCTAATGTTTTATATATATATATATAAACAAAAATGCTGTTTCCCCTCTCTCCTTTCCTCCCAGTCCCTCCCTGAACCTTTCCTCTCTCCTCCCGTCCCCCTGTCATCCATTCCTCCTTCATTTCTATTCAGAGGAGGGCAGGGCTCTCATGGACAACATCTGCCAAAAGTTGAAGGTGAGGCAACCCAACAGGAGGATAAAAGTCCCCAACCCAGCAAAAGAGTCAGAGACAGCCCCTGCTCCCACTGTTAGGAGTCCCATACAAGTACCAAGCTACACAACTATAATATATATGCAGAGTGCCTTGGTCAGTCCCATGCAGGCTCCCTGGTTGTTATTTCAGTCTCTGTGAGACCCTATGAGCCCAGGTTACTTGTTTCTGTGGGTTTTCTTGTGGTATCCTCGACAGCTCTGGATCCTACAAACCTTCCTCTGACTCTTCTGCAGGATTTTATGAGGTCCACCTAATATTTGGCTGTGGGTCTGCATCTGTTTCCATCAGTTGGAAAGCTGATGATGAAGCCTCTCTGATGACACTGGGCCAGGCACCAATCTATGAGTTTAGCAGAACAGAACATCATCAAGAATCATTTCATTGGCTCTCTGCTCCTCCCTGTTCCAGAGACAGCCACATCTTTCCATGCAGTGCCAGCCTTGTTCCTGAGACACGATGGTGAAGGTTGGAGTGAACAGATTTGGCTGAATTGGACACCTGGTTGCCAGGGCTGTCTTCCAGTCTGGCAAAGTTGAAATTATTGCCATCAATGATCCCTTCATTGACCTCAACTACATGGTCTATATGTTCCAGTATGACTCTGCCTATGGCAAGTTCAATGGTACGGTACAGTCAAGGCTGAGAACAGGAAGCTGGTCATCAACGGGAAGGCCATCACCATCTTCCAGGAGCAAGATTCCCCCAACATCAAGTGGGGTGAGGCTGGTGCCGAGTATCTTGTGGAGTCCATTGGTGTCTTTACCACCATGGAGAAGGCTGGGACCCACTTGAAGGGTGGGACCAAAAGGGTCATCATCTCCGTCCCTTCTGCTGACGCCCCCATGTTTGTGATGGGTGTGAACCATGAGAAGTATGACAATTCACTCAAGATTATCAGCAATGCTTCCTGCACCACCAACTGCTTAGCCCCCCTGGCCAAGGTCATCCATGACAACTTTGGCATTGTGGAAGAACTCATGACCACAGTCCACGCCATCACTGTCACCCAGAAGACTATGGATGGCCCCTCTGGGAAGCTGTGGCGCGATGGCCGTGGGGGTGCCCAGAACATCATCCCTGCATCCACCGATGTTGCCAAGGCTGTGGGCAAGGTCATCCCAGAGCTGAACGGGAAGTTCACAGGTATGGCCTTCCATGTTCCTACCTGCAATGTGTCCGTCGTGGATCTGACATGCTGCCTGCAGAAACTTGCCAAGTATGATGACATTAAGAAGGTGGTGAAGCCGGCGTCGGAGGGCCCATTAAAGGGCATCCTGGGCTACACTGAGGACCAGGTTGTCTCCTGCGACTTTAACAGTGACCCCCACTCTTCCACCTTTGATGCTGGGGCTGGCATTGCTCTCAATGACAACTTTGTGAAGCTCATTTCCTGGTACGACAATGAATTTGGCTACAGCAACAGGGTGGTGGACCCAATGGCCTACATGGCCTCCAAGGAGTAAGAAGCCCTCCCTGGACAACCCATCCCAGCAAGGACAGTAAGAGAGACCCTCGGCTGCTGAGCAGTTCCTGTCCCATCTAAGCCCCTGATACTGAGCATCTCCCTCACAGTTTCCATCCCAGACCTCCAGAACAACAGGATGGGCTTAGGGAGCCCTACTCTCTTGAACACCATCAATAAAGTTCACTGCACCCATCAAAAAAATCATTTCATTGATTTTTTTTTTTTTTTTGGCCAGTTGTGTTCTATCCTAAGTCTCTGGTCTATCCAGCCTCTGGGTCCTGGCCCTCCTAGTGGTATGAGGGGTGGGGTCCCTCTTGTGGCATGGATCTCAAGCTGGACCAGTCACTGTTTGGCCATTCACACAATTTTTGGTAGGACAAATTACAGGTTATGTGTTGGAGTTGGTGTTCCAATCCCTCTACTGGAAGTCTTGCCTGGTTACAGGAGATGGCCAGTTCAGTCTCCATATCTCCTATTGCCAGGAGTCTTAGCTAGGGTCATCTTTATAGATTCCTGGGAATTTCAATTGCACTAGATTTCTAGCTTGTCCCCAAGATGGCCCCTAATTCCAGTTCTTTTTCTCAGTACTCTCTCCTTCCATCCTCCCTCTACCTGATCCCTCCTGTTCCTGAACCCCCATCCCCTCCTCCACCTTCAATGTCTATTCTATTTCCCCGTTCCAGGAGACCTACTGCCCTCCCCCCAGCTCTCCTTGTTACTTAGCTTATTTGGGTCTGTGGATTGTAGAATGGTTATCCTGTATTTTACAGCTAATATCCACTTATAAGTGAATACATACCATGTTTGTCTTTCTGGGTCTGGGTTACTTCACTCCAGATGATTTTTTTCTAGTTCCGTCCATTTGCCTCTAAATTTCATGAGGTCATTGTTTTTAATAGTGGAGTAATACTCCATTGTGTAAATGTACCACAATTTCTTTATCCATTCTTTGGTTGAGGGACATCTAGGTTGTTTCCAGTTTCTGGCTATTACAAATAAAGCTGCTATGAACATAGTTGACCAAGTGTCCTTGTGGTATGGTGGAGCATCCTTTGGGTAGATGCCCAGGAGTGATATAACTGTGTCTTGAGGTAGATCAATTCCCAAATTTTATGAGGCACCACCATATTCATTTCCAATGTGGCTGTGCAAGTGTGCATTCCCACCAGCAATGGAGGAGTGTTCCCCTTGCTCCACATCCTCTCCAGCATGAGCTGTCACTTGTGTTTTTAATCTTAGCCATTCTAAGATTATTATTTAATTCTTGAAGGTCTCTATTGCACTACTACATTAATTCACATGGTTCTGAAACATGAAGTTTTAAAGCCAGAAGTGTCACTGGCTCACAGAGATCCAAACAGGAGTGGTGACCTTTGTCTTCCCACAGTATGCCCCAGTGCTGCTGTTTCCTCCTTTCCCCTCACTCTGGCAACTGGGCTAGTGATCATAGCTAGAGAGTAGACAATTGGTACTACCTGAACTGTCCTGAAAGTTGTATGTCATGACAACAGGGGCCCTGCTGTTGCTGTCCCCATTCTGCATTTCTAGATCCACTCACTGGCCCATTTTGTGACACCTTAACCATTAGGACCTTGCTGATCATGGGAGGGCTTTTCCTCTCCTTAAAGGCCAATTCCTATTTGCTCAGGAGCATGCTTTGCATTCCCCCAACTATCTCCTCCCTAAAGCACTACTCTTCCCCTAGGCTAGGCTCCAGCAGAGCCCCTTGAAACGATTCACTGAACCTTTAACGTACTTCACATGCTTTGCCAGTTCCTTCCCAAGAAAACCCTAATAACGATTCTTGCCTGTCTGTTCCCTCCTGTTCCCTCTGCTCCTGAATTCCTAGATATACCACATGTGCTTTCCTGCACATTTTGCCATGCCTCCTGCTCTTAAAGCACCTTAAGTAAACTTCCTTTGTGACTGTCGTCTTTCTTGTCCATAAAGGTAGGAAGATGGGGATCTTGAAAAAGCTGCCCCTTCCTATCCTTAAATCAACAATTTTCTCCTCCCTATAAACTCATCCTCATGATCATGCAAATATACTTTTTTTTTAATAAAACAAATGTCTCCTTGTCTCCTCACATCCTTTATATCTCTCAATCTCTTCCTTTTCTTTTATGGCTACCACTCTCAGATGTGTTCTGTTTATTCAGTGCCTCCATCCCTCTCCTTCTCTTAACTTAAGTCACAACAACCAGGAATGACACCAGCATGGGTCCCTGGAATTCCCAGTGGCTGACTTTTTTCTCATACATCTCAGCAGCATTCGGTGCCATTACCTGTCAGCCTTTCCTTGGGATGCCCTGAGCTTGATTTCCTTGGTTTTCTTTATTTTCTTAGGTGTTCATACTCAGTCTACTTTGCTGGTTCCTCCTCATCTTCTTACTCTTAATCTTAGATAGCTCATTTTTCTTTTCTCTATGTTTGGTCTCTAGGTGACACTACCTATGCCTTATGATTTGAAATGTTTCTCATGAGAACTTGGAAAATGATATGAACATATAGATAAGCATTTATATATATACTTATAGATATATATATCTTTGGCCCTGAATAGTCTTCTTTACTTTGCATTCTTTGTGTGAATTTAAACATACATATGCCATGATATGCACAAGGAAGCCAGAGACATCTCAGGTGTCTGTCCTTGCCTTCCCCCTTCTTTGAAACAGGGTCTCTTGTTTTTTTCCCCCCTGAGCATGCTAAACTAGGTGGCCCATGTGCTTCTGGGGATACTCCTGTCCCTGCCTTCCATTTCCCTAGAGTAATGCCCGGAGTACAGATGTGTGATATTATGTTTAGCTTCATGTGGGTTTTAGAGATTCTAACTCAATGATTCTAACTTGATGCTTTCTTGGCCAGTGCTGAACCCATTCAAACATTTCCCTAGTCCTTACAGTCTTCTGCTGGTCTAAGTACTCATGGTTCTCATTTGAATTGTTGCCAACACGATACTGTTCCTGACTGACCTCATTGCTCTTATTTTGTTCCCTTCAGGCAGTTTTAGTAGAGTAGCCATAGAAGTCATTTTCAATATAAATAACATCTCACCATCCTCTACACAGAGTCTTGCACTGAATCCCTCCTGACTCAGAACAAAAGCGGCTAATAGCCTATCAGCCCTCTATGACCTAACCCGCATTACTTCAATTTCCTCTCATTGTCCTCCTGCCTCCGGCAATTCCCTTTGCCTTGAACTCACCTGAGACTGACCTGGCCAGAACCAGAAGACCACCTGCCACCAATGTTTTCAGACCTGATGTGGGGCCAGGACCCAAGACAATCATACTTTTCTTAGGGAAGACACCTTACACGTCCCCAGTGTAAGGAAGCTATTCAGATCTGGGTCAACTGGATGCCTGTGTTCAATGTAGGAATACAGTTTTGGAAACAATAGCAGATTCCCCGGAGCATCTAGGATATGAGGCTCTGAATGGACTATTGCTCCATTTATGCAGATGAAAAAGGATTTTCTCAGGGATATAATTTTTCAGGTCTATCTATCATGCACTTGATACTCATGAGACTGAGGGTTTTGTTGGGGGAATGAGCACATGGCTGCAAGGTACACAATGTTCCCATCAACACAAGTTGTCCATAAACACAAGTTGTTCCCTTGCAGCTAGACACTGATCTAACTGAAGAGCATTAGTGATGGCCCTTGTTCCAAGAGGCTCCAGGCACTAGGTATCCTTCTGGTAAGAATAGTAGTCAGCTTGCCTACAGCTGTCCTACCCTGCCCTTCGACTCTCTCAGAATGGTTCTGTTTGTCTTTGTGTAAGTAGGATTTAAACTGGACCTGTGTGCCACATACTGATAATTCCTGCCCCAGATCCCTTCTGCCTGTCTTCCAAGAGTACACTGGCAGTTGAGGTATATTCTCTGTGCAGACAGTTCTACACCTTCATTGGCCGTGTCTCCCCACTTCTCTACCTGAGGCTCGCAGCACCTTGGAGTTCATTCAGTTGTAGCAGGAGTAACCTGAGTGTGCCCATTTAATATCCAAGGGCAGCCATCACCCAGCAAAGGGTAGACTCTAGTGGGCTCTTGTGTGCATCTGGAACAATTCTTTGGTCCAATTCACATACATTCTCAGAGGGCTTCCTACAAACTAAGCCCAGTCAGTTACAAAGATTAGCGTCCTGGGACCTGCGATGGTACCTGGGACCTGTGAGGGTAGGAGTACTTAGGTTCATGTTAAAGGTTCTGTGCTATTTCTAGCTCTAGGAAATTCTCTTGTCCCATGGTAAAGTCCTGGCCTAATCCTTATATGTGCTCCCTTTATTAACATGTTAACTTCAAAAGAGCCAGGCACAGCAATATATGTCTGCAATTGGGGACAGGACATGCTGGCTAGCCAATCTAGTCAGATCTCTGAGTGCCAGGTTCACTGAAAGAACTGTCTCAAAAATATTGTCATAAGCAATTGAGGAAAATACCTGACATTGCCTTTGTCCTCCACATGCATCTACACACACACACACACACACACACACACAGACACACACACACACACACACACACACACACACACACACACACCTTAACTTCTCTAGTAATAAGGTGAGTTGTTTTTTTTTTTTTTGTAGTGGATCTCAAATTGATACAACCACATACTTTATATTTGCTGGAGAAGCAAAAGGGAAGAGACCGAGTGAGCAGGCTTCAGTCATGGATGTTAACTGATGCAATCCATATCTAGTTTCAGAGATGATTATTCAAGTGACAATTTCTCATGAATTAGTGCCCAGGAATCCAGGTTCTGGAATCAGACATCTTGAGTTTAAATCCTGGTTCTACCTCTGTGATGTTGGGTGAGTGACCAAAGTTTTAGCCTTAGTGCTCCAGTTTACAAAATGGGGCTGGTAATAGTTTCATACTCAAGAAGGTTTGCCGTGCAGAAGAAATGAGACAATTCACAGAAAACAAAAAAATGTCTATGCTCCACAAGTGCTTGGTGGATACTGGCTCTTATTCTCACTATGTCTGACAACACTGAGTTTTGGAGAGGCTTTTAAAGTCCAGCTACGGAGATGAAACAAGACCTGTCATATTGGAGATTCTGATGTCAGCCAAGTTCATTCTGTGGGGCAGGCCAAGAACTGACTTCCAACAAAGACTAACAGACCCAAACACGAGAAGGACAAAGTAAGAAGGGGAGAGAGAACAAGAAACAAAGTTTTTGTTGAAACAGGCTTTATCCTGTTGGGATAATGATGCAGGAGAAACTTGAAGTAATAAAACCCATGCTATAATGGATTTACTAGTAAGCTTGCTTTGGAAACATTGAGTTGCACACTGTAGAATTTAGCCAAAGGAGCACTGCCTCCACTGTGACCAGAAGATAAGTCATACACTTACCAGACTTGTTAGAAATTGTAGGAAAGACAATTTGGGACCTCGAACATAATGAAGTTTGGGTTTTGGTCACCCAGGTTGCTGGCAATTAGGATCTACTCCAATAACAAAAGGAGACAACTGTAGCTAGAGTTTTCCTGCCTTGCCCACAGTCAGGACAAATCTCTATCTCCTGCCAGTCCCACAGCCACTCAGACCCAACCAAGAAAACACAGAGACTTATATTGCTTACAAACTGTATGGCCGTGGCAGGCTTCTTGCTAACTGTTCTTATAGCTTAAATTAGTCCATTTCTATAAATCTATGCTTTGACACGTGGCTCGTGGATTACTGGGCATCTTCACATGCGGCTCGTCCTGGCGGCGGCTGGCTGGCAGTCACTCCTTCTGCCTTTCTGTTCTTTTATTTCTCCTCTCTGTTAGTCCCGCCTATACTTCCTGCCTAGCCACGGCCAATCAGGTTTTCTTTATTGACCAATCAGAGCAACACATTTGCCATGCAGACCATCCCCCAGCACAGCCAAGTGCAGACTATCTCAGACACCTGCATTCAGGCTTGTGGTCCTAATCATCCTCTATGTGGACCTGCTGGGTAAAGCCACGAGGAACCCAAGAATGGGCTCCCACAGGACATACAGAACATCCCACAGCAGACAACCCTGACTGGAAGGGGCCAATGGACCTGTTCCTATATCAAAGAACATGCCAGTAACAGGCAGCTCAAGGGGATTGCACAGGATGACAGCCATCATGAAGCCTTTGTCTGCCATCAAGTCCTGGCTCTTTTCTCAGGAAAGCATAATTCTGCCAGGTGGGCAAGATGACCTTGGGTAACAGCTACTTGAATGACACTGATCTACTTAAAAAAAAATTCTGGCAATAGCTTTGCTGTGTAAATCTCTCATTTGCTCAAATGCCAGGCTTGCAGTCTTAGGAGTCTGTTTAAAATTTTTCAAAGTATGACTTGGAGCAGAGGCCTGAAAGAGATGTAAGGATGACAGTGTATGTGGAATGTAAAACCTAAGACCTACATAAGCCAGTTACATTTTTGGTTTGGGTTCATTCTCTTTTGTGCATTAGCCAGAAAAAAAAAAGTCACATGATATTTTGTTAAAGTGTTTTTTTAAATCAGTCTCTAAATGCTTGGAGTGATTTCTCATGGGGAAGGCATATTAATGTCATAACAATATGGGTGGGAGAGGACACCCAGAGTTGGGAGAGGGTGTTCTAGGTTAGGCATTTTATAAGACCCCTTGGTCTTCTCATCTTCCTTATCACATTTCCCAGATGTTTGTCCCTTAGTGTGGCTCTTTTCCACCCCTCTGGTTTTCTCAAGAGAAAGAAGGCAGCGTTCTCAAGAAGTTAGTCTTTGCTTTACCTGCCTGTCTCCATTTCTCCACACGTTTTTAGCTACAGAAAGATTCCTTAGCACTGATTTCCCCTTTCTTAGTCTATATTGACAGTGTGAAGGCCCTGCTGCCTTGGAGAAGTTACCTACTATGATCATTTCTTGCCACAGGCAACTCCTAGGCCAGTCATGGAGGTGCTGGGGGGAAGGCAGATACTGCAGTAGTGAGAACATCATGAAACAGAACCTAGATTAGGTGTCTGTGCAGGGCACTCAAGGCAAAACCATCAAGTGTTGTTTGGAGGATGAGAGATTCATCACAGACTTCCCCCAAGGTACTGATGTCCCATCAAAGTCTTGGGAATGGGTGTTTCCTTGGCCATGGGAACTCTTGCCTAGAAAAAGCATTTTCAATTAACACCCCGATGTGTCAGGGGAGCTGTCAGCTTCTATGAAGTAGAAGCTATAGGGCATGCTTGTGGAGATGGTGTGCTAGCAGATGGGTGGGAACATGACAGAATACTGAAAGGTAAGGGTAGGGGTGGGGCATGGTTAACTATCAATGATAACTGTATTTTAAAGACAAAAACATAAAATAATTTAAGTCAGTGATTTACAACCTTCCTAATACTGCAACCCTTTATCACAGTTCCTCATGTGGTGGTGACCCCCAACCATAAAGTTATTTTGCTGCTATTTCATAACAGTAATTTGTTACTGTTACATATTTTAATATAAATATCTGCTATGCAGTGTATCTGATATACAATCTCCAAGGGGGTCAGGACCCACAGGCTGAGAACTACTGATAAGATATAGGTGCTCCAGAAGATGAATGACATAGCGTGGTTGGATTTCTATTTCTCACAAGGCCACTGTGTCACAAAGGATGTAGAAGATGGGCAGGAGATGAAGATAAGGAGAAGAGGAATGGAGCAGGTAGCAGGAAGAGAATCATGATGAGCAACAAGGCAGACAACAAGGCATGGTGACCTGAAAAGTCAAGAACAACTCTGAGGCATCTGACTTGAGAACCTGGATGGGACAGTGAGTAGGGAGCAGGACTGTGCAGGGCTAAAGGTGAAGAGTATAGGGTGCAGGCCTGGGATGATGGCCTTTGTTGTTGAGGAGAATTGAGAGCATTGCTCCTTCTGTCAATGATAGGGACTAAGACCACAGGCTTGTCGGTCTTTAATTAGGAGAGAAGTTTTTCTCTTGGAAAGAAAAACTCTGAAAATATAGTCTGAGGATGCTGGTAGGGGCAGAGGTCAGAAAACAGTGTGAGGTTTCAGACCTTAGATATAGGCAGAAGTTTTCTCCAAAGGTGAAGAAGTGACGTGTTCGCCCTGCTTTGTGATCTTTTTGACTTAAGGATAGTAAGTTCCAAGACTGTTAATATGCCTGGAAGGCTTTGTCTTTCTGGACTCATCTGCTCCCTAGTGCTGCATTTCAAGCATACCATCTCCCTTACCCTTGGAATGTTCCCAGTCTCCTCAGAGTATACACACCATTGAACTGCTTACCACAGGCAGAGGACACCATGAAAAAAAGGACTTACTCCAACAGAGCCCACCTTGTCTCATCTCTCAGCACTTACAACCCTCTTCCCATGTGACTTTGCTAAATCACCCTTGAATATTCCATTGAAGATTCATTTTCATTAAGAAGCACTTCTATACTTGTACTATGATCCAGCACCTCTCTTAGTGTGTTCACATACTCGTCTCCATCATTACACATCTCACTTTACTGAGATGATTTTAGTGCCAATGTAGTTCTGCTATTAGGTGGGGGAAATAGTGTACCTTCACTGTATGGCACATGGTAGACCTTCAGTGAATAAGTAATAAGTATTTTTTAAATAGAGCTGAATGGGGTTTGGACATGAAAAAAGCAAGGATGTTATATAAGCAAGGGTCATAAATACATGAGTGTTTAAGGAGACAGAGTTGGAAAGTTGGTCTATACCTTTGTGTACTCACCAATATCTCAATTCACAACTGAGAATTAATATATTCTGGTTTGATTATTTTGAAATGTGCACCACTAATAAGAAGACAACTCTTGCCAGATTCTGCAAATTATTGTCATGTATATATTTATAACTAGTCATTTCTAGGAGTAGTTTCTCATGATGAGCTCTACTAAATACTACAAATCCCAGCATCCCTTTCAGGCTTGTCAATACCACATGACAAAGTCTGGCCAATGAAAATGTGACTAGAAAGGACTAGTCACTGAATCCAGGGCAGTTAGAAAGAGGGTTGTATGACATTTTCCATTTTCTCCTTTTCTGGGTGGGCTTGGTGGTTGAAAAGAACTGGGTTTATTCCTTGCTAGAAGTACCCTAAATCTTTGCATCACTCTTAAGCATTGAGAAAGTCTACAATGGACTTTCATTTGGACAAGAAATAAATCTTGTCCAATAAATCTTGTGTAGGGCTTTTCTATATCGCCAACCAGTGCCTTTGACACTTAGGAATGTAACTCCAAAGAGCCACTCTGAAGCATTTCTAAAACATTTCTCACAAAATCATCGAAACATCTACTTATTAATAAGTGGTGCAATCTTTATTGATTTTGAGATAGAACATAAAAAAATCAGGTAAGAATTGTTTGCATAATATATATGGAAATCAACCTATTAAAGTTGTCAAATATTGGACAGAGCCAGAATATAAATTACACATACAGTTTAAAAATTACAGGAAACCATATTATAAAGAGCACTAAAGGGCACTTGTGGAATAGTTGTGTTCCCGTGTAAGCCAGAATGTGGAGAGCCTACTCATAGCACAGAGACAAATCCAGGGAGCAAGGCACCAGAATTCTATGCCGTAAAAAGGGGTGAAAGAAAATACAACCTAAAATCAAATACAGTGGTTCACATCATTGGAAACCTCAATATGTTCTTCCAGGGTAGGTGTTATCCATCACTGCTACATTAGGAAAAGGGGTTAGAGTATTCTAGCCCATCTGAAGCAAGAGAGGGATTGTTTTTTTAAACAGGAAGGATTGGCAAGTCTGATAATGTGCATCCGTCCTAAGTTGGCTTTTTAGAACCTGGCCCAGGTTCTCTCTCTAACAGCTTACATCTGCTATTTGATTAAAGGGTTGTTCAAATCTTCTACTTAGCCTTCAGGGAGGGCCGAAGGTTGGAGCTAATCTCCCATCCCTGGAACTGGATTCAGAAGGGTAAAGAATGGCCCAGTTAGGAGACCCATTTGGTGTCCATGCAGATTCCTGTTCTCTTAATATTGAGAAATGGAGACATAATTGATCTGCCCTTTTGGCCTCTCAGAGAACACGTTTTAAAGGCTCATTTGTGTCTGCACAATATTTCAAAGCCCTAAAATAAAGATGCAGTCTAGAGGCACAAAATAAGAGTCAACTGAGGCTGGGGCACTTTTGAACTCATTCAGATAAATACAGTGACAGAGGATCTGCGGGGACAGAGAACAAAGGGTGTTTGTGGCAATATCTGTGGCCACCAAACTCCAAGGGCTAATGGACTCCAATGTGAACCCTGTGAATAATTTATGTGGCATCACTTTCTGCCTCTGACAGCTAGATTGTGAAAACATTTAAAGGACCTGCTGAATAGCGGGGGGGGGGGGGGGCAGCTGAAAAAGTCACCCTTCTCTCTGGAACATGGGTGGGCCTGTGATCATTTCACCGGAAAGCTGACTGCACAGAGGAGGGAAATGTCTTCTTAGGGACCGTGAAACCTGACTGGGGAATAGTTCTACTGCCTGGGAGAAATTGGTGTAGGGGCAGAGATAGGATAAGTTTTTGAGGTCCATGGCTTTGTGTAAAATCCAAGCTCTTTCTCTTGTAATATGTGACATCCAGGCAGCTGTCTTTCTCTCAGCTTCAATTTCTGTGCAGCCAATGGCAGTCCTCAAGTGAGCTTGACTTAAGGATGCAGCATGTAGGCAATGTAGAAAACTACATCTCATGCCTGCAACTCCTAAGGACAACTTAGGGGGAGCTGTTCTCCTATCCCAAGACCTCAGTTTTGTAGACAGAGTTGGAGAACAGAGCATTGAAATCAAACTTTCTCTTATTTTCATAACTCTTAGGTTCCCAATTTTAGTTGATATTCCTTAATACTGGGCTAGGTGTGGCTAATTAACTTCAGCCATTCTTGGGTTACATAGATCTGTGTGTATGTATTTTTTTTAACTATGTTAAAAGTTACTATTCTTTCCTGGCACTTACTTAAAACTCAAAGGAGTGCTGTTCAGAGGAGAAAAAAAAAGACTCAGGCAGAATGACAATCTTTAAAATAATTCAGTCAACAAAAGCCATCCTATAAAGTGTCACTTTGCTCATTGATTCTTTCAGGAGCTTTTGGATCAGCCAACCAAGGATTGCTAACACATCCTATCTTACCAGTGGGTTTCATAAAGATTTTGGGGGGAACACTGTCAAATTCTGGCAAAGGTAAGCACGGCCCAGGTGGAAACTCTAGAGACCTGCACATGAGTCATGAAGGCCAGTTTATTCCCTAAAGTGTTATAACAGTTACACAGACATGATATGTTTTTAAGCAGAACTAATTCTAGACAGCTTTTGGCAAAGGTCCAAAGAGTATCTGTCTATGAAATGGCAAGCATGGGTTCCCCTGGGGTAAAGTGAGAAGAACCAGGCATGCTCAGAAAAAACCCAGATATTCCAGTATACAGAGTCACCTTTGGTAGAACTGGAAGTATGTGGCAAGTCAGATTCCCAAAGAAATCAGGTCCTACTTAAATCACATCTATAGAGAAGTCTCATTCAGTGGATCTGTATCTGAGGATACAACCCAAGTTGTGAGTGGAGCTGAATGAGTCCAAGAGATGGACCAATCTTGTGTCCAATCTTGGCACAATAAGACACAGAGCAAGAATAGTCATAAGGGTGGACAGTAGTCATGAACATGGTTAAAAGGTTGGTCTTCTGTCTTTACCTTACCATACTCATCAGCATGAGGGTTCTCTGGGCCCTCTGATGATGAGATAATCAAAAGGGATATCCTTAAGATTAGAGGGCATCAGCCCTATAGGGTGAGGTTCTCAAAAAGTATTTCTGGTTCAGCTGTTTCTCAAGGGAGGCAGGAAAATTTCATTTATCTTCTGGGGTCAACATCTAGACCAGGGGTCAGGAGACCTGAGATCTAGGTTCACTCTACTTGATCATTATTTTAATCATTATGAGATCTGATTAAACCCCTATTCTCTGAGCCTTTATAGTCTGCCCTAAAAAATATGAGTGACCAAGGTCTTGTTCTGCACATTTTAGAATCTGTGAAATTGTGTCTCCTCAATTCTGTGGAACTATATCTGATCCTAGAGGCATACTGAAGTTGAGGCTGCTGAAGGCTGAGATCATATCCACAAGGAAGAATCTGAACAAGTTTTGGCCCTCTTCCTGAAGGTATCCCATTCACAGAAAGGGCACTACTGGTAGCCTTCATGCCACAGTTGACTTTCCTTTCATATTAAATTAGTTCTCTTTGTCTATATCTCCTATAAGTATTTTTTTTAGAGAACACTGCTACATCTGCCACTGTTTAATAGAATCAGCTACCGAGAATCAGCATTCTTAATGCTCCTTTCAATATTCCTTATCTCCCACATTTTGATGGGAAAGAATTCATGTTGTAGACAGTTACATGGTTAAAGAGCAACTGAAAAAAATACCGAGTTTTATCATGCTATAATTTGGATTATATTTCTACCAGTTTTTTTTTTTCCCTAAAAAATATTTTCTGGTGTAAACTAAAGAGTCCATAGGTAATATAACTAATCAATGTTATGGAGTCTATACATACTGTAAAAACAGACATAAATAATCATTAACAGTTTTGGTATGGACCAGTCACTGTACTAAGGGCTTTATACATAGTTGATTGTCTCACTTGAAATTTACAATAGAATGAAATGGTTTTGAACATCCCAAAACTAAAATTTTTATACAAGTCATCTCAATATCCCTTTCATATGTTTGACAAGGTCATTCACTCCGTGGTTTCAAAAACTACGAAAACTTCATAGGTATTCTGGTCCTTAACATTTCTAAAGCTGAGAACTACTGAGCTGCTACCTGCTGCCCAGTTTAGGGTATAGATGGCTCAGTTTTGAACTGGGTAAAAGCAGCACGAGACTTTTGAATTTTTTTTGGGGGGGCGGAATGCAGAAAGCATATGTAGGTTAAAGTTCATGCTGGAAATAGCATGCTTTTGAAGACAACTGAAGATAAATTCTTAATAACAACCCAAAACGCCAAATCAAATAAAATCTCTGTGGTCCTGGATGACTTAGGGACATATTCATGAGAACCAAAGAGTGTCTATCTTATGCAGCAGCAGCTGGGGGGTAGCAATGGATTGTGGGAATCAGGCTCTATCTGGCAGCCTTGTCAAAAGTATAGTTGACTTCTGAGATCCTTTCTTCTCTTTCCTCCAAAGATTCTGCTCTGCAGGTTCCCATGGGCAGAGTGATTACCTTCTTTTCAAATAGATGTTGTGCCATGACCTGCACCAGCCACTTGTTGGTCAATGGGGTGAAACAGATGCCTCAGCTACTTGTCAGGCCTCCATTGAGGCAGGGATATAAGTGAGAAAGCTAGTTCCTCCAGGAACCTTCCCATGTGCTTACACCACTTATTTGGTGTTACAGAGCCCAGAACAATGAACTCAAATGTAAAGTCCCCATTCAATGAACTTTGTCATCCCTGAGGTGACAGGATCCTTGTCATCTTGATGCATGCTTTTGTTCCTCCTTTCTTCTGTGTTGAACTTTCAGTTCTCCCTCTGAGAAGCATTCCTATTGGCAGACGGTTCTCTGCCGCTACCAAATCAGGTAGGAAGAGGATAAAAGGATCATTTTTAGTTGAAACCACCAGCTGTCTTATAGCAGAATCCGGCTTTCTGATCTCCCAATTTCTGTTGAACAATCCTTGGTGTTCAGTGATACCTAGTAAATCTTGCTAAATGAATAATCAAATAAATGCTTTGTTATTACAGCTTAGAGTAGCATAAAATGATGAGAATGATTTTGGCAAATTGTGAGTAGATTCTCTCATGGTATGTTTTCTAATGGTGCTTACTCTTGAGCTACAATGTCTGGAAACAGCTTTGTACAGAAATGACATAAGATGCATAATTGTTGGTTAATTAGTTTGGTTTTACCTATACACTTTGGTGTTTATTTACTTCTTCATAAAAATAAGATTTTAAAACATCAATGTCATATCTAGTAAGTCTGAATTCTAAGTTTTAAAAATAGTTATTGAAGAGAGCTTTCTCAATTCAATATTTTCTTTTTCTCCCTTCCTCAATTCCAGTTTTTGTATGGTTTTAGTATTTGCCTGTATAATATTTAATAGTCAAAACTTACACTTAAATTCACTTTTATTCAGCCTAATAGAATTACTTTTAATTAGCATTTATAAATTGGTTCTTCTTACTCAGTTTTATCTTGCTAAAATATGTCTCCCTAGTGTGTGTGTGTGTGTGTGTGTGTGTGTGTGTGTGTGTGTGTGTGTGTGTTGTGTTGTGCTATGCTAGGAATCAAAGCCAGAACTTTCTGTATGGTAAGCAAGTACTCTACCACTGAGTTATATCTCCAGTCCTACTTCTTAAAAATTTAAATATATTGAATTTTAAAACATGGCAGCCAAATATATATAATGAGATCATCCTTTTACCTGAGAAAACTATTCTCAGTTTTTGTGAGGGAATTAATTTGTCAGTTTTTCTGCCAAAACTGCTGCAACTTCCTAAGCAAGCTGCAGAGCTACTGGTTTGATTTCGGGTACATGCTATCCAATTCTTCTGGATTATTCTGTCCTTAGATTCTTTTGTCTTGGTTTACAAAAGATCTTTATGGGACACACACTGTCATTTCAACCCCAGGACTAGAACTTCTGCATCCTCAGTGCTAGCCATGGTGACCATATAGTGTTCAACAGGTTCAGATGAGTAGGTTTGGTTTGCTAGTCTAGAATTATTTAAAAGAATATTACAGCAGAAGGACTCCAGATCATCTTTCTCTGTTTGTTTTCTTAGATGGGAAAGATCAGCTCTTAAGGCTCTTAGCATTAGTCCTTTACACAATATGTAAAATTTGCTTGTGCCTATCTGATACAGACAACTGACTAGACATTTACTAAGTCGATAATCAACACAACACTAAGTCTTGCCCCTCTGATTTTGAATCATCAGGACAACAAGACTGCTCACTTATAGCTTGCTTAGAAAACAATGCAAGCTCTAGTTCCAAGAATTCTTGACCAAGAACTCCAATGAACTCCTGAAGAAATGCAGCCATATGTAACATACTGATGCTAGGAAGTTCTGAAAGAAAGTTAATATGTTAGGAAAAACCATGTGGTGCATATTGTTCTCTAATTTCCACCCCTCCAATAACTCATGCACATAAAGAAGGATAGCGTATGTTAGGTGCTAGATAGCACAGCTATTTCTGGTGAAAAAATTCTAGGAAAGTCAGATTCAAGACACAAGTCCTTAGGAAGAAGCATATGTTTTCTTATAGTCCCATGGCACCACTGAGGTTATATTGAAAGGACTGGGGGAACAGGTCCACAGCCTGTGTCTTTCAGATTGCTAGAAAGTCAATTTGAAAACCATAAGGGAAGACTTTACATCCAATGTGTGTGATTGTATTAATATATTGCCTGCCTTGGACTTAATAGTCATTATCCATATATTCATTCATGACACCATCCAAGAAGACTATTCCACTACCATTGACAGTGCTTGCCATCACTTATGGAATTGCATGCTTTGGATTTAAGTACCTATCAACACGGGACAAGATTTCATCATTACTTATTCTCAGCCCTTCATACAGGACCAATCGGCATGTGGGTTGAAAGAAACCAATTGCTGAGGGATCTTTACCCAACACAGGGTAGAAAACTAGCATTAGGAATTTATGAAACCATCAACCAGATGTCTGCCATGGTATCTATGGATCTTGAAAACACAGCAACAGCATTGGCAGCAGTTGCATATAAATACTTACTTAGGGTATTTCTATCACCTTGATGGTCACCATGGCAATCATTTAAAACCAGTATTTAGATACATGAAAAGACTGAGACACTAATGCTGTGGCATTGTGATCTAGCAAGAGTAGGCAAAGTCCAACCTTATTCATCAGAGGTTTTCAGCAAGTAGCAATATTTCCCAAGAGGCCACAGGGTGGCTTGTGCTTAACATCAATCCTTCTGCAGCAGGGCAGGGATTTCCAGGCTATTGGCTAACACTTCAGCAGCTCTTATGATTTTTTATGGTTCTAGTATTTTCACTAAGAAAATCTGGGGTAGTAAAAGTGGTTGATTCTGGGAATTCTTCCTACTTGTATATTCATAACTAGTTTCTATTCCCCACCCTGGATCCCACTTGTAAAACACCAAGTGAGCATGCTTTGTAGTCAAAGCAGACATCCTCCTCATTTTGAATAAAGAGTGGAAGTTATAACCCATAGACAAAGAGCGCTGGTGTCTTGGCATGATTTCTGGATCCCAGTGTGCAAATGGGATAGTGTGAGGGGAAACTCGGGCAAGCAGGGAGCCAGGTGGAGGCTTTGAGTCTTTACTCTCCACATGACAACCAAGTGTCTCAAGGAATGTCACTTGACTTGTGCCCGAATTTCCAACTTTTAAATAGAGGACTTGGAAAGATAATTGCTCTTGATTCTAATTTCCAATTTGGATTCAAGTACAGGCAGAAGAATGAGTTGGAATCTTATTTTGAAGACACCAAATATAGCTCCTGCCTAGAGGGACACCCCACTTCTGGAAAATTTCATTATCTTTGGCTACATAAATTGGGAACTATTTTTCTGTGTCTGTGGCAGGTGTATAAGAGTTCTCCTCACCAATCCATAACACATATGATGTTATATTTTGGATCACCAACATCTTACAGATGAGTAAACTGAGGCACAGTACTGAACAACAGTAGACCAAGTGCCCTTGGGAGCTTTTAAATAATTTTTCCAGCCTTCCATTAATGAAATAATTTTGAAAAACTTGGCTTTGGGTATTGATTGACTGTCTTGTCCCAGTGGTCCTCCTGTTTGCTCAGTAGACAGCCTCATTGGAATGCAGTATGTTTTGGTTGAGAAAAGTATTCCCTTGCTTTAGAGAACAGTTGATTAACTGGAGCATTTTATACAAAGGAGAAGTGAGCCTAGAAACAACTTAAATTGTGCTCCCAGTTTATCCAAATTAAAACCCAAACCAGCCAACCAAACAAATAGCACAGCTCATCAATAAGTCTCCCTGTACTTGTTCAATCATGGTTAAGAGTAAGAAGAGGAGATTAATGTGTATCTAGAAGAGACTAACGGCGCCGTTTATATAGTGTCAAGTCATGCAAACCATGCTGAAAAGGAAGCGACTCTGTTGCAGTGACACAGGAGGGAGGAAGGCTGTGAGAAGCCCCCGCTTGCAGGGGGCGGGGGCACTGCGCACATGCATGCGCCTGACACAGCCGCTTACACCATTGTGAGTGCTAGGTGTGAGAGTAAGTGAGCTGTACAAAGTCTGTCTACAGTACCCGGAGTCAGCCAGTGACCCCTTCTAAGTAGGCTTGTTGGAAGGGGTCCATATGGAATCCGAAATGCCATCCCCGGTGGATGACATAGGCATGGAACCACTGGGCGTGAAGGGGTCTGTGTCGGTGTCCGTCTCCCCCTCAGCCAGGTACCTCTTCTCCCTCATCCAGCTCGATCCCCCACTGGGGCCAAACAGATAATCGTCTCTGTCCTGGGAGATGCTGAAGCCACTTGGAGACCGCTCCAGCTCCTCGTGGTTGACGGACATGAGGGACAGAGGCGTGTCGCTGTCCCTGGTGATGCTGCGTCTCTGGCAGGGCGGGATGTGGTCTGAATAGGGGCCTTGCGGTTCCGTCTGGGAGTGGTAGCTCACACGGGAGTCCAGAAGAGTCAAGATGGGCAGAACTGTGGGCCTCTCTGCATATGTACTTCCCGAGGAGGGAAGGGTGGCCTGAGCCTTTGAAGAACTGGGTGCCCCTCGGGTCAGGTTCACAGGTTCATGTGAAAAAAACCCATAGGGGCCGACTCTGTCGATGGGCACCTGGTGGAAGCTGTAGGGTGGGTCTGGGGGGCCTGTCTCTGAGTAGTTGCAGATGATGGTTTTCAAATCAGAGTACCTGTTGTCCTCTTTCTTCTCCCCTTCCGCTGGGGAAGAGGCCCCCTTAGTCGGGTAGTACTCTGTGACATGCACCTGCAGGCGTTCCATATGCTGCATGTGCATGTCCACAAGGAAGTCCAGTTTCTTCCCCATGTCATGAACCTGGAAAACACAAGCACCTGGAATCACCGCTCCTCAGCATGCGGGGGGGGGGGGGGCGGTGAGAGTAACAGTCACTAAACCATTGCTTCTCAGAAGGGATGTTCTGCAAGTCTTAGTAATAGCAGCAACTCTAACTGCCTCCAAGCCTTCTGCTAGGAGGTCCCATATACACAGTAATGTTTATCTAGAAATACACAGGCAAGGATGTCCCCTGGAGTCAAAGATCAGAAACCCACAGACAGCTTGAAAATAAGTGTTACAGGCTTTCATTATCCCCCTGGAAGAGGTGATACTATTTCAGTCAAGGAATGGGGTCTTTGTTTTTTTGAGACTTTCCTTATATGCAAGCATACAGGGAGGTTGATAGTGTCTGTTATTGATACCCAGTGACGTAAGTTCTGGAGGACAGTGTTAGCATTAATGGGGCTTTACAGTCCTAGAGACCCAACAGGGGCCCTCAGGAAATGATAGAAGCTGCTTCTGTGTTGGTCATGGCATTCCTAAATTTGAGTGTTTGTGAGAACAACTGTACAACTGTGTGCACATCTGTGTGTGATAGAGATGTTCCTTCCCTGACAATTAATATTTGGCTATTTACACAAGTCTATACACCTTTGTGTGTGATATTCCCCCTCAGACACCCTGCAGTTCACTAAATCAGGTAAGTAAAGAACCTCATTGGATGGATGGGGTTGTGAGACTCAGGACAGATCACAGATAAGGTATATCTGAGCCATGGTTGTAAGGGACACGTAGGCACCAGCTATGGGACTTTATTTTATGCACGTTACTGACTTACTTAATTTTTACAACCTTACTGTGAATGCTATTGTGATGTCTGTTTCATAAGAGATGACTCAGTGACCAGAGAGATGACAACTTGTGAAAGGTCACAGAGCTAGGAAATAGAACAAGGATTATAAATTAAAATTTAAAAATAAGAAGCAACAGACCAATCATTGAGCTTTGCTTCTATTTCCCCTACATGGATCTAGATTTGGGTGATGGATAAAAGAATCGACATAAGTCCTGGAGGGAACTGATAGAGCCATTTACCTAGTGGACTACAGAGATGAGCTACACGGGATCAATTGAGTGAACCTCTCTTTGTACCCTGAATGGCCCTTACCCATAACTTAGCTCCCTGCCAGGCCTTCTCATGAAGGTCACCCACAGATTGGAACTAGAGCAAAAGAGAACAGAAAGGAACGTGAAACTATGGGTACAGAAGCGACATCAGTTAAGGGACTATCACGAAGCATCTGGACAGCAGTGACCATCTATCTGTTGACGAGTCACTGTACACCAGCTAACATTCTAGGTAATTCACATGTGTCAGTAATTATATGTATTGTAATCAATTTAATCCTTATAGCAACTTTATGATGTATTTAATCCCCTGTATGGCAGACAAGCAAATCTGAGGCTCACAACAGTAATTAACTTGCAGGTGACCATCCAGCCAGTAAAAGTGAAACTAGGGAATTAATTTCCATATCTTTCTTTTTTTAACTTGTAGTGGTAGGTGATATTTCTAATGCCTTATCTCCATATGAAAAAAAATGGAATCTGAAAATAAGTACTATAGAGTTGGAAGGATGGCTCAGCAATTAAGAGCAAGTGTTGTTCTTGCGTTCCACCACCCACATGGTGGCTCATAACCATCCAGAACTCCAGTTTCAGGGACATCTGCAGGAATCAGTCATGCATGTGATGCCTACACATATATGCAGGCAAAACATTTATACACATAAAATAATAGATGAATCTTAAAAAAAAGGAAAAGAAGTTTACATGCTATCTTTTTTTTTGGTGAGGCTTACCTGTCTTTCTACTTTTACAAACTTTCCCATCATGCTTTGGTCTTCAGTTTCTGATGTGGCTGCCCTGGCTACATATGGTTCATTCCTAGGGAAAAGCCAACAATTCCATAAGATCATTGCATCTGTTCTGAATGTGCAAGGTCATTCTAAGTTGGAAGCCCATGCGCATTCGACCATGGTTCTCATACATGCTGCCAAAGCCTAGAGGAGGTTATTTTGACACACTTAGTCAGGACTGTTGATTATATGCTTACCTTCCCTGAAGGAGAATGTGAAAACAGACAGGAAGCTGTGGTGAAGGAGGCTTTGCTTTGTGTTGGAGTTTATCAAGTATCTAACAATGCCTAGACTCTCTATTCCTTTAAATTAAATTCCTTTACCTTTCAATCTCAGAGCTTTTACCCTGTGGGGATGAAGGAGGAATTGTCTCATCTCTGAAATTATATGCAATAAGTATACACATTTCATCTGGTCCATTTTGTTAAGAATGCCAAACACCTGCTGAATCTGGAAAACAATGCTGGAATGACGCTGTATTTTCTCTTTATGTACAATTATGAGCTGCCTAAATTCTTGTTTATTCCGATATGTTTACACTATGTGGAGATGAGATGTTTCGGAGGATCTTGCTGTTGCTAAAATCCATTCAAGTTGGGCTTTCTCTTGACAGCTGATTTTTTTTTTTCCTTTTCTAAACTGTTGCCTCTGCTAAGTTACTTCTTAGCCTGAACAATCTTCAGCTAAGGCAAATTTCAAAAATTAGTGGCCTCATGCTACAGCCAGCCTGCTAGTGTTTTATTTGTCCTGCATAGGTACATTCAATTTGATGTTTAATTAAAATTCATTAGCTAACATGGGGAAATTAGAGTTTTGAGTGTCCTTTTTCCTATTTTCTGGGCAAATTTTTGCTTACATTACAAATCCTAAGATAAGCTCCATATTTGCTCATAGTTACAGACTTCTGTCAAACCCAGATACTTTCTCTTAGTAGTTTTGTGACTTCAGGAGTTAATATCTCTTAGTGTCACTTTTATTATGTATGATATGGATGTGATAAAGTGCCTGCCTTGGAGGTCTGCTAGAGCATTACATGTGAGAATTCATAGGAAATGGTCCAATAGTGCTATTTTATATTATGTTTTATTAATTTATTTTGAGATGGATCTCCTCTATACCTCAGGGTGCTCTCAAACTCAAGATCTTTTCTGTGTTCATTTTTCAAGTGCTGGAATTACAGGTGTGTACTACCAGACTAGATTCTGAAAAAGTCT